>NC_082345.1:49289872-49973443 GCF_027477595.1 Haemorhous mexicanus | reverse complement strand
TTCATTGAATGGTAGCATGTTACCCTTTTTCTCCTGAGCCTTCTCTGTCATAGAGGGTGTTCTTCTATTATACTTCTTTTGTTTGGGGGGTTTTGTGTATCACGGTGTGTCTGTGTATAAAAACAGGTAAATATTCAGCTTGGGTAGTGGAAAGCAGGACAATATTTTTGCTTGGAAATGCACAAAAAAATCTTTGGGATGTAATAAGCTTTCTCAGTTATTGGTCTGTTAGATATAATCCCAGGCACCCTGCTGTGTGAGCAGTGGGTTGGACCAGACAATTTCCTGAGTCTCCTTCTAACCCCAACCATTCACTGATCCTGTGACCATCTTAGTTGACATATGTTTAGTGTTTCATTTCTGTCTTAAACAGAAGGGCTCTTCTATAGGCCTTTGTAATTGGCTACCAATTTAAACTAACATTTATGCATTTTGGGCTTATTTCTTCAGTCACACATTCATAATTAAATACAGTTCCAGAGTTATTCTGCTTCAAGCAGTGGTTATTCTTTGGGATGGAAGTTGTCTTATCCATGAGTATAAAATGACATTTTGGCTGTAAAATACCTCTAAATTCTTCTGGTGTTCTAACAGTTACACTTAACAAGAAAAATTGCTCAGAAAAAGAGAAAGATACTACTACTAGTGAAATCTTGCCACTCTAATTGTCTGTCATTTCAGTCATCAGAGGCAAGAAGAAGATTTTTTTTTTCTTTTACCTTTTCTTTGTTATTTGAAATGGGACTTAATTGTTAATTCCTTTAGAACAAGATAGGCAAAGGCAAAAAACTCCTCTGAAGATTAAGAGATAAAATGATTTCTCATGGGTTTTTTCAGTAGGATTGCCTAGATGGTCCCTGTCTTCTGTTTGCTTTTTGAGCAGTCTGTCTGGAATCAATGGGCACTTGGAGTTCAGGGACATTCTGCAGGTTCACATTGCTAGTGCAATCGAAAACAATGAAAATGGGCTGAACACATGAAAGAAAAAAATCCCTTTCTGGCTTTGCCTGTGTATCCACGGCCATCTGCTCCATTAAGGACCAGTCATCAAATCTTTGGTATTTAATAAAGCACAAATGTGAATCCTGACAGCTTCCATAAAGCACAAACGTGAATCCTGACAGTTTCCATCTGGAATTTTAGCTGTTTATCTTAAGGAAGGAACCTGTCTTCAGTTTTACTGCAATAACTAAATCAGATATTTTTTGATATTTGAAGTTCTTATTGTTTAGGTATTTTAAAATGCTACCAGTCATTTTTTGCAATGCTGGATTAAGATCTATCCTACTATAGATTTGTTCTAATCATCATTAGGCATTTTTACATTTGTGACATATTTCTTCTAAATCAAAACTGTTGAAAAAGTGCTGACAGCAAGTGCCAGCATCTTCACCTTACATGGATGTCAACAAATGTAAAATATCCAACATTTTCCTATTCCACAGCATAAGATGGCCACTAAAAGACAACACAGTTGAAACCTCAGATGGAGCTGAGTTGATTCATAACACTATAGGGCTTATTTCCCATTCCTTTTGTAATATTTGGTACAAACTCAAAGCAGGATACAAGGCAAGATGGATCACCGAGATGATCCTTAGTGTTTCTGTGTGAGACCCTTATTTCACAAGTACTTGGGAATTTTCTTTGCCAGTATCTTCATATTAGTAGGAGCATTTTCAATAATTAAATGTAAATATTTTTTAGGAGTTAAACTCAGTCAGAGTGGGTCTTTGTGATAATTTCAATTTGTGTTGTTGCAGAATGCTGTGGGTTGCATGTGTTTAGGGGAGTGGAGAAGTGCAGGGAGTATTTTGAACGAGAGGGCATTGTTGTAATAGGACTACAATAAAATTCGTGTGAAGTAATAGTATAATAGCTTATTAATTATTTAATAGTTGTTATTATTAATATAGTTAATAACAGTATAATAATTATTAAATAATAGTTTAATAATTATTTAGGATACTATGATTGCTCTTGTTTTTACGGGCAAATGTACTTTTTATTTTGTAATATGTTCACTGTTATCAGAACACTAATGCAATATAGGACTAGTTTGCTTTAGCAAAGTCCAAGAAAATATATTTGTATGTGGTATAAAAGCTGAACTTGTCAGAAAAATACTTCCCTTTTTTTTTTTTGCATTACCCTTCTGGAATTTACAGTTGCAAAACTAAGTCTCCAAGACTTGAAATTAATTTAGCTAGAAAACTCCACTCTTTCAACAAAGTCTTATACTTCATAAGGTTTCTACAGAAAAAATCTTACCAGAGCTTTGTAAGTTTTTGTTGCTGCTACTCTTCGGAGTGTGCTGGGGAAACAGAGCAACTAAAAGGAACACTTGCTGCTGATACATTTGAAACAGAAATTATATTTCCTTAGTTAAAGGATTTTTTCTGTATTAACAACAAAACAAATTGAGGTGGTACCATAATAGTTACAGTGTTTTAAGCTTTCCTGTCTTCTGGTGATTTCAGATTTTTTATGCTATCAGTTAATAATGCTGTCAGTTAGTTATTATTTAATATCAGATTCTGGTGTTTATTTGTGATTAGAAGTATTGCTGTCACATTTCAAGGACACATAGGTGAGATCCTTCCATCAGAAGTGTAATAGGACACTTTTTAAAACCAGGACAGGTAGCAGACAATTCTTTCTTAGTGCATTAGATGGGTGAAGCTCTTCTTTCAGGCTAGGTAATTGTGTTTAAAAACTGAATGTAGTTGAGCTTGTGCCATGTGTCAACAAGATCTGTGTTGGTTTAGGTGTCATTTTTTTCAGTATAATATACTTTCCAAATTATTAATAGTGTTGACTTGGTGTTAAGTTGAACTACCAGTGCCCATCAAGTCACAGAGTCTTACACAGTAAGGTAATATCCAGATTTAAAGAAAAAACCAACACTAATATTGTAGATTAGTACAAAGAGCACAAATAAAACATAGAGGGGGTCAGAGACCACAGAATTCTTCTCAAGACAGAAATCTCTAGCTATGAATTTACCTCCTTTGCTACATAGCAAACATCAATAATTAACAAATGCACCATGGGTATTAAAGTTCTTGTTTAATTTTGTATTATAATACATATACTGTTTCTGTCTTTCCTAAAAAATTTAATACCTGATTAAACCCATTCACATCATGCTTAATTAACTGAAATGAATCCTTATCTGTTCTGCCTCTCAGAAATATCTGGCATTTCAGAAGTCCATTTTTATTTTACTAGTACTATTGATTGAGATGTAACTGTTGAAACTTCTTGGGTTTTTTTTTACAGAAATCAGCTATGTATTAGTAAGTGTAATATTTTCCAAAACTGCTTTTTTCCTTTGAAGCAGGAAAGTTTAATATGGGGTATTAGCTTGGTGAATGCTATGTAGTCCTGTAGAGGATGTTCCTTTACTCATGTGGTATTAATGTAACTGACAAAGAATTGTCTTTTTAATTGAAATAATGTTCACAAATGACCTCAGAATTCATCACTTGTATGATATGTAGTATCCCATAAGTTAAATGTATATTTTTAATGGTCATGGAATGATTTAGGTTGGAAAAGTCCTCTGTGATCATCACATCTCACCATTAACCCAGCACTGTTAAGTCCACCACTAAACCACCTCCCAAAGTGTCACACGTACAGGTCTTTTAAGTACCTCCAGAGATGGATGGGATACTGTGCTGTCATCTGATGCTAGATACATAATATCTGTGCTGTTCCTCACTGATTAAGGCCTGTCCCTGCAGATGCTTACAGATCTTCTTATTTTGTGCACACAATTAGTTTTGTGGCGTTTGATTTTCTTGCCTCAGTTGGTGAACTAAGACATGATCACAGTTTTTACAGCTAATACTGTGCTGTGTGTTTTCAAATGCATTCCTTTCAAAAGAGTGATCTTTGCTTACCAGTCACCTTCTCCTCAAGTTTTTCATTTGTCTTTACAGTAATTCACCATGTAATACATGGAAAAATAAATACACATTACAAGTAATGCTTTGCATGTTTAAGGGCCCAACTATGTGGGATCAAAGAAAGGGATTTTCATACAATGCCTAAATCTCTTCATTTTCTTTTTAGCCAACCAATGGGATCTTCATGAGTGCATTTCTGATCGTCCTACCTTTGGAGTCCATGGCTCATGGGCTTTTCCATGAACTGGGAAACTGCTTGGGAGGAACATGTGTCGGGTATGCTGTTGTGATTCCCACCAACTTTTGCAGGTATGGTTGCTGTCCATTTCAGCTTCACAGTGTGTGAAAGTATTGTTTGCTCATGGCGGCAGTGCAGTGCTGTTGCTTGGATTTTCAACAATTAAATACAAATAATGGGCAGGTTTTCTATTTCTCCTCTTTCTCGCGCTGGAATGAGAAACTCCACCTTTCTATCCAGGTAATTTTCTTTTAGAAAGCTGATGAATACAGACCAGCTGTGCATAGGCAGATTTCACAGCCCATACCTCACACAAAGGAGGACTGGGGCATTTGACTGAGACCAGGTATCTTACATGAGGAGATTTAATAAACCAAAAAGACCAGTTCAAAATAATTTTGAATTCAATTAAATGAAGTAGTATCTACATTTAAATTTCATTAAAATTAGATTTGCAAATAGACTGCGTGTCATGTATTGGTGTTGAGAATTTGAAGCTGGTTTTTTTTCCAAAATAAATGTTACCATATGAGAAATGAATTATTGTAAAGGGATTGTACTATTATTATTTGCCCATCTGTGTGTTTTCTTAGAAGCTTTAAACTTGCAAATGCTGCTTTTGCCATAAAATCAAAATCAGTGTGTGCACATTTTTTTGTAAGTGATAAACAAGAGCTATATAAATTATCTCTTCAAGTCACAAGAGAAATGGAGTAGTAAGTTGATACGAGAGATTTCAAAATAGAACTGCCCAATTTATGAAAACTTCACAGCTTCAGCATGTGTAATGGATTTAGTGGATAAGGAAGAACTTAACATCAAAGAAACCAAAGTATGCTAATCTTAAATAACTGTATCTTAAATATTGTAAAACACCACATTTTCTGAGCTGCTGATTTACAGTCTTTCAGCTGTGCACCCTGAAAAAAATCCTTGTCAAGTACTGTTACAGATTTGAAAAACAGATTTTCAAAATTTACATTACAATAAAAATAAATTAGTTTTGTTTCCATGGTAACAGTTTAATTCTTTCATTGTATTATATTATTCTGGCGCAGGCAGTTCCCTCTAATTTTGAGCAAATGAGATACTCTTGAGCAACTGTTTAGGACCTGATAGAACTAAACTTCTTATCAACAAAGCTTGACTGTTTTAGTGATGGACCCAGTCTTCACTTGCTGAGACGAACAGTAATGATGAGTTATTCAATGCAGCTATACCAGTGGAATTATAATTTTCATAAAAGCCCTAGACAGGTGAGGAGGTCCAAAATTTAATTAGCTAGACCAATAAGGAGACTAAGTAGCTTTACACAGTGGCTTGCAAACAAAGTATGTGAAGAATACACACATATATACCTATATAGGGAAAAAAACCATAATGTGATGTTTTGTATTAGTAGAGTAAGACTTATCTCCATATTTTCACTCAAAAAACCTCTCCATGTCTGTAACTGAGCATAAATGAGGCCAGTTTGGCCCAGCTGTCAGTCATGTTCCTTATCATTACCCTTATTATATCAGCTGAAGAGTGATGAATGCTTTTCTCTTTCTGAAAATATAATCTGAAGAGCACTCCCCTAACTGGGTGTCTTGCAAGACCAAATTTCCTATTATTATGAATAATGAATAGCTGTGTAGACCTAAAATAAAAAGTGTATTTTTATTAGATATTTTAGATACTGTATATATTTGGTTTTATTTATTATATATTTATCTATATTTTATATAAAGATGTCACCAACATGTTTTATGAAAAATCCTTTCCTTAGGATTTTTTCCTCCTGAGAAGCTGAGAGGCCTCAGGAACAAACTGTAAACAATTCTTATCTGCTGCTGTGGAATGCAACAGGGGGAATCTGTGGTTGGTCTCATCTGGTTGTTTCCAATTAATGGCCAGTCACAGTTCACCTGTCCAGACTGTCTCGGTCAGAGACAAGCCTTTGTTATTTATTCCTTTTCTATTCTTAGCTTAGCCTTCTGATGAAATCCTTTCTTCTGTTCTTTTAGTGTAGTTTTAATATACTATATATCATAAAATAATAAATCAAGCCTTCTGATACATGGAGTCAAGTTTCTCGTCTCTTTCCTCATCCTGGGACCCCTGCGAACAATGCCACATAACAGTACAAATAAAATTCGTTTTGAAACCCAGGGAATCTTTTATTTTTCTCATATGTGCATATTCTTACCTATGTGTAGACATAAATACACAAATATGGTTTGTTCCAGGTCTTGTTTGTAACTTTCTTAAAACTTTGATTTTCTGAGCTATGAATACTGTTATCTGAAACACATTTCTTATGCTGAAAGAACAGCATCTGAACAGCACAAACAAGGAAGAATTATGCTAATCTTATTTGTATTTGTATCTGTATTTGTGTGAGTTCCATATTTCAGAGTATCTGAGCAAAGTGTGTGCGTGTATTTCTCTTTCGTCCATGGAAAGTAGTTTGCATTATGATTTGTGTAGATTAGCACTCATTTTCTCTGTGCTTCTTTCCAGCTGTTCATGAAAAAGTGCCTGTGTGAAGGCAGTGCTCCTCAGTGGGACTTCATTAAATTGTTGGAGCCTCCCTTCTTCCTATTGCAGCTTCCTTCTCTCCCTCTGTCTCTCAGTTGCAGGAATAGCATAGGGCTGAGTAAGGACTATGCTTGGAACTGAAGTGTGACTGAAGGAAGATTGTGGTCCCTCACTCAAATGCAGTAATTTGAGTTGTTTATAAACTGTAAATTTAAAGTAAATTTGAATTTAGAACAGTGCTACCTCATAGCAGATAAAATATGAACAGGGCAAAAAATCAGCAGCTACTAGAAGTCCACTAAGCATGAAAAAATTATCAGCCATAATCATTAGCTGTTCTGCTTCTCTTTAGTCCTGATGGCCAACCGACTCTTCTTCCACCTGACCATGTCCAAGAGTTAAATCTGAGGTCTACTGGCATGCTTAATGCCATCCAAAGATTTTTTGCTTATCACATGATTGAGACGTATGGTTGTGACTACTCTACAAGCGGGCTGACCTTTGATACCCTTCACTCCAAGATCAAGTCGTTTCTTGAACTTCGGACTGCAGATGGACCCAGACATGATACCTACATTCTGTATTACAGTGGTCACTCACATGGCACTGGTGAATGGGCCCTGGCAGGTAAGTGATCTGGGGATTTTTTTTTTTTTTGTTAATTGTTTTGGTTATTGATAACCTTTCCGCGTCAATTCATTGATTCTGTAGAAAATCATACTGTGTTGCAAAACTTTGAAGTTTTGAATGTTCTTACTACCGGATTGTTCAGAATGGCAAAGAGCCATCAGTCTTTGGAGAACAGTTTTATACAACTTCCTGGCAGGGAGGGAAGAAAGGAAGAGGTAGTAGTATTGCAGAGCATGACTGTTAAGAGATTCAGAGGCTACACGAAATTGAGAAAACAAGCCAGGTTGCAGGCTGACTGCCTCTGCTAGTGGAGAGGATGGAGAAATGCAGAAGCCCCTTTGGAATGTTAAGAGGTAGCTCTTTCCTTCCCTTGCATTGTATGGCAGTCAGGTATGTTACTTCATGAACTTTATGTCATTTTAGTATTTACTGACTTTGATAAAAGTCCTTTTACAGCCAACTAATCTTCTTCCACTTATTCTCAAAATTGTCTAATAGTGTTGACTCCAAATGTATTCTTTCAAGTTTAAACACAGTTTCATATTCCCCTGTGGGGTCTTCTGCAGCCCAGCTCTTGCAGCCCAGCCAGGGAACGCCAAGTGTGAGGTCGGCTGCCTGTCTCTGCCCCGACATGCGTAGGATGGTTCTGTTGCAGGCCAAGCTTCAAAGGATGAGTCTGGACTCTTTAGCTTTTCAATCTACAAATTGTTTATTATTTCTTATCTGCAAAGTTTTCTCTCTGCCCAGCTGGGATCTGACCAGCAAGGCAGCCAAAGGCACTCTGACCGCCCATGGGGCGGCCATGTCTTTTTGTAGTAAAAACTATGTATAACATATTTACCTTTCATTCCCAATACCTTTCACCCATGTTAGCAAGTGCACCTTCACCATAGACCAATCCACAAGTGCCAACATCACACAGAAGATGGATGACAAGAAGAAGAAAGAAGAACCTTGAGACACGCCCTGATCCCTCCATCTTGTCTCCATAACCCCTCTGTACCAAAATCCTAAAACCTATATTTCACTGTAAATATATCATTCCTGCACCATTCAAACCCGAGTGACTCTTGTGTCCTCATACACAGGTGGAACATCCCTAGAAGGGTCAAAGTCAAGCCACCAGGCGCTTTTGGCAACATTCCGGGTCCTCCGAGCCCGCCAGGAGTTCTCTCAGTAACTCTGGATATCCGGAGTGATGTGCTGAATTCCTACATTCGCCTGATTTTCCTCGCACATGATTTTTTATATTCAACAAGTTAACTTTAAAGATTGCTTTTTTTCCCTGCATGGAATTAAAAGTGGAAATTACACACTCCTACTCTAAAGACAGGTTTTTCCCTGTAGTTTGAGGAATATTTGTTCACTGTAATGAACAAGCATAATCTTTTCTCATTCCTTGGACATGACAGGAAATTACAGTGTTCTGTGACACTGTGACAGTTAAACTGTCACAAAGGGCTGCATTTATGTCTTTAAGATGTGTTTTGCTTTTTTTTTGTAAAAGACTCAGTAAAAGAAACAGGAGGCAAATACACAATTCACACTACAAAAACAGTTCTTCAAACATATAACAGACCTTGTGTCATAAAAACAGGTATGATTTGCTGACACTGGACTTGGGGAGTGATTGTGGGCATAGTTTAGCCTCAAGATTGTAAACCTCTATTAAAAGGGCCAGTTTAATGCCTTGTCATATGCTTGGCATAGACTTCACTGTTTCCCCCTTTCTTGGCCTGTTTGTTTGGTAAACTTAATGAAGTTGTCAAATCATTGCAAGGTTTGGCCTTGCTCTGCTGCTGTAGGGAACTGAGGCCACTGTGTGCAGAACAGGAATCTCTTAGTAAATACATTGAAAATTTGTAACTTTTTTCTTCCTAGAATAGAATTAATTCTCTTGGGTAGCACTTTGCCTGTGAGCTCCAGGCTCTTTATCAGCAGTGTCTCTCCAGGTGCATGTGCCCTTCAGTAGGGCATGCCCTTCATTGGGTGCTCAGGCTGAGGTAGATGTTCAGGCACAGATCAGTTTCCATCTGGAGACCTGTTTTGGTGCAGCTCCATCCTTGAACCTTTAGACCTGCTGAAGAGCAGTGTGTATTTTCTCTCAAGGAGTTTATATGTATCAGAGATTTTTAAAAGCCACAGCTTTTACTGTGACCTTAGTGCAAGTGGGGAGCTACAGTGTATGTAGGGTGGCCAAATTACTTCTCTGAGAAGGGGTGGTTTGTCCATAAGAGCAGCTGCCACCCTGTGCAATTGCTGAGTGTGTCCACACCTTGCGTGGAGCGAACTATCAGAAAAACTCCACCTCCCACCTGTGTTCCAGCCAGCAGCTTTCTTGCAAGTGTAGAGCCAAATGTTGCTGCAAAAACTGGACAGCTTTCACCCCAGTCCTGGCTTACTACATCTAGCCTCCCTGGAGTGTGACTGGGGCCTCAGGTCTCTCTGTAGCCTGTAGGTAGCTGTAAACCTAAATTAATATCTAGCCTTTAAGAGAAAGGCCAAGGAAACTGTTAAAACTTTGAGTGCTGAAAGATACAGTGTGTAAATACAGTGGTGTTCAACTTCCTGACAAAGCTGCTTTTCAGTTTTCTGTCCAAACACATCTTCAGCTTCTACATGCATACGTGTATAGTCACATAAAGGAGAACAGGCAGCTGTCACAGGTCTTGCATGCTTTTTTTGTGATTAATTTTAGTTAAATGGTGGAATGTAATGTGATTCTCATTCCAGATATCACTGCTCCCGCATGTAACTTGAAAGTATAAACTGAAAATATTAAGGCTGTAATTGTGCCCCATATATTGGACACTGGCATTTTGTGACAGATGGAACCTTGGCCATCAGTTCCAGTAATGTGTACTGTCCTCTGACCTGTAAAGAGGATGAAAAGAGATAACAACAATGAAAAAAACCCTTTCATCTGATTAAAAAAGTAGTTTCTCAGTGCTGGCTTATGACCTGGTACAGTCACAGTAGTAGCAGTGTAGTCTTTGCTTTGTAATGACATATTGCAAAAGAGGCTTACTGAATTCATTAGTTCAGTAATGATGTTTCTCTGTTGTTGGAAGCTGAGATAAAGCACAGTGGTATATAAAAGAAACTGTTAACTAGTCATGCATGAAGTATGAGCAGTCAAATGACCTGGGGGGGTCATGTTGTCTGAGTGAAGGCAAAGGCATGAGCTGGGCTAATAAAGCTTTGTCTCTGTTTCTGAAACTGTTGGCGTACCTGTAGTCCAGCTAAACCTGCCAGAGAGCCAGAGGTGGCCAGACACCTGCATTTCTTACACAGCTTGGTGCCTAAACCTTGTGCTGGGTAATAAGCCCATGAGTTTGAGGTCCATAGGGTTGTAAGCCAAGCATGTGTTTGCTTGTATTTGTGGAGGATGAGATGGTTTTCTTTGGGTGATTCTATCCAATGCTCTTTTGAAATCACCTGCACTCCTACATAGCTACACTTCAATAAAGTTTATTTATAAGCCTTTTAAATGTGAACAAATAAAGAAATTTTTATAGATAATTCACATGGAATATATACCTAGAAAAGGAAAACTATTTCTATCTATATAAGTCTCTGCTGTAAATAACTACAGCAATTTGAGGCTCATGTACGAAGACAAGTCATTACTTTAGGTTTGTATCCTAGAGATTTTCTTTCTTACTAAAATTACTAAATTTTTTTAAGTTTTTCATTTTCTTGGAGAAGCATGCAGCCCTGTAATTTTGCTTTAACTACAATAGCATGCACAACACTTTAATTCTGAGATATTAATTTGAAGCATTTTTTTGTCACCCCTTACAGGTATAACTGTAAATGCTGAAATATGCAGCTAACAACATTTTAAACACCACTTAATTATATTCACTTGTGAAAAAATCACTCTGGAATTAAAATTGAGTTATATAAAATACCTTTCTTCTTTTTCTTCATTTTTTAAAGTTGATAGTTTGAAACTTCAGTGATTTTGTTGTAAACCTGTATCATAGCTTCAACTAGCCAGAACTGAGGCATACCAGTTGTTTACTTTAGTATCACTGGGGAGACAGTGGAGAGTTGTTTGCAAGATGTTGTCCTTAGGTACCTGAGTAAGTAGTCTGCCTTTCAAAGCTACATAGATCCTGCAGCATCCAGTACACAGAGGCAGAAAGACTTCTGACTTCTCCTTATAGGTAACATTTCAGGTTTAATTAAAATCTCCTCTTTCAATGTGCTGTTGGAACAGGAGTTGGGACAGGACATGAGAAGTCGAAGACTAGTTGCAATGGTCTTTTGACCTGACAGGAAAAAAATATTGTGGAAAAATTCCAATGACGTTTTTGTTTCATTGAGATGTAAATCAATACCAGTTTTCTTGAAGTTTTAAAACAGCTGTCTCTATAGAGAGAATCTCTTCATTCCTGGTCATGTGAATTTTTGTGCTTGCTTTGATTCCCACCATTTGAAAGTGTATTTTCTTCTAAATTCATCTCCTAGACAAGCCTTTTTTTAATATTCATAAAAGCATACTAAAAGAGAGTCCTATTCCTGTTCCTAAAATTATTAAGATTTAATACAAAATAAACTTTATTTCAGATTTTTTCCCTCTTTATCTGTATTTTCCAAATTTCATCAATTGACAATAATTTCTTTCACTCTGTTTTGTTATTGCTGTAATCAAGGGTAAGTTCATGGCTTCGTCTGCCACAGCAAGTCAGTTAATACCTCTGTGGAGACATGCAGCATTTACAGATGGAAAGGATGAATTGAAAACATCTGTTGTATCTGTCCAAATTGTTCAAGTAAGGGATTCTTAGAACCAGTCAAAACATTTAAAGTTCTGCAGAAGTTTCTGTTTCTTCATCCTGGTACTAAATCTTTTTGTCCTTGTGGCAGGGGGTGATGCTTTACGACTTGACACGCTGTTGGAGTGGTGGAGAGAAAAGAACGGCACTTTTTGTTCTCGACTCATCATTGTTTTAGACTGTGAGAACTCTCAGCCTTGGGTTAAAGAAGTAAGAAAAGTAAATGACCAGTATGTTGCTGTGCAAGGAGCAGAAATGGCCAAAGTTGTAGACATCGAGGAAGCAGACCCTCCTCAGCTTGGTGACTTCACCAGGCAATGGGTGGAGTACAACTGTAACCCTGACAGCAACATCAGCTGGTCTGAAAAGGGCCGCACTGTGAAAGCAGTGTATGGTGTGTCAAAGCACTGGAGTGACTACACTTTGCATTTGCCAACGGGAAGTGATGTTGCCAAACACTGGATGATGTACTTCCCACGCATCACCTATCCATTAGTACATTTGGCAAACTGGTTTTGTGGTCTCAATCTGTTCTGGGTCTGTAAAGCGTGCTTTAGGTGCTTAAAAAGATTGAAAATGAGTTGGTTTCTTCCCACAGTGCTGGATACAGGACAGGGCTTCAAACTCGTCAAATCCTGATCAGCAACCAAAGAGAAAATGAAATGAGAGCTTTGTGAACTTTCTCACTGTACCATACTTAAAACTTTTTCTATGACTATTTTTCTCTGAAAAAGTCTGCTCTACTCACTTTATTCAGCTTTTTGAGCAGCTACAGTATATGCAACAGTTAGAAATTGCAATCTTAAACAGAAGAGGGTAGAACTATGATATTTTCAATTTTGTTACATGTACATATGTAAGAGACTTATTTAATATGACCATGCATTTTGGAGACAAGCCCCCTGTTCATATGTCTTATTAAGGCAGCCTTTGTTTAGAGACACCAGTATGATGGACAGGAGCTCCTGTGAATGTTACACGATGCTGATCTGTCATTTATGTTCACTATACAGTTCAAATACAGGGAAGGAACTAAGCTAATACTGCAGTCAATATATGTGTGCTTGAAATTATGTGGTGGAATCACTGAGCCAAAAAAAAACCCAGAATATATAGCTGCTCTATATAAGTAGCTACCAAAAAGCTTTAGTTTTATTTGCTTTTACATCTTGTGCCCTGCCTTAGTTCTCTACTCCCATCAGTGGAAATTTGCCATGGAAAACAAGGAAATCAGACAACCCTCTAATGCTCTGATACTTCTCAGACAGTGTGTTTTGAAGTAAGTTTTAAAAATATTCAGTGTTACTTTCAACATTAAATATCTTGCTGGTGATCTTTGAGCATACATTCCCAGAAATTAATTTATATATGGAATAAAAACTGCAGTGAACATTTTTCCCTCACCTTTTAGGTGATTCTGAATTTTCCAGGCTCTTACTAGTTTGTATTTTGAAAAGCTACTCTGAAGAAAACAAAGCAAAACAAAACCCAGGGAATTTAACAGAGAAAATAATCCTTAGATAAAAAATGGGAATACAAGTGTTGCCTTGCTTCCACATTTATCTGAAGTCCTTGGTGTGCCTAAGATCTTGATTCTGGGAATTTGTGAATATAGAGTTGGACCAGTGAGTTCATTATCTATTAAAACCACAAGCAAAGTTTGTTTGAATGGCTTATTCTTTTAGGAGAAAAGGGAATCCTCGGTGTTCCTTAAGTCTTTTCTCCCACTTACAAGATCCTGATTTTAATGCTTCCAGAGCTGGATGGGACTCTAGAAATCCTTCAGTCATAAAAGCTACATCGCTTTTTTATGTCATTTTCTCAAGTACAGAAAATTAGGGGTGAAACAAGTAAGTGGCTAAGACAATACAATTTGTGGTGGTTTATTTGCATATGTGTGTGCAATTCAGCAGACATACAGTTTACTTTTTTCTGTTTCCATCAGTATTTTAATGAAAGTGTTAGAGAGTAGCTGATATTTGTCTAAAATATAACTTATTGATTTTTCTTTAAATTTAAATACATGCAAATGGTATGTAGCTCTATAAGTCTTCGCCATCATAGCTTTTTCTAATACCATTTGAGCTTTTTAGCCATCCGAGTTAGAGAATCTGCTAACACTGATACCCATCAATAGCTCCCAAAATAAATAATGAGAGCTACAACAGCCAAAGCAAATTTTACCCACCAACTTCAAAATGGTGATTTTCTCAGATCTTCAAGTGGCAGCTACTAAGTTTTTTCATTGGTATGTATTACACGGTGTTGTTTAGCAAGGCACCACCTCCCACATCGCTTTCCCTTGCTCTCTCCCCTTCCATAGTGTGAGAAGGGGATAAAGAAATAAGAGATAAATTATATCCTATGAAGACTAAATGCCTTTGGGTCTTCTATGAGTAAATGCTGTGATTGCAGCTCTGTCAGGGAATCAAGAGGTGGCAGTTGTCACTAAGGACAGAGGGTTCTCACACCACATGACTTCAGGTATTCAACTTAAGGTCCTAATGTGGGAAACAGAGGTAAGAGTCATCTCATTTAAATTCAGATGTTCAAAAACCAGATTCCTGAATCCATGCTAGTGCTCCACTGCTCATTAGCGAGGAGATGTAAATATTTCCAGAGGAAAACCGGTTTGGTCTCTATTCTAGAATGACTTTTGAGGGTGTTACATTTTTTTTGTTTTGTTTTGCTTTCCTGTGCCAAAGGTCAAGTAGACAAATCTCTTCTGTCTCTTGAATAACCTTAGAGCACCTCTAAGCTATCCTCTGGAGCCTGAGATGGGTACCTAAGCTCCTTGTTCAAGCACATGAAGTGAGTGGATACTTCAAGTTGGGTTGAACAAGGATCCGTCAGGTTGCAGAAAAGCAATGCTGCCTTCTGCAGAAGTCACTGTCTTCCATTCCTGGTCATCAGCTCTTGAGTATAGATGCATAAAGACTCCTTTACATTTGGTTTGTAAAATCACCATGGTTTTGACTTCTCTTTCAGTAGAAGTTCACCTGATTGCATCATAAACTGTTAGAGCTTGAGCCTTAGAAATTTTTAGTAAAGTCCTGATAAATACCTCATAGTAACCCTGTGAACATTTTGAACATTTGAAGTCAAGAAGTTAGTCCTTTCTATTCTGGAAAAGCTTTAAATATCAACCTTAACACTTGCCACTAATTATAATTGACAGATCTTAATGGGTAAATTTCTACTGCTACTGTTATATTTTTATGGACATCATCTGTATCTTTCTTTTTGTACATGAAAGGGAGCAAGAAAAGTGTGGGATTCCTGACCTCTCCTGAATCTGTGAACAGGAATCTGCTATGTAGTGCAGTGACGGACTTAGCTCTGGGCAGAATAAATGCAACAGTTTGTCCTGCTGTTTTGCCTCTGGATATTAAATGGTTTCCAGCTTACTTACCAAAGTTAGATTTTCTCCTAGGATAGACTGGGTGTCATTTAGCTGTTTGCTGAAGGGAGCATAAAGAGCTGAAAAAGAGAGCAAAAATACTATTTGCAAAATTAATCATGTGTTTGCAGATTTGTTTCTATTTTCTCAATTATAGACCTCTGGTTTTCTGAATTCGAAGTAGTTGTAACATGAGCTAAGGTGTTCCTAATTCTGATTTTGTTAGTGCAAAGGCATGGTGAAAATGCTAACTTTAAAAGAAATGTTTACAGCTGTTCCAATTATGAGGCCTTTTTGGACAAAGAGACTGTCATGTGTTTCAAAACACTATCAAACCAGGGCTATGGATGATGAGGAATTCAACTTCATCAGTTCTTCACTTCTGCACTGACTTCTATCAAGTCATCCTGCAGAGACCCACATTCCCAGGTGGAATTTTTCTCCAGCCCCCGGTGCTTATGCCTCTCCACAGGTCTCTGCCCAGCCTCGGGCATGTGCCTGAGGGACAAACACTGGAAGCTCCTGTGATCTAAGTGAGGAGTTATCCTTCTGCTATTCCTGTATGAAAGACAGGGCCTGAAGGAAATTTAAATCTAATTCCAAAGAATGTTCCATATGCTCTCAGTTACGTACACGTTCTTTAGTGGTAATGTGTACAGATTTCTGGATGGAGAGAAACATTTTTGCAAGGTTTGTCTCTGTACTGTATATTCAGACATTTTGCTATAAAATTTGTTATAAACTTGTGTCACAGCATGATTTTATATTGACTTCTTTTCATTTACCTCCTGTGTAGTACCAGCCTTGCTGAAACATGCAAATGCACTGAGTCCTACAAATGTAAGTCTTTTAAAAAGGTTCAAATTGCATATTCACTGTAGTATTTTTCTCCAAACAAGTATTGGTGGGGGGAAAAAGCCATTATTCTTCATTTTTGCACTACTAGAGTGATGTATTTGCAGTTCCTTATGCTTTGTATGCCTTGTAGTTGTTGTCCAGTCTTCAGTTCAAGTTTTTCCCAAAATAATTTTGTATATTTTGTAAAAGCATAGTTAATGCTTTGCTAGCAGTAAAGCACCTCAGCAGTAGACAACAAAATCAGATTAATTTTCTTGTTTATAAATACCTTTTGTGGGAGGATTTTTACTGAATATACGGTTTTTAGATATGTAAATAGATTTTTGAGTGTATTTGTGATACTACTTAAATATATTTTGCTGGTTTGGATGCTCATTTCCATTTCATCTTCTTGTTTGTGTCTTGATCGCTTTCCAGATTTCTGTGCTCCCTCTTGAATTACATGAGAGTTTGCTATACAGCTTGCTTCACAGGAGGTTTTTTATAACTAGAAATTGCAACAGAGTTTATGGAAAATAGAGTATTTTGAAAATACTCTAAGGAATATTTTTAGTTTAATAATTTAATAGAAATGAGAAATACTAGCTTAAATTATTAATGCCTTTCACCTTGTCTTTTTTATCACTTATTCAGCAAGCTAGTAAAAATGCTGTTTATAGTTCAAGACATAATTTTACAGAGATATAATTGAAGACTTCCTTTACATGAGTGCTTGTAATTAGTCAAATGTCTTATCTCCAGTAAGATCAAGTTGATGGAGGGTTCCTGTGTGAGATCAAGCCTGGCAGAGGAAGTAGAAGGAAACTGTTGCTGCAGAATGGTGAGGAGGACAAATCCACACATCTGCTTCTCACAGAAATTGCTGGGGAGGTTCCTACACTTGGTCCTCAGGCAACAGTCCCAGCATTGCTCTTAAGAAGCCTGTACTTGTTAAGTGAAGACTTTGTTGGGCAATGGAGAAGCAGAGTGATACTGTGATAAGGGGTGATGGGTATCTCAGTGCTAATCCAGTGTCCAGAGCTGCCGAGAAGGCACGGCCAGTTCTTCTGGCACGTTGACTGGCTGAGTACAAGGATGATTTAGTGGTACCTTTTGGTTGGTTGAAGTTTTTTTTAACAGGAGGAGTTTAATTTTGGCTGTTGTACTTTGTGATTTAATTCATTAATTTTGCAATTTACTAATCAGTGTTCTTTTCTTACTAAACTTGTGTAGATCCTTTCTGTTCAGTCACAAATCCAGAGGGTAGCTCTAGAGAACAGCACAGCTCACCCTCAGTGCTGCCTGCAGATAATTCTAAGGCTCTTTGAATGGAATCAGACAACCCAAGATATGTCTCCATCCATGGCACTGAGTTTGGGAGTTTTGCTAATTGTTTTTTGTTACCTAGGCAATAAAAGCAGATAGCTCTGCAAGTGTTGGAAGAATGTTTCTCTTTAGGTGTTGTTACAAAGATACATTATTGTTGGACAACAAGTGTAGCAAAAATTTCAACCCTTTGATTTGGAGCAAGAAAGGCGCCAGGGTGTTGATCATCTTTACCTGCTGCACCAGCACTGCCCTCAGCTGGTGTCTGTTGGCTTTGCAAAGTCAAAATCAAACTGCTGGATTATAATGGAGACCAGAAAGCTGGATCAGTAAAGGCCCTCAGTATTACAGAGCTCACCTTTACAGACTCAGGCATTGAAGGAGTTTAACTTCCTTACACAATCACAGGCACACAGCGTAGGTGTTTGTGAAGGGTTGGTCATCCTACAAGGAGCAGTCGAAATCTTTAGTTTACTGAGGAGGAAGATATTCCCTAGAGGTGCCTGCAGCATCCAGCTCCTTACTAGCTTCAGCTGGTGACATGGAAATTTAAAATTTCACTCCTTGCCAGCACTGAATTATTTTCTCTATGAAGTAATTATATAGTCACTTCAAGTGTAGTGAAACATTCTGGGCTCTTACCTCAGATACCACTATGCACAGAGCTAAAGACGTGTCCATTTTGATGGACAAAAGCAGCCAGCTCTGCTTATTACAGACAGTTCTGTAGTTAATTACTGCTAAAACAAATCCCAGTGAACCTGGTTTCACTATCCCAAATGCAAAGCCAGGATACTGTTAGACAGTCTGTGTCAAGAGTATAAAACAGGCAACTTGGCTTCCTATGCAAATCAAAGAGAACAGATTCAGAGATTGGCAATAGCCAGAAGAGAAGCACAAACTCTTTGCAAAAAAAAATGTTTGCTCTATAAATTCTTTATAAGGTCCCTAGATACTGTGGTACTGACTACATTATAAATGCATAAGAGATCCATTAAGAAAGATGGGGGCGGGGGGGGAACTGACAAATTAGGTTTTTATAGCTGAAAGCCCTAAAGATTTCTTCTGCCTTGCAAAAGAGTAGAAAGAATTTTATTCTTAGACAAAGCTTATTTATTTTCTTAGGAAGAAAGGAAGGGGCCAAAGAAAAGGAAGTTGAGAATGAAGAAAACAAAAAGCCAAGAGAAAAAGTAGTATTATCAGATGGGTCATGTTCAGTGTGTGGCCAGAAGAATGGGAATTATGGACCTAGAACTAGACAAAGGCTTCAGGACTGGTCAGTGTAGTTTCCTGTGAGGCAACGTGTGTAACCTCACACCAGAAGTAGGCTGTGGCCCATCCTAACAAACTGACAGGATGGGCAGGCAAATTTCCATTCTAGGTTCATGTCCTGGCACCATTTAACATTCTGAAGATGGCTTCTAAAAATTATTATCTGTGCCTGCAAACAGGTTAGGCTGCACAGCTGCAGCTGGCTGAGCAGTGGGGCTTTTATAGTCCAAGGCAATGTAGTGGATGTTACCTACTCTTGGGCACATTCCCCCAGAGATGTTTGTGCATGAAAGATCTGCTGCAGCACTGAAGAAGGTTCCATCTTCTGCCATGGCTTGTGAGGAAGGTAGCTCAAACCACTTTAGCCAGGTCTCTGCCTCTGTTTCATATTTACTCTCAGGTGGGTCTCAAGGTGCGTCTCTGGATGAGGAAACGTGGTACCTTCCAGCCTGAGTTAGAACCAGGTTTCTAATAAGAAAAATTGCTCACTAAACTAAATTGTTTAAAGACTGAGCATGTTGTGGTAATAGATTTGATGAATGAGACAGAATACAATACTGGCATACATGGACAAGGTATGTGAACTGGAGAAGGACAGAAGGCAGGGCTGGGAAGAGAGCCATGTAAAGGAGCAGCATCCTGCTTGTCTTGCATCCAGACATACCACAAGACTGCTTGGATTAGGAAGTTAAGTATTTTGTTATTCCTGCTTGTTTGTCATAGGTGTGTGAAAAGAATAATGCTGTATAAAACTGAGTACCAGGAAGGATTCAGATTTTGGACCTACAGCTACAAATATTAAAGGGCACAGTGGGCCAGGGCTACTCAGGAGCTTGCCCTTATCTGAACAAGCCAGAACAGACTGGTACCACCCAAAGACAAGAGGAAGAAAGTTTTTGGACCAGCCTGCTCTTGATGCACAAAAATGTGTACATAAACATCAGGATTAGCTGCTGGAGACTTGTAATAGGTGGAGAGTCTTTCAGGCATCTTCACTTTGGGGCAAGCAATTTGAGGATGCTAGACTTGAGCTTAGTAAATGTGGAGCTCCTGAACATCTGCTCCAAAATGTCACTTGGATATTACAAAATTGTTATTTAGAGACAATTTCTCTGAAGGGGGCAAAAAATACCAGAACCCAACCATCAGAAACACTAGTACTTTTCTGCAATTCATTGCTGTGCATCAGGTGCCCTATGGCTCTTTTGAGGAAACAAAAGAAATTGATGGTAGCTGGGATGTTGCTACTCACAATTGTACAATGAACTGTTGCCAGGGAAAAGTAAACAGCTCTCACTTATGCACACCCTGGGGAGAAGTTTTGTTGGTCATTGCATGATGCTGGATATCAAGTTGCAGCTGGAGTATTGTTACCATTGTTCATTTTTCAACTTTTTTACCAAGCTGTTCACTAAATAACCTTAATAGAGTTAAACTATGAGTCCTGACAGAGAATGGTGCAGATGCTTGTATTGATTTGAGAGATGTGGGACAGATTCATGGGGAAAAGCTGTACCCTGGGCTCTGAGACACAAAGCTAGTAACGTAAGATCAGGTCCATTTGAACCATTCCTAAAGCTCATCCCATTTTGGTCACTCTGAGAACATGGTGCCGGGCTGGATGGGGCTCTGACCAGTTCCAACGCAGCTGCTCTCACTTTACATCATCAGAAAGCCTGCTGCCCTCCCATCTCCACAGTGAGCAAAGTATGAAACAGCCCCCAAGAGCAGCACACTGCTTAGTGGTTGCCAAATGGCGCCTGCGATGTGTCACCTCACAGCTGAGGTGCACTAGCAAATCTCTGTTTAGGGATCCCAGGATCTTTAGGATCCATCAGTAAAATATTTTCATCTCTAGGCCCATGTGAGATTGTAGGACAGTCACTGTGTGACCCTAAATACCCAAAATTTTTCTGTGTGCTGCTTTGATCTGCAATGTCAAAACTGAAATAAATACCCAAAACCAGCACTTTTAGGAGAGAACTCATTCCCTTCTCACTGTCTCTTGTCTTCTGGTTAGTTACTGCTCTTTGTGTTTCCAGCAAAGCTAGGATGGTTTTAGTTGGGTTAGTTAGAGTTTTGATGTCTTCAGAATTTATGAGGCACTCAGCTTTAGGCCACAAAAAAAAAAAAAAAAGTCAAAACTAGTCACAAAGCTGTCAGTTCACAGCTCATTCCAGCTCATCCATCTTTCACTTCTCATTTATTTATGTGGTAGTATTTCCCACAGCAGAAACCCCCAGTCTGAGTGCATGGCTTAGATACAGCTCCTATTCAAGCTATCACAGATTTACCCCAAACCCCACTCAGACAAAACCATAATGAGAATGGCACCAGCAGAGTAAGCACTGAACATGCAGGAGGCTGTGTGAAGCATCCCAGTGCTCTCATGGGAGAGTTCTGTGTCTGTAAAGCTCTGGACAGCCACGTCAGTGCTTCTGCCTGCAGGTTGTACAGTCTGGTTTATTTATTGACAAGTCAAAAGGAGACATAACATACTTCAAAATCCCCCAGTTTTGTAGGATATGTAGTAGGACTCAGCTAGGACTTTTCCACCAAATGTTATTCTGACACCTAAACAAATTCGGCTCCACTTTTGGCCCTCCATTTGGGTTTCCTTAGTGTACAGCAACATCCTCTTCCTTCACCTGAGCTGTGTACAGCCTACATGCATTGCACAGCAAGGCTGCACCTTCAGGGCTAGAGAAAGGCTGCCCTCTGGAGAAACACTGCTGGCCATTTCCCCCCTTCCAGGAGAAGGGGGACCTGCCCCAGAGCCTCCACCGATTGTCAGCACATGGTTTGAAGGTGCAGTGCTGCCCACACTCAGCATTTCAGGAAGGCAAGGTGTGCAAGGGTCTCTGAGGCCATCAGCAAGGCAGGACAAGATTGATGAACCCTGAATAGATAGGGTGGCTTTTGGTGGCACTTGGCCTCCAGCCAGAGTCAGCTGGACACAATCTCCTTATAAAACTCAAGCCTGTTGGTATGATTAGATGAGACCTCCAAACACGAGCTCTATAGGAGAGCTGGTAAGAGGGGAAAGAGACTTTCCTATTTAACTCAATAACAGGTTCCAGTATTCACTGAGGGCATTGGGAACTGGCCTTGACTGCCAACACTCCAGCTAAATTCAACAGTATTTTAAGATACTTGGGATTAGGTTTCCCCCCTCAGGAGAGCATGATGTTCCTGAGTACAGCACATCACCTTCCTGGTGAGCCAGCCCACCACACCGTGTGAAATGAAACCCTTCTGCCAGGAGGTCTGGGGACTGTGCTCCACCAGAGTCTACTGTAACAGCAGGTGGGAGGTGCTGCTCTCACTGAGCAGCCTCAGGAAGTGAACTGTGACCACCCACACCACCGGGGATGAGCTGTAAATACCAAGTTTTGGGGAAAAAAGAAAGTTCCTGTCTCCTTGCCAAACAGCTGTTGCTTTAGTAGGGCAAGGGAGTGTAAGATTCCAGAAGCAGCTTGTCCTTGTGTACAACAAAATCCCATCCTGCACAGCCTCATGGTTTTCCCAGGAAAGCTAGCAGTGAGTATTTACTTACCACCCTCCATCTCAGGAAACCATGCATGATTGCAAGCACAGGAAGCTGCATTTTAAATGTCAAAATAGGCTTTACAAGCTTCATATCAGCTATACTTTTCCAAACTAGAAAAATACCAACAAGTATAATACAATGCAAGAAGAAATTCAATTACATTTTTCTCTTTTCCCTTCATAAACCACACTCTTCTGAAGTCCAGCACGAATATATTTAAATGTTTTTCACCAGTGGCATTTTGCACATCAGGAAGAGCTCATAATTTTATTTTGAATTAGCATTTGCATATTCAGTTAGTCACATCTATTTCCTCTCATGATTAAGCATGCTGTATAATTGATATTCTTCTTCCCTCTAGTGTGACACAGCATGTGACTCAAAACTTGCCTTCACAAAGATACTCATGAATGCTAAAGCACAACACATGCAGAAAAACATATTGCATTCCCATATTCTCAGGCTGGAGGAAAAAATAGCTGTAGTGCTCCCTGACTTAGCTTTTTTCAGAGGCCTGGGTGGTGTCTTTGATCTGAGAGAAAAATATTTGCCAGGAAATACCAAGAAAGTTCTCTCCACTTGTAATTTTGTGAGTTTAAAGAATGTTGACAGAAATGAGCTGATTAGACTGAGAATGTATCAATTTCTTGTAAGAAGGACAGCAACCCCAAAGACTGTTTTAGGCTTTTTTTCCATGGTTTTTGTTGGGGGTGATTTTTAAATATTGAATTTGCTTTAGGAAATGAGCCAAACTTATACTTAGAGAGTTGCTCCAAAAGTGCACAGCCCTCCCCATGGGGTTTTTGCCCTGTACAGAAGATGGAAAATGAGAACAGAGCCCTCTACTTCATCAAGCATTTAGAGAGGTATCACATGCCCAGCCATCTTCTCCCTGTATTTAAAACTTCTTCCACCCTAATACAGACTTTTCAAACTTTTGCTAATTGAAAAGTAAGCCTCTGGCAAGTATAAAATTTTAATATTAACCAAACTGAGACATCCAGTGAAGAAGAAAAGTTTTTAAAGTAATTGAATCTGAGGAAAGGATAATTGCTGAAGCAACCCCTGGAGTAAGTGAAAACATTTGCACACCAGGACCCAGGTGCTGACCACAGGCTTAGAAGCAGCTCTGCAGTGCTGGGGCATTGTGCAATGCATTCTTCACAAGCCTATGCCTACCAGCCCTCAATGTCAGCTGTATGTGTTTCTCCACTTCTTAGCAAGCCTTAATTTCTTATTCAGATCAATTTCTCTAATTCTAAAATGATTCATAATACCAGGCAATGTCATTATATTACAAGACAGCTTAATTTACAAGTTCATTTCATGCCAAGAGCAAAGCAGTAGAATCCCTAATTCTAAATAAGATCTATTTTATGCCAAATATCCTTGCCAAAGCACTCTAATGAGCTGGCACCAAATGGCTTCACAGGAACATCCTACTGTCAGCAGTGTTTTGTGTTTTCCAGGCATTACTGGCACTGTGTGCCAACTCTTCTTTTTCCTGCATGTGACTGTCAGTTTGTTCTACTCTTCTCCAAGTAGTAAGCATGTGAATTTCCTCTCTCAGCCACTATACACACTAAAAAAGCAGGTCATTCCAGTATATTTTACTTCAGCTTTGTCATGTGTGGAAATATTTAATGCTACTATTAAATATTTATATATTAAAGCAGTTCTGTGACTGATAGAGAAAGTGGTCAATGTTGGAATCTGAATCACAAATGCCAACATAGCACCTCTCATTCCTACACAGACAAGAGAAAAACTGTGGGATTCAGTTGCTCCAGGTGCTTACATGAATTATCCTGAGAACTGCTTAGCCTGAATGCTTTTTGCCTCTGAAAAAGCTGAAGATGGCCACTCACTGGCCTAGTAGGAGCTGAGAATAGAATACTTTACAGCCTCTCTTGACAAGTAAGTATTTTCCTCTAAGGAGGAACCAAAAAATTAAACCAAAACACTTCTTTATCTCTATTTATTTAGTCATAGCGAGACAAATTCTAAGCCAGGTTCTTACAAAACTGCTGTTAAAAGAAACTCTCCCCAAGAAGTAACAGAATAAACTCCAGAAAGAATCCCAATGTCTCTCCCCATTGCCCAGCAAATACAACACATCCCTGCAGCAGCAAAACATACTGCCCCAGTGTTTTGACATTACAGGTAGAGCATTGTTACTCATGAGTACTTGCACACATTAATTGATATGTTTTGTGCTGTATTGCCATACACAGGCATTGCCAGCTGAGTATAACAAAACATTTAAAAAAGACAAACCATTTCTTTGGATGCAGTGTGGATGTGTTTCCTCACACCTGCCCCAACTGAAGAACCTCCTAATGGGACAGATCATGCCTCAGAGATATAATAATAAGTTAGCAAAGCTGGGGAAGCAGCACATCAATGCCTGGCTCCTAAGCTCTGCAAAAGCCAGTCACTCACACCACCCAGAAACCTGCTACTTCTGCTCATCAGCCAGCACTTGGGGCTGAGCAGGTTACTTGCTGCCTGGGGGTGGGACTGGCCTCTGCTGATGTCAAGAAAATTCAGCTGGTGCAGGTAGGACATGATATGATTTCAAAAGGGTGGAAGCAATTAAAGAACCTTGTTTACTCCTCCTTGCTGTTCCATTTGGTCTGTGTTTTAGTAGAGTCCCTTACTCCAAAGGATTTAGTGCAGTGATATGTTTGTGGGCATTAATGCCCTGTGCTGTAAAGCACCTACTTCTTCCCTCAGCTTCATCAATTGCTATAACGGACAACTTTCCCTCTGAAGAACCACCTTAGCCTCCTGATCAACAAAGCCTGGTCCTGAATGGCTGATGAACTAATGTCTAATTAGCAGCAAGATAAGGATGAAGGATGAATTTAGATAACCAGAAGGCAAGTTGTAAGGTGGAGACTTCTATTTAACACACTTAACCATATGTGAAGGTGCAGAGGTAAAAGTTGTGAGCAGCTAGAAAGTTGTTCTCTCCAGAAGAACTTTATTTTGTCTCTGATCAAGGCTGTCAGATCCCTGCTATGATGAAAAGGGGTTATTTTTAATAATTAATAATTTAAAATAAATTCCAATAAAGCTGCAGCAGTGCTGTCTTCATGCTTTCTGCAATTCTGAATGGCTAGCCCATGAGCAGCTGGTGAGAATTTAAGATCTATTTTGTGAATTTACTACAAAACATTGCTAGTATGCCTCTAACAAAATATAAGAAAAATGGTTTTCTTGCAGATTGGGAGACAATTTATATTCCTGTGATTTTTAAAGTTTGTGGCTTTGATGGGGTTTTTTTTGTGCTTTCATGTCATATGCACATTGCTATTAAATGTCATGAATATTGCTATGAACCGTAATGAATATTGTAAAATATGGGGTCTGAAGAATTCATGAAATGCAGCATACAATTTCATGAAAACTGGGCATGTGTTGTCTTGGAGTATGCCCAACTTAGAACATATTTCACTGAGATTTTAATTATTTTCATTATATACTGGCATCTATATTTTATGAAAACTTCAGGGAGTCTTTTTAAAATACTTTAGATATTTCATTAAAATTGCTGAATATGAAAAGAGAACTTTCTTCTATAAAAACATAACTGAAAGTTATGTTTTTATAGAACTTTTTTCAATTATACAGATGAAAAATCCTTCTTCATTTTAGAAAATTAAGCAGTCATTCTCACTCATCTTGTTTTTCCAATCCTATTCGTTTATGGTGAGATTTTCTTCAGTTGTAAGATGGCTAACCCCTCATCTTTCTCTTTCCTACCTTGCAAGATCCTGAAAACAGCCTTGAAAACACTTGCTGTCAACACCTTGGAATCATGGAGTGGCTGGGGTTGAAGGGGACCTTAAAGATCATTTAGCTCCAACTCCTCTGCTGTGGACAGGGATGCCTCTCACTAGACCAGGCTGCACAATGACCCATCCAGCATGGCCTTGAACACTGCCAGGAATGGGACATCCACTCCTGCTCTGGGTGACTGGGTCCAGTGCCTCAGCACCCTCCCAGCAAAGAATTTCTTTCATAGATTTCTAATCTCAATTTCCCCTCTTTCAGTGGGAACCCATTATTCCTTGTCCTATTACTTCAGTTCCTGATGAAGAGTCCTTCTCTGGCTTCCCTGTAGGTCCCTTCAGGTACTGGAAGGTTGCTATGAGGTGTCCATGTAAATTTCTCTTCTCCAGGCTCAACAGCCCCAACTTCCTTAGCCTGTCCCCACAGGAGAGTTGTCCCAGTCTCCTTATCAACTTCATGGCCCACCTTTGGACTTCAACTACTTACTATGTGTTGTTCAGTCTCTTCCTCCTTTGATTCTTCTCTCCTTCTTGTTCAGAATTGCAAAGGAGGAAATTGTGCTTGACAGCACAAATGGCTCATGTTGTGTTACTGTGAAAAGCAGGCAGACCAACATCACCTTCTTATTTGGATGACTAAAAGATACAGTGTCCCACACCCTTCAGTTAAGAGAAGTTTGCATCTTCCCTAGACTGGAAACAAAATTTGTTTCCCCACTTTGTTTTCCACAAGTAAGCTGCCATATGGTCAGTAGTCCTCTCTGTGTGCTCCTGTGGCATGTGGCCAGTTGGGGCAGGTGGATGATTTTTTGTTGTGGACCATTGATCAAGAAGAGCTGACCATCAGCAGAAATAGCTCCCATCCCTTCAGCAGGAAAGGGAAGAAGAGCTTTCAGAGGATGTTGGCAGGAGAATTCTTGGGAAGGCCATGGAAGAAATGTCATGCTTTGAATGCCTGCAGGAAATAGGCTAACAATAGTTGGGTGGTTTCCCCTTGCAGAACATCTGTGCCTTCTAACACTTGTACCTAGTGTTAGAAGGCACAGATGTACTTGTTCAAGAAGGCAAATGGAAACTCAGTGAGACACAGGCAGATTGATTCCCTCACAGAATGCTGCTGGCATGAAGGGATACATCTTGATGGAGCAGAGCAGATGAAAAGGGAATGCTGGCTGGCAGTGTTACAGGTGTACCTTCAGTGTCTCCTGCAGATAGGTACAAAGTTCATTCACCAGTTATAATAACCCCTGTAGGATTCCCTTGTAGAATTGCCTTGTTAGGCAATTAAATGCTCTGTCACTGTGGCATAATTCTGAGTCATCTGTCATAGGTGTCATCTCAACAACTTAATGAAAAAAGTGAGTCAAACTGCTTTAAATGACACTTTGCTTCTAGACTGATCCATAAAATTGCTTTCACTTGCTAAATCTAGCAAGTGGCACTCTAAAAACACTCTTGGATCAGATAGGTTGGCTGCCAATACAGTCTGCTCTTGGACCTCTCTCTTGTCAGCCCTGTGCACAAGAAGCTGTCCTCAGCTCTGAGGGCCTGGCTTTGTCAGCAGCTGGGATAGGCTCACTGTGGGCTGCTCTCTGATGAAATGCCACCCAGTTTGTCAAAGCAACAATAAAAATAAAATACTGCTGGGCAGCTGGAGTTTGCCCAGCTTCCTACGGCAATGACACTTAGTAACTCTGTATATGCACAAATATGTTCTCAGTAATCAATATAAAAATTGTTTCATCAAGTTAGAGATGTTAGGTTCCTGCAGGAAGTAGAATGCAGAGGAGATGGAGGGGAACTTCAGGTGCTGGTTACATCCTGAATATCCTATTGCCATAGTGTAAAACATGGCTAGTGTCATCAAATCATCACAGGGTCCAGCTAGGAGATTCAAATCTGCAGGTAACTAATTTTTTTTGTTTTGCTACTCATGAAACCTACTGCTTGTTCTTTGGAGATTCTACAACTTTCTTTTGCCTCGCTGGTTAATAAAATGGGCTAACCCAGATGCCTCTTGGTTCAGATACCCCTTCATGGGATATTTCAGAAGTCTGTTTGCAGTCTTCTTCCCCAGAGTCACAGGAGTGTGACCCTTGCTGGCTGACACAGTGCTGGATCACCTCTGCTGTATTCTGCTGCTGCTGAAGCCAATGATGTGCAAGTAAAAATGCCCACAGTTTTCTCCACAGCTGGACAAGGCCTGAAGGCAAAAGGACTGCTTGGTCCTGTTGTGAAACACAACAGAAGGGCTGCCATGCATTAAGGCTTATCTTTGCTGTGCTACATCAATAAGCAGTGAACTGAAAGTAGCTTCAAAACAAACCAAAGAACAAACACTGTCTTGGCAGTCAGCACACTCTAATTGGTTTGCATTTTTAGTTCACTGTGGCTTCTTTTATGAGCAGTAGCTGAACTTAATGCGAAATAAATACCCTTGTACAGACACGTCTTTAGTTTTGGATTTGTCATTTCATCCAAAATGTTGCAGTGTCACGGGAAAATAGCTATTTTTAAACATTCATTATCCATACCACTTTCTTGAACTGTTTTGTAAAGTAATCTCCAAGGCACATTTGTGTGGCTGTAAATGGAATCCAGTGGAATGACTTAGCCAAATTTTTACAGAATGGGTAATGCAGTATCACAGGCCCAGTTCATGAGAGCCCAGAACAGCACCCAGAACTCAGCAGCAGCCCCTGCCCTCTGCCCCCTCAGCTGGCTGCTTCTGTGCTGAGCACCTGCAAAGGAAGCAGGAAGCTGGAGCCTGCCAGCATTATTCTTTACTGACAAAACAAAGAATGGCTGGCAAAAGCTGAAGGTTGCTTTGTGCTATCACCCTCCTCAGCTTGCTCAAGGTGGAGTCTGGGGCATGGAGACCGAGGTGATCAGAAGGTAAGTTAAGGTAAGTTAAGGTAAGAGGTCCAATGTCAGGCCTCACAGGAGGACACCAGGTTCACAGGCTCAAGATAGATGGGTTCTTCCAAGATCCTGTAAGAGGCAACAGACCTCTATCCCCTACAAATCCAGTTCTTCCTATCTCTCCAGTTTTACACACCTGGTCAGTCTCCCAGAATTGTCCCAACACCTCTCCTTTTCCCATAATTTGTCTTTCTCTTCATTGCAACCCCAGGTTTTCTCTTCCCCAGATTTTGATCCTGTAGTCTCTGCCCGTGGCAAACATTAACAGGTAGTTTATTTTTGAATGACCTGACTTGTAACTCATATAAAGCAGATCATTTCATAGGGTATTTCCTTTAAGTAAAAAGAAGAGACAGACAATTTCCTCCAACAGTCCTTTCTAAATTCAGCACTTTGAATTATTTCTGTCAATGAGAAGCATGAACGTTACATAAACCAGGTGGTGTTGCAGTTCAGTGGCCACCCTGTGTCACCAGCAGAGTCATTGCCAAATGGACACTTCACAAGGCCACACTTTATTTACCCAAGAGACCTCCTCCAATATCTCTAAAGAGAGAATTAATCTCTCCATGCATGTCCCTCAGAACTGCACAAGGTGCTTTGCTCTGGCTAGGTTAAGTGTTGAGTAACTAAGAATATTTGGGATACAAATAAACTATTTTTAGTTCACATCTTCACAAAAGATGGGACCTTCACTCGCTAGCACGAGGAAAAAAGTGCTGGATAATGAAATGGCAAATGAATCTGAGGACTGCTGCCTGTATTAATTCACAAGTGCTCTTCCACCCAAGTATGGGACATGCTGGATTTCAAGGTAGTCTTGAGTAGTTGTGTGTCATTTAGACTTCAAAAAAAACCACTCTTTGCATTTGAAGGGCATGCCAGCTTCATTCTAGCAGTCAGCACTGTAACATCATCAGCAGATGAAGCTGAAGACTAACTGGTGAATGCACAGATTGCCATTATGGTGACTTAACCTCTTGGAAGGGTAAGATGCCCTGCATCAGGTGTGCCACGCCACAGCTGCTAAAATGACAAAGATTTACAGAGATTACCCATGAAATGCAATCCTTCAGTTGCTGGAACAGACACATCTGGGACCACAATAAAAATGGAAGAAGCAGGGCAGAAAACAGGAGCATGACAAGTCTCTGTATTACGGCAACAAATTGGATTATACTGCCCAAAAAGATTCATGCATTTCAAAGAGGTTTTCTTGTGCCTACAGAATCTCTGAAAACTAGGTCACATGTTTTAGTGGCTGAAGTTAAGAATTCAAATACCATCAGTTTAAATAAATTAGACATGAAATTTTACCTTATTCTAAACAAACCTAGCACAGACCTACTGTGTTAAGATCCCCTTCTCGGGCTGCGTTTTCTGAGTGCAGGCTGACTTGGGATTCTGTCCAAAATTGCTGCAATGTAGTTTAAAAATTCCCATCTGCATTTCTGGGATCCCATCTGGACAGGTGAGGATGAGTACAAGGTTGTGTGTGCACCTTCAGGACATATCATGGTGGAAGCTTAAGCATGAACCAGCACATGCAGAAGGGCAGCTAGACTTAACTTCACACTATGATATCCAAGACCATTGTGATACTACAAGTAAGATCAAAGCCTGAAACTTAACAATAATACTAAGATAAAATCCTTTTACTATAAATGTTACTGCTGCTTTAAAAGAAGCTAAATACCTGAAATTATTTGAGGTCTGTTAATTTTTTATGAGTATTCACGAAAGCACGGAAAAGATAGCTATGCCAAAATTCAATTTAACCTTTGTTTCTTTTTCTTTTCATTTACTATAGGTTTGCCACATAACAAAACTGATTTCTAGTCTGTGAAAAAAGGACAATAGAAGCTTTATAAGGTCAGGGATATATTCCACCTGAAGCAGACAGAGATCTCCAGAGCAAGACCAGGGAGTGTACAGAAGGTGGTCACTGAGTAGCCACAGTAGTTATCTGAGTTATTTACACTGAGAAAATTAAAACAAAATACTCTGATGCTTCAATAATATTTCTTTTAAGCAAACTTAAATAGCCGCTAAGCATGTGATAGATTGACAAGAAAAATATGATTCAGCCTTTGTAAATCTGTTTTCTTTACATTATTTGTTCTCTGAATGAACAGAGGATCATGATTTTCCTGCATTATGGTCATAACTTTTCCTGTTAAAAATGAAGTATGTGCATCCGGGCTTGGATAAAAATAAGTGACTGAGATTATTTTCTCGATTAGTATAATCATAGATGGATATCTATGTCACAGGAACAGTTAAAGATTCTGGAGTTGTTGGTTAAAAGTCTTCAATTTTCTACCAAAATGGAAATTTGCAAACATTCTGGTTTGGCTTCTTTTTGATTAGCAGCAATTCTAAATACTGCAACAGTGCCACAAAGATAAGTGAAATAAAAGGAGAAAATTATAATGTTTTAATGCTTTGAATATGATGAGTATAATGCTTTTGAGACCATTTTTTCAAGACTGCTCAGCTTTCCCGAGTTGAGTATGAAAAAACAGCATTCAGTGCCTCCTTAGGAGGATAGGTCCCACAACATACAGCCTGGGAATAATGTAAAGCACTAGCACCTCCCAGAGGATGCTGACTGCCACCAGCTCTGTAGCACCCCAAATAGTCTGTTCTCCCAGGCAGTGATCTCATTTTAGGAGCACAAATGTTGATACAGGTGTGAGTTAGGGCGTGGCATGTCTTGCCAATACCGCACAGGAGGACCTCAGGTGAAGCCCTCACACAAGATACACTGCCTTCTACACAAGGTCCCTCTGCCTTCAATCACAGCCAGGGAAGAATTTTCTGGTGAAACAGAGACCTTCCCACTCCAGAAATAAGGTGTAAGAGCTTCAGAAACCCAGAGCATTCAGCTCATGTTGAATCAGGAGTATAAAGCAGACACTCCCATTTCTAAATAGAAAATGTTTTAAAACAATTCAGTGCTGAGAAATTTCAGAGGAAGTTTTGATATACCACCTCTCTTGAGTTATAAGTTGTGCCATTACTCTTGCAAGAGTATGAATATGTCAGGGGCTAAATCCTCCAATTTTTAAGGAATTGTAATTAAAACTGGTGTGTGAGTAAGCATATAATATTCCCAGTCCAGAACTAAAACTGATACATACTACTGCAGGAAACTTGTTTGATTTTCCTGGTAATGACTAGATTCAAAAAGTGCAATTATTTAGAGTGCTACAAATCTACAGTATTAAAAAAATCTTAAAATCTTCACCAGATTATCTATGCCAATAATCCAGAAATTTTTTCTCTGTGCTCTATGATCATCTTACTTTAGCTGACTGCTGGCACTGTACCACACACGTGTCAACATATTCTCCCCTTTCCTTTTTAGCCAGATGGATCTAAATGAAAACATAGGCATGATGAGATTAATGGAGTATTTATTAGCTTACCCTGAACTGCAGGAAGCATATTCCATGGTGAGATAACAAATACTTCCTGTTAAAGGATGATACTTCTAAAAGTAAATCTAGTAACGTTTACTCAAATGCTCTGGGAGCTTTGAAAGCCAGCAAACCCCAAATGATCCAAAAGAGTTCAAAGGAATTTGTTCCTTCTTTAACGGCAGAGAAACAAATTTCTTGTAATTCAAACAGAACATGGGAACATTCCTATTCCTATAGCCACTGATTTAAATAGAAATAAGACAGGAAATCTGAAATATGAGGTGCTATATGCTGGAAGAATATGAGTTCACAAGAGCTGTCTCAAACTTGAAGTTAGGTAGAAGAATCAAGACATCTAATGCTAATTGTCAAATCACATGCTTGAGCTAAATTGAAAAAACAGTATAAGCTTATAAATAGCCCCAAAGACCATTCATGTGTGCAAACGCAGAATTTCAGTACCTCCACTATGTGTCTTCTTCAGTGCTGAGGCCCAGAATTTAAATTCCTAAACACTCATTCAGCTGTTGCCTATGTCAGGAACCATTAAATTCCTGTTTCATAGAAGAATGTAGGTGTCTAAAGTGGAATTTAAATCAAACACATGTGCTTAAATCCAGGATTGCCAGTTAAAACAACAGACCCCCACATTTCTACCAGTACAGGAGATACAGAGAACAGTGAAACAATCCAATCACAGGGCATTAAGCTCAAAGCCTTGCCTTATAAAACACATTCTGTCATTATGGCCCAAAAAATATTTAAGTCTTTCATTTTTAAGTGGAACAATTTTGAGTAGACATTCCAAATACTTCTTCAATGAGGAAAAATTCCCTTCTTCAGGAGTTATGTCCTGTGAGTTCAAATCCTCTTCAGGGAAAGGGAAGATCAGCAACACTTCCCAAGATCTGAAATGAGTGGCCTGAGACATGAATTTAAACATTTGACATTTTCAAAAAGTATGATTTTTTTCTTGATGCATTTCTAAGAGCATTCTGAAGTATATAGATTTCTTACTTTAGGGGAAAAATACTTTGTTAAGTAAAGTTATGAGCATTTATCAGTGCCCAAAATGTATGTATAGTCTTGAAAAACCACTTGATTTTACAAAACAGAGTAAATGTAAGATAAGCATGCTTCCTACAGAAACATTAAACCTGCTTTAAAGTAAGAACTCCAGCCTTCATTTCCTGTAAACTGAGAAATGCAGAATGAAATCCCATGTTAGTGCAGGTTGAGGGGAGGAGGTGCAGAGGACCCCAGAGAGTCAAAGTCTGCATGTCAAACAGATTACATGAAGCATTGCAAATGAAAGGTAATGTGTGCAGAAGGGAGCAATGTGTTGAGTTCTAAACTAACTCTACATCTCACCAAAAAGAAATCTTGACATTAAAACTGCAGTTCAGTGTGCTGTGACAGTTAACAATGCAGTTTTAGAAACAAAAAAGATGCAGAGAGAAGAGTGTATTTCAACATTTTTTATCTATCACTGAGCCAGTCTCCTCTAAGACTAATCTTGACTCACTCAGTGGAAGAACACATAAAGAACATACACGTGCAAAGACAGTCAGGAGAACAACTGGAAAACAAAGTTGGGAAGGACGTCTGTATGAGAAGACAACCAAAGGATTGTAATAATTGGAGTCAGAGAAGAATAAAAATACTGTAGAGGGACAAGAAATAATGATACAAAGGAGGAAAGTTTCTGCCCCCCTATTCTTTGAAATACAAGAAATAACATATAATATTTTTTATAAATATAATCATTAAAGTTTTCCATTCCAATGCAATAAACCCCAAGTGCTTGTCATTGAATTTTCTTTAGTTTGCAGCAGTCATGAGGAACCCCAGCTGAATTCAAAATGTCCTTATGCCTCATGTTGGAGCAGTCCTGTTCCTCTTCCATTATGTAATACTATACAAGACTACAACAGAAAGCTGGTTTAGCCGTGGAATCCATAGTGAATCATCTTCTTCTTCATATGCATAGTAAAGACCTATTCTTTCTTTTTCAAGTATATTTCTTCATGGATAATGAGATCAGCAGATGGCAGCTACAAAATTGCTATTCAGGTTAGAGATTTGTGGGGAAAAATATAATTTTGCTCAGTGAATATAACAGAAGGAGTTGAAATTATAAAGGAACAGGGTTGTTTCATATTAGTATCTATCACAGTAATATATACATTTAAATAGTATTAAATATGAAAATCTTGACTTCTAATCTGTTTGTAACAGGCCACAAAGGCAAAGTGAGTTCCAAAGGATTCTGTCCTGTCCAGGCTGTTTTTAAGACTTGTGATCACATCACTGGTTAGAATCTCTGCATTTTCCTAGATCAAACTGAGCTTGGTCAATGAGAAATGTTATTAACAGTAAAAGGAAAGATTAAAAATTATCTTTGGTGGGATTTAAAAATATTAAATTGTTTAGAAAAAATCTGTTTTGCAACTAACAATGCCATTTTTCCATAAATTTATGTTAATTATAATTACATTTTCCTCCTTTAACTTGTATTATTCAACATTTTTATCAGCATCCCTCCTTCTGTTCAGACCAATGTCAGAAGAGTCTTCATTGCTCTACAGAATGTTCCACCTAATAAAATAATTAACAGGTATTACCTATATACCTATAAACATTCATTTCCTTACAATCTCAGACTACCACTACCAGTTAAGTGTGACTATTACTAGATAAGAGTCTGCAAAGTACACCGTTATCTTTAAAGACTATAAAGCTGTAGGGTCAGAAATAAAAAGGATCTTGGAGTTGAGACACATAAGACTTGGATATAAAAAGCCTGAACAGAGTAAGAGATGTCCTAACATCTCACTGGGGCAGCTGTGAGTGGGAATTGATGAAGCCTTTGAATTGATTCAACACAATCTCATCTGCATTTCAGAGATGCAAGCTGCAGCTTTAGAGCTGTTGTTCCAACAGAACAGAGTTGCTTCATTGCAATTTTTCACTGGAAAGAGAGAAAAAACCCACAGACACCCAAGCATTTTGAGCAAACCAAACTTTGGGCATTATTTTTTGGCATGTAGTTGTTGCATTTGCTACCTGGGTAAGCCCAGGTCCATACCTACTGGGCTTGTTTATGTCTCTTCCATTGATCACTAGGTCTTGTCACTATTCCTGCACTGAGAAACAGGGCAGACTGCAAGCCAAAGAAACAGTTCTTGCCTGCAAAACCAAGATGGGACAATAGAATAATATGATTCTTCTTCCTCATTACTTTTGCTTTTTGAAACCTACATGTCTCTGAAGAACAGCCTCAGTCAACATCCATGCTCATAGTACAGGGGCCTCTGGAGAAGCCACATACACTACAGTAAACCTGAATTGTCAGGACTGATGTTTGTGTCTAATCAGTCTAGCAGATGTGACAGCATAATTCAGCCTGAATTGTTTACTTTCAGCAGTCAGAGTCAGATAAGGTGTCAATTTTACTGAAGTGAATAAAAAGATATTTAATTCTCCAACTGCAAATTCATATAATGAATCAGACTGAAGAAACAGGATTAGTTAAAAAACAACAAACAATAATTGCCTGTATTTAAAAAAAACAACACTAACAATTTAAAATCTAGTTCAGTCTTATTTTCCACATGATAGTCAGATTATTTAAATTCATGAATAATGGATATATCTCTTCTGTGATGTCTTGTTGCTTTCTATAGTTTGAAAAGACAAACATAATGCAAATGTGGTATCTTAAAAAAGTCTCTTGTCAAATAGTCATCATTTTAATTTTATGTTGCTAATATAATTGACAAAATACTTGATACTACTGATTATGGCTTTTCTTGTAAATCACTTATTTGATGGGCTTAAGCAGCTGTGGGTTTGCTTCTATGAGTTTGTGAAGTTGTAACCAGGCTATAAAAGAGCAATAGGCAAAGTCTTGGGCATATCATCCTACCAGCTGGGGAACAGCCTTTCCTGGCAGTAAAGGTGTAATTCAATCAACACTGTTACATTTCCAAAAGAAAAGAGAGAAGGTTACTATCAGTCTCCCCTCCTCCTTCCCAAGTAGTCAAACCCACGTGAAATGAACAGAGATTTAATTTGCGTATCTGAATATAGATGTGCTTGTTTTATATAGAATAACTTCAAGGATCTGCAAACATCTGTCACTATTAATCAATCTGCATCTCACCCCTTGAGTCAATTCAGCTCTTTTCAAAATTTCTTATAGGATCCATCATATCTGATATAAAATTAGACTGAAGGCTAATTCAAACACAGTGTCTTCAAGCTTAGAGAAAAGAAGGTTAGAGTTAAGGCATGTCTTGTTCATCGCTGCATTAAACCATTTCTGCAAGTGGAACCTTCCCAAATTCTACTGCAATAAATTGATTACAACCAAGACGAAAATTCTGGCTGAAGATTTTGTTTGGAAATGCTTACTACAAAGTTATTTGCCACTAGATTATTTCACACTCTTCCAATACCACACCACATTAATTCTACATTATTACAGACACTGACTGAAAAATTCTCTTCTCAAAAATACCACTTTCAGTTTGACGAGACATTGGGGATCAAGCCAAAAGAAACAACCATTCAACACCTCAGACAGAGAACTCAGACATCATGACAAACTGGAATACAACTGACTGAAGAGCAGCCCTGCTGAAAATCTTCAGGGGTCATCGTGGCAGGTCTCAGGCTGTACACAAGCCAGAAAGGTGCACTCATAGAAAGCAAAAAATGGGGGGAGTACAGACACTAAACTGCAGGAAATGGCACCATCTCCCTGTGCTTGGCCTTGGAGAGGCACATGTGGAATAGTGCATCTAGCTTTGTGCCACCTGGCTTGTGCAGAAAATGAAGATTACTGGAGAAGTACAGGAGAGGGCTCATGAGGCAGAGGACACATGGGCTGGGAAGAGAGATGGAGGGGAAAAGTCTTGTTTAGTCTGGCAAGGAGGAGAGGAAGGCTGAGAGGAACTGTCTGCAGCCTACAGGAAGTATCTGAAAGGGGTTACCAAAATGGTGGTGTCAAAATTTTTTTTAAATGGCCTCAATTGTACATTAATACTGGACACTAAAAAATGCCAGCACAGGTACATGGAAGAAATTTTGAATTTTGTCTGGGTTTCCATACAAAACGACCCTTAATATTTACACAGCTACCTACTGGCCTGAAAGTACTGGCATGGGTTATTATGGCCTAAATCCATTTATTTTATATTTCATGATGACAAAATGTGGAGGAAATTTCAGGAAAGGAATTGTATAAAACTGCTTATGTCAACTCTGCTGTTTTCTCCTTCGGAACAGCAAATTTTGATAAGCCTATTTTAGGCTCATGAAAACAGAAATCTCATCTTACCTGCCCGTTAGTGCTTAGATAAACTAACAATGCAAAACAATCTGCAGAGAAACAACAACCAGAAAAGAGTTTACATTTGCACTTCAATTAGTTTACATTTTTTTACTCTGTTATTTCACCCTTTAACCTACACATGCAAATATACTCTGTATTTGGAAAAAAAATCTGCTTTGAACCTTCCCCGTGGTTATAGTACTTCTTCCTCATGCCTCTAACTGAAAGATGTTACAATTCTTTAACTGTTTTCATTTAGTTTAATCAATTTGACACATTCAAGGGGAAAAAATCCTTCTCTGCAATTGAGCTTAAGAAAAAACTCTACCCCTTCTAATCAGCAACTCAGTATTTCTGGTAAGTATCACAAAAAAGCATTAGTTTAGGTGCCAGGATGTATGCCAGATTTTGAAAGTCACAACTTGGTCTTTTGCCTGCAGTGATTTTATTTGTAAAGTTTTATACTTATTATATTTTACAGATGGGTGGAAATGTAATCTACCTGTCTTGAAAAGCCACAGCTATTAGCCTTTCATTTCCCATCTGTTCATTCTTTTCATATTTTCAATTAAAAAAAAAAACTCAACAAAATAAACAAAGAAACTCCAATAATAGCAATAGTAAAAATTATAGTACTTTAGTAAAATAACCCCACCAATCAAAAAATTCCCAGCCCACACTTTGTGAAGGTGCTAAGTGGAACTCTGCTTTATTTTCCATAAAAGCACTATGTACTTCTGTATCTACCTAGAAATGCTTCTCAACAAAAATAACAGAACAGAAAATTCTAGGGGAAAAGAAACAGGTCTTTGGGAATAGGCCTTCTGATGTTGCACCCAGTTCCTTCATTGTGTCCACACCTGATGGAGACAATCCTCCTTAAAAGAGCAGAGTTGTCCGGATATCTGATTGGAGTGCGGCACTTAAAAGGCTGCACTTTTTGATGCAGAAGTGATTTAGTTGCTTGCTTTCTCCTTAATGCTACACTGAAAAAAAAAAAAAAACAGGCTTTCTCAAAAAATGGAAGGATTTAAATATTTTAGTGGCATGTTTCATGATTCAGAAACACATTCCTTGAAAAAGTATGTAGTAAAATCTTCAGTGCACTCATAGCTATGGTGTGTAGGGAGTAGAGTTGAGAATGTTAGCACATTGATATGTATGGAAAATGTTAATGACATAAATGCACTGCTATTTAGCTGTACCTCTCTCTGAGCACTCCTGAGGCTGCCCCACAGCCAGAGCTGGCTGTGACCACAGCTCCAAAGCCCTGCTCCAGTAGAGCCATGTAACCCTAGCTCTGAGCACCAAGCAAACTGCAATGTGAGAAAGTGCAGTGGCAGGATCTGCAGAGTGAAGCCAGGCAAGATAAGAAAGATAAAACTACAACTAGAGGATTACTGAGATAAGAATCCTTAGGCATTTAAGGGGCAAAGAAAAACAACATATAAATGTATAAAACTTTCAGGAATAAACAGATAATCAGAAGATGTAATTCAGCATTATCAAGAATCTGTTCCAAGGAGGAAAAGAAGTCAACCACACCCCTCTTGAATGATACCAGTGGGGCCAGCAGTCATATAACTTTTGCAGTAATAAATACATATTTCATTGTGAGGTTGAATCATCTGATAAGCAGCAAGTGGATGATCTGTCTTATGCAGTGCTCAGTTTGGATCATCTGATATTCATATTTTGTGACTGATATTTGTATCACCTAAATTCTGACTGAACTGTGAGGCAGGAAAACTTTTAGTGACCAACAACCAAAACCATAATAGATCAAAGCTTCTCCTCGCTGGTCATTTCAGATAGGTCTTTATTCCCTATACAATCAATTGAGTTCTCTACTTAGCACAGAAACATGCCATTTTAAGACTAGAGGATTCCTCCTTATCAAAAAACTGGTAACTTTTCTTGGACAGTTGAAAGGCCTGCTAAGGGAATAGAAATGAAATTTTATCTAGACTATCAACCACGTAGGATTAAAGTTATAAGAACACAGTGATGATTCCTTGAATAAGCTTGAGCATGTGGAGAAGCTCTAGATACTAGATTCCAGAATCATCACTCCTGATTAATATTAAGATTACTAATAAGAACAAGGTGTCCACCAGGCACCTTTAATACACATGATGTCAGTGTTGATCAAGAATCACTTACTCTATGAAGATCAGCCAGTTGCCTGAGCAAGCCTTACCAACTTAAGGGGTCTTCATACAGCACTGGCACTATGAGTCTCAGCAGTTCCACTAGAAATTTTTTGATGGGTGGACCTTACATTTCCACATCTTCTGTCTCTGAAGCAAGGACAAACTCTATTGGAAAGGCATTTTTTGGAAGGCAAAATACATGCTCATTATGCTATATTCAGAATTACCAGCAGCTTAGAAAATTGCCTAAACTAAAGCCTAATTTCACCTTATGTCTTCATTTTTTTATAAACAGAGCATGAGAAGCAAAACAAACTGAAATTCCTATACATTTTCATGGTCTTAAATGAAATGTGGATTGTTTGTACCATGTCTACTTACAGGGTTTGGAGAGTTCAACTATACAGTATCATTAGCATCATGTATTGCTTCTTTCCAATTTTTTGTTACCAATAGAGAATATGCACCAGAGAGCAACAAATAAAGTGTGGAGATTTTTCTTTTGAACAGAAATTTTTAATAATGACATCAGTGCATTTAATACATACAGTATGACTATGCAATATTATAATTTTTAAAACATGTCCTTGATAATTTCTAAAAGTCTTCTTCTAAAAATTTGAAGTTTGCTTTTTTCCAAGATGAAGATGCACTGAAGTCCCCAATATGAGAAGCGTTTCCCCCAAAACTTTTACACCTTGTACTGAGAGCACTCCTATCACTGAAAAGTAGTGCCATATTATAATTGCAGCACATAAATCTGTGTAACAGACTGCACAACTCTAATCTTGCTCCAAGATTGGTTCTGGAATTCATAAAAAGGTAATACCATTAAATTTTCAAACAATGCCTTCTAAAGGCTGTGTTTATGCAATGAACATTTTGCATTCATTTTTGCATAAACAGAGGAGGCTTTCAATTATATAAGTTGCTTTACATGCAAGTTCCCTAGCATCTACAAAAGAAATCTTGTGGAAGATCAATTACTACTCAAAAATATATTGGTTTAATTTTTTTAACTATAATTTTATTCATATGATATTGCTGAATTTATTCTATGGGAATATGTTTTCTATGAAAGAGTAATATTTTTGAAATATTTTCTACTATGTCATTTGTACATGGTAAAAAAAAAGATTGAGAAAAATCCCTAGAGTAGTCCCTTTTCAGATTAACTGTTTTCATTTTGTATTTTAAACTCACACTTTACTTTCCCTGCATGTCAAGGAAGGGAGAATAGCTTGGAGAATCTCTGGGAATTAAGTACTGGTGAAGAAGCTGCTGCAAGAGAAGAGCACCATCAAGCTGCCCAGCTGCCAAATTCACACTGTGCTCAAGCACAAAGCAGTGTGAGACCCCTCTTGCACCCAAACACCTGCACTACTGAATATGGATGACCAGGAAATGAAACTATTTTCATTACTCAATTTCCATACCTTTCTAACACTCTGATTATGGTAAGAAACAGAAAAAAATTTAAAAATATTATCCCCTTCTGCAAATTTTTGAACCTGAACTTCAAAATATGTCAACTAAATTGAACCAGAGTTCTAGAGGGTCTCAACACATTTCACGTGTGCTTTCCAGCCAAGTGCTGGAGTTTGGAGGACAGATGTAGAGGAAACATGGCCAGCCTGGCACACCCTCTGAAGGAAAGAAACAGCAGATCATGAACTATGAAGTTATGATTTAAGCAGCAGCATTACACTACATGAGTCTCATTACACCAAGTAAACAATTCCATTACAAACTTAATGGTATTCTTGAGACACCCGCATTATCACCACCGGTCTTTTATTTATTTCAAATTACTGTTCTTATTTACCTCAGCAGGGCTCTCTGTGATTAACTCCCCAGACTGCTCAGACTCCTATGGGGATGATTTATATTGTCATTCCAATATAATGTTTCCCATAATTGTACTGTGTTTAAAAAACATTAGAACCCGAGGGGCTAGACAGGGAGTTATAATATTAACAGCATGCTCATATAAATCAATTTACTCCCTTGGAGGGGAAAAAAAATTGAAAAAGAAAAAAGTTAATAAGATTACAGAAGAAGTACAAAGCCAATGCAACTGCTTTAAGTGTGTTTAATCAATAACTGTAAAAGCATCCCAGATAATGCCTGAAAACACAAGCAGGAATCCATTTCCACATGTGTAGTTCTATTGATGTTAGTAGAGAGATTACAAAAATTAGAAGAGACATCATTTCACTGAAAATACTCAATCCCAGAAAGGAGTGAGCACCCCAATACCTGCACAGTATTTTTAAATACTCTAAGACTCTTGGAAGATCAGCCTGGCATTAGTGGCAGACACAGATTTATAAATGCATCATTTTGAAAATTCCCAGTGCATTGCGGGGATCAAAAGGTAACCCATGATTTCAGAAAGAGACCACTGAGAATAAAACCTAATGATAAGGATTATGTGGGTAGAAAACCAGGGAACTTAAGTCTCTCATTTCCATTACACACTAAAATATCTCATTTTATTTTTAAAAAAATCTCACAATTCAATTTTCAATATGCTTAATGCTATGTGCAAGCATAACTTAATACATTCAGAAGATGGATTACTTGTAGTTCAGTCTTACCTGAGCTTCTAGATGCAGTATTGTTTATTATATTCACTGATCTAATTTTGCTGTACTGTAGCTATATTCTGACACAGATGCCAATCACTTTAGAATAAATTGAATGTAATAAAAAACTACAAGACTGAAACACGACAACAAATATTTAAAAAACCACTTTTCTGATCTACTCACTGATTGAAAATGTAGCAGCTCACTAAACCCAGGATGTTCCTCTCCCCACCAAAGAGCAGGCTATTATGCTATGAATATACCATAAATCCTGCTGCAGATGTACCTTTAGGATAGATGAAACTTCTATTGCTTTAGTGAGTTCATCCAAAGCCTCTTTATGGTGATTCCATTCTTGTGAGGCTGCAGCTAAGTGATCAGAATCATAACTAGTTTGTGCCTAAATTTTCTTTACCCTAATGAAAACTACTTTTAATCTTTTTCCTGTGCAGCCTTTATATCCAAACATCTGTCTACCTCAAATGTCTCCTCTAAGATACTTTCAGGTGGTGTCAGTCTTAGGACAGACACTTGCTCTCTGTAAAGCCCTCTGTTTTATGGGATTAAATGGAAATATGCCACTTCACAGCAGCTGAAAACTTATTCCTCAGTCATTAACTAGAACAATGAAATTTGCTGCTGATGTAAGAGCTAAATTATTATCTCACATTAAAAAATCTTTAGAAATAAAGGAGATGGTTGGTAAATCTGACAAGTTAATTTAAATGTTGCAAACTTAGCACAGTACCAAGCCACACAAAAAATATTTTTTAGTTCAGTCTTGTGCAAAAAAAATTTAGTATTATGTACAGCAAAAGGGACCACTGAAGAGGTAATTCTGGACCTAATGTAAAGACAAATGGAGGAGCACTAGAGCAGGTCAGACAGGTAACAAATTACCTGAGTGCTGGTTGGTATCAGCCAGTAATGGGGGAAATTGGAGTTCCTTCCTCCTGTACAACTGCCTTCTGAAATCTGGTCGAAAATTTGGCTTGAAAAAGGGTGTCTTTCTGAACAGCACAAAGACCTCTGCCTGATTCAGCTTGGCACCATTCCGTGGAAAATACAATTGCTCAGTGTTATCTGGGGGTTTTGTGATTCCTGGCTTCAGGCTTTAGTTAAAACAAGAAATTAAGAGCACATCTTAGCATGGAGACCCATAACAGATAATTTAAATGTCTGAATAATTTAAAGGACATAGAGTATACTTAAAAATTTTAGATTGCTACAGTGGATTACGATTGCTTAATCATAAATTCCTCAAAATTTTAATATTGTTTTTTAAATGCTTCTCTGAAAGTATTTCTCTGCAGTGAGGATGGCAAGAGGTTAGAAGGCTATAGAGAAATACCATTTTTCTGGGGTTTTTTTTCTAACTTATTTTCTCCTGAATCATGTACATGTTGTATGGTTAAGCATCAGGCTGCCATGGTTTTCCCAAGTGCAGCTGCACATTCCTACAACAAAGAGCTGCCACATTAAAAAAAAAAACCCAAAACAAGTCTTAGCAGGGAAATTATTCCTGTTTATTCCTTTTTTGCATATTCATTAGCTCTGACAAGTCATGAATGCATTGGGTCTCTTGCCCTTGTTCATGTTTAGTCTCTGTCACTGTGCTGTATCCTGGGCACATCAGAGCTACTGCAGAGGCTGTGACACATCCAGGTGTGTCAGTGCTTTTCACAGCAAACCATCCTGGCTAAGATATCTGGATAATGCAAGAGGTTCTGCACTTTCTCATTTAATATACGACTGCTGCAGTTGTCTCCAGTCTGGATAGGTAAAATTAGAGTTTGGCATGGCAGAAACATAATTCAAAACCCCCTATGCACAAAAGGGCACTTTGGGAATACATCAAAGGTATCTCATATGTACCTGCTGCCAAGAGAGGCAGCAGTCCCCCTGCCTTCCCCAGGCCGAGCACTGGAGCCAAGGCTGTCTGTGTCTGGTGCCATGGTAAGGCAGTTCATGGAACCAGCTTGGCAGCAGGGTGGAGCTGTGTCTCTGCAGGACCAGACACACACCAGCGCCAACTGAGAGCCAGCTGTAGCACATAGATTAAAGAAGGGAGCAGGGGTGAGAAAATCAGAACTGTCTGGACTTGCAGCACCTGCTTCTGTTTAGCCATACCACCCTGTAAGCAACAGAGTATCTAAAACTGACAAGAAAGATTAAATGCAGATTAGGAAATCCAATATCCTATTACCTCTGCAGGGTTTATGTTCCTGAGCTAGCTTTCATCCACAGAGGCAGCAGAGGCTAAGACCTTCTCTCAAGAGTTGGTAGTTACAAATGCCATTACCAAGAACAGAGCAGGGCTTGCTATTCTTCTTTTTAAATCACAGTGAGATGTATTTATTAGTGAAAGCAGGACAGTAGTATGTGAAAGACCAATATGGAAACTCCTTTTGCTCACGAAGACATTCAGACCACATCTTCCATTTTCTTAAGTAGTGCCCTCTCCAGCAGGCCCTATTCTGAGCAGAATAGTAGACCAACATCTCTCAGTTCCCAGTGAATTGCAGGCTCTAATCCCAAGCACTATAAAAATTACATTTTCTACAGCTGGCAAGAGCAGCAACTGTAGTACACAACAAGCCTATTAGCCCAAAGTAGGTTCAGAAACTATTAGCCCAAGTAGGTTCAGTATCATATAGCTGAAATGACAAAATAGAAGTCCTTTCAAACTCAAGCTGTAGAATACAAGTAAATCCTAACTCATAACAAAATGACATTGTTTGAAAAATAACCTTCATCACAGCTGTTCTACTGTTCATAGGTGCTGGAATTATCCACAAAAGAGGTAGTTCAAATAGAGTTACATAAAAGTGAACACTTGTGTACAGCAGCTACCTTCACAGATGAAAATGCTTTTGCTTTTACCAAAGATGGGATCTGTAGGAGAGAGTCACATTTCCCCAAACTGTGATGTAGATCTTGAGAGCACGGAAACAGGTGCTGTGAAACATGGAAAGAATTTTCCTTGGAGCAAAAAAGGTAGACAGTAATGACAGCCCATTTTATGCCCCTGTGACTGAAGAGGTGATTAGGTTAAAAAAAATTTAAAAGCTATAGCATGGTTAGCAGAGGCTCTGAGACCTGAGCTTTACTTCAGGCTACTGAAAAGGCTCTTTGAATTATCCTTTGTCTACTTCATTCATATTGTTCCCACAGAGAACCAAGGGAAACAAGGAAGTAAACATTCCATGCTTTCTGCTCTATTCTGTGATCGATGCTCCCAGTACTTAAGAACTGATGTGGCTTAAACTCTCATTTCCAAGGGAAGGGGAGAAACATTAGACATATATTTTATTCCAGGAGCAGAAGTTTAGGGGGGAAAAATCAGCTACCTTATATAAACAAGGAGAAAATTTTGATTGCTCCAATTCTAAATTGCCGATAGCTGATGAATCTGTAAGTGACTTTTAATTAAAGGTATCTGGTGAGATTTCAGGGAAATCCAGAAGGAGAATATGGGTGCTAAAGTCTATGTATCCACCAAGTGACAAAGGCAGTGGCAGGGGTGCTCTTTTTACCCTTCTTGAACCAGTGTAATGTGCAACAAATTCACAAAACTAGCACCAGAGGAGATGGGATGAGCATGAGCCTCATGAACTGATGGTGAACCAAGCCACTATGGAATGAGACCTTAAGGCTCTACTCATTGCAACTAAAGTTCATTTTTATATTTTCTGAATTTTTTTTCCCATATTTAGATATAAGGGAAGAATCCTAGGTGCAGAGACAAAAAATCTGGAGCATCACCTGTCAGGGCTCAACTTCAGAGGTTTTTCTACAGTTGCACTTATGTGATCTCTGGAGTTTGAGTTTTTGTTTAGATGTCTGCAGTTTCAATGAACAAAACAGAGCCACATGCAGTGATCCACAGGCAAATGCACCTTTTCTTTTTTTTTTTTTTTTTGAGATGGGAGATAAAATTTTAGCATCTCGCATGCCTCAAGATGGAGGGAGACATGGAATCAGTCTCAGCTGCCAAACAGATATTACCTGTGCTTCAAAATGCAGCCACAGTCAGCTCCATGTGCACTAAGGGCTGCATTACACAGCCCTCTGAAGTCAGCCTCTCTTGGGAATGGAGGGGGGAAGCTCAGTTTCTGGGTTCTGGTGAGGCTGAGGCTGGAGTTGTTCAAGGAGCTGCAACCCCTGCCCGGCTCTGACCACCTCTGCAGCCATGCAGCAGCCAGGTGCTGGCATCCTCTTTGAGAAACACAAGTTTATGCTTAATTACCTAAACTCTCACTGAGCCTGACTTCCAGCCCCTAATCCCTCTCTCAGATCAAGCATATTGTTGTGCCATGGAGATACATAATTATTAAAAATATATCCATCAAAACCAAGGAAATTTTTATAAAACTGAGAGTAAAATGGTTTTTAAAGTTAAAAAAATTTCTAAAAATTATGCTTTTACTGACAAAATCAAATATTTAAAGTCCTACAGTTGATCCCATAGTTCAGCTAAAGTTTGAACATCTCTAATTGTCTGTATGCAACATTCTCCCTCTTCCTCTGCATGAAGAATTAGGCCTTTGATACTAAATTCAACAGAGTATCTACTAGGAAAAAAAAAAGCTCATTCATATTCTGCCTAAAAAACAGCATAATAAGGCCTTGTGCTCCTCTCTGTGGATCATCATGTTTTCCTATTAAATCTTAATACACTGAATAACTGCTTCTGTCATATAAAACAGACTAAAAGATTACAACTCATAGCAGAGAGAGTAGATGGCTAATTTAAAATACTGAAAAACAGTACCTACATTTTTTTGAGAGATGCTGTACTGTGCAATCCAATATTAAGCATTATATGCTTTTACTTTAAAAATATAAACACCTTCCACCACTTGTCAGTTTTCAAAATAGATTCACATAATATGTTCTATTGATTTATGGAAGTCTGGTCTGGAGTGTGGTGAACATGATGTTTTGCCTATTTTCAGTATGAAACATGAATGCAAGAGCAGGGAAAATGCTATCACAGCTTTCATCTGACAATACAGAATCAACTTAATTCTTTCACTTTTTGCAGAAAAAAAAAGAAAAAAATTGCAGTTTGTAGATTTTCATTATCCACATAGATCTTGGAAATGCAGTCAGAGGCAAAGGCCATCTGTGCAGAGACCTTGTGCTCCCATACAGCTGCTCTGAACATGATTTGTTCATCAGAATTAGAGGACATTAAAGGTACTGTTGTAGGTTCTAGGCTCCCTTGTCTTATAGCAAAGGGATCACATAACAGGATATATTTCTACCTAATCCCATTATCAAGTAGCAAAAGCCTAGTACTGAACTAATAATCCCTTGTTGCCAGCATTAATTATCAGTGGATGCTGCTATTTTGCTCCCCTAAAGGGATGCTGGTATTTTTCTCTCCTGATTGTGAGAGAAAGAATTAGGCTGTGAGTCTGAGAGCTCTTTACAGAAAACTTTCAGCTGGCAGGTGTTTGTGTTTTAAAACAAGTAATATTACACTGTTAGTGCTGTCACTGCCCCAGCCATTCCAGGAGTTCCAGTGCATAAGGACACAGAGAAAAATCCCAAGGTGACTCAGGAGTTTTTTGGCTCAAAACCAATGTCTCAAACCACATGGGGAAATAAACAGACATTCCACATCATGAAATACTTTTGTTATATCCTCTTGGAAAATAATTAGGCTGCTCATTTCCCCACAGCATCACTTTCTTTTTCAAGACAGTACAGTAAAAAATACACCACAGGTCAATATCTAATAAAAGAGTTAGGCACCAAGGTCTTTCTCCAAAACAAATATTCATAGCTTACTGGGCAGCAGAAGCAGAAAACTCCTACATAAATCCTGCCTCGCTTAGCTAAGAGCAGCAAGCAATTTTCCATAAATTAGAACGTTAATCACAGCTGTCAATCACACATCTTTAAAACACAGATGTATTGTTTTCCATACCTTCCAGCAGGTCTCCTCAACTTGGTCCCATTGCCTCAGTCCCCAGTTCTGAATTGCACCCACCTGCACCCCAGCTCTGTCCTGGGCAGAACCTAGTAACAGGGAAAGTGGTGAACAGCATCATTATTATAATATTATATAATTATATATATGCCTTCTGGAGAAAACATTAACCACCCAACTCCATTACTGGCTGTATTCTCTAATGAAAAATGGAAAATTAACTGTTTCAGCCACACTTACTGCAGTGGTTATTAGAGGGTGAAATAGTTCAGCACAATTAGATGATGAAACTAGCAGAAAATATAAAGAACTATTGCAGAAAATATAAAAAACTATTGCTTAGACAGCAAGCAAAACAGATATACACACTGGCATTGCATTCCAGTTAAAAAGTGACTAAGAAACTTCAGGATAGCAGTTATCTCCCACTACACCTCCCTCCTTTCAGGTCAGTTTCTAGTACTGGAGATCTCTTTTTCTTCTTGAAGTGTGTAAAACTGGAAAACTATGTGCCAAATACCAGACTGAATTCCATAATGATGCATTGTAAAAAAAGCTCTTGTCTCTCCAAAGCATTGGTATCTAATCAGATGTGGACCAGATTAGATTACTTGTAGATTAGATTCCAAAGCACTAAATACTCAAAATTCAGGTCAAGTGCAGTGATCCATTTGTCTATTTTTTATGAGCTTGGTTATCTGCCATTTTAGTCTGCTATAGTCTCAAGGCACTACAGAGAAATTTCAAACTTTGATCAGCCATGAGCTCATGAGTGCACTCAGTCTCCTGAATTCTTTTTCTTCCTTGCTTCCAGGTGTCATCTCCAGGTAAATATTTAGTCATGTACAACATTCTTTCCTCATGACACATCTCTACTATCATTTTCCCAATGACATTTTGTCACCAGATTGTCTCTCTTAGAACTAATCTTCACCTCAAAATTCTAAGAACCCATGCTTGGTCATTTTCAGTCTGTATTGTCACCTAGATTAACAAGGCTCAAACTGAAAGATGCCTCTCAAAAATTTAGGTATTCAGAATTCTTCTTGAAGATGTAATGTCTGCCTAAGGAAGATGATCTCAAATAGGCTTTTTCAGAAAGCATGAGGTCTCTGAGAGGAAAATCTACAGTAATGCATAGCACTTTTCTCTTAGTACCCTGATTGCCCCTATGTCCCTCTCCTCTCCTCTCCTCTCCTCTCCTCTCCTCTCCTCTCCTCTCCTCTCCTCTCCTCTCCTCTCCTCTCCTCTCCTCTCCTCTCCTCTCCTCTCCTCTCCTCTCCTCTCCTCTCCTCTCCTCTCCTCTCCTCTCCTCTCCTCTCCTCTCCTCTCCTCTCCTCTCCTCTCCTCTCCTCTCCTCTCCTCTCCTCTCCTCTCCTCTCCTCTCCTCTCCTCTCCTCTCCTCTCCTCTCCTCTCCTCTCCTCTCCTCTCCTCTCCTCTCCTCTCCTCTCCTCTCCTCTCCTCTCCTCTCCTCTCCTCTCCTCTCCTCTCCTCTCCTCTCCTCTCCTCTCCTCTCCTCTCCTCTCCTCTCCTCTCCTCTCCTCTCCTCTCCTCTCCTGCCTTCATTCCATTAAAATTTTGAAGCTGAGAGAAGGCCATTCCTTAAGAACAGCCTATCCTTCAGAAGGTAAGTGCATCCAAGTAAAACACCACAAAACAAATGTGTGAGTTATTCAAGCCATCATTCTCAATTCAGTGTTGGCAAGCATAAAGAAGCAAAAATAATTTCAATTCCAACATCCTGCATGGAGTATCTGCTTGTTTATAGCACACATCTGTTCTGAAAAAGATCTATGTAAGTAAAAGCATCAGTGCACAAATCTTATGGAGGTGATGCTGTGGAAAGGGGTGGACGCCAGTGACATGCTTCTACAGAAGATCAGTCTGTCCACTTGGATCACAGTGCACTTTTAATCTCTGGAGGTGTAAATCACAGGAGAAGATGCATTTTTGAAGATGGCTGTCTTTTTCTGGCACACAAAAAGAAACCTAAGCATTCGGGCATGAGCAGCAGTAGCAATAAATATTCAGCACTCCAATATCTTATTCCTAAGCACTTATAATCTAAAACACAGTTTTTACCAACAGTTTGTTTGAGCATGGTCCCAATTCTTGTCAATGATTTCCAATTGCAAATGAACATCTAGAACACCAAATAGTGTATTACTTCTGGAATTATATCTTTGTCATTATTTTAAAAAAAGTAGTTGCCCTTCACTGTGAATAAACCAGGTTTTCTAAATGTTTAAATGTTGAACAGGAATGATCCCAAATTCGCTAAGCTAATTCCACTTTTTTTTTCTGCTCAGAAAAGACCAGTCACATAGAGCTAGCTCCGTCTCTTTCTTCCTTTTCTCTCTTTTTCTCTTTCTCTCTTTCTGTCTTTCTCACTTTCTTCCCACATAATCTCTGTCTCCCATTACTACAATATTGTGTAATATGAGATTGGGAGCACTCAAGCCAAGGCAATTCTACGCCTGCTATCCCCCGCTGGAACAGTCTCTGTTGTTTTAAGGGGCCCATTCTGCCAAGAGAAAAAAGCACTCTCTCTTTTCAGTACACTCACAATTTCTTCTGCAATTCACTGATCATTATCACTTTGTTTTCATCAGTGGGGTTATGTTTATAGGTCTGCTTTCATTGAATCATTTTCTTCTCATAAATCATTTAATCTCTCACCAAGCTGCAATGTCACACGTGGGCTGTACAACAGGAAAAGGGGTGGATGGTCAGCCAGTAAACCAGACATTTAGAGGCCCATATGCTCTTTCAAGAGTAATCAACACATACTTTCATAACTTAAAAAATGTTAGTTTTCTCCTTTTAGAATTCCTGCTTTTAAATGCATGAAGTTTAATGCTGTTAGTTCCTCAAAATTACCTAAAATATAGGCAGATCCACAGATGGCATTGTGTATAAAAAAGGTATCCCAGAAAATCCTTTTAAGCAGTACATAGAGTCTCTTTAAATAGATGAATTTATGAGGCCAGTAAGAAATTACCAAAACAATAGGTAGGCTCTGTGTCTCCTCACAGACAGGGTCTGATAAGTGAACTGAAGAAGATTCTCTGCCTATATTTTATGCTGTTTTACAAGCAGAATTTCTATTAATTTAGAAGCTATCACTGAGCAACTTTAATTATTCCAGGACAAGAAACATCAGCATTTTAGTAAATCATATGGTGACCTGTAAAAGGACATTCTGCTAAGAACTAAATAGAAATTGTGCTCTAACAATTGGGTTAGCTTTATCAAAACAGTGGCCTTGGACTAAACATAGAAAAACATTTAGGTAGCAAGCTTTGCAGAAGGAATGCAATTAGTAAAGTTAGATTTACCAAATAAAGGCTCAGAGCACATCTGGGGACCACAAAAAAGGTAACTTTATTGATTGTATTATTTTCATGTTGTCATTTCTTCCTCAAAAAACAGTAAGTAATAAAGACTGCTATCCTTTTGGACAGATACATCATAGAGAAAACACCTCTGATTCTGGCAGTGTCAAAGTTAGATTTTGCATTAGATGATTTCCAGCAGCAGGTCTTTATTAAAATAGGAACAACAATACTTCACTTTCATAAAAATGAAATCCCAGGAAATGTCTTAAAAGGACACATAGAGTGGAACTTGGCTATGCTGAGCCCTTGGGACCTTTCACCATTTCAGATGACAGAAATTTTCTGGTGCTGAAATGTGATTGCTAGTAGCATAAGTCTATGTTCTTCTTTGTTTCTAATGGAATGTGAGTATTTTGAGCTAAGTTATAATGCACAATAGCTTTAAAATGAGTGTACTGAATGCATACAAATGCAGGGCTAGATTAGCAGCACAGGAAGCACCAAGGTAATGCTCATATGAGATTCAAAATATACTTTCCATGGCACATTCTAGAAATGGTTTAGACAGAAAACAAAGGGAATTTCTCTCTTGCAGTTATGTAGCATGAATAGGCATTAGGAACAAGAAAGAAGTAGCAGAGGTAACAGGTAAACAGAGACTATATCAGTGTGCTTCATCTTTCTCTGCACTGACCTGCCCAGAGTCCACAGCAGTATTCATGAAAAAAGGACATGACTTTTGGTTTTTGACCTGATGCTCCAGTCATTGCCCTGTACTTTCTGTAGCCTTGTCTGCATTTTTATCTCCCTTTGCAGAAGTTTTAATTAGGTATTAGACTGAGTACTTTAGCCTTTCTGCATCCACCAATTATACTGGTGGCCCCAGAATTTGTACTCTGCTTGCACTGGTCACAACAGTGACTGGGTTTCTTTTTCATAAAACAGAAATCCAAACATTTCCTTTTTTAAAACAAATAACATGCAACACTTACTCCTCAAAGCTGTATCCCTTTTTTTTGGTTTTTTTCCCCCACAGTTTCAATGCTTTTAGGATATAAAAATAAATCCATGAGTTGCTTCCTGACTAAAATGTAATTAAATCTGAGTTTATTAAGACTGCTTTTATGTCACATTAAACAGAGTATAACAAAGACACAGAGTTTACCCAATTAGAATTAAAAAAAAATGTGACTAGACCTTAGTTAAAAAAAGTAAATTGCAATAATTTATGTTATTAATATTCTTTTAAAATCCTGTTCCATATCAGGATAAATTGTTCAGCTCTGCCAGTACTGAACTGTGTGTGTTTTTTCTTGTCCTTTCAAGGATGTGGTTAGAAATGTATGTATGTATATCTGTATGTTTGTTCATAAATAAAAGTGAAGATGTTACAAAATACTTTAATATCTCTATGTAAAGTCTAGGACAAATAAATGCTCAAGAAAATCTTCTTTGGACTGAATAGATGAGATCCCAGGTAGAGATGGTAGATCAGACTCTATATTTGCTCCACCAAGGCACAAGCAACAGTGTTAACATTTTTTTGAAGCACAAAGAGAGCAACAGGCTGCCTCATTACCAATTCTGATACAGAAGCAGTAACCTGATTCTGTTCTCATTTGGAGACAAAAGCCATTTTTGGGTAAACCATGCACAACTTTCCTGAAATCAATAGATTTAGAACAGTGCAAAATTGGGATGAAAGAGAAGACTTTCAGCTGCATAGAAAAACCATTTTCATTATATATTCTACAAATTCATAGGAAGCTTACATAAAATTTTCCATTTAGGCAATTTCCTGTAGCATAGCTAATTACTGTCATCTAACTAAGGGGAAACATGTAATTGCAATATGACTCACTAGAACATTAAACTACTCGGCAGAAGATATAGTTTGCATAAACAATCTCAGCAGCAAATTAATCTTTGAACAACACTGTCCTGTATTTATTTCAATATTTTGCAGAGATAGTTAAAAACAGAAAAACTGCTCTATGGTTAAAGCTGAAGACCAGGAGAATGTGTAACAATTTCTTTTCTCAATGTCACTGCCTAGCAGATCTAGGATTTTAAGTATAAGGTTTTCTAATGTCTCCTACATACTTCAGTGCCTGTTTCTGGGCAGGGTGAGATATGTCTTATTTTGATAGAACTCAGAAGCTCACACCTTTTAGGGACCCAGAGACAGGCATTTCCTCTATGCTGCCCATGGGATGACTTGAATGTTCTGACCACCACTGCCAAGTCAACACAAGGTAGGAGATAGAACACTTCCCTGTGTTAGACACACCCAGGGGATGCAGAACACCTACCTAGGCTTCTTCTCCATATCAAGAAAAGAATGTCATTGCAGAGCTCCAGGATGAAGCTCTTCTCTGTGCAGGTTAAAAGTGTAGGAGATCTTCACTCTAAAACCTATTTGTGGATACTCAGTTTTCCTTAAAGGTTAAGTTCCACCTGTCAATTGAAATTTCCTCAGATCAGAATTCAGACTTTTTCAGATTAAGTTGTGGCATCTTCAGTCTGTTATCCAGTCTGTTGATAAAAGATGTCACCTTTCTCTGCAAGCCTTGTCTACCTCAAATGCCTGTGCTTCCTGCTGTAACAGTACTGCTGTTGTGGTGGGGTGTCTAGGGAGCATAGAAGAACAAGACTGCAGAGCCTGTTTGGTGACTAAGCACTTCAAAAGTTTGGGGATAGTCAGATAGATACAGTCAGAGTATTACTGATGTCCACAGACCAGAATTCCCTTTAATACTGGAAGTGAACAGAATTGTCCTATAAAGCTGATGGAATCATTTTGATGCAGTGCACAGACTTTGAGGATTAAAACTGTTAGCACAGCTCTGTCACAATATGAAATTCAATAGTTGCTTATAATCTGTCATTTCTGCTACTGAAGCCTGCTTACTGTCAACTACCATTAAAAATCTTTTGTTCTCTTTATCAAAGCACAGACAGTGAAAGGGAAAATGAAAGCACTAACTGAAAGTCTTAAGCATTAATTATATCCTTTATTTTAAGTTGCCTTTTAGAAGGCAGTGGTTATCCTATTCAAAGGGCAATAAGGAAAAGTTATAAGGATTCCAAGTGCATCTGCAGTTATTGCTATTGAAATCTAATTTTGTTTTGTGAAGATAAACCAAAACAAGCATGTACAAAGCAGGACAGAAAGACTAAGATAACCTGCAGAATTTTTTTTCTGTTATTGGCTGGTTTTCAGTGCTGGAGCACCTGGTTTAGCAAACCTTCCCTCAATATTAATTGCTCCTCTGGGAGCAGATCTGATATCTGCAGCCTCTTCCAATATCTGAACACAAATGCTGCTTCCTAGCTCTGCTTTCTGAACTACCCAGGTGTGCATGGATCCTCATCTTCTACATGAGGACCAGAAGCGTCCAGCTTTGCCACGTGCTTTGTACTGAAGCTCTGAACAGGAGCCCTGTCCTCTTCTTCCTTGTATCAATGCTCAGAAGGACACAAGCAAGGTAAGGTGAAACCCAAAAAAGCATTTCAGTTAGTAGAAGACTGTCCTACATGTTCTTCAGTTAAGGGGCAATCTGCCAGTGAAAGTAGCCAAACAGACAAATGAATTTGTCATAAGCAGGGACTAAAGAAGATATTTCTGAACAATTTGAATAAGTATCCAAAAGGCCCAGCTGACAAAGGAACTTCCAAAACTGCTGCAGTAGACCAAAAAGGGGATTCAGACCAAAAGGGGATTTATTTCACTACACTATCCTGGGAAGCTGAGCCAGGACAACTGGACCGAACCCTTTCCAACACGGTAGGTACTTTCTTTACAGCATAACTTACAGAGCAAAGAAGGAAGATTCTTAAGCACTGCTTCAAAATAATGTTGCCAGAGCCTTTTTTTTTCCTATTTCAGTGCCAGATACATGTCACTGGGCACTTCAGGGGTGTATCTAAAGCTAAGAAGGCTTCAGTGCTCTGCTATCCAACTTCGGTCTGCTACATCTTCTCAGGTACACAGGCTGAGCCTGGGCTGATCTAGCATGGCCCTCAAAAGCCATGGGGATGAGGGACTCCAGCCTACTTGGGACATGCCCTGGACATCACTGGATGCTGATTATCTCTAATTAGTACTTGCTTATTCCTGTAGTTCTTGTATGCTTGTCTAATTTAGATCTGTATTGTTTTCAGATTGTAACTTGTAATCTGTAGGCTGACATTCAGAGGAAAGGAAAAAAATATATTAATTTAATTCTATAATCAGAGTTTAAAATGTCTGTAAATTCATTCAGTATACTAACACCTCTTTTTTTCACCATTCAAAAATTTGGGGTTTTTACTGAAAACTGTTTCCTTCTAACCATGCAGATTTGCTCATCACAGACAAACTAGTGACTGCTTTGTTCTCTAGAATTACAAACATGGAAATGTTTAACCTGATTTATGGATATACTTTGAAGCCACGACAGCTTCTCGTGTATAAAAATAAGTAACAGAAAATAAATTCAAAAGAGTACCAATGTCTCAAGCATTCCTACAAATTTATCATTACTAATATTCACAAAAAATACTAAATATAACCACAGAAAATGAATGCTTACATACAAATAAAAGAAAGAGTTTCTAATTCTGCAGCTTCAGAAATATTTTATTGGAAACAGAATGTAACTCTAAATAGAATAAGCATCAGCATAATCACCATTAATTGCTACTAGATAGACTTACAGTTTTCTCACACAGCTCAGAGAAGTGTGAGGGACAGCAGCTGTTATCTATGCATCTGCTAAGATGATCATGAATTTTAATGGATTTCCTAATGCGATTAAACACTGAAGACTTTTACCAGAAAAATATCAGATACGTATTTTTTTTCTGAATATCCTTGTTCTTTGAAGAGAGGACATTGGAAATGACCAGGGATCAGCTCCTAAGATTACTGGTTGCGTGTCCAATAAAATACAGAAAACAATATGAGTGTTGTATTCCGTTCTCCTCGCTTACAAAAATGTGATTAAGTCAATGCTTTCCTGAGGAAGAAGGGCACAACTGAACCTCAAACTCATATATGGTAATATGGAGATATTTCCTCTATTGTAGGACCTTCTCTTCTACCTAGCCCAAATGTAGTTTATGTTACTGACATTATCCTTTCCACCTCAGCATTTCCCAAGGTGATTTGCATGGTGTGATCATGAAGTGGTAACAATCAACATCCATTTGTGCTGACCAAATGACTAAAACTTGCACAGGACACTGAAAAAAAAAGGCCTTATTTTGTATTACACATAATTATGCCTTTCCCAAATGTTCTAGAGTAAAAACAAGCATAGCACCATCCCTTAACAGACAGTGATCTCTTTTGGCTGTAGCCTCTCTATTCAAATCTGGTCATTTCACAGACACACTGAAACCACAAAGCCCAGTTCACACCTGTTCCTTTTGTTTCTGTGCAACTCCAGTAATTCTGCACATAAAAGCAGAATTACGCTGGATGTTGCTGCTGCAAAGTGAGCAGAGCCTGTTACTTGTACACATCATCAGGGAACCTACTCATTGTAACTCCACAGGCCTCTGCTCTGCTGCTCTGCACAAACTGTGCTCAGTGGAAGGGTTTGAGGAACAACAACTTCGACCTGGACAGTTGCCACCTAATTGCCACTGAAGTCAGAGGATACATCAAAAAGGAAGAGGCTTTGCTATGTAAGGACAGCTTTTTCCTCATAAGCTTTGACAGGAAGCAGGAATTGATACCAAAAATGGAATTTCAATTAAACTGTGCCATTTGTATTCAGCCCGAGGTCGCTCAGGATGTTTGCTATGCATGACATTTTTAGATCCTTCATACTGCCAGATTACAGATAGTTGGCATGGAGAAATAATAAAAATATAAAACTGAATCAGCTCTTTTCATTTGCTTGTTGTTTAAAATTCAAAAGGCATTTCTAGGCTTAAAGTGATTGAGCTCCTAGGTTATTTCTGCATTAAAGTCATAGATGGTAAAACATTGCAAAGCAATAACCTGCAGCTAAGTTGTTCTTCATGCCCATTTTCTCTCTTTTGTAACAGTTCACATACTGTGACCGACTCAACATCCCATTCTAATATAACTGCACTTCATCATTTTTAGCCAATAAGGTAGAATGCAGTTTCTACTTAAAAATCCCATAATACCAAAATAGCACTTTTTAAAAAAGTAGATTTGAAAAAGTAGAATCAATCTCAGCCTGCCTTGATTTCTTTTTTTTTAGATTTGAGTAACAGTACTTGATATAATTTCCAGGATTTCCAATATATAATAAATTTACAATCATATATCGATCTGGACATTTCAAACCTCTAAAAATCTTTATTAAATCATTTCTGGCAAGATATCAATAAAATGGAAGCTTGAATCTACAGTCCCAAGTGAGATTTCAGAATGCTAAAATATTCTCTTCAGCACTGAACATTTTAATATATTTTTAACATGCTCTGGGTTTCAAAACAGCAGAAAATGGGCAATGGTTCAAGCTTCAGATCTGAAGAATGATTTTATTTATATAATCAAAACATTTTTTATTATCAAAACTTTCCCAAAAATCACATTAAAAGTGATTGAAGATCTTCCAGGACTTGAAGCTCCTGCAAAACATTTTTATCAGATGAGCAGGTGCACTGAGAAAGTACTGCAAAGGTTTGGTTTAAGTCTGTTCACACGATGAACCTGCTGCTTATACCAGTTTTCTTTTAAAGAGTGAATGATGCCAATATCCAGCTTGAGAGCTGACAGTGCATAAAACAATTTGGGCTGCACTCAAATTGCTCTGCTCCTCAGTTTCACACACCTGTCCCAGTAAATACAGTCATAGTCTTCATTTCACCTTTGCTGTTGGACCTTTTTTTCTCTTTCCCTCTAACACTGTTCTTTTTTGTAGTTCTCATGCCATGGGACATCTCAAGAAACTGTAAATTCTGGACAGTGGTCCAGAAGAGGATTCATCCTTTCCCTTGGTGGATCTGAGGGCAGTTTTGTGGGGTAAGCCTGGAAGCCTCCCTCCCTCCCTGCTGCTGCAGGTGCCAGGGGAGCTGTGGCTCTGGGCAGTGCACCCCTCTGCAGCCCCTCCCGAGGCAGCAGGGCTCCCCTGCACCTCTGCACTCCTCAGGGACTGAGGAGCAGGGCAGGCAAACCCAAATTAACCTCTTTGGCTTCAGGGTGCCAGGAGCCCACAGAGAGCTGAGGGCTGTCTCTACAGGGCTAAGAGTAATCCTCACTGAGAGACACTCTCCATCCTTGATGTGAAACTGGGCACTTCATAGCAAGAGTGACTATTTCATGGTTCATACACTAATTCAGAACACAAGACTGAAAAAATACATACAATCAACCACCTGGAGCATTGCTAACAGGATATGGAAGATCCAGCTCTTAGTCCATAATCCTCAACGAGGAGTTTTTATGCACATTGCCTCACCTGACATTTTCCTGTATTATTTAGGGAATACAGCATTTTAAACAGAACTAACATTCCCAGGAGCCACAGGGAGAGAGATACAGCTTCAGCCACTTGGCAAGTTTCCAAGAGCTTCCAGGTGCATATCTGCACCTAGTTCTAGACATGACTGGGTGAAAATCTCTGAAGTCAGTGGCAAAACTCCCATTTGTATCCACATGGGAAAAATATTAAAGGAAGGAAGCTATGTGCTCAGCTGAGTAGAAGTTTTTAGTGACTCACATGTTACAAAGAAAAAAAGATAGTTGTCACCACCACAGAAATTCACAGAAGGCTTGATGCAAACTTGCACTCACTCTTTAAGCAGCTGATATCAGTAGCCATGTCTGTCCTAGCTCTGTGTGATGGCTGGTGGCTGTGGCCTTACACATGACAGCAATCTCTACCAAAAAAAAAGTTTCAAATGATTGTTAGTATGTGTTGAGACTCATCGAACAGGACCGAAAACCTGTGAACAGGTTGAAGTACTCTTGCTCTCTGTGGGTACAGGTTTTTATCTTCATTTCTATGGTAAATTAAGATCAGGATGGCTATCAAATTGAAAAAAAATTCTTCAAGTCAGATTCATGGTAGAAAGAAAAATGGTAGAAATTGGAAGAGAGGATATTTTCACTACAAAACTGTCTGATTCTGGACCTTGAAATATAGGAGAATTGCTCCTATAACATGTTCAGTCTGCAATTTCCCCATCATTTCAGTGTCAGACACAACACTTAACACTTGGAATTTGTCTCCTGCTCACCAAGCAATCTTCCAGACTAGTGTAAAATTGCCCTCATTGGATAGAAGTATTTTTTAAATTAAGATGAAATGTGATCACTTTTCCTAAAAAAGTACATGTTAAGATGAAATGTTACATCTGTATGACCCCACATTTCTGGATTTTTTAATCTGTTTTTGCAACTGTATCTGTAAGAACTAAAGCATTTTGGAGGAGCAACAACATTTTTTAAAATTTTCTATTTTAAAAAATAGAATTTAATACAATTTGCATGTGTGCATTTGGGCATGTCCATACACATTCATATTTCTATGTGTAGCATAAAAAATTTATGGCAAAAGAATATTCAGATTCCTATTTCAGGCATTCAGAAATCAGAAGATCCTAGAAGGGAAGCTGCTGGTGCACCCGCACTAGCTCCCTTATCCAGATGAAAGAATACTAATAGATAATTTTTCACTTTTTCAATGTAATTTCTGTTTCTCCCAAAGTGTCACAATACTCTTCATAGACACGTATAGATTTCTACTGGTTCCACTCTTACATAAAACACTCTTGTCAGCCTCTCAGAAAACACAAGCATGCACACAAATGATACAATTGTATTATTGTATTGTATCATTAATCATAATTGAATTATTTTTATAGTGTACATACTATTATTGTTGGTGGTAGTAGTAGTTGTTGTTGTTGTTGTTGCTGTTGAATAATTTCATACTTTAATCTTCAATTCCATATTCATGCTCTTATTTAAACAGGTATTACCATTTTCCTTTTCACACATGGACAGCCATGTAGAATATAGGAATTAGCAGAATACAATTATTCCTCCATCAAGTTTCCTTCTCACTTTCTACCTGTCCTTTGGTGGTCTCCCCAGTTCACAGCTCTGAAATTCCTATTTTGCCATAGTTGTATGAATTACAAAAATCACAGCTCTGAAGCAGCCAGCCAGAGGGACTGGCTTCTTAGCACTCCAATATATGAAGTGCTCTGTCCTCCAGGCCTTGCTCTCTTTCTCCTTCTTGCACTAAGGGAATTACAACATCTTCCAATTACCACAGATGCATTGATGTGTTGTACATGTTTCTGACTTGAATATCGTTCATTTGGTTTATTATGATTCCTAAGACCACCTGAATTTGAATTTGTTTTGTTCTAGTCAAAATATAAGATGAAAACCCCAGCACCTACCACAAAGTGCTTCCACTAAAAATAGACACAGGGAAAGGGAACATATGCACCACCTGCCAAGAGTCTGAGCAACTACTTCATGTTGGGAGCCACCTAATCACACCAGGCATACAAGAATGGATAAAAACCTCCATTTCTTCAGAATCCTGTTGTGCTCATCTCTCTTCAGAGTTACAGTGCTGGTGCTAGAGAAATCCCTAAGAAGACTTTGTAGCAAATCATCTGATGCCATGTTGAATTCAGTGATCCACAATCTCTTGGGAATATTTCATCCTGGCAAACTGACCTTGGGCCACCAGAGTTACTGGCAGTGGTGTTGCCTCTCAGGGATGGGTCAAACTGAAGACTACCGCACAGAGCACCTGTTTTGTGGTACATCTAGGAATGAATAATGTCAACAATCGTGAACAAACAAAATCCTAGGATAACTAGGATTGGAAGATGCCTCAGGGGGTCTGTAGTGCAACCTTCTTCCCAAAGCAGGGTCACCTGTGAGCTCAGAGAAAATTCCTTAAGGATTTATCTAGACAGCTGGTGAAAAACTCCAAGGCTGAGATAGTGCAACCTTTCTAAGAAGCCCATACCAGTGCCTGACTGCCCTCATGAAAAAATTGCACCTTATATCCAGTCAGAACCTCTCTCACTGCACTTTGTGCTCCTTGTCTCTCATCATCCTGCCACGCACTGCTTTGTGGCTCACTCTCCTTGGCACATTCCCCTCACACACTGGCAGGATGCTGTTAGGTGCCCCCAAGGAAGCCACCTCTTCTCCAAATTAAGTAGAAGAAAAGTACTGTAACTCCTGCATTTTAATAACATTGTCCAGGCTGGAAGTCACCACATAGAGAAGAAATGGTTTGAATTGCTAATGTGGTCCTGTGTAATAGGACCTTCTAAAATAACCTTTATGTAAGTGATACTACATTTTTGAGGGTGAAGGATAACATTGCAAAATGAGAGACCTAAAATTAGGTGCAACATTTAATGAATAATAGATTTCTGGAAACTATTAGAGAGTATCTGTGGAATTCAGAAATTCCTCTCCCTATATTTAGGCAGAACAGAAAATGAGGCCATCTTGAGCTCTTCAAAAACTTAACTTTTTGAATGACACCCCAGAAATCAAATAAAAGGGGACATCCATCTCCATTATTAGAATTTTCAATATAGTATTATTTGCTGAGGTTATCAGTGGTCTGTAAAAAACACTCTGGGAAAAGAACCCAACTTAATTAATAGGGAAAAGTAACCTAGTTACAATCCCACCTGTCTACATTTTGCTAGCTAACTGTAGATTTGCTGTCATTCATCTCTATAGCACTCCATTTCAGGTCTGAGCTGGGCATGCCATTTTAGTGTATATGTAGCCAGCACACTTGGGTTAGACCTTAGGTGAGCAGCAGCACAATATTTATCTAAAAAAACCAAAACACAATAAAAACCAAACCTGAAAACCTCTCAGAAGAAGTGTATCAGCTTCAGTAAGCACCCCAGTCCATGAGTGATGAATTCACTGGGTATGTTACACTACTTTCAGGATAACCACTGTACGCTCCACTTATATCTGGCAATCAGGTAGGAAATGCAGCCAGGTATCCTGGCACACCAGTGGTGGGCAGAAGCACTGGAACTCTCTGGCTACAGGGTTACTGGGTGTGAAGCTAGTCTAGTTGTGCACATACTCCCTGCTTGCAGCATCCCTGCATAAACCACAGTCAGGAATCATGGTCTGACCCCAGGAAAAAAGGAGAGCGGCGTGGAAGAACAGTGCAGGGGCAGGAACTTCAGAATATGGCAGGGAAAATGGTGTTGGTCATACTGAGGAATGCAAGACCTCTTTGGAGGTAAGAGGGGAGAAGCACAGCCACTGCATACACCAGTGGGTACCCATGGAACGTGGAGGCTGCTCAGAGATCAGACGGGCCAAGAACAGAGACCAAATACATCAAAAATCATGTTCCCTGGCAATGCCATGGAGAAGCAGAGCTGGTATGACCCTCACTGGCAGGACCAAAAGAGCACTTATTAGCTGCACCTCTGTAGCTGAAGGTATCTCATATTTTCTTATTTTCCAAAATGGTATGTGGATGACTTCACCTCTGGGATGTGTGGCTGAGATAAGAGCCATGAATTTCAGTGAAAACAGCACATCCTTAATGGCCTTGAAAACTCTGATAGTTGCTTTCATCTTAAAACATGAATCAAATGCCAGGTATGGCTTGGGTGTAGCTTTGAAGGAAAATGCACAAAGTCAGCAGCAGCTGTCTGTTGGTGCTGTACTAGAAGAGTTACCAAAGACTTGTTCCTTCTGTGATGTTGGCACCAGAGCACATGCTTTGTCTCTGCTGTTCCAGCCATGAATCATGCCAAAAACAACATAAAATGGTGCAATTTTCAAATTTGTTCTTAAATAATTGATTGTTTGCCTGCCACCATGAGGACATCTTTAGAAGCAGTGCTTACATGGCAGCAAGTCCTGAGCTGTGAGAGATCTATGATGCATGTTAATTAAAACTGCTAATTAAAAAAATATATTTTGGCAGTTGAAGATAAATAAATGCATGAGAGATTTGTTTCCTGAGTTCCTATGGTCTGAAAATACACATGACAGTCCTTCTGTAGAGGGAGAGAGAATTCATTTAGATTAAATTATCCTTTCATTTCCTTTTCTAAAACATCAGAAAACCTCCCTAACTGACATTTTTGCCTTTGTGTCGGGGATAACATTAAGAATAATTTTCTGTGACTGTCTCTTCTACAGGCAGAGAACTCATTTTAATCGATACATCATAAGCTGTTATTACAGCTATTTTCTATCTTAATTCAGTCTGCCCTTCATAATTATGTGGGTTTTTTCCTGTTTTTCAAAGCTCTCGATGGTGGCAGATTTCCACCACCTAGTGGGAAAAGAATGTACTGTCTCCTAAAAAGCTTGGCTCAGATTTCCCCTTATTGCCTGTTTTAAGCCTTCCCATTGTAAGCCCCTCTTACCAGCACTTATTACCAAAGTATTTCTCTTTTTTCTCAACTGGTGAATGTGCCAAGCTGTATAAAACTCTTCTTGAAGGTCTCATACATTATATACTCCACAAAAAATACATCTCAGTATAGAGGAACTGTATTTCTCTGTTTTCAATTCAATGACTTTTAATGTGAAAGGAAAACTGAAAACTTAAAAAAATCGAGGAAGATCTGCCAATGAATGTCACTGCTTCCTCTGCTTCACAGGGACCCCTCATTCCCACTCAGGAGTATCCTCAAGTGCAAACTACGCCAAAACCCACTGTATTCATTCAGGCAATCATCTGTGTCAGGATGCTCTGTGTTTTAGGTGCCAAGACTGAAATGCCAAATCAAGTCAGGGAAAACTTCCAGAAAGGAGAAGGTTAATGAAAGGCAAATGCAAATGCTATTATCACCTCTTTCTATTTGCTGCCAGGAAAGTCTTGCACACCTATGGAGTGTCCTCTTCCTTCCCACCTTTTCCAAAGTGAGCAAGATGCTTCCTTTGGCCTTAGAAGAGAAAAAATTATTTTTCAGATCCAGCTTTGATCAGCAGTAAGAGCAATAGGGTTAAGAAGCTCACTTCTTTTACATCATACAGATAGAATAATGACTCAGAAAAATCCTGTGCCCATTGATCCTAGTAGAATTTTTTCTTCTGTTTTCCCTGGGAAACCCAAACCCCTCCACCCCCAAAACCACAAACAAAAACAAAATAAAAAACCAACAACAACAAAACACCACCACAAAACCAAACCAAACCAAACTATGCCATTATCTGATTCTAATCACTAAGTGCCTCACACTATTTAGCTTATCCTGATGATTCTTTAAATGTCATCATCATGCAGCTTTTTGCCAGCACCTTATTTCCAGCTGTCACCTCATTCATCTATGTTCAAAATTGAGATCTTAAAAATTCCAGCTAATTTCTCATGTAACTTTGGAAGTATGCAAACACACCTTTGCAGCAGAAAAACTTCCTGAGCATCTAAATAGCTGCTCCTGGCAACAGTGGTCAGTTAGCACCTGGCTCACAATTCAGAAATGAGTTATTTGTGCATCACTACAGTACCCAGTCTGCTCAGGTGTTTAGAGCACTTCTGATGAATCATACTTTGCAAAGGACAAGAAAGGCAGTGAAGTGTCATTGTCCCCTCTCCCACTTTGTCCACTAGCTCAACAAGAGGCTGCTCAGCTATCCTGTGGTAGGTGTAAGGAGATTTCAGGTGCTGCTTCCTATTTCCAGGTGAAGGCGACAGCTCTCAAATTACAGGGCATTTAAATGTAGCACTCAGTGACGGCTCCTAACAATGTACCTTTCACGTGTTAAAAATGCATTTGAGAAAGAAAATGTTTAAAGTAGAACTGTCAGCAGCTAGGACTGCACCTGGGGAGGAATAACCCCAGGCACCACCAGAGGCTAGAGGCTGACATGCTGGGGATCAACTCTGTGGAGAAGGACCGTGGGGTCCTCTGGACAGCAAGCTGTCCCTGAGCCAGCAGTGCACCCTGGGAGTCAAGAGGTCAATGGTGTCCTGGGGAGCATTAGGAAAAGCACTGCCAGCAGGTCAAGGAAGGTAAACCTACTCCTCTACTCAGCCCTGGTGAGGCCTCATCTGGAGGGCTGTGCCCAGTTCTGCATTCTCAGTACAGGAGAGACATGGAGCTCCTGGAGTCCAGTGGAGGGCTGCAAAGATGGGAAAGGGACTGAAGCATCTCTCTTACAAGGAGAGCTGGGGGAGATGACCTGCTCAGTGTTGAGAAAATATGACTGAGAGGGGACCTTATCAATGTTTATAAGTCTGATGGAAGGGTGTCAAGAGGATGGACCAGGCTCTGCTCTCTGGTGCCAGGCAATGGGACAAGAGGCAGTGGGCATGACCTGAGGGACAGAAAGTTCCACCTGAATATGAGGAAGAACTTTTTTACTGTGTGGGTGACTGAGCACTGGAACAGGCTGTCCAGAGAGGCTGTGGAGTCTCCCTGACTGGAGATATTCCAGAACCATCTGGACACAATCCTGTGCCATGGGCTCTGGGGTGACCCTGCTTGAGCAGGGAGCTTGGGTCAGGTGACCCCTTACGGCTGCTTCAAACCTGACCCATTCTGTGATTCTGTGACTTTCATATGATGCTTTTGCAGCAGGAACAAGAAAATACAGTGCATGAATAGCTGGCAAGAAATTAACAGCAGGTGAGGAGTACAGTCTGCAGTACTCATAAAAGAATTCCCCAGGAAGAGGAACTTAATTAGAAATGAGAAACCCCATTGCTTTTTCAGATATCTAACAAAGAACTAGAAGTAAGCTATGCAACATAAATTGTTGGAAACTACCATAAAGACTTTTTACTTGTCAAGGATACCTGGAGCTGGCAAGGAGAACCTGGATGGAAAGTTTTCCAAATAGTTATTTCATGCTAAGTGATAGTATTAGTACTTGCTATTCCTAATTATAGAAGACTATATCAACAGTTTGGGAAGGGTAAGTGTTTCTTCCAATTACACTGTGTAACACTTTTATGGTTGCAAAAATGTGAAGACTGCTGTCCTTTAAATGGAAAAAGAGCTCTGCACTGAGACGCACAGAATCATCATGAAATCTCTCACAAATAAGATGCTTCACTTCCTGCCAAGATGGATAGCTAAATTGACTATAAATAGTAGTTACAATTCCTTATATACTAGGCTGACAGCTTTAAGGAGACTAGCAAGAGCTTGTCTTGAAATATTTTAATCTGCAACAGGTTTCAATTGCTCACAACAAAGAAATCAGTCAGATGGCAGTGATCCAGTGAGGACTGAGCCCAGACCAGAGGTCTCCTAGGAGGAAATCTGAATAGAGAGGAGACTGCAGTCTCTCAGATATGAGAGGACTGGGCCATTTTGAACAGACCCAGTCCACTCTGTAGTGCTTAACCACTTCTTTCAAGAGCAGAAAGAGGCAGTTTGTTGGCTACTTTGGGATGGCAAGTATTGCATAATAATATCATATTGAGACAGGTAGCGCAGCTATTTCAGTAGGATGATAGAAATTCAAACTACAAATCCCAGATTCTTATAGAAGCAAGACTCCATAAAGCAAAGTGGAGGACATTTATTGAAGAACTGGATTCATCATTACTAGCCCTATAGTGCACTGGGAAGGACTCTTAAAGTGGCATAAGAAATTCTGCATCTCAAAATGAGTGAATAAATCATGGATATAAAATTGCCCCTTGTACTATGATAATTTTCCAGAGGGCCTACAACATCTCTTCCAAATTAATGCATATGCCCAAATGCATCTGCCAAAGCACGTGCCTCTATGACTGTGTTACAGGCTTAGCAATACGTTCTCCATCAGCATGTGAATGGCCATTCCAGTCACTGGCAAAATTTTATCACAAATCTAAAGAAAGAAAAAATGATGCTGAATAGACTAGTGCATATCTAAGTTAACCACCCCTCAGGAAACATAACCCCAGCTCCCAGGCCTGGCCAATGCCACAGGCTGAGCACAGGGCTCCTGCTTTGTCCACTCCCAGACAGGGCTGCATTTCACATACCCACAGGCGCCAGCACAGACCTTCGCCATGCACACAACAGGCTTCACTGCCCCAGTAATGCCTATTCCCCACCTCCAAGATGGAATGAGGTTCCTCCTATGACAGTCCCTCCCCAGCTGTGTCTCATACATGGCCAAAGCAGATATTTGAGAGGTTCATGTTTTCCAGGATCATCAGACATGATCCCTCTGTCCAGCTTCACCTTCCAGCCTCACCTGCCTGCTTTCTTCCTTGCGTGCTTCCTTTCCTTCCTTCCCTCCTTCCTGTGAAGGAGAATGCTGAAAGGCTTCTGACCATTCCAAAGGACACTTACTTGTTTAATTACTTATCAGACTTGATTCGATCATGATACCTGCGGGCGCATTGCTGTAGCCCACAGCAGAGTAACTTCATGGACGCAGGTAACAAAGACGAAATTAGATTAAAGATACGGAAAGGAACACTGAAAAGAAAAGATCACAAATAGCTCAGAAGACATATATGATCAAAACAAATGCAATTGAAAAAAACCCCCAAAAACCCAGAAAATGGGGAGATGAAATGACTACAAGAAATGGGTCTGGACGGAAATGATGTGCACTGCAAAACAAAAAAAGAGGCCAGTAAAAAGCCACAAGCCTGTGGCAAAAGCCAGGGAAAAATCAAGAAGGCAGACACAACTTGCAGGGGAAGATACAAGGGACGTGGCGTGGATACATAAAAAAAGGAAGAAAAAAAAAAATCTCAGTCAAAGTCAAAGCCATTAAAAGGCAAGGCATGCCATCCAGTGCAGGGACATGCACAACATACCTCTAGGCTTGCAAAAATTGATCCTCACTGAAAGCTAAAACAAATAAGAAGGGCTAAGGAGCACTCTGAAATGGAGATGCCATCAAAAGAATTGAAATTGAAGGAAAAAAATAAAAATTTGGGAAATTTAGGGACTATGAGAAAGTGGTCTGGGCAGAAATGAGGTGCAGTGCAAAGGACCAAAAGAGGCCAGAACTAACCTCACAGCTGTTGCAAAAGCAGGGGAAAAATCAAGGAGGCAGACACAACTTGGAGGGGAAGATATCAGGGATGTGGTGAGGATACTTAAAATAATTTAAAAAAAAAAAAAATCTCGGCCACAGTCTAAGGCATCAAAAGGCATGGCATGCCATCCAGTGCAGGGACATGCACGACATACCTCTTGGCTTGCAAGAATTGATCCCTGCGGTAAGCCAAAACAAATAAGAAGGGCTAAGGAGCACTCTGAAATGGAGATGCCATCAATGGAAATGAAATTTAAGGGGAAAAAAAAAAAAAATTTGGGAAATTTAGAGTCAATGAGAAAGTGGTCTGGGCAGAAATGAGGTGCAGTGCAAAGGACCAAAAGAGGCCAGAACTAACCTCACAGCTGTTGCAAAAGCAGGGAAAAATCAAGGAGGCAGGCACAACTTGCAGGGGAAGATATCAGGGACGTGGTGAGGATACTTAAAATAATTTAAAAAAAAAAAAAATCTCGGCCACAGTCAAAGCCATCAAAAGGCATGGCATGCCATCCAGTGCAGGGACTTGCACCAAAGCTTGTCCCCTTGGTTCCCATTGAAATCGCAAGATTTCGTTTCCCGTCCCGAAAGGAAATGAAATTTCCTTTCGGGACGGGAAACGAAATCTTGCGACCCTGAAAAGAAAGGCTCACAAACACTCTGGAAAGAAGATATGATCAAAAGAAATGCAATTGAAAAAAACCCCCAAAATCCCAGAAAATGGGGAGATGAAATGACTACCAGAAAGTGGTCTGGGCAGAAATGAGGTGCAGTGCAAAGGACCAAAAGAGGCCAGAACTAACCTCACAGCTGTTGCAATTGCAGGGAAAAAATCAAGTAGGCAGACACAACTTGGAGGGGAAGATATCAGGGATGTGGTGAGGATACTTAAAATAATTAAAAAAAAAAAAAATCTCGGCCACAGTCAAAGCCATCAAAAGGCATGGCATGCCATCCAGTGCAGGGACATGCACGACATACCTCTTGGCTTGCAAGAATTGATCCCTGCGGTAAGTCAAAACAAATAAGAAGGGCTAAGGAGCACTCTGAAATGGGGATGCCATCAATGGAAATGAAATTTAAGGAAAAAAAAAAAAAATTTGGTAAATTTAGAGACTACGAGAAAGTGGTCTGGGCAGAAATGAGGTGCAGTGCAAAGGACCAAAAGAGGCCAGAACTAACCTCACAGCTGTTGCAATTGCAGGGAAAAAATCAAGGAGGCAGACACAACTTGGAGGGGAAGATATCAGGGATATGGTGAGGATACTTAAAATAATTAAAAAAAAAAAAATCTCGGCCACAGTCAAAGCCATCAAAAGGCATGGCATGCCATCCAGTGCAGGGACATGCATGACATACCTCTTGGCTTGCAAGAATTGATCCCTGCGGTAAGTCAAAACAAATAAGAAGGGCTAAGGAGCACTCTGAAATGGAGATGCCATCAAAGGAAATGAAATTGAAGGAAAAAAAAAAAAAATTTGGGAAATTTAGAGACTACGAGAAAGTGGTCTGGGCAGAAATGAGGTGCAGTGCAAAGGACCAAAAGAGGCCAGAACTAACCTCACAGCTGTTGCAAAAGCAGGGGAAAAATCAAGGAGGCAGACACAACTTGCAGGGGAAGATATCAGGGACGTGGTGAGGATACTTAAAATAATTTAAAAAAAAAAAAAATCTCGGCCACAGTCAAAGCCATCAAAAGGCATGGCATGCCATCCAGTGCAGGGACTTGCACCAAAGCTTGTCCCCTTGGTTCCCATTGAAATCGCAAGATTTCGTTTGCCGTCCCGAAAGGAAATGAAATTTCCTTTCGGGACGGGAAACGAAATCTTGCGACCCTGAAAAGAAAGGCTCACAAACACTCTGGAAAGAAGATATGATCAAAAGAAATGCAATTGAAAAAAACCCCCAAAATCCCAGAAAATGGGGAGATGAAATGACTACCAGAAAGTGGTCTGGGCAGAAATGAGGTGCAGTGCAAAGGACCAAAAGAGGCCAGAACTAACCTCACAGCTGTTGCAAAAGCAGGGGAAAAATCAAGTAGGCAGACACAACTTGGAGGGGAAGATATCAGGGATGTGGTGAGGATACTTAAAATAATTAAAAAAAAAAAAAAAAATCTCGGCCACAGTCAAAGCCATCAAAAGGCATGGCATGCCATCCAGTGCAGGGACATGCATGACATACCTCTTGGCTTGCAAGAATTGATCCCTGCGGTAAGTCAAAACAAAAAAGAAGGGCTAAGGAGCACTCTGAAATGGAGATGCCATCAAAGGAAATGAAATTGAAGGAAAAAAAAAAAAAATTTGGGAAATTTAGAGACTACGAGAAAGTGGTCTGGGCAGAAATGAGGTGCAGTGCAAAGGACCAAAAGAGGCCAGAACTAACCTCACAGCTGTTGCAAAAGCAGGGGAAAAATCAAGGAGGCAGACACAACTTGCAGGGGAAGATATCAGGGATGTGGTCATGGATACTTAAAATAATTAAAAAAAAAAAAAATCTCGGCCACAGTCAAAGCCATCAAAAGGCATGGCATGCCATCCAGTGCAGGGACTTGCACCAAAGCTTGTCCCCTTGGTTCCCATTGAAATCGCAAGATTTCGTTTGCCGTCCCGAAAGGAAATTTCATTTCCTTTCGGGACGGGAAACGAAATCTTGCGACCCTGAAAAGAAAGGCTCACAAACACTCTGGAAAGAAGATATGATCAAAAGAAATGCAATTGAAAAAAACCCCCAAAATCCCAGAAAATGGGGAGATGAAATGACTACCAGAAAGTGGTCTGGGCAGAAATGAGGTGCAGTGCAAAGGACCAAAAGAGGCCAGAACTAACCTCACAGCTGTTGCAAAAGCAGGGGAAAAATCAAGTAGGCAGACACAACTTGGAGGGGAAGATATCAGGGATGTGGTGAGGATACTTAAAATAATTAAAAAAAAAAAAAAAAATCTCGGCCACAGTCAAAGCCATCAAAAGGCATGGCATGCCATCCAGTGCAGGGACATGCATGACATACCTCTTGGCTTGCAAGAATTGATCCCTGCGGTAAGTCAAAACAAAAAAGAAGGGCTAAGGAGCACTCTGAAATGGAGATGCCATCAAAGGAAATGAAATTGAAGGAAAAAAAAAAAAAATTTAGAAAATTTGGAGTCAATAAGAAAGTGGTCTGGGCAGAAATGAGGTGCAGTGCAAAGGACCAAAAGAGGCCAGAACTAACCTCACAGCTGTTGCAAATGCAGGGGAAAAATCAAGGAGGCAGACACAACTTGCAGGGGAAGATATCAGGGACGTGGTGAGGATACTTAAAATAATTAAAAAAAAAAAAAAAATCTCGGCCACAGTCAAAGCCATCAAAAGGCATGGCATGCCATCCAGTGCAGGGACTTGCACCAAAGCTTGTCCCCTTGGTTCCCATTGAAATCGCAAGATTTCGTTTCCCGTCCCGAAAGGAAATGAAATTTCCTTTCGGGACGGGAAACGAAATCTTGCGACCCTGAAAAGAAAGGCTCACAAACACTCTGGAAAGAAGATATGATCAAAAGAAATGCAATTGAAAAAAACCCCCAAAATCCCAGAAAATGGGGAGATGAAATGACTACCAGAAAGTGGTCTGGGCAGAAATGATGTGCAGTGCAAAGGACCAAAAGAGGCCAGAACTAACCTCACAGCTGTTGCAAATGCAGGGGAAAAATCAAGGAGGCAGACATAACTTGCAGGGGAAGATATCAGGGACGTGGTGAGGATACTTACAATAATTAAAAAAAAAAAAAAATTCTCGGCCACAGTCTAAGGCATCAAAAGGCATGGCATGCCATCCAGTGCAGGGACATGCATGACATACCTCTTGGCTTGCAAGAATTGATCCCTGCGGTAAGTCAAAACAAATAAGAAGGGCTAAGGAGCACTCTGAAATGGAGATGCCATCAATGGAAATGAAATTTAAGGAAAAAAAAAAAAATTTGGTAAATTTAGAGACTACGAGAAAGTGGTCTGGGCAGAAATGAGGTGCAGTGCAAAGGACCAAAAGAGGCCAGAACTAACCTCACAGCTGTTGCAAAAGCAGGGGAAAAATCAAGGAGGCAGACACAACTTGCAGGGGAAGATATCAGGGAGGTGGTGAGGATACTTAAAATAATTTAAAAAAAAAAAAAAATCTCGACCACAGTCAAAGCCATCAAAAGGCATGGCATGCCATCCAGTGCAGGGACTTGCACCAAAGCTTGTCCCCTTTGTTCCCATAGAAATCGCAAGATTTCGTTTCCCGTCCCGAAAGGAAATTTCATTTCCTTTCGGGACGGGAAACGAAATCTTGCGACCCTGAAAAGAAAGGCTCACAAACACTCTGGAAAGAAGATATGATCAAAAGAAATGCAATTGAAAAAAACCCCCAAAATCCCAGAAAATGGGGAGATGAAATGACTACCAGAAAGTGGTCTGGGCAGAAATGAGGTGCAGTGCAAAGGACCAAAAGAGGCCAGAACTAACCTCACAGCTGTTGCAAAAGCAGGGGAAAAATCAAGGAGGCAGACACAACTTGGAGGGGAAGATATCAGGGACGTGGTGAGGATACTTAAAATAATTTAAAAAAAAAAAAAATCTCGGCCACAGTCAAAGCCATCAAAAGGCATGGCATGCCATCCAGTGCAGGGACATGCATGACATACCTCTTGGCTTGCAAGAATTGATCCCTGCGGTAAGTCAAAACAAAAAAGAAGGGCTAAGGAGCACTCTGAAATGGAGATGCCATCAAAGGAAATGAAATTTAAGGAAAAAAAAAAAATTTGGGAAATTTAGAGTCTATGAGAAAGTGGTCTGGGCCAAAATGAGGTGCAGTGCAAAGGACCAAAAGAGGCCGGAACTAACCTCACAGCTGTTGCAAAAGCAGGGGAAAAATCAAGGAGGCAGACACAACTTGCAGGGGAAGATATCAGGGACGTGGTGAGGATACTTAAAATAATTAAAAAAAAAAAAAAAATCTCGGCCACAGTCAAAGCCATCAAAAGGCATGGCATGCCATCCAGTGCAGGGACTTGCACCAAAGCTTGTCCCCTTGGTTCCCATTGAAATCGCAAGATTTCGTTTCCCGTCCCGAAAGGAAATGAAATTTCCTTTCGGGACGGGAAACGAAATCTTGCGACCCTGAAAAGAAAGGCTCACAAACACTCTGGAAAGAAGATATGATCAAAAGAAATGCAATTGAAAAAAACCCCCAAAATCCCAGAAAATGGGGAGATGAAATGACTACCAGAAAGTGGTCTGGGCAGAAATGAGGTGCAGTGCAAAGGACCAAAAGAGGCCAGAACTAACCTCACAGCTGTTGCAAAAGCAGGGGAAAAATCAAGGAGGCAGACACAACTTGCAGGGGAAGATATCAGGGACGTGGTGAGGATACTTACAATAATTTAAAAAAAAAAAATCTCGGCCACAGTCAAAGCCATCAAAAGGCATGGCATGCCATCCAGTGCAGGGACATGCATGACATACCTCTTGGCTTGCAAGAATTGATCCCTGCGGTAAGTCAAAACAAATAAGAAGGGCTAAGGAGCACTCTGAAATGGAGATGCCATCAAAGGAAATGAAATTTAAGGAAAAAAAAAAAATTTGGGAAATTTAGAGTCTATGAGAAAGTGGTCTGGGCAAAAATGAGGTGCAGTGCAAAGGACCAAAAGAGGCCGGAACTAACCTCACAGCTGTTGCAAAAGCAGGGGAAAAATCAAGGAGGCAGACACAACTTGCAGGGGAAGATATCAGGGACGTGGTGAGGATACTTAAAATAATTTAAAAAAAAAAAAAATCTCGGCCACAGTCAAAGCCATCAAAAGGCATGGCATGCCATCCAGTGCAGGGACTTGCACCAAAGCTTGTCCCCTTGGTTCCCATTGAAATCGCAAGATTTCGTTTCCCGTCCCGAAAGGAAATGAAATTTCCTTTCGGGACGGGAAACGAAATCTTGCGACCCTGAAAAGAAAGGCTCACAAACACTCTGGAAAGAAGATATGATCAAAAGAAATGCAATTGAAAAAAACCCCCAAAATCCCAGAAAATGGGGAGATGAAATGACTACCAGAAAGTGGTCTGGGCAGAAATGAGGTGCAGTGCAAAGGACCAAAAGAGGCCAGAACTAACCTCACAGCTGTTGCAAAAGCAGGGGAAAAATCAAGGAGGCAGACACAACTTGCAGGGGAAGATATCAGGGAGGTGGTGAGGATACTTAAAATAATTAAAAAAAAAAAAAAAATCTCGGCCACAGTCAAAGCCATCAAAAGGCATGGCATGCCATCCAGTGCAGGGACATGCATGACATACCTCTTGGCTTGCAAGAATTGATCCCTGCGGTAAGTCAAAACAAATAAGAAGGGCTAAGGAGCACTCTGAAATGGAGACGCCATCAATGGAAATGAAATTAAAGGAAAAAAAAAAAAAATTTGGTAAATTTAGGGACTACGAGAAAGTGGTCTGGGCCGAAATGAGGTGCAGTGCAAAGGACCAAAAGAGGCCAGAACTAACCTCACAGCTGTTGCAAAAGCAGGGGAAAAATCAAGGAGGCAGACACAACTTGCAGGGGAAGATATCAGGGACGTGGTGACGATACTTAAAATAATTAAAAAAAAAAAAAAATCTCGGCCACAGTCAAAGCCATCAAAAGGCATGGCATGCCATCCAGTGCAGGGACTTGCACCAAAGCTTGTCCTCTTGGTTCCCATTGAAATCGCAAGATTTCGTTTCCCGTCCCGAAAGGAAATGAAATTTCCTTTCGGGACGGGAAACGAAATCTTGCGACCCTGAAAAGAAAGGCTCACAAACACTCTGGAAAGAAGATATGATCAAAAGAAATGCAATTGAAAAAAACCCCCAAAATCCCAGAAAATGGGGAGATGAAATGACTACCAGAAAGTGGTCTGGGCAGAAATGAGGTGCAGTGCAAAGGACCAAAAGAGGCCAGAACTAACCTCCCAGCTGTTGCAAATACAGGGGAAAAATCAAGGAGGCAGACACAACTTGCAGGGGAAGATATCAGGGACGTGGTGAGGATACTTACAATAATTTAAAAAAAAAAAAATCTCGGCCACAGTCAAAGCCATCAAAAGGAATGGCATGCCATCCAGTGCAGGGACATGCATGACATACCTCTTGGCTTGCAAGAATTGACCCCTGCAGTCAGTCAAAACAAATAAGAAGGGCTAAGGAGCACTCTGAAATGGAGATGCCATCAATGGAAATGAAATTGAAGGAAAAAAAAAAAAAATTTGGGAAATTTAGAGTCTATGAGAAAGTGGTCTGGGCCAAAATGAGGTGCAGTGCAAAGGACCAAAAGAGGCCAGAACTAACCTCACAGCTGTTGCAAATGCATGGGAAAAATCAAGGAGGCAGACACAACTTGCAGGGGAAGATATCAGGGACGTGGTGAGGATACTTAAAATAATTAAAAAAAAAAAAAAAATCTCGGCCACAGTCAAAGCCATCAAAAGGCATGGCATGCCATCCAGTGCAGGGACTTGCACCAAAGCTTGTCCCCTTGGTTCCCATTGAAATCGCAAGATTTCGTTTCCCGTCCCGAAAGGAAATGAAATTTCCTTTCGGGACGGGAAACGAAATCTTGCGACCCTGAAAAGAAAGGCTCACAAACACTCTGGAAAGAAGATATGATCAAAAGAAATGCAATTGAAAAAAACCCCCAAAATCCCAGAAAATGGGGAGATGAAATGACTACCAGAAAGTGGTCTGGGCAAAAATGAGGTGCAGTGCAAAGGACCAAAAGAGGCCAGAACTAACCTCACAGCTGTTGCAAAAGCAGGGGAAAAATCAAGGAGGCAGACACAACTTGGAGGGGAAGATATCAGGGACGTGGTGAGGATACTTAAAATAATTAAAAAAAAAAAAAAAAACTCGGCCACAGTCAAAGCCATCAAAAGGCAAGGCATGCCATCCAGTGCAGGGACATGCATGACATACCTCTTGGCTTGCAAGAATTGATCCCTGCGGTAAGTCAAAACAAATAAGAAGGGCTAAGGAGCACTCTGAAATGGAGATGCCATCAATGGAAATGAAATTTAAGGAAAAAAAAAAAAAAATTTGGGAAATTTAGAGACTACGAGAAAGTGGTCTGGGCAGAAATGATGTGCAGTGCAAAGGACCAAAAGAGGCCAGAACTAACCTCACAGCTATTGCAAATGCAGGGGAAAAATCAAGGAGGCAGACACAACTAGCAGGGGAAGATATCAGGGAGGTGGTGAGGATACTTAAAATAATTAAAAAAAAAAAAAAAATCTCGGCCACAGTCTAAGGCATCAAAAGGCATGGCATGCCATCCAGTGCAGGGACATGCATGACATACCTCTTGGCTTGCAAGAATTGATCCCTGCGGTCAGTCAAAATAAATAAGAAGGGCTAAGGAGCACTCTGAAATGGAGATGCCATCAAAGGAAATGAAATTGAAGGAAAAAAAAAAAAATTGTGGAAATTTGGAGTCAATGAGAAAGTGGTCTGGGCAGAAATGAGGTGCAGTGCAAAGGACCAAAAGAGGCCAGAACTAACCTCACAGCTGTTGCAAAAGCAGGGGAAAAATCAAGGAGGCAGACACAACCTGCATGGGAAGATATCAGGGACGTGGTGAGGATACTTAAAATAATTAAAAAAAAAAAATCTCGGCCACAGTCAAAGCCATCAAAAGGCATGGCATGCCATCCAGTGCAGGGACTTGCACCAAAGCTTGTCCCCTTGGTTCCCATTGAAATCGCAAGATTTCGTTTCCCGTCCCGAAAGGAAATGAAATTTCCTTTCGGGACGGGAAACGAAATCTTGCGACCCTGAAAAGAAAGGCTCACAAACACTCTGGAAAGAAGATATGATCAAAAGAAATGCAATTGAAAAAAACCCCCAAAATCCCAGAAAATGGGGAGATGAAATGACTACCAGAAAGTGGTCTGGGCAGAAATGAGGTGCAGTGCAAAGGACCAAAAGAGGCCAGAACTAACCTCCCAGCTGTTGCAAATACAGGGGAAAAATCAAGGAGGCAGACACAACTTGCAGGGGAAGATATCAGGGACGTGGTGAGGATACTTACAATAATTTAAAAAAAAAAAAATCTCGGCCACAGTCAAAGCCATCAAAAGGAATGGCATGACATCCAGTGCAGGGACATGCATGACATACCTCTTGGCTTGCAAGAATTGACCCCTGCAGTCAGTCAAAACAAATAAGAAGGGCTAAGGAGCACTCTGAAATGGAGATGCCATCAATGGAAATGAAATTGAAGGAAAAAAAAAAAAAATTTGGGAAATTTAGAGTCTATGAGAAAGTGGTCTGGGCCAAAATGAGGTGCAGTGCAAAGGACCAAAAGAGGCCAGAACTAACCTCACAGCTGTTGCAAATGCATGGGAAAAATCAAGGAGGCAGACACAACTTGCAGGGGAAGATATCAGGGACGTGGTGAGGATACTTAAAATAATTAAAAAAAAAAAAAAAATCTCGGCCACAGTCAAAGCCATCAAAAGGCATGGCATGCCATCCAGTGCAGGGACTTGCACCAAAGCTTGTCCTCTTGGTTCCCATTGAAATCGCAAGATTTCGTTTCCCGTCCCGAAAGGAAATGAAATTTCCTTTCGGGACGGGAAACGAAATCTTGCGACCCTGAAAAGAAAGGCTCACAAACACTCTGGAAAGAAGATATGATCAAAAGAAATGCAATTGAAAAAAACCCCCAAAATCCCAGAAAATGGGGAGATGAAATGACTACCAGAAAGTGGTCTGGGCAAAAATGAGGTGCAGTGCAAAGGACCAAAAGAGGCCAGAACTAACCTCACAGCTGTTGCAAAAGCAGGGGAAAAATCAAGGAGGCAGACACAACTTGGAGGGGAAGATATCAGGGACGTGGTGAGGATACTTAAAATAATTAAAAAAAAAAAAAAAAACTCGGCCACAGTCAAAGCCATCAAAAGGCAAGGCATGCCATCCAGTGCAGGGACATGCATGACATACCTCTTGGCTTGCAAGAATTGATCCCTGCGGTAAGTCAAAACAAATAAGAAGGGCTAAGGAGCACTCTGAAATGGAGATGCCATCAATGGAAATGAAATTTAAGGAAAAAAAAAAAAAAATTTGGGAAATTTAGAGACTACGAGAAAGTGGTCTGGGCAGAAATGATGTGCAGTGCAAAGGACCAAAAGAGGCCAGAACTAACCTCACAGCTGTTGCAAATGCAGGGGAAAAATCAAGGAGGCAGACACAACTAGCAGGGGAAGATATCAGGGAGGTGGTGAGGATACTTAAAATAATTAAAAAAAAAAAAAAAATCTCGGCCACAGTCTAAGGCATCAAAAGGCATGGCATGCCATCCAGTGCAGGGACATGCATGACATACCTCTTGGCTTGCAAGAATTGATCCCTGCGGTAAGTCAAAACAAATAAGAAGGGCTAAGGAGCACTCTGAAATGGAGATGCCATCAAAGGAAATGAAATTGAAGGAAAAAAAAAAAAATTGTGGAAATTTGGAGTCAATGAGAAAGTGGTCTGGGCAGAAATGAGGTGCAGTGCAAAGGACCAAAAGAGGCCAGAACTAACCTCACAGCTGTTGCAAAAGCAGGGGAAAAATCAAGGAGGCAGACACAACCTGCATGGGAAGATATCAGGGACGTGGTGAGGATACTTAAAATAATTAAAAAAAAAAAATCTCGGCCACAGTCAAAGCCATCAAAAGGCATGGCATGCCATCCAGTGCAGGGACTTGCACCAAAGCTTGTCCCCTTGGTTCCCATTGAAATCGCAAGATTTCGTTTCCCGTCCCGAAAGGAAATGAAATTTCCTTTCGGGACGGGAAACGAAATCTTGCGACCCTGAAAAGAAAGGCTCACAAACACTCTGGAAAGAAGTTATGATCAAAAGAAATGCAATTGAAAAAAACCCCCAAAATCCCAGAAAATGGGGAGATGAAATGACTACCAGAAAGTGGTCTGGGCAGAAATGATGTGCAGTGCAAAGGACCAAAAGAGGCCAGAACTAACCTCACAGCTGTTGCAAATGCAGGGGAAAAATCAAGGAGGCAGACACAACTTGCAGGGGAAGATATCAGGGACGTGGTGAGGATACTTACAATAATTAAAAAAAAAAAAAAATCTCGGCCACAGTCAAAGCCATCAAAAGGCATGGCATGCCATCCAGTGCAGGGACATGCATGACATACCTCTTGGCTTGCAAGAATTGATCCCTGCGGTAAGTCAAAACAAATAAGAAGGGCTAAGGAGCACTCTGAAATGGAGATGCCATCAAAGGAAATGAAATTGAAGGAAAAAAAAAAAAATTTGGTAAATTTAGGGACTACGAGAAAGTGGTCTGGGCAGAAATGAGGTGCAGTGCAAAGGACCAAAAGAGGCCAGAACTAACCTCACAGCTGTTGCAAAAGCAGGGGAAAAATCAAGGAGGCAGACACAACTTGCAGGGGAAGATATCAGGGACGTGGTGAGGATACTTAAAATAATTTAAAAAAAAAAAAAATCTCGGCCACAGTCAAAGCCATCAAAAGGCATGGCATGCCATCCAGTGCAGGGACTTGCACCAAAGCTTGTCCCCTTGGTTCCCATTGAAATTGCAAGATTTCGTTTCCCGTCCCGAAAGGAAATGAAATTTCCTTTCGGGACGGGAAACGAAATCTTGCGACCCTGAAAAGAAAAGCTCACAAACACTCTGGAAAGAAGATATGATCAAAAGAAATGCAATTGAAAAAAACCCCCAAAATCCCAGAAAATGGGGAGATGAAATGACTACCAGAAAGTGGTCTGGGCAGAAATGAGGTGCAGTGCAAAGGACCAAAAGAGGCCAGAACTAACCTCCCAGCTGTTGCAAATGCAGGGGAAAAATCAAGGAGGCAGACACAACTTGCAGGGGAAGATATCAGGGACGTGGTGAGGATACTTACAATAATTTTAAAAAAAAAAAATCTGGGCCACAGTCAAAGCCATCAAAAGGCATGGCATGCCATCCAGTGCAGGGACATGCATGACATACCTCTTGGCTTGCACGAATTGACCCATGCGGCCAGTCAAAACAAATAAGAAGGGCTAAGGAGCACTCTGAAATGGAGATGCCATCAAAGGAAATGAAATTTAAGGAAAAAAAAAAAATTTGGGAAATTAAGGGACTACGAGAAAGTGGTCTGGGCAGAAATGAGGTGCAGTGCAAAGGACCAAAAGAGGCCAGAACTAACCTCACAGCTGTTGCAAATGCAGGGGAAAAATCAAGGAGGCAGACACAACTAGCAGGGGAAGATATCAAAGATGTGGTGAGGATACTTAAAATAATTAAAAAAAAAAAAAAAATCTCGGCCACAGTCTAAGGCATCAAAAGGCATGGCATGCCATCCAGTGCAGGGACATGCATGACATACCTCTTGGCTTGCAAGAATTGATCCCTGCGGTCAGTCAAAACAAATAAGAAGGGCTAAGGAGCAGTCTGAAATGGAGATGCCATCAAAGGAAATGAAATTGAAGGAAAAAAAAAAAAAATTTAGAAAATTTGAAGTCAATAAGAAAGTGGTCTGGGCAGAAATGAGGTGCAGTGCAAAGGACCAAAAGAGGCCAGAACTAACCTCACAGCTGTTGCAAAAGCAGGGGAAAAATCAAGGAGGCAGACACAACTTGCAGGGGAAGATATCAGGGACGTGGTGAGGATACTTAAAATAATTTAAAAAAAAAAAAAATCTCGGCCACAGTCAAAGCCATCAAAAGGCATGGCATGCCATCCAGTGCAGGGACTTGCACCAAAGCTTGTCCCCTTGGTTCCCATTGAAATTGCAAGATTTCGTTTCCCGTCCCGAAAGGAAATGAAATTTCCTTTCGGGACGGGAAACGAAATCTTGCGACCCTGAAAAGAAAGGCTCACAAACACTCTGGAAAGAAGATATGATCAAAAGAAATGCAATTGAAAAAAACCCCCAAAATCCCAGAAAATGGGGAGATGAAATGACTACCAGAAAGTGGTCTGGGCAGAAATGAGGTGCAGTGCAAAGGACCAAAAGAGGCCAGAACTAACCTCCCAGCTGTTGCAAATACAGGGGAAAAATCAAGGAGGCAGACACAACTTGCAGGGGAAGATATCAGGGACGTGGTGAGGATACTTACAATAATTTTAAAAAAAAAAAATCTGGGCCACAGTCAAAGCCATCAAAAGGCATGGCATGCCATCCAGTGCAGGGACATGCATGACATACCTCTTGGCTTGCACGAATTGACCCATGCGGCCAGTCAAAACAAATAAGAAGGGCTAAGGAGCACTCTGAAATGGAGATGCCATCAAAGGAAATGAAATTTAAGGAAAAAAAAAAAATTTGGGAAATTAAGGGACTACGAGAAAGTGGTCTGGGCAGAAATGAGGTGCAGTGCAAAGGACCAAAAGAGGCCAGAACTAACCTCACAGCTGTTGCAAATGCAGGGGAAAAATCAAGGAGGCAGACACAACTAGCAGGGGGAGATATCAAAGATGTGGTGAGGATACTTAAAATAATTAAAAAAAAAAAAAAAATCTCGGCCACAGTCTAAGGCATCAAAAGGCATGGCATGCCATCCAGTGCAGGGACATGCATGACATACCTTTTGGCTTGCAAGAATTGATCCCTGCGGTCAGTCAAAACAAATAAGAAGTGCTAAGGAGCACTCTGAAATGGAGATGCCATCAAAGGAAATGAAATTGAAGGAAAAAAAAAAAAAATTTAGAAAATTTGAAGTCAATAAGAAAGTGGTCTGGGCAGAAATGAGGTGCAGTGCAAAGGACCAAAAGAGGCCAGAACTAACCTCACAGCTGTTGCAAAAGCAGGGGAAAAATCAAGGAGGCAGACACAACTTGCAGGGGAAGATATCAGGGACGTGGTGAGGATACTTAAAATAATTTAAAAAAAAAAAAAATCTCGGCCACAGTCAAAGCCATCAAAAGGCATGGCATGCCATCCAGTGCAGGGACTTGCACCAAAGCTTGTCCCCTTGGTTCCCATTGAAATTGCAAGATTTCGTTTCCCGTCCCGAAAGGAAATGAAATTTCCTTTCGGGACGGGAAACGAAATCTTGCGACCCTGAAAAGAAAGGCTCACAAACACTCTGGAAAGAAGATATGATCAAAAGAAATGCAATTGAAAAAAACCCCCAAAATCCCAGAAAATGGGGAGATGAAATGACTACCAGAAAGTGGTCTGGGCAGAAATGAGGTGCAGTGCAAAGGACCAAAAGAGGCCAGAACTAACCTCCCAGCTGTTGCAAATACAGGGGAAAAATCAAGGAGGCAGACACAACTTGCAGGGGAAGATATCAGGGACGTGGTGAGGATACTTACAATAATTTTAAAAAAAAAAAATCTGGGCCACAGTCAAAGCCATCAAAAGGCATGGCATGCCATCCAGTGCAGGGACATGCATGACATACCTCTTGGCTTGCACGAATTGACCCATGCGGCCAGTCAAAACAAATAAGAAGGGCTAAGGAGCACTCTGAAATGGAGATGCCATCAAAGGAAATGAAATTTAAGGAAAAAAAAAAAATTTGGGAAATTAAGGGACTACGAGAAAGTGGTCTGGGCAGAAATGAGGTGCAGTGCAAAGGACCAAAAGAGGCCAGAACTAACCTCACAGCTGTTGCAAATGCAGGGGAAAAATCAAGGAGGCAGACACAACTTGCAGGGGAAGATATCAAAGATGTGGTGAGGATACTTAAAATAATTAAAAAAAAAAAAAAAATCTCGGCCACAGTCTAAGGCATCAAAAGGCATGGCATGCCATCCAGTGCAGGGACATGCATGACATACCTCTTGGCTTGCAAGAATTGATCCCTGCGGTCAGTCAAAACAAATAAGAAGGGCTAAGGAGCAGTCTGAAATGGAGATGCCATCAAAGGAAATGAAATTGAAGGAAAAAAAAAAAAAATTTAGAAAATTTGAAGTCAATAAGAAAGTTGTCTGGGCAGAAATGAGGTGCAGTGCAAAGGACCAAAAGAGGCCAGAACTAACCTCACAGCTGTTGCAAATGCAGGGGAAAAATCAAGGAGGCAGACACAACTTGCAGGGGAAGATATCAGGGACGTGGTGAGGATACTTAAAATAATTAAAAAAAAAAAAAAATCTCGGCCACAGTCTAAGGCATCAAAAGGCATGGCATGCCATCCAGTGCAGGGACATGCATGACATACCTCTTGGCTTGCAAGAATTGATCCCTGCGGTAAGTCAAAACAAAAAAGAAGGGCTAAGGAGCACTCTGAAATGGAGATGCCATCAAAGGAAATGAAATTGAAGGAAAAAAAAAAAAAATTTGGGAAATTTGGAGACAATGAGAAAGTGGTCTGGGCAGAAATGAGGTGCAGTGCAAAGGACCAAAAGAGGCCAGAACTAACCTCACAGCTGTTGCAAAAGCAGGGGAAAAATCAAGGAGGCAGACACAACTTGCAGGGGAAGATATCAGGGAGGTGGTGAGGATACTTAAAATAATTAAAAAAAAAAAAAAAATCTCGGCCACAGTCAAAGCCATCAAAAGGCATGGCATGCCATCCAGTGCAGGGACTTGCACCAAAGCTTGTCCTCTTGGTTCCCATTGAAATCGCAAGATTTCGTTTCCCGTCCCGAAAGGAAATGAAATTTCCTTTCGGGACGGGAAACGAAATCTTGCGACCCTGAAAAGAAAGGCTCACAAACACTCTGGAAAGAAGATATGATCAAAAGAAATGCAATTGAAAAAAACCCCCAAAATCCCAGAAAATGGGGAGATGAAATGACTACCAGAAAGTGGTCTGGGCAGAAATGAGGTGCAGTGCAAAGGACCAAAAGAGGCCAGAACTAACCTCCCAGCTGTTGCAAAAGCAGGGGAAAAATCAAGGAGGCAGACACAACTTGCAGGGGAAGATATCAGGGACGTGGTGAGGATACTTACAATAATTTTAAAAAAAAAAAATCTGGGCCACAGTCAAAGCCATCAAAAGGCATGGCATGCCATCCAGTGCAGGGACATGCATGACATACCTCTTGGCTTGCAAGAATTGACCCATGCGGCCAGTCAAAACAAATAAGAAGGGCTAAGGAGCACTCTGAAATGGAGATGCCATCAAAGGAAATGAAATTTAAGGAAAAAAAAAAAATTTGGGAAATTAAGGGACTACGAGAAAGTGGTCTGGGCAGAAATGAGGTGCAGTGCAAAGGACCAAAAGAGGCCAGAACTAACCTCACAGCTGTTGCAAATGCAGGGGAAAAATCAAGGAGGCAGACACAACTAGCAGGGGAAGATATCAAAGATGTGGTGAGGATACTTAAAATAATTAAAAAAAAAAAAAAAATCTCGGCCACAGTCTAAGCCATCAAAAGGCATGGCATGCCATCCAGTGCAGGGACATGCATGACATACCTCTTGGCTTGCAAGAATTGATCCCTGCGGTAAGTCAAAACAAATAAGAAGGGCTAAGGAGCACTCTGAAATGGAGATGCCATCAAAGGAAATGAAATTGAAGGAAAAAAAAAAAAATTTGGGAAATTTGGAGTCAATGAGAAAGTGGTCTGGGCAGAAATGAGGTGCAGTGCAAAGGACCAAAAGAGGCCAGAACTAACCTCACAGCTGTTGCAAAAGCAGGGGAAAAATCAAGGAGGCAGACACAACTTGCAGGGGAAGATATCAGGGAGGTGGTGAGGATACTTAAAATAATTAAAAAAAAAAAAAAAATCTGGGCCACAGTCAAAGCCATCAAAAGGCATGGCATGCCATCCAGTGCAGGGACATGCATGACATACCTCTTGGCTTGCAAGAATTGATCCCTGCGGTAAGTCAAAACAAATAGAAGGGCTAAGGAGCACTCTGAAATGGAGATGCCATCAATGGAAATGAAATTGAAGGAAAAAAAAAAAAAAATTTGGGAAATTTAGAGACTACGAGAAAGTGGTCTGGGCAGAAATGAGGTGCAGTGCAAAGGACCAAAAGAGGCCAGAACTAACCTCACAGCTGTTGCAAATGCAGGGGAAAAATCAAGGAGGCAGACACAACTTGCAGGGGAAGATATCAGGGACGTGGTGAGGATACTTAAAATAATTTTAAAAAAAAAAAAATCTCGGCCACAGTCTAAGGCATCAAAAGGCATGGCATGCCATCCAGTGCAGGGACATGCATGACATACCTCTTGGCTTGCAAGAATTGATCCCTGCGGTAAGTCAAAACAAATAAGAAGGGCTAAGGAGCACTCTGAAATGGAGACGCCATCAATGGAAATGAAATTAAAGGGAAAAAAAAAAAAAAATAGGTAAATTTAGGGACTACGAGAAAGTGGTCTGGGCCGAAATGAGGTGCAGTGCAAAGGACCAAAAGAGGCCAGAACTAACCTCACAGCTGTTGCAAATGCAGGGGAAAAATCAAGGAGGCAGACACAACTTGCAGGGGAAGATATCAGGGACGTGGTGAGGATACTTAAAATAATTTAAAAAAAAAAAAAATCTCGGCCACAGTCTAAGGCATCAAAAGGCATGGCATGCCATCCAGTGCAGGGACATGCATGACATACCTCTTGGCTTGCAAGAATTGATCCCTGCGGTAAGTCAAAACAAAAAAGAAGGGCTAAGGAGCACTCTGAAATGGAGATGCCATCAATGGAAATGAAATTGAAGGAAAAAAAAAAAAAATTTGGGAAATTTGGAGACAATGAGAAAGTGGTCTGGGCAGAAATGAGGTGCAGTGCAAAGGACCAAAAGAGGCCAGAACTAACCTCACAGCTGTTGCAAAAGCAGGGGAAAAATCAAGGAGGCAGACACAACTTGCAGGGGAAGATATCAGGGACGTGGTGAGGATACTTAAAATAATTAAAAAAAAAAAAAAAATCTCGGCCACAGTCAAAGCCATCAAAAGGCATGGCATGCCATCCAGTGCAGGGACATGCATGACATACCTCTTGGCTTGCAAGAATTGATCCCTGCGGTAAGTCAAAACAAATAAGAAGGGCTAAGGAGCACTCTGAAATGGAGACGCCATCAATGGAAATGAAATTAAAGGAAAAAAAAAAAAAATTTGGTAAATTTAGGGACTACGAGAAAGTGGTCTGGGCCGAAATGAGGTGCAGTGCAAAGGACCAAAAGAGGCCAGAACTAACCTCACAGCTGTTGCAAATGCAGGGGAAAAATCAAGGAGGCAGACACAACTTGCAGGGGAAGATATCAGGGACGTGGTGACGATACTTAAAATAATTAAAAAAAAAAAAAAATCTCGGACACAGTCAAAGCCATCAAAAGGCATGGCATGCCATCCAGTGCAGGGACTTGCACCAAAGCTTGTCCTCTTGGTTCCCATTGAAATCGCAAGATTTCGTTTCCCGTCCCGAAAGGAAATGAAATTTCCTTTCGGGACGGGAAACGAAATCTTGCGACCCTGAAAAGAAAGGCTCACAAACACTCTGGAAAGAAGATATGATCAAAAGAAATGCAATTGAAAAAAACCCCCAAAATCCCAGAAAATGGGGAGATGAAATGACTACCAGAAAGTGGTCTGGGCAGAAATGAGGTGCAGTGCAAAGGACCAAAAGAGGCCAGAACTAACCTCCCAGCTGTTGCAAATACAGGGGAAAAATCAAGGAGGCAGACACAACTTGCAGGGGAAGATATCAGGGACGTGGTGAGGATACTTACAATAATTTAAAAAAAAAAAAATCTCGGCCACAGTCAAAGCCATCAAAAGGCATGGCATGCCATCCAGTGCAGGGACATGCATGACATACCTCTTGGCTTGCAAGAATTGACCCCTGCAGTCAGTCAAAACAAATAAGAAGGGCTAAGGAGCACTCTGAAATGGAGATGCCATCAATGGAAATGAAATTTAAGGAAAAAAAAAAAAAAATTTGGGAAATTTAGAGACTACGAGAAAGTGGTCTGGGCAGAAATGATGTGCAGTGCAAAGGACCAAAAGAGGCCAGAACTAACCTCACAGCTATTGCAAATGCAGGGGAAAAATCAAGGAGGCAGACACAACTAGCAGGGGAAGATATCAGGGAGGTGGTGAGGATACTTAAAATAATTTAAAAAAAAAAAAAAATCTCGGCCACAGTCTAAGGCATCAAAAGGCATGGCATGCCATCCAGTGCAGGGACTTGCACCAAAGCTTGTCCTCTTGGTTCCCATTGAAATCGCAAGATTTCGTTTCCCGTCCCGAAAGGAAATGAAATTTCCTTTCGGGACGGGAAACGAAATCTTGCGACCCTGAAAAGAAAGGCTCACAAACACTCTGGAAAGAAGATATGATCAAAAGAAATGCAATTGAAAAAAACCCCCAAAATCCCAGATTATGGGGAGATGAAATGACTACCAGAAAGTGGTCTGGGCAAAAATGAGGTGCAGTGCAAAGGACCAAAAGAGGCCAGAACTAACCTCACAGCTGTTGCAAAAGCAGGGGAAAAATCAAGGAGGCAGACACAACTTGGAGGGGAAGATATCAGGGACGTGGTGAGGATACTTAAAATAATTAAAAAAAAAAAAAAAATCTCGGCCACAGTCAAAGCCATCAAAAGGCAAGGCATGCCATCCAGTGCAGGGACATGCATGACATACCTCTTGGCTTGCAAGAATTGATCCCTGCGGTAAGTCAAAACAAATAAGAAGGGCTAAGGAGCACTCTGAAATGGAGATGCCATCAATGGAAATGAAATTTAAGGAAAAAAAAAAAAAAATTTGGGAAATTTAGAGACTACGAGAAAGTGGTCTGGGCAGAAATGATGTGCAGTGCAAAGGACCAAAAGAGGCCAGAACTAACCTCACAGCTATTGCAAATGCAGGGGAAAAATCAAGGAGGCAGACACAACTAGCAGGGGAAGATATCAGGGAGGTGGTGAGGATACTTAAAATAATTAAAAAAAAAAAAAAAATCTCGGCCACAGTCTAAGGCATCAAAAGGCATGGCATGCCATCCAGTGCAGGGACATGCATGACATACCTCTTGGCTTGCAAGAATTGATCCCTGCGGTAAGTCAAAACAAATAAGAAGGGCTAAGGAGCACTCTGAAATGGAGATGCCATCAAAGGAAATGAAATTGAAGGAAAAAAAAAAAAATTGTGGAAATTTGGAGTCAATGAGAAAGTGGTCTGGGCAGAAATGAGGTGCAGTGCAAAGGACCAAAAGAGGCCAGAACTAACCTCACAGCTGTTGCAAAAGCAGGGGAAAAATCAAGGAGGCAGACACAACCTGCATGGGAAGATATCAGGGACGTGGTGAGGATACTTAAAATAATTAAAAAAAAAAAATCTCTGCCACAGTCAAAGCCATCAAAAGGCATGGCATGCCATCCAGTGCAGGGACTTGCACCAAAGCTTGTCCCCTTGGTTCCCATTGAAATCGCAAGATTTCGTTTCCCGTCCCGAAAGGAAATGAAATTTCCTTTCGGGACGGGAAACGAAATCTTGCGACCCTGAAAAGAAAGGCTCACAAACACTCTGGAAAGAAGTTATGATCAAAAGAAATGCAATTGAAAAAAACCCCCAAAATCCCAGAAAATGGGGAGATGAAATGACTACCAGAAAGTGGTCTGGGCAGAAATGATGTGCAGTGCAAAGGACCAAAAGAGGCCAGAACTAACCTCACAGCTGTTGCAAATGCAGGGGAAAAATCAAGGAGGCAGACACAACTTGCAGGGGAAGATATCAGGGACGTGGTGAGGATACTTACAATAATTAAAAAAAAAAAAATCTCGGCCACAGTCAAAGCCATCAAAAGGCATGGCATGCCATCCAGTGCAGGGACATGCATGGCATACCTCTTGGCTTGCAAGAATTGATCCCTGCGGTAAGTCAAAACAAATAAGAAGGGCTAAGGAGCACTCTGAAATGGAGATGCCATCAAAGGAAATGAAATTGAAGGAAAAAAAAAAAAATTTGGTAAATTTAGAGACTACGAGAAAGTGGTCTGGGCAGAAATGAGGTGCAGTGCAAAGGACCAAAAGAGGCCAGAACTAACCTCACAGCTGTTGCAAAAGCAGGGGAAAAATCAAGGAGGCAGACACAACTTGCAGGGGAAGATATCAGGGACGTGGTGAGGATACTTAAAATAATTTAAAAAAAAAAAAAATCTCGGCCACAGTCAAAGCCATCAAAAGGCATGGCATGCCATCCAGTGCAGGGACTTGCACCAAAGCTTGTCCCCTTGGTTCCCATTGAAATCGCAAGATTTCGTTTCCCGTCCCGAAAGGAAATGAAATTTCCTTTCGGGACGGGAAACGAAATCTTGCGACCCTGAAAAGAAAGGCTCACAAACACTCTGGAAAGAAGATATGATCAAAAGAAATGCAATTGAAAAAAACCCCCAAAATCCCAGAAAATGGGGAGATGAAATGACTACCAGAAAGTGGTCTGGGCAGAAATGAGGTGCAGTGCAAAGGACCAAAAGAGGCCAGAACTAACCTCACAGCTATTGCAAATGCAGGGGAAAAATCAAGGAGGCAGACACAACTAGCAGGGGAAGATATCAGGGACGTGGTGAGGATACTTAAAATAATTAAAAAAAAAAAAAAATCTCGGCCACAGTCTAAGGCATCAAAAGGCATGGCATGCCATCCAGTGCAGGGACATGCATGACATACCTCTTGGCTTGCAAGAATTGATCCCTGCGGTAAGTCAAAACAAATAAGAAGGGCTAAGGAGCACTCTGAAATGGAGATGCCATCAATGGAAATGAAATTTAAGGAAAAAAAAAAAAATTTGGTAAATTTAGAGACTACGAGATAGTGGTCTGGGCAGAAATGAGGTGCAGTGCAAAGGACCAAAAGAGGCCAGAACTAACCTCACAGCTGTTGCAAATGCATGGGAAAAATCAAGGAGGCAGACACAACTTGCAGGGGAAGATATCAGGGACGTGGTGAGGATACTTAAAATAATTAAAAAAAAAAAAAAAATCTCGGCCACAGTCAAAGCCATCAAAAGGCATGGCATGCCATCCAGTGCAGGGACTTGCACCAAAGCTTGTCCCCTTGGTTCCCATTGAAATCGCAAGATTTCGTTTCCCGTCCCGAAAGGAAATGAAATTTCCTTTCGGGACGAGAAACGAAATCTTGCGACCCTGAAAAGAAAGGCTCACAAACACTCTGGAAAGAAGATATGATCAAAAGAAATGCAATTTAAAAAAACCCCCAAAATCCCAGAAAATGGGGAGATGAAATGACTACCAGAAAGTGGTCTGGGCAGAAATGATGTGCAGTGCAAAGGACCAAAAGAGGCCAGAACTAACCTCACAGCTGTTGCAAATGCAGGGGAAAAATCAAGGAGGCAGACACAACTTGCAGGGGAAGATATCAGGGACGTGGTGAGGATACTTACAATAATTAAAAAAAAAAAAAAATCTCGGCCACAGTCTAAGGCATCAAAAGGCATGGCATGCCATCCAGTGCAGGGACATGCATGACATACCTCTTGGCTTGCAAGAATTGATCCCTGCGGTAAGTCAAAACAAATAAGAAGGGCTAAGGAGCACTCTGAAATGGAGATGCCATCAATGGAAATGAAATTTAAGGAAAAAAAAAAAAAAATTTGGTAAATTTAGAGACTACGAGAAAGTGGTCTGGGCAGAAATGAGGTGCAGTGCAAAGGACCAAAAGAGGCCAGAACTAACCTCACAGCTGTTGCAAAAGCAGGGGAAAAATCAAGGAGGCAGACACAACTTGCAGGGGAAGATATCAGGGAGGTGGTGAGGATACTTAAAATAATTAAAAAAAAAAAAAAAATCTCGGCCACAGTCTAAGGCATCAAAAGGCATGGCATGCCATCCAGTGCAGGGACTTGCACCAAAGCTTGTCCCCTTGGTTCCCATTGAAATCGCAAGATTTCGTTTCCCGTCCCGAAAGGAAATGAAATTTCCTTTCGGGACGGGAAACGAAATCTTGCGACCCTGAAAAGAAAGGCTCACAAACACTCTGGAAAGAAGATATGATCAAAAGAAATGCAATTGAAAAAAACCCCCAAAATCCCAGAAAATGGGGAGATGAAATGACTACCAGAAAGTGGTCTGGGCAGAAATGATGTGCAGTGCAAAGGACCAAAAGAGGCCAGAACTAACCTCACAGCTGTTGCAAATGCAGGGGAAAAATCAAGGAGGCAGACACAACTTGCAGGGGAAGATATCAGGGACGTGGTGAGGATACTTACAATAATTAAAAAAAAAAAAATCTCGGCCACAGTCAAAGCCATCAAAAGGCATGGCATGCCATCCAGTGCAGGGACATGCATGACATACCTCTTGGCTTGCAAGAATTGATCCCTGCGGTAAGTCAAAACAAATAAGAAGGGCTAAGGAGCACTCTGAAATGGAGATGCCATCAAAGGAAATGAAATTTAAGGAAAAAAAAAAAAAATTTGGTAAATTTAGAGACTACGAGAAAGTGGTCTGGGCAGAAATGAGGTGCAGTGCAAAGGACCAAAAGAGGCCAGAACTAACCTCACAGCTGTTGCAAAAGCAGGGGAAAAATCAAGGAGGCAGACACAACTTGCAGGGGAAGATATCAGGGAGGTGGTGAGGATACTTAAAATAATTTAAAAAAAAAAAAAAATCTCGGCCACAGTCAAAGCCATCAAAAGGCATGGCATGCCATCCAGTGCAGGGACTTGCACCAAAGCTTGTCCCCTTGGTTCCCATTGAAATCGCAAGATTTCGTTTCCCGTCCCGAAAGGAAATGAAATTTCCTTTCGGGACGGGAAACGAAATCTTGCGACCCTGAAAAGAAAGGCTCACAAACACTCTGGAAAGAAGATATGATCAAAAGAAATGCAATTGAAAAAAACCCCCAAAATCCCAGAAAATGGGGAGATGAAATGACTACCAGAAAGTGGTCTGGGCAGAAATGATGTGCAGTGCAAAGGACCAAAAGAGGCCAGAACTAACCTCACAGCTGTTGCAAATGCAGGGGAAAAATCAAGGAGGCAGACACAACTTGCAGGGGAAGATATCAGGGACGTGGTGAGGATACTTACAATAATTTAAAAAAAAAAAATCTCGGCCACAGTCAAAGCCATCAAAAGGCATGGCATGCCATCCAGTGCAGGGACATGCATGACATACCTCTTGGCTTGCAAGAATTGATCCCTGCGGTAAGTCAAAACAAATAAGAAGGGCTAAGGAGCACTCTGAAATGGAGATGCCATCAAAGGAAATGAAATTTAAGGAAAAAAAAAAAAATTTGGTAAATTTAGAGACTACGAGAAAGTGGTCTGGGCAGAAATGAGGTGCAGTGCAAAGGACCAAAAGAGGCCAGAACTAACCTCACAGCTGTTGCAAAAGCAGGGGAAAAATCAAGGAGGCAGACACAACTTGGAGGGGAAGATATCAGGGAGGTGGTAAGGATACTTAAAATAATTAAAAAAAAAAAAAAAATCTCGGCCACAGTCAAAGCCATCAAAAGGCATGGCATGCCATCCAGTGCAGGGACATGCATGACATACCTCTTGGCTTGCAAGAATTGATCCCTGCGGTAAGTCAAAACAAATAAGAAGGGCTAAGGAGCACTCTGAAATGGAGATGCCATCAATGGAAATGAAATTGAAGGAAAAAAAAAAAAAAAATTTGGGAAATTTAGAGACTACGAGAAAGTGGTCTGGGCCAAAATGAGGTGCAGTGCAAAGGACCAAAAGAGGCCAGAACTAACCTCACAGCTATTGCAAATGCAGGGGAAAAATCAAGGAGGCAGGCACAACTTGCAGGGGAAGATATCAGGGACGTGGTGAGGATACTTAAAATAATTAAAAAAAAAAAAATTCTCGGCCACAATCTAAGGCATCAAAAGGCATGGCATGCCATCCAGTGCAGGGACTTGCACCAAAGCTTGTCCCCTTGGTTCCCATTGAAATCGCAAGATTTCGTTTCCCGTCCCGAAAGGAAATGAAATTTCCTTTCGGGACGAGAAACGAAATCTTGCGACCCTGAAAAGAAAGGCTCACAAACACTCTGGAAAGAAGATATGATCAAAAGAAATGCAATTTAAAAAAACCCCCAAAATCCCAGAAAATGGGGAGATGAAATGACTACCAGAAAGTGGTCTGGGCAGAAATGATGTGCAGTGCAAAGGACCAAAAGAGGCCAGAACTAACCTCACAGCTGTTGCAAATGCAGGGGAAAAATCAAGGAGGCAGACACAACTTGCAGGGGAAGATATCAGGGACGTGGTGAGGATACTTACAATAATTAAAAAAAAAAAAAAATCTCGGCCACAGTCTAAGGCATCAAAAGGCATGGCATGCCATCCAGTGCAGGGACATGCATGACATACCTCTTGGCTTGCAAGAATTGATCCCTGCGGTAAGTCAAAACAAATAAGAAGGGCTAAGGAGCACTCTGAAATGGAGATGCCATCAATGGAAATGAAATTTAAGGAAAAAAAAAAAAAATTTGGTAAATTTAGAGACTACGAGAAAGTGGTCTGGGCAGAAATGAGGTGCAGTGCAAAGGACCAAAAGAGGCCAGAACTAACCTCACAGCTGTTGCAAAAGCAGGGGAAAAATCAAGGAGGCAGACACAACTTGCAGGGGAAGATATCAGGGAGGTGGTGAGGATACTTAAAATAATTAAAAAAAAAAAAAAAATCTCGGCCACAGTCTAAGGCATCAAAAGGCATGGCATGCCATCCAGTGCAGGGACTTGCACCAAAGCTTGTCCCCTTGGTTCCCATTGAAATCGCAAGATTTCGTTTCCCGTCCCGAAAGGAAATGAAATTTCCTTTCGGGACGGGAAACGAAATCTTGCGACCCTGAAAAGAAAGGCTCACAAACACTCTGGAAAGAAGATATGATCAAAAGAAATGCAATTTAAAAAAACCCCCAAAATCCCAGAAAATGGGGAGATGAAATGACTACCAGAAAGTGGTCTGGGCAGAAATGATGTGCAGTGCAAAGGACCAAAAGAGGCCAGAACTAACCTCACAGCTGTTGCAAATGCAGGGGAAAAATCAAGGAGGCAGACACAACTTGCAGGGGAAGATATCAGGGACGTGGTGAGGATACTTACAATAATTAAAAAAAAAAAAAAATCTCGGCCACAGTCTAAGGCATCAAAAGGCATGGCATGCCATCCAGTGCAGGGACATGCATGACATACCTCTTGGCTTGCAAGAATTGATCCCTGCGGTAAGTCAAAACAAATAAGAAGGGCTAAGGAGCACTCTGAAATGGAGATGCCATCAATGGAAATGAAATTTAAGGAAAAAAAAAAAAAATTTGGTAAATTTAGAGACTACGAGAAAGTGGTCTGGGCAGAAATGAGGTGCAGTGCAAAGGACCAAAAGAGGCCAGAACTAACCTCACAGCTGTTGCAAAAGCAGGGGAAAAATCAAGGAGGCAGACACAACTTGCAGGGGAAGATATCAGGGAGGTGGTGAGGATACTTAAAATAATTAAAAAAAAAAAAAAAATCTCGGCCACAGTCTAAGGCATCAAAAGGCATGGCATGCCATCCAGTGCAGGGACTTGCACCAAAGCTTGTCCCCTTGGTTCCCATTGAAATCGCAAGATTTCGTTTCCCGTCCCGAAAGGAAATGAAATTTCCTTTCGGGACGGGAAACGAAATCTTGCGACCCTGAAAAGAAAGGCTCACAAACACTCTGGAAAGAAGATATGATCAAAAGAAATGCAATTGAAAAAAACCCCCAAAATCCCAGAAAATGGGGAGATGAAATGACTACCAGAAAGTGGTCTGGGCAGAAATGATGTGCAGTGCAAAGGACCAAAAGAGGCCAGAACTAACCTCACAGCTGTTGCAAATGCAGGGGAAAAATCAAGGAGGCAGACACAACTTGCAGGGGAAGATATCAGGGACGTGGTGAGGATACTTACAATAATTAAAAAAAAAAAAATCTCGGCCACAGTCAAAGCCATCAAAAGGCATGGCATGCCATCCAGTGCAGGGACATGCATGACATACCTCTTGGCTTGCAAGAATTGATCCCTGCGGTAAGTCAAAACAAATAAGAAGGGCTAAGGAGCACTCTGAAATGGAGATGCCATCAAAGGAAATGAAATTTAAGGAAAAAAAAAAAAAATTTGGTAAATTTAGAGACTACGAGAAAGTGGTCTGGGCAGAAATGAGGTGCAGTGCAAAGGACCAAAAGAGGCCAGAACTAACCTCACAGCTGTTGCAAAAGCAGGGGAAAAATCAAGGAGGCAGACACAACTTGCAGGGGAAGATATCAGGGAGGTGGTGAGGATACTTAAAATAATTAAAAAAAAAAAAAAAATCTCGGCCACAGTCAAAGCCATCAAAAGGCATGGCATGCCATCCAGTGCAGGGACTTGCACCAAAGCTTGTCCCCTTGGTTCCCATTGAAATCGCAAGATTTCGTTTCCCGTCCCGAAAGGAAATGAAATTTCCTTTCGGGACGGGAAACGAAATCTTGCGACCCTGAAAAGAAAGGCTCACAAACACTCTGGAAAGAAGATATGATCAAAAGAAATGCAATTGAAAAAAACCCCCAAAATCCCAGAAAATGGGGAGATGAAATGACTACCAGAAAGTGGTCTGGGCAGAAATGATGTGCAGTGCAAAGGACCAAAAGAGGCCAGAACTAACCTCACAGCTGTTGCAAATGCAGGGGAAAAATCAAGGAGGCAGACACAACTTGCAGGGGAAGATATCAGGGACGTGGTGAGGATACTTACAATAATTTAAAAAAAAAAAATCTCGGCCACAGTCAAAGCCATCAAAAGGCATGGCATGCCATCCAGTGCAGGGACATGCATGACATACCTCTTGGCTTGCAAGAATTGATCCCTGCGGTAAGTCAAAACAAATAAGAAGGGCTAAGGAGCACTCTGAAATGGAGATGCCATCAAAGGAAATGAAATTTAAGGAAAAAAAAAAAAATTTGGTAAATTTAGAGACTACGAGAAAGTGGTCTGGGCAGAAATGAGGTGCAGTGCAAAGGACCAAAAGAGGCCAGAACTAACCTCACAGCTGTTGCAAAAGCAGGGGAAAAATCAAGGAGGCAGACACAACTTGGAGGGGAAGATATCAGGGAGGTGGTAAGGATACTTAAAATAATTAAAAAAAAAAAAAAAATCTCGGCCACAGTCAAAGCCATCAAAAGGCATGGCATGCCATCCAGTGCAGGGACATGCATGACATACCTCTTGGCTTGCAAGAATTGATCCCTGCGGTAAGTCAAAACAAATAAGAAGGGCTAAGGAGCACTCTGAAATGGAGATGCCATCAATGGAAATGAAATTGAAGGAAAAAAAAAAAAAAAATTTGGGAAATTTAGAGACTACGAGAAAGTGGTCTGGGCCAAAATGAGGTGCAGTGCAAAGGACCAAAAGAGGCCAGAACTAACCTCACAGCTATTGCAAATGCAGGGGAAAAATCAAGGAGGCAGGCACAACTTGCAGGGGAAGATATCAGGGACGTGGTGAGGATACTTAAAATAATTAAAAAAAAAAAAATTCTCGGCCACAATCTAAGGCATCAAAAGGCATGGCATGCCATCCAGTGCAGGGACTTGCACCAAAGCTTGTCCCCTTGGTTCCCATTGAAATCGCAAGATTTCGTTTCCCGTCCCGAAAGGAAATGAAATTTCCTTTCGGGACGGGAAACGAAATCTTGCGACCCTGAAAAGAAAGGCTCACAAACACTCTGGAAAGAAGATATGATCAAAAGAAATGCAATTGAAAAAAACCCCCAAAATCCCAGAAAATGGGGAGATGAAATGACTACCAGAAAGTGGTCTGGGCAGAAATGAGGTGCAGTGCAAAGGACCAAAAGAGGCCAGAACTAACCTCACAGCTGTTGCAAATGCAGGGGAAAAATCAAGGAGGCAGACACAACTTGCAGGGGAAGATATCAGGGACGTGGTGAGGATACTTAAAATAATTAAAAAAAAAAAAAAAATCTCGGCCACAGTCAAAGCCATCAAAAGGCATGGCATGCCATCCAGTGCAGGGACTTGCACCAAAGCTTGTCCTCTTGGTTCCCATTGAAATCGCAAGATTTCGTTTCCCGTCCCGAAAGGAAATGAAATTTCCTTTCGGGACGGGAAACGAAATCTTGCGACCCTGAAAAGAAAGGCTCACAAACACTCTGGAAAGAAGATATGATCAAAAGAAATGCAATTGAAAAAAACCCCCAAAATCCCAGAAAATGGGGAGATGAAATGACTACCAGAAAGTGGTCTGGGCAGAAATGATGTGCAGTGCAAAGGACCAAAAGAGGCCAGAACTAACCTCACAGCTGTTGCAAAAGCAGGGGAAAAATCAAGGAGGCAGACACAACTTGCAGGGGAAGATATCAGGGACGTGGTGAGGATACTTACAATAATTTTAAAAAAAAAAAAATCTCGGCCACAGTCTAAGGCATCAAAAGGCATGGCATGCCATCCAGTGCAGGGACATGCATGACATACCTCTTGGCTTGCAAGAATTGATCCCTGCGGTCAGTCAAAACAAATAGGAAGGGCTAAGGAGCACTCTGAAATGGAGATGCCATCAAAGGAAATGAAATTGAAGGAAAAAAAAAAAAATTTAGAAAATTTGGAGTCAATAAGAAAGTGGTCTGGGCAGAAATGAGGTGCAGTGCAAAGGACCAAAAGAGGCCAGAACTAACCTCACAGCTGTTGCAAATGCAGGGGAAAAATCAAGGAGGCAGACACAACTTGCAGGGGAAGATATCAGGGACGTGGTGAGGATACTTAAAATAATTTAAAAAAAAAAAAATCACGGCCACAGTCAAAGCCATCAAAAGGCATGGCATGCCATCCAGTGCAGGGACATGCACGACATACCTCTTGGCTTGCAAGAATTGATCCCTGCTGTAAGTCAAAACAAATAAGAAGGGCTAAGGAGCACTCTGAAATGGAGATGCCATCAAAGGAAATGAAATTGAAGGAAAAAAAAAAAAAATTTGGGAAATTTAGAGTCAATGAGAAAGTGGTCTGGGCAGAAATGAGGTGCAGTGCAAAGGACCAAAAGAGGCCAGAACTAACCTCACAGCTGTTGCAAAAGCAGGGGAAAAATCAAGGAGGCAGGCACAACTTGGAGGTGAAGATATCAGGGACGTGGTGAGGATACTTAAAATAATTAAAAAAAAAAAAAAATTCTCGGCCACAATCTAAGGCATCAAAAGGCATGGCATGCCATCCAGTGCAGGGACATGCACCAAAGCTTGTCCCCTTGGTTCCCATTGAAATCGCAAGATTTCGTTTCCCGTCCCGAAAGGAAATGAAATTTCCTTTCGGGACGGGAAACGAAATCTTGCGACCCTGAAAAGAAAGGCTCACAAACACTCTGGAAAGAAGATATGATCAAAAGAAATGCAATTGAAAAAAACCCCCAAAATCCCAGAAAATGGGGAGATGAAATGACTACCAGAAAGTGGTCTGGGCAGAAATGAGGTGCAGTGCAAAGGACCAAAAGAGGCCAGAACTAACCTCACAGCTGTTGCAAATGCAGGGGAAAAATCAAGGAGGCAGACACAACTTGCAGGGGAAGATATCAGGGACGTGGTGAGGATACTTACAATAATTAAAAAAAAAAAAAAATCTCGGCCACAGTCTAGAGGCATCAAAAGGCATGGCATGCCATCCAGTGCAGGGACATGCATGACATACCTTTTGGCTTGCAAGAATTGATCCCTGCGGTCAGTCAAAACAAATAAGAAGGGCTAAGGAGCACTCTGAAATGGAGATGCCATCAAAGGAAATGAAATTGAAGGAAAAAAAAAAAAAATTAGAAAATTTGGAGTCAATAAGAAAGTGGTCTGGGCAGAAATGAGGTGCAGTGCAAAGGACCAAAAGAGGCCAGAACTAACCTCACAGCTGTTGCAAAAGCAGGGGAAAAATCAAGGAGGCAGACACAACTTGCAGGGGAAGATATCAGGGACGTGGTGAGGATACTTAAAATAATTTAAAAAAAAAAAAAATCTGGGCCACAGTCAAAGCCATCAAAAGGCATGGCATGCCATCCAGTGCAGGGACTTGCACCAAAGCTTGTCCCCTTGGTTCCCATTGAAATCGCAAGATTTCGTTTCCCGTCCCGAAAGGAAATGAAATTTCCTTTCGGGACGGGAAACGAAATCTTGCGACCCTGAAAAGAAAGGCTCACAAACACTCTGGAAAGAAGATATGATCAAAAGAAATGCAATTGAAAAAAACCCCCAAAATCCCAGAAAATGGGGAGATGAAATGACTACCAGAAAGTGGTCTGGGCAGAAATGATGTGCAGTGCAAAGGACCAAAAGAGGCCAGAACTAACCTCACAGCTGTTGCAAATGCAGGGGAAAAATCAAGGAGGCAGGCACAACTTGGAGGGGAAGATATCAGGGACGTGGTTAGGATACTTACAATAATTAAAAAAAAAAAAAAATCTCGGCCACAGTCAAAGCCATCAAAAGGCATGGCATGCCATCCAGTGCAGGGACATGCACGACATACCTCTTGGCTTGCAAGAATTGATCCCTGCGGTAAGTCAAAACAAATAAGAAGGGCTAAGGAGCACTCTGAAATGGAGATGCCATCAAAGGAAATGAAATTTAAGGAAAAAAAAAAAAATTTGGGAAATTTAGAGTCTATGAGAAAGTGGTCTGGGCCAAAATGAGGTGCAGTGCAAAGGACCAAAAGAGGCCGGAACTAACCTCACAGCTGTTGCAAAAGCAGGGGAAAAATCAAGGAGGCAGACACAACTTGCAGGGGAAGATATCAGGGACGTGGTGAGGATACTTAAAATAATTAAAAAAAAAAAAAAAATCTCGGCCACAGTCAAAGCCATCAAAAGGCATGGCATGCCATCCAGTGCAGGGACTTGCACCAAAGCTTGTCCCCTTGGTTCCCATTGAAATCGCAAGATTTCGTTTCCCGTCCCGAAAGGAAATGAAATTTCCTTTCGGGACGGGAAACGAAATCTTGCGACCCTGAAAAGAAAGGCTCACAAACACTCTGGAAAGAAGATATGATCAAAAGAAATGCAATTGAAAAAAACCCCCAAAATCCCAGAAAATGGGGAGATGAAATGACTACCAGAAAGTGGTCTGGGCAGAAATGATGTGCAGTGCAAAGGACCAAAAGAGGCCAGAACTAACCTCACAGCTGTTGCAAATGCAGGGGAAAAATCAAGGAGGCAGACACAACTTGCAGGGGAAGATATCAGGGACGTGGTTAGGATACTTACAATAATTAAAAAAAAAAAAAAATCTCGGCCACAGTCAAAGCCATCAAAAGGCATGGCATGCCATCCAGTGCAGGGACATGCACGACATACCTCTTGGCTTGCAAGAATTGATCCCTGCGGTAAGTCAAAACAAATAAGAAGGGCTAAGGAGCACTCTGAAATGGAGATGCCATCAAAGGAAATGAAATTTAAGGAAAAAAAAAAAAATTTGGGAAATTTAGAGTCTATGAGAAAGTGGTCTGGGCCAAAATGAGGTGCAGTGCAAAGGACCAAAAGAGGCCGGAACTAACCTCACAGCTGTTGCAAAAGCAGGGGAAAAATCAAGGAGGCAGACACAACTTGCAGGGGAAGATATCAGGGACGTGGTGAGGATACTTAAAATAATTAAAAAAAAAAAAAAAATCTCGGCCACAGTCAAAGCCATCAAAAGGCATGGCATGCCATCCAGTGCAGGGACTTGCACCAAAGCTTGTCCCCTTGGTTCCCATTGAAATCGCAAGATTTCGTTTCCCGTCCCGAAAGGAAATGAAATTTCCTTTCGGGACGGGAAACGAAATCTTGCGACCCTGAAAAGAAAGGCTCACAAACACTCTGGAAAGAAGATATGATCAAAAGAAATGCAATTGAAAAAAACCCCCAAAATCCCAGAAAATGGGGAGATGAAATGACTACCAGAAAGTGGTCTGGGCAGAAATGAGGTGCAGTGCAAAGGACCAAAAGAGGCCAGAACTAACCTCACAGCTGTTGCAATTGCAGGGGAAAAATCAAGGAGGCAGACACAACTTGCAGGGGAAGATATCAGGGACGTGGTGAGGATACTTAAAATAATTAAAAAAAAAAAAAAATTCTCGGCCACAGTCAAAGCCATCAAAAGGCATGACATGCCATCCAGTGCAGGGACATGCATGACATACCTCTTGGCTTTCAAGAATTGACCCCTGCGGTCAGTCAAAACAAATAAGAAGGGCTAAGGAGCACTCTGAAATGGAGATGCCATCAAAGGAAATGAAATTTAAGGAAAAAAAAAAAAATTTGGGAAATTTAGAGTCTATGAGAAAGTGGTCTGGGCCAAAATGAGGTGCAGTGCAAAGGACCAAAAGAGGCCGGAACTAACCTCACAGCTGTTGCAAAAGCAGGGGAAAAATCAAGGAGGCAGACACAACTTGCAGGGGAAGATATCAGGGACGTGGTGAGGATACTTAAAATAATTAAAAAAAAAAAAAAAATCTCGGCCACAGTCAAAGCCATCAAAAGGCATGGCATGCCATCCAGTGCAGGGACTTGCACCAAAGCTTGTCCCCTTGGTTCCCATTGAAATCGCAAGATTTCGTTTCCCGTCCCGAAAGGAAATGAAATTTCCTTTCGGGACGGGAAACGAAATCTTGCGACCCTGAAAAGAAAGGCTCACAAACACTCTGGAAAGAAGATATGATCAAAAGAAATGCAATTGAAAAAAACCCCCAAAATCCCAGAAAATGGGGAGATGAAATGACTACCAGAAAGTGGTCTGGGCAGAAATGATGTGCAGTGCAAAGGACCAAAAGAGGCCAGAACTAACCTCACAGCTGTTGCAAATGCAGGGGAAAAATCAAGGAGGCAGGCACAACTTGGAGGGGAAGATATCAGGGACGTGGTTAGGATACTTACAATAATTAAAAAAAAAAAAAAATCTCGGCCACAGTCAAAGCCATCAAAAGGCATGGCATGCCATCCAGTGCAGGGACATGCACGACATACCTCTTGGCTTGCAAGAATTGATCCCTGCGGTAAGTCAAAACAAATAAGAAGGGCTAAGGAGCACTCTGAAATGGAGATGCCATCAAAGGAAATGAAATTTAAGGAAAAAAAAAAAAATTTGGGAAATTTAGAGTCTATGAGAAAGTGGTCTGGGCCAAAATGAGGTGCAGTGCAAAGGACCAAAAGAGGCCGGAACTAACCTCACAGCTGTTGCAAAAGCAGGGGAAAAATCAAGGAGGCAGACACAACTTGCAGGGGAAGATATCAGGGACGTGGTGAGGATACTTAAAATAATTAAAAAAAAAAAAAAAATCTCGGCCACAGTCAAAGCCATCAAAAGGCATGGCATGCCATCCAGTGCAGGGACTTGCACCAAAGCTTGTCCCCTTGGTTCCCATTGAAATCGCAAGATTTCGTTTCCCGTCCCGAAAGGAAATGAAATTTCCTTTCGGGACGGGAAACGAAATCTTGCGACCCTGAAAAGAAAGGCTCACAAACACTCTGGAAAGAAGATATGATCAAAAGAAATGCAATTGAAAAAAACCCCCAAAATCCCAGAAAATGGGGAGATGAAATGACTACCAGAAAGTGGTCTGGGCAGAAATGATGTGCAGTGCAAAGGACCAAAAGAGGCCAGAACTAACCTCACAGCTGTTGCAAATGCAGGGGAAAAATCAAAGAGGCAGACACAACTTGCAGGGGAAGATATCAGGGACGTGGTTAGGATACTTACAATAATTAAAAAAAAAAAAAAATCTCGGCCACAGTCAAAGCCATCAAAAGGCATGGCATGCCATCCAGTGCAGGGACATGCACGACATACCTCTTGGCTTGCAAGAATTGATCCCTGCGGTAAGTCAAAACAAATAAGAAGGGCTAAGGAGCACTCTGAAATGGAGATGCCATCAAAGGAAATGAAATTTAAGGAAAAAAAAAAAAATTTGGGAAATTTAGAGTCTATGAGAAAGTGGTCTGGGCCAAAATGAGGTGCAGTGCAAAGGACCAAAAGAGGCCGGAACTAACCTCACAGCTGTTGCAAAAGCAGGGGAAAAATCAAGGAGGCAGACACAACTTGCAGGGGAAGATATCAGGGACGTGGTGAGGATACTTAAAATAATTAAAAAAAAAAAAAAAATCTCGGCCACAGTCAAAGCCATCAAAAGGCATGGCATGCCATCCAGTGCAGGGACTTGCACCAAAGCTTGTCCCCTTGGTTCCCATTGAAATCGCAAGATTTCGTTTCCCGTCCCGAAAGGAAATGAAATTTCCTTTCGGGACGGGAAACGAAATCTTGCGACCCTGAAAAGAAAGGCTCACAAACACTCTGGAAAGAAGATATGATCAAAAGAAATGCAATTGAAAAAAACCCCCAAAATCCCAGAAAATGGGGAGATGAAATGACTACCAGAAAGTGGTCTGGGCAGAAATGATGTGCAGTGCAAAGGACCAAAAGAGGCCAGAACTAACCTCACAGCTGTTGCAAATGCAGGGGAAAAATCAAAGAGGCAGACACAACTTGCAGGGGAAGATATCAGGGACGTGGTTAGGATACTTACAATAATTAAAAAAAAAAAAAAATCTCGGCCACAGTCAAAGCCATCAAAAGGCATGGCATGCCATCCAGTGCAGGGACATGCACGACATACCTCTTGGCTTGCAAGAATTGATCCCTGCGGTAAGTCAAAACAAATAAGAAGGGCTAAGGAGCACTCTGAAATGGAGATGCCATCAAAGGAAATGAAATTTAAGGAAAAAAAAAAAAATTTGGGAAATTTAGAGTCTATGAGAAAGTGGTCTGGGCCAAAATGAGGTGCAGTGCAAAGGACCAAAAGAGGCCGGAACTAACCTCACAGCTGTTGCAAAAGCAGGGGAAAAATCAAGGAGGCAGACACAACTTGCAGGGGAAGATATCAGGGACGTGGTGAGGATACTTAAAATAATTAAAAAAAAAAAAAAAATCTCGGCCACAGTCAAAGCCATCAAAAGGCATGGCATGCCATCCAGTGCAGGGACTTGCACCAAAGCTTGTCCCCTTGGTTCCCATTGAAATCGCAAGATTTCGTTTCCCGTCCCGAAAGGAAATGAAATTTCCTTTCGGGACGGGAAACGAAATCTTGCGACCCTGAAAAGAAAGGCTCACAAACACTCTGGAAAGAAGATATGATCAAAAGAAATGCAATTGAAAAAAACCCCCAAAATCCCAGAAAATGGGGAGATGAAATGACTACCAGAAAGTGGTCTGGGCAGAAATGAGGTGCAGTGCAAAGGACCAAAAGAGGCCAGAACTAACCTCACAGCTGTTGCAATTGCAGGGGAAAAATCAAGGAGGCAGACACAACTTGCAGGGGAAGATATCAGGGACGTGGTGAGGATACTTAAAATAATTAAAAAAAAAAAAAAATTCTCGGCCACAGTCAAAGCCATCAAAAGGCATGACATGCCATCCAGTGCAGGGACATGCATGACATACCTCTTGGCTTTCAAGAATTGACCCCTGCGGTCAGTCAAAACAAATAAGAAGGGCTAAGGAGCACTCTGAAATGGAGATGCCATCAAAGGAAATGAAATTTAAGGAAAAAAAAAAAAATTTGGGAAATTTAGAGTCTATGAGAAAGTGGTCTGGGCCAAAATGAGGTGCAGTGCAAAGGACCAAAAGAGGCCGGAACTAACCTCACAGCTGTTGCAAAAGCAGGGGAAAAATCAAGGAGGCAGACACAACTTGCAGGGGAAGATATCAGGGACGTGGTGAGGATACTTAAAATAATTAAAAAAAAAAAAAAAATCTCGGCCACAGTCTAAGCCATCAAAAGGCATGGCATGCCATCCAGTGCAGGGACTTGCACCAAAGCTTGTCCCCTTGGTTCCCATTGAAATCGCAAGATTTCGTTTCCCGTCCCGAAAGGAAATGAAATTTCCTTTCGGGACGGGAAACGAAATCTTGCGACCCTGAAAAGAAAGGCTCACAAACACTCTGGAAAGAAGATATGATCAAAAGAAATGCAATTGAAAAAAACCCCCAAAATCCCAGAAAATGGGGAGATGAAATGACTACCAGAAAGTGGTCTGGGCAGAAATGATGTGCAGTGCAAAGGACCAAAAGAGGCCAGAACTAACCTCACAGCTGTTGCAAATGCAGGGGAAAAATCAAGGAGGCAGACACAACTTGCAGGGGAAGATATCAGGGACGTGGTTAGGATACTTACAATAATTAAAAAAAAAAAAAAATCTCGGCCACAGTCAAAGCCATCAAAAGGCATGGCATGCCATCCAGTGCAGGGACATGCACGACATACCTCTTGGCTTGCAAGAATTGATCCCTGCGGTAAGTCAAAACAAATAAGAAGGGCTAAGGAGCACTCTGAAATGGAGATGCCATCAAAGGAAATGAAATTTAAGGAAAAAAAAAAAAATTTGGGAAATTTAGAGTCTATGAGAAAGTGGTCTGGGCCAAAATGAGGTGCAGTGCAAAGGACCAAAAGAGGCCGGAACTAACCTCACAGCTGTTGCAAAAGCAGGGGAAAAATCAAGGAGGCAGACACAACTTGCAGGGGAAGATATCAGGGACGTGGTGAGGATACTTAAAATAATTAAAAAAAAAAAAAAAATCTCGGCCACAGTCAAAGCCATCAAAAGGCATGGCATGCCATCCAGTGCAGGGACTTGCACCAAAGCTTGTCCCCTTGGTTCCCATTGAAATCGCAAGATTTCGTTTCCCGTCCCGAAAGGAAATGAAATTTCCTTTCGGGACGGGAAACGAAATCTTGCGACCCTGAAAAGAAAGGCTCACAAACACTCTGGAAAGAAGATATGATCAAAAGAAATGCAATTGAAAAAAACCCCCAAAATCCCAGAAAATGGGGAGATGAAATGACTACCAGAAAGTGGTCTGGGCAGAAATGAGGTGCAGTGCAAAGGACCAAAAGAGGCCAGAACTAACCTCACAGCTGTTGCAATTGCAGGGGAAAAATCAAGGAGGCAGACACAACTTGCAGGGGAAGATATCAGGGACGTGGTGAGGATACTTAAAATAATTAAAAAAAAAAAAAAATTCTCGGCCACAGTCAAAGCCATCAAAAGGCATGACATGCCATCCAGTGCAGGGACATGCATGACATACCTCTTGGCTTTCAAGAATTGACCCCTGCGGTCAGTCAAAACAAATAAGAAGGGCTAAGGAGCACTCTGAAATGGAGATGCCATCAAAGGAAATGAAATTTAAGGAAAAAAAAAAAAATTTGGGAAATTTAGAGTCTATGAGAAAGTGGTCTGGGCCAAAATGAGGTGCAGTGCAAAGGACCAAAAGAGGCCGGAACTAACCTCACAGCTGTTGCAAAAGCAGGGGAAAAATCAAGGAGGCAGACACAACTTGCAGGGGAAGATATCAGGGACGTGGTGAGGATACTTAAAATAATTAAAAAAAAAAAAAAAATCTTGGCCACAGTCAAAGCCATCAAAAGGCATGGCATGCCATCCAGTGCAGGGACTTGCACCAAAGCTTGTCCCCTTGGTTCCCATTGAAATCGCAAGATTTCGTTTCCCGTCCCGAAAGGAAATGAAATTTCCTTTCGGGACGGGAAACGAAATCTTGCGACCCTGAAAAGAAAGGCTCACAAACACTCTGGAAAGAAGATATGATCAAAAGAAATGCAATTGAAAAAAACCCCCAAAATCCCAGAAAATGGGGAGATGAAATGACTACCAGAAAGTGGTCTGGGCAGAAATGATGTGCAGTGCAAAGGACCAAAAGAGGCCAGAACTAACCTCACAGCTGTTGCAAATGCAGGGGAAAAATCAAGGAGGCAGACACAACTTGCAGGGGAAGATATCAGGGACGTGGTTAGGATACTTACAATAATTAAAAAAAAAAAAAATCTCGGCCACAGTCAAAGCCATCAAAAGGCATGGCATGCCATCCAGTGCAGGGACATGCACGACATACCTCTTGGCTTGCAAGAATTGATCCCTGCGGTAAGTCAAAACAAATAAGAAGGGCTAAGGAGCACTCTGAAATGGAGATGCCATCAAAGGAAATGAAATTTAAGGAAAAAAAAAAAAATTTGGGAAATTTAGAGTCTATGAGAAAGTGGTCTGGGCCAAAATGAGGTGCAGTGCAAAGGACCAAAAGAGGCCGGAACTAACCTCACAGCTGTTGCAAAAGCAGGGGAAAAATCAAGGAGGCAGACAGACACAACTTGCAGGGGAAGATATCAGGGACGTGGTGAGGATACTTAAAATAATTAAAAAAAAAAAAAAAATCTCGGCCACAGTCTAAGGCATCAAAAGGCATGGCATGCCATCCAGTGCAGGGACTTGCACCAAAGCTTGTCCCCTTGGTTCCCATTGAAATCGCAAGATTTCGTTTCCCGTCCCGAAAGGAAATGAAATTTCCTTTCGGGACGGGAAACGAAATCTTGCGACCCTGAAAAGAAAGGCTCACAAACACTCTGGAAAGAAGATATGATCAAAAGAAATGCAATTGAAAAAAACCCCCAAAATCCCAGAAAATGGGGAGATGAAATGACTACCAGAAAGTGGTCTGGGCAGAAATGAGGTGCAGTGCAAAGGACCAAAAGAGGCCAGAACTAACCTCACAGCTGTTGCAATTGCAGGGGAAAAATCAAGGAGGCAGACACAACTTGCAGGGGAAGATATCAGGGACGTGGTGAGGATACTTACAATAATTAAAAAAAAAAAAAATTCTCGGCCACAGTCAAAGCCATCAAAAGGCATGACATGCCATCCAGTGCAGGGACATGCATGACATACCTCTTGGCTTGCAAGAATTGACCCCTGCGGTCAGTCAAAACAAATAAGAAGGGCTAAGGAGCACTCTGAAATGGAGATGCCATCAAAGGAAATGAAATTTAAGGAAAAAAAAAAAAATTTGGGAAATTTAGAGTCTATGAGAAAGTGGTCTGGGCCAAAATGAGGTGCAGTGCAAAGGACCAAAAGAGGCCGGAACTAACCTCACAGCTGTTGCAAAAGCAGGGGAAAAATCAAGGAGGCAGACACAACTTGCAGGGGAAGATATCAGGGACGTGGTGAGGATACTTAAAATAATTAAAAAAAAAAAAAAAATCTCGGCCACAGTCAAAGCCATCAAAAGGCATGGCATGCCATCCAGTGCAGGGACTTGCACCAAAGCTTGTCCCCTTGGTTCCCATTGAAATCGCAAGATTTCGTTTCCCGTCCCGAAAGGAAATGAAATTTCCTTTCGGGACGGGAAACGAAATCTTGCGACCCTGAAAAGAAAGGCTCACAAACACTCTGGAAAGAAGATATGATCAAAAGAAATGCAATTGAAAAAAACCCCCAAAATCCCAGAAAATGGGGAGATGAAATGACTACCAGAAAGTGGTCTGGGCAGAAATGAGGTGCAGTGCAAAGGACCAAAAGAGGCCAGAACTAACCTCACAGCTGTTGCAAATGCAGGGGAAAAATCAAGGAGGCAGACACAACTTGCAGGGGAAGATATCAGGGACGTGGTTAGGATACTTACAATAATTAAAAAAAAAAAAAATCTCGGCCACAGTCAAAGCCATCAAAAGGCATGGCATGCCATCCAGTGCAGGGACATGCATGACATACCTCTTGGCTTGCAAGAATTGATCCCTGCGGTAAGTCAAAACAAATAAGAAGGGCTAAGGAGCACTCTGAAATGGAGATGCCATCAGAGGAAATGAAATTTAAGGAAAAAAAAAAAAATTTGGGAAATTTAGAGTCTATGAGAAAGTGGTCTGGGCCAAAATGAGGTGCAGTGCAAAGGACCAAAAGAGGCCGGAACTAACCTCACAGCTGTTGCAAAAGCAGGGGAAAAATCAAGGAGGCAGACACAACTTGCAGGGGAAGATATCAGGGACGTGGTGAGGATACTTAAAATAATTAAAAAAAAAAAAAAAATCTCGGCCACAGTCTAAGGCATCAAAAGGCATGGCATGCCATCCAGTGCAGGGACTTGCACCAAAGCTTGTCCCCTTGGTTCCCATTGAAATCGCAAGATTTCGTTTCCCGTCCCGAAAGGAAATGAAATTTCCTTTCGGGACGGGAAACGAAATCTTGCGACCCTGAAAAGAAAGGCTCACAAACACTCTGGAAAGAAGATATGATCAAAAGAAATGCAATTGAAAAAAACCCCAAAAATCCCAGAAAATGGGGAGATGAAATGACTACCAGAAAGTGGTCTGGGCAGAAATGAGGTGCAGTGCAAAGGACCAAAAGAGGCCAGAACTAACCTCACAGCTGTTGCAATTGCAGGGGAAAAATCAAGGAGGCAGACACAACTTGCAGGGGAAGATATCAGGGACGTGGTGAGGATACTTACAATAATTAAAAAAAAAAAAAATTCTCGGCCACAGTCAAAGCCATCAAAAGGCATGACATGCCATCCAGTGCAGGGACATGCATGACATACCTCTTGGCTTGCAAGAATTGACCCCTGCGGTCAGTCAAAACAAATAAGAAGGGCTAAGGAGCACTCTGAAATGGAGATGCCATCAAAGGAAATGAAATTTAAGGAAAAAAAAAAAAATTTGGGAAATTTAGAGTCTATGAGAAAGTGGTCTGGGCCAAAATGAGGTGCAGTGCAAAGGACCAAAAGAGGCCGGAACTAACCTCACAGCTGTTGCAAAAGCAGGGGAAAAATCAAGGAGGCAGACACAACTTGCAGGGGAAGATATCAGGGACGTGGTGAGGATACTTAAAATAATTAAAAAAAAAAAAAAAATCTCGGCCACAGTCAAAGCCATCAAAAGGCATGGCATGCCATCCAGTGCAGGGACTTGCACCAAAGCTTGTCCCCTTGGTTCCCATTGAAATCGCAAGATTTCGTTTCCCGTCCCGAAAGGAAATGAAATTTCCTTTCGGGACGGGAAACGAAATCTTGCGACCCTGAAAAGAAAGGCTCACAAACACTCTGGAAAGAAGATATGATCAAAAGAAATGCAATTGAAAAAAACCCCCAAAATCCCAGAAAATGGGGAGATGAAATGACTACCAGAAAGTGGTCTGGGCAGAAATGAGGTGCAGTGCAAAGGACCAAAAGAGGCCAGAACTAACCTCACAGCTGTTGCAATTGCAGGGGAAAAATCAAGGAGGCAGACACAACTTGCAGGGGAAGATATCAGGGACGTGGTGAGGATACTTAAAATAATTAAAAAAAAAAAAAATTCTCGGCCACAGTCAAAGCCATCAAAAGGCATGGCATGCCATCCAGTGCAGGGACATGCATGACATACCTCTTGGCTTGCAAGAATTGACCCCTGCGGTAAGTCAAAACAAATAAGAAGGGCTAAGGAGCACTCTGAAATGGAGATGCCATCAAAGGAAATGAAATTTAAGGAAAAAAAAAAAAATTTGGGAAATTTAGAGTCTATGAGAAAGTGGTCTGGGCCAAAATGAGGTGCAGTGCAAAGGACCAAAAGAGGCCGGAACTAACCTCACAGCTGTTGCAAAAGCAGGGGAAAAATCAAGGAGGCAGACACAACTTGCAGGGGAAGATATCAGGGACGTGGTGAGGATACTTAAAATAATTAAAAAAAAAAAAAAAATCTCGGCCACAGTCAAAGCCATCAAAAGGCATGGCATGCCATCCAGTGCAGGGACTTGCACCAAAGCTTGTCCCCTTGGTTCCCATTGAAATCGCAAGATTTCGTTTCCCGTCCCGAAAGGAAATGAAATTTCCTTTCGGGACGGGAAACGAAATCTTGCGACCCTGAAAAGAAAGGCTCACAAACACTCTGGAAAGAAGATATGATCAAAAGAAATGCAATTGAAAAAAACCCCCAAAATCCCAGAAAATGGGGAGATGAAATGACTACCAGAAAGTGGTCTGGGCCAAAATGAGGTGCAGTGCAAAGGACCAAAAGAGGCCAGAACTAACCTCACAGCTGTTGCAAAAGCAGGGGAAAAATCAAGGAGGCAGACACAACTTGCAGGGGAAGATATCAGGGACGTGGTTAGGATACTTACAATAATTAAAAAAAAAAAAAATCTCGGCCACAGTCAAAGCCATCAAAAGGCATGGCATGCCATCCAGTGCAGGGACATGCACGACATACCTCTTGGCTTGCAAGAATTGATCCCTGCGGTAAGTCAAAACAAATAAGAAGGGCTAAGGAGCACTCTGAAATGGAGATGCCATCAGAGGAAATGAAATTAAGGGAAAAAAAAAAAAATTTGGTAAATTTAGGGACTACGAGAAAGTGGTCTGGGCAGAAATGAGGTGCAGTGCAAAGGACCAAAAGAGGCCCGAACTAACCTCACAGCTGTTGCAAAAGCAGGGGAAAAATCAAGGAGGCAGACACAACTTGCAGGGGAAGATATCAGGGACGTGGTTAGGATACTTACAATAATTAAAAAAAAAAAAAATCTCGGCCACAGTCAAAGCCATCAAAAGGCATGGCATGCCATCCAGTGCAGGGACATGCATGACATACCTCTTGGCTTGCAAGAATTGATCCCTGCGGTAAGTCAAAACAAATAAGAAGGGCTAAGGAGCACTCTGAAATGGAGATGCCATCAGAGGAAATGAAATTTAAGGAAAAAAAAAAAAATTTGGGAAATTTAGAGTCTATGAGAAAGTGGTCTGGGCCAAAATGAGGTGCAGTGCAAAGGACCAAAAGAGGCCGGAACTAACCTCACAGCTGTTGCAAAAGCAGGGGAAAAATCAAGGAGGCAGACACAACTTGCAGGGGAAGATATCAGGGACGTGGTGAGGATACTTAAAATAATTAAAAAAAAAAAAAAAATCTCGGCCACAGTCTAAGGCATCAAAAGGCATGGCATGCCATCCAGTGCAGGGACTTGCACCAAAGCTTGTCCCCTTGGTTCCCATTGAAATCGCAAGATTTCGTTTCCCGTCCCGAAAGGAAATGAAATTTCCTTTCGGGACGGGAAACGAAATCTTGCGACCCTGAAAAGAAAGGCTCACAAACACTCTGGAAAGAAGATATGATCAAAAGAAATGCAATTGAAAAAAACCCCCAAAATCCCAGAAAATGGGGAGATGAAATGACTACCAGAAAGTGGTCTGGGCAGAAATGAGGTGCAGTGCAAAGGACCAAAAGAGGCCAGAACTAACCTCACAGCTGTTGCAATTGCAGGGGAAAAATCAAGGAGGCAGACACAACTTGCAGGGGAAGATATCAGGGACGTGGTGAGGATACTTACAATAATTAAAAAAAAAAAAAATTCTCGGCCACAGTCAAAGCCATCAAAAGGCATGACATGCCATCCAGTGCAGGGACATGCATGACATACCTCTTGGCTTGCAAGAATTGACCCCTGCGGTCAGTCAAAACAAATAAGAAGGGCTAAGGAGCACTCTGAAATGGAGATGCCATCAAAGGAAATGAAATTTAAGGAAAAAAAAAAAAATTTGGGAAATTTAGAGTCTATGAGAAAGTGGTCTGGGCCAAAATGAGGTGCAGTGCAAAGGACCAAAAGAGGCCGGAACTAACCTCACAGCTGTTGCAAAAGCAGGGGAAAAATCAAGGAGGCAGACACAACTTGCAGGGGAAGATATCAGGGACGTGGTGAGGATACTTAAAATAATTAAAAAAAAAAAAAAAATCTCGGCCACAGTCAAAGCCATCAAAAGGCATGGCATGCCATCCAGTGCAGGGACTTGCACCAAAGCTTGTCCCCTTGGTTCCCATTGAAATCGCAAGATTTCGTTTCCCGTCCCGAAAGGAAATGAAATTTCCTTTCGGGACGGGAAACGAAATCTTGCGACCCTGAAAAGAAAGGCTCACAAACACTCTGGAAAGAAGATATGATCAAAAGAAATGCAATTGAAAAAAACCCCCAAAATCCCAGAAAATGGGGAGATGAAATGACTACCAGAAAGTGGTCTGGGCCAAAATGAGGTGCAGTGCAAAGGACCAAAAGAGGCCAGAACTAACCTCACAGCTGTTGCAAAAGCAGGGGAAAAATCAAGGAGGCAGACACAACTTGCAGGGGAAGATATCAGGGACGTGGTTAGGATACTTACAATAATTAAAAAAAAAAAAAATCTCGGCCACAGTCAAAGCCATCAAAAGGCATGGCATGCCATCCAGTGCAGGGACATGCACGACATACCTCTTGGCTTGCAAGAATTGATCCCTGCGGTAAGTCAAAACAAATAAGAAGGGCTAAGGAGCACTCTGAAATGGAGATGCCATCAGAGGAAATGAAATTTAAGGAAAAAAAAAAAAATTTGGTAAATTTAGGGACTACGAGAAAGAGGTCTGGGCAGAAATGAGGTGCAGTGCAAAGGACCAAAAGAGGCCGGAACTAACCTCACAGCTGTTGCAAAAGCAGGGGAAAAATCAAGGAGGCAGACACAACTTGCAGGGGAAGATATCAGGGACGTGGTGAGGATACTTAAAATAAAAAAAAAAAAAAAAAATCTCGGCCACAGTCAAAGCCATCAAAAGGCATGGCATGCCATCCAGTGCAGGGACTTGCACCAAAGCTTGTCCCCTTGGTTCCCATTGAAATCGCAAGATTTCGTTTCCCGTCCCGAAAGGAAATGAAATTTCCTTTCGGGACGGGAAACGAAATCTTGCGACCCTGAAAAGAAAGGCTCACAAACACTCTGGAAAGAAGATATGATCAAAAGAAATGCAATTGAAAAAAACCCCCAAAATCCCAGAAAATGGGGAGATGAAATGACTACCAGAAAGTGGTCTGGGCAGAAATGAGGTGCAGTGCAAAGGACCAAAAGAGGCCAGAACTAACCTCACAGCTGTTGCAATTGCAGGGGAAAAATCAAGGAGGCAGACACAACTTGCAGGGGAAGATATCAGGGACGTGGTGAGGATACTTAAAATAATTAAAAAAAAAAAAAAATTCTCGGCCACAGTCAAAGCCATCAAAAGGCATGACATGCCATCCAGTGCAGGGACATGCATGACATACCTCTTGGCTTGCAAGAATTGACCCCTGCGGTCAGTCAAAACAAATAAGAAGGGCTAAGGAGCACTCTGAAATGGAGATGCCATCAAAGGAAATGAAATTTAAGGAAAAAAAAAAAAATTTGGGAAATTTAGAGTCTATGAGAAAGTGGTCTGGGCCAAAATGAGGTGCAGTGCAAAGGACCAAAAGAGGCCGGAACTAACCTCACAGCTGTTGCAAAAGCAGGGGAAAAATCAAGGAGGCAGACACAACTTGCAGGGGAAGATATCAGGGATGTGGTGAGGATACTTAAAATAATTAAAAAAAAAAAAAAAATCTCGGCCACAGTCAAAGCCATCAAAAGGCATGGCATGCCATCCAGTGCAGGGACTTGCACCAAAGCTTGTCCCCTTGGTTCCCATTGAAATCGCAAGATTTCGTTTCCGGTCCCGAAAGGAAATGAAATTTCCTTTCGGGACCGGAAACGAAATCTTGCGACCCTGAAAAGAAAGGCTCACAAACACTCTGGAAAGAAGATATGATCAAAAGAAATGCAATTGAAAAAAACCCCCAAAATCCCAGAAAATGGGGAGATGAAATGACTACCAGAAAGTGGTCTGGGCAGAAATGAGGTGCAGTGCAAAGGACCAAAAGAGGCCAGAACTAACCTCACAGCTGTTGCAATTGCAGGGGAAAAATCAAGGAGGCAGACACAACTTGCAGGGGAAGATATCAGGGACATGGTGAGGATACTTAAAATAATTAAAAAAAAAAAAAATTCTCGGCCACAGTCAAAGCCATCAAAAGGCATGGCATGCCATCCAGTGCAGGGACATGCATGACATACCTCTTGGCTTGCAAGAATTGATCCCTGCGGTAAGTCAAAACAAATAAGAAGGGCTAAGGAGCACTCTGAAATGGAGATGCCATCAAAGGAAATGAAATTGAAGGAAAAAAAAAAAAAATTTGGGAAATTTAGAGTCTATGAGAAAGTGGTCTGGGCCAAAATGAGGTGCAGTGCAAAGGACCAAAAGAGGCCGGAACTAACCTCACAGCTGTTGCAAAAGCAGGGGAAAAATCAAGGAGGCAGACACAACTTGCAGGGGAAGATATCAGGGACGTGGTGAGGATACTTAAAATAATTTAAAAAAAAAAAAAATCTCGGCCACAGTCAAAGCCATCAAAAGGCATGGCATGCCATCCAGTGCAGGGACTTGCACCAAAGCTTGTCCTCTTGGTTCCCATTGAAATTGCAAGATTTCGTTTCCCGTCCCGAAAGGAAATGAAATTTCCTTTCGGGACGGGAAACGAAATCTTGCGACCCTGAAAAGAAAGGCTCACAAACACTCTGGAAAGAAGATATGATCAAAAGAAATGCAATTGAAAAAAACCCCCAAAATCCCAGAAAATGGGGAGATGAAATGACTACCAGAAAGTGGTCTGGGCCAAAATGAGGTGCAGTGCAAAGGACCAAAAGAGGCCAGAACTAACCTCACAGCTGTTGCAAATGCAGGGGAAAAATCAAGGAGGCAGACACAACTTGCAGGGGAAGATATCAGGGACGTGGTGAGGATACTTAAAATAATTAAAAAAAAAAAAATCTCGGCCACAGTCTAAGGCATCAAAAGGCATGGCATGCCATCCAGTGCAGGGACATGCATGACATACCTCTTGGCTTGCAAGAATTGATCCCTGCGGTCAGTCAAAACAAATAAGAAGGGCTAAGGAGCACTCTGAAATGGAGATGCCATCAAAGGAAATGAAATTTAAGGAAAAAAAAAAAAAATTTGGGAAATTTAGAGTCTATGAGAAAGTGGTCTGGGCCAAAATGAGGTGCAGTGCAAAGGACCAAAAGAGGCTAGAACTAACCTCACAGCTGTTGCAAAAGCAGGGGAAAAATCAAGGAGGCAGACACAACTTGCAGGGGAAGATATCAAGGACGTGGTGAGGATACTTACAATAATTTAAAAAAAAAAAAATCTCGGCCACAGTCAAAGCCATCAAAAGGCATGGCATGCCATCCAGTGCAGGGACATGCATGACATACCTCTTGGCTTGCAAGAATTGACCCCTGCGGTCAGTCAAAACAAATAAGAAGGGCAAAGGAGCACTCTGAAATGGAGATGCCATCAAAGGAAATGAAATTTAAGGAAAAAAAAAAAAAATTTGGGAAATTTAGAGTCTATGAGAAAGTGGTCTGGGCCAAAATGAGGTGCAGTGCAAAGGACCAAAAGAGGCCAGAACTAACCTCACAGCTGTTGCAAAAGCAGGGGAAAAATCAAGGAGGCAGACACAACTTGCAGGGGAAGATATCAGGGACGTGGTGAGGATACTTACAATAATTTAAAAAAAAAAAAATCTCGGCCACAGTCAAAGCCATCAAAAGGCATGGCATGCCATCCAGTGCAGGGACTTGCACCAAAGCTTGTCCTCTTGGTTCCCATTGAAATCGCAAGATTTCGTTTCCCGTCCCGAAAGGAAATGAAATTTCCTTTCGGGACGGGAAACGAAATCTTGCGACCCTGAAAAGAAAGGCTCACAAACACTCTGGAAAGAAGATATGATCAAAAGAAATGCAATTGAAAAAAACCCCCAAAATCCCAGAAAATGGGGAGATGAAATGACTACCAGAAAGTGGTCTGGGCAGAAATGAGGTGCAGTGCAAAGGACCAAAAGAGGCCAGAACTAACCTCACAGCTGTTGCAAATGCAGGGGAAAAATCAAGGAGGCAGACACAACTTGCAGGGGAAGATATCAGGGACGTGGTGAGGATACTTAAAATAATTAAAAAAAAAAAAAAATCTCGGCCACAGTCTAAGGCATCAAAAGGCATGGCATGCCATCCAGTGCAGGGACATGCATGACATACCTCTTGGCTTGCAAGAATTGATCCCTGCGGTAAGTCAAAACAAAAAAGAAGGGCTAAGGAGCACTCTGAAATGGAGATGCCATCAAAGGAAATGAAATTGAAGGAAAAAAAAAAAAAATTTGGGAAATTTGGAGACAATGAGAAAGTGGTCTGGGCAGAAATGAGGTGCAGTGCAAAGGACCAAAAGAGGCTAGAACTAACCTCACAGCTGTTGCAAAAGCAGGGGAAAAATCAAGGAGGCAGACACAACTTGCAGGGGAAGATATCAGGGAGGTGGTGAGGATACTTAAAATAATTAAAAAAAAAAAAAAAATCTCGGCCACAGTCAAAGCCATCAAAAGGCATGGCATGCCATCCAGTGCAGGGACTTGCACCAAAGCTTGTCCTCTTGGTTCCCATTGAAATCGCAAGATTTCGTTTCCCGTCCCGAAAGGAAATGAAATTTCCTTTCGGGACGGGAAACGAAATCTTGCGACCCTGAAAAGAAAGGCTCACAAACACTCTGGAAAGAAGATATGATCAAAAGAAATGCAATTGAAAAAAACCCCCAAAATCCCAGAAAATGGGGAGATGAAATGACTACCAGAAAGTGGTCTGGGCAGAAATGATGTGCAGTGCAAAGGACCAAAAGAGGCCAGAACTAACCTCACAGCTGTTGCAAATGCAGGGGAAAAATCAAGGAGGCAGACACAACTTGCAGGGGAAGATATCAGGGACGTGGTGAGGATACTTAAAATAATTTAAAAAAAAAAAAAATCTCGGCCACAGTCTAAGGCATCAAAAGGCATGGCATGCCATCCAGTGCAGGGACATGCATGACATACCTCTTGGCTTGCAAGAATTGATCCCTGCGGTAAGTCAAAACAAAAAAGAAGGGCTAAGGAGCACTCTGAAATGGAGATGCCATCAAAGGAAATGAAATTGAAGGAAAAAAAAAAAAAATTTGGGAAATTTGGAGACAATGAGAAAGTGGTCTGGGCAGAAATGAGGTGCAGTGCAAAGGACCAAAAGAGGCCAGAACTAACCTCACAGCTGTTGCAAAAGCAGGGGAAAAATCAAGGAGGCAGACACAACTTGCAGGGGAAGATATCAGGAACGTGGTGAGGATACTTAAAATAATTAAAAAAAAAAAAAAAATCTCGGCCACAGTCAAAGCCATCAAAAGGCATGGCATGCCATCCAGTGCAGGGACATGCATGACATACCTCTTGGCTTGCAAGAATTGACCCCTGCGGTCAGTCAAAACAAATAAGAAGGGCTAAGGAGCACTCTGAAGTGGAGATGCCATCAAAGGAAATGAAATTTAAGGAAAAAAAAAAAAATTTGGTAAATTTAGGGACTACGAGAAAGTGGTCTGGGCAGAAATGATGTGCAGTGCAAAGGACCAAAAGAGGCCAGAACTAACCTCACAGCTGTTGCAAAAGCAGGGGAAAAATCAAGGAGGCAGACACAACTTGCAGGGGAAGATATCAGGAACGTGGTGAGGATACTTAAAATAATTAAAAAAAAAAAAAAAATCTCGGCCACAGTCAAAGCCATCAAAAGGCATGGCATGCCATCCAGTGCAGGGACTTGCACCAAAGCTTGTCCCCTTGGTTCCCATTGAAATCGCAAGATTTCGTTTCCCGTCCCGAAAGGAAATGAAATTTCCTTTCGGGACGGGAAACGAAATCTTGCGACCCTGAAAAGAAAGGCTCACAAACACTCTGGAAAGAAGATATGATCAAAAGAAATGCAATTGAAAAAAACCCCCAAAATCCCAGAAAATGGGGAGATGAAATGACTACCAGAAAGTGGTCTGGGCAGAAATGAGGTGCAGTGCAAAGGACCAAAAGAGGCCAGAACTAACCTCACAGCTGTTGCAAAAGCAGGGGAAAAATCAAGGAGGCAGACACAACTTGCAGGGGAAGATATCAGGGACGTGGTGAGGATACTTACAATAATTTAAAAAAAAAAAAATCTCGGCCACAGTCAAAGCCATCAAAAGGCATGGCATGCCATCCAGTGCAGGGACATGCATGACATACCTCTTGGCTTGCAAGAATTGACCCCTGCGGTCAGTCAAAACAAATAAGAAGGGCTAAGGAGCACTCTGAAATGGAGATGCCATCAAAGGAAATGAAATTTAAGGAAAAAAAAAAAAAAATTTGGGAAATTTAGAGTCTATGAGAAAGTGGTCTGGGCAGAAATGAGGTGCAGTGCAAAGGACCAAAAGAGGCCAGATCTAACCTCACAGCTGTTGCAAAAGCAGGGGAAAAATCAAGGAGGCAGACACAACTTGCAGGGGAAGATATCAGGGACGTGGTGAGGATACTTACAATAATTTAAAAAAAAAAAAATCTCGGCCACAGTCAAAGCCATCAAAAGGCATGGCATGCCATCCAGTGCAGGGACTTGCACCAAAGCTTGTCCCCTTGGTTCCCATTGAAATCGCAAGATTTCGTTTCCCGTCCCGAAAGGAAATGAAATTTCCTTTCGGGACGGGAAACGAAATCTTGCGACCCTGAAAAGAAAGGCTCACAAACACTCTGGAAAGAAGATATGATCAAAAGAAATGCAATTGAAAAAAACCCCCAAAATCCCAGAAAATGGGGAGATGAAATGACTCCCAGAAAGTGGTCTGGGCAGAAATGATGTGCAGTGCAAAGGACCAAAAGAGGCCAGAACTAACCTCACAGCTGTTGCAAATGCAGGGGAAAAATCAAGGAGGCAGACACAACTTGCAGGGGAAGATATCAGGGACGTGGTGAGGATACTTAAAATAATTTAAAAAAAAAAAAAATCTCGGCCACAGTCTAAGGCATCAAAAGGCATGGCATGCCATCCAGTGCAGGGACATGCATGACATACCTCTTGGCTTGCAAGAATTGATCCCTGCGGTAAGTCAAAACAAAAAAGAAGGGCTAAGGAGCACTCTGAAATGGAGATGCCATCAAAGGAAATGAAATTGAAGGAAAAAAAAAAAAAATTTGGGAAATTTGGAGACAATGAGAAAGTGGTCTGGGCAGAAATGAGGTGCAGTGCAAAGGACCAAAAGAGGCCAGAACTAACCTCACAGCTGTTGCAAAAGCAGGGGAAAAATCAAGGAGGCAGACACAACTTGCAGGGGAAGATATCAGGAACGTGGTGAGGATACTTAAAATAATTAAAAAAAAAAAAAAAATCTCGGCCACAGTCAAAGCCATCAAAAGGCATGGCATGCCATCCAGTGCAGGGACTTGCACCAAAGCTTGTCCTCTTGGTTCCCATTGAAATTTCAAGATTTCGTTTCCCGTCCCGAAAGGAAATGAAATTTCCTTTCGGGACGGGAAACGAAATCTTGCGACCCTGAAAAGAAAGGCTCACAAACACTCTGGAAAGAAGATATGATCAAAAGAAATGCAATTGAAAAAAACCCCCAAAATCCCAGAAAATGGGGAGATGAAATGACTACCAGAAAGTGGTCTGGGCCAAAATGAGGTGCAGTGCAAAGGACCAAAAGAGGCCAGAACTAACCTCACAGCTGTTGCAAAAGCAGGGGAAAAATCAAGGAGGCAGACACAACTTGCAGGGGAAGATATCAGGGACGTGGTGAGGATACTTAAAATAATTAAAAAAAAAAAAATCTCGGCCACAGTCTAAGGCATCAAAAGGCATGGCATGCCATCCAGTGCAGGGACATGCATGACATACCTCTTGGCTTGCAAGAATTGACCCCTGCGGTCAGTCAAAACAAATAAGAAGGGCTAAGGAGCACTCTGAAATGGAGATGCCATCAAAGGAAATGAAATTTAAGGAAAAAAAAAAAAAATTTGGGAAATTTAGAGTCTATGAGAAAGTGGTCTGGGCCAAAATGAGGTGCAGTGCAAAGGACCAAAAGAGGCCAGAACTAACCTCACAGCTGTTGCAAAAGCAGGGGAAAAATCAAGGAGGCAGACACAACTTGCAGGGGAAGATATCAGGGACGTGGTGAGGATACTTACTATAATTTAAAAAAAAAAAAATCTCGGCCACAGTCAAAGCCATCAAAAGGCATGGCATGCCATCCAGTGCAGGGACATGCATGACATACCTCTTGGCTTGCAAGAATTGATCCCTGCGGTAAGTCAAAACAAATAAGAAGGGCTAAGGAGCACTCTGAAATGGAGATGCCATCAAAGGAAATGAAATTGAAGGAAAAAAAAAAAAAATTTGGGAAATTTGGAGTCAATGAGAAAGTGGTCTGGGCAGAAATGAGGTGCAGTGCAAAGGACCAAAAGAGGCCAGAACTAACCTCACAGCTGTTGCAAATACAGGGGAAAAATCAAGGAGGCAGACACAACTTGCAGGGGAAGATATCAGGGAGGCGGTGAGGATACTTACAATAATTAAAAAAAAAAAAATCTCGGCCACAGTCAAAGCCATCAAAAGGCATGGCATGCCATCCAGTGCAGGGACATGCATGACATACCTCTTGGCTTGCAAGAATTGACCCCTGCGGTCAGTCAAAACAAATAAGAAGGGCTAAGGAGCACTCTGAAATGGAGATGCCATCAAAGGAAATGAAATTTAAGGAAAAAAAAAAAAAATTTGGGTAATTTAGAGTCTATGAGAAAGTGGTCTGGGCCAAAATGAGGTGCAGTGCAAAGGACCAAAAGAGGCCAGAACTAACCTCACAGCTGTTGCAAAAGCAGGGGAAAAATCAAGGAGGCAGACACAACTTGCAGGGGAAGATATCAGGGACGTGGTGAGGATACTTACAATAATTTAAAAAAAAAAAAATCTCGGCCACAGTCAAAGCCATCAAAAGGCATGGCATGCCATCCAGTGCAGGGACATGCATGACATACCTCTTGGCTTGCAAGAATTGACCCCTGCGGTCAGTCAAAACAAATAAGAAGCGCTAAGGAGCACTCTGAAATGGAGATGCCATCAAAGGAAATGAAATTTAAGGAAAAAAAAAAAAAATTTAGTAAATTTAGGGACTACGAGAAAGTGGTCTGGGCAGAAATGATGTGCAGTGCAAAGGACCAAAAGAGGCCAGAACTAACCTCACAGCTGTTGCAAAAGCAGGGGAAAAATCAAGGAGGCAGACACAACTTGCAGGGGAAGATATCAGGAACGTGGTGAGGATACTTAAAATAATTTAAAAAAAAAAAAAATCTCGGCCACAGTCTAAGGCATCAAAAGGCATGGCATGCCATCCAGTGCAGGGACATGCATGACATACCTCTTGGCTTGCAAGAATTGATCCCTGCGGTAAGTCAAAACAAATAAGAAGGGCTAAGGAGCACTCTGAAATGGAGATGCCATCAATGGAAATGAAATTGAAGGAAAAAAAAAAAAAATTTGGGAAATTTAGAGACTACGAGAAAGTGGTCTGGGCCAAAATGAGGTGCAATGCAAAGGACCAAAAGAGGCCAGAACTAACCTCACAGCTGTTGCAAAAGCAGGGGAAAAATCAAGGAGGCAGACACAACTTGCAGGGGAAGATATCAGGGACGTGGTGAGGATACTTAAAATAATTTTAAAAAAAAAAAAAAATCTCGGCCACAGTCAAAGCCATCAAAAGGCATGGCATGCCATCCAGTGCAGGGACTTGCACCAAAGCTTGTCCTCTTGGTTCCCATTGAAATCGCAAGATTTCGTTTCCCGTCCCGAAAGGAAATTTCATTTCCTTTCGGGACGGGAAACGAAATCTTGCGACCCTGAAAAGAAAGGCTCACAAACACTCTGGAAAGAAGATATGATCAAAAGAAATGCAATTGAAAAAAACTCTCAAAATCCCAGAAAATGGGGAGATGAAATGACTACCAGAAAGTGGTCTGGGCAGAAATGAGGTGCAGTGCAAAGGACCAAAAGAGGCCAGAACTAACCTCACAGCTGTTGCAAATGCAGGGGAAAAATCAAGGAGGCAGACACAACTTGCAGGGGAAGATATCAGGGACGTGGTGAGGATACTTAAAATAATTTAAAAAAAAAAAAAAATCTCGGCCACAGTCTAAGGCATCAAAAGGCATGGCATGCCATCCAGTGCAGGGACATGCATGACATACCTCTTGGCTTGCAAGAATTGATCCCTGCGGTAAGTCAAAACAAAAAAGAAGGGCTAAGGAGCACTCTGAAATGGAGATGCCATCAAAGGAAATGAAATTGAAGGAAAAAAAAAAAAAATTTGGGAAATTTGGAGACAATGAGAAAGTGGTCTGGGCAGAAATGAGGTGCAGTGCAAAGGACCAAAAGAGGCCAGAACTAACCTCACAGCTGTTGCAAAAGCAGGGGAAAAATCAAGGAGGCAGACACAACTTGCAGGGGAAGATATCAGGGACGTGGTGAGGATACTTACTATAATTTAAAAAAAAAAAAATCTCGGCCACAGTCAAAGCCATCAAAAGGCATGGCATGCCATCCAGTGCAGGGACATGCATGACATACCTCTTGGCTTGCAAGAATTGATCCCTGCGGTAAGTCAAAACAAATAAGAAGGGCTAAGGAGCACTCTGAAATGGAGATGCCATCAAAGGAAATGAAATTGAAGGAAAAAAAAAAAAAATTTGGGAAATTTGGAGTCAATGAGAAAGTGGTCTGGGCAGAAATGAGGTGCAGTGCAAAGGACCAAAAGAGGCCAGAACTAACCTCACAGCTGTTGCAAATACAGGGGAAAAATCAAGGAGGCAGACACAACTTGCAGGGGAAGATATCAGGGAGGCGGTGAGGATACTTACAATAATTAAAAAAAAAAAAATCTCGGCCACAGTCAAAGCCATCAAAAGGCATGGCATGCCATCCAGTGCAGGGACATGCATGACATACCTCTTGGCTTGCAAGAATTGACCCCTGCGGTCAGTCAAAACAAATAAGAAGGGCTAAGGAGCACTCTGAAATGGAGATGCCATCAAAGGAAATGAAATTTAAGGAAAAAAAAAAAAAATTTGGGTAATTTAGAGTCTATGAGAAAGTGGTCTGGGCCAAAATGAGGTGCAGTGCAAAGGACCAAAAGAGGCCAGAACTAACCTCACAGCTGTTGCAAAAGCAGGGGAAAAATCAAGGAGGCAGACACAACTTGCAGGGGAAGATATCAGGGACGTGGTGAGGATACTTACAATAATTTAAAAAAAAAAAAATCTGGGCCACAGTCAAAGCCATCAAAAGGCATGGCATGCCATCCAGTGCAGGGACATGCATGACATACCTCTTGGCTTGCAAGAATTGACCCCTGCGGTCAGTCAAAACAAATAAGAAGCGCTAAGGAGCACTCTGAAATGGAGATGCCATCAAAGGAAATGAAATTTAAGGAAAAAAAAAAAAAATTTAGTAAATTTAGGGACTACGAGAAAGTGGTCTGGGCAGAAATGATGTGCAGTGCAAAGGACCAAAAGAGGCCAGAACTAACCTCACAGCTGTTGCAAAAGCAGGGGAAAAATCAAGGAGGCAGACACAACTTGCAGGGGAAGATATCAGGAACGTGGTGAGGATACTTAAAATAATTTAAAAAAAAAAAAAAATCTCGGCCACAGTCTAAGGCATCAAAAGGCATGGCATGCCATCCAGTGCAGGGACATGCATGACATACCTCTTGGCTTGCAAGAATTGATCCCTGCGGTAAGTCAAAACAAATAAGAAGGGCTAAGGAGCACTCTGAAATGGAGATGCCATCAATGGAAATGAAATTGAAGGAAAAAAAAAAAAAATTTGGGAAATTTAGAGACTACGAGAAAGTGGTCTGGGCCAAAATGAGGTGCAATGCAAAGGACCAAAAGAGGCCAGATCTAACCTCACAGCTGTTGCAAAAGCAGGGGAAAAATCAAGGAGGCAGACACAACTTGCAGGGGAAGATATCAGGGACGTGGTGAGGATACTTAAAATAATTTAAAAAAAAAAAAAAATCTCGGCCACAGTCAAAGCCATCAAAAGGCATGGCATGCCATCCAGTGCAGGGACTTGCACCAAAGCTTGTCCTCTTGGTTCCCATTGAAATCGCAAGATTTCGTTTCCCGTCCCGAAAGGAAATTTCATTTCCTTTCGGGACGGGAAACGAAATCTTGCGACCCTGAAAAGAAAGGCTCACAAACACTCTGGAAAGAAGATATGATCAAAAGAAATGCAATTGAAAAAAACCCTCAAAATCCCAGAAAATGGGGAGATGAAATGACTACCAGAAAGTGGTCTGGGCAGAAATGATGTGCAGTGCAAAGGACCAAAAGAGGCCAGAACTAACCTCACAGCTGTTGCAAATGCAGGGGAAAAATCAAGGAGGCAGACACAACTTGCAGGGGAAGATATCAGGAACGTGGTGAGGATACTTAAAATAATTTAAAAAAAAAAAAAATCTCGGCCGCAGTCTAAGGCATCAAAAGGCATGGCATGCCATCCAGTGCAGGGACATGCACGACATACCTCTTGGCTTGCAAGAATTGATCCCTGCGGTAAGTCAAAACAAATAAGAAGGGCTAAGGAGCACTCTGAAATTGAGATGCCATCAAAGGAAATGAAATTTAAGGAAAAAAAAAAAAAATTTGGTAAATTTAGAGACTACGAGAAAGTGGTCTGGGCAGAAATGAGGTGCAGTGCAAAGGACCAAAAGAGGCCAGAACTAACCTCACAGCTGTTGCAAAAGCAGGGGAAAAATCAAGGAGGCAGACACAACTTGCAGGGGAAGATATCAGGAACGTGGTGAGGATACTTAAAATAATTAAAAAAAAAAAAAAAATCTCGGCCACAGTCAAAGCCATCAAAAGGCATGGCATGCCATCCAGTGCAGGGACTTGCACCAAAGCTTGTCCTCTTGGTTCCCATTGAAATTTCAAGATTTCGTTTCCCGTCCCGAAAGGAAATGAAATTTCCTTTCGGGACGGGAAACGAAATCTTGCGACCCTGAAAAGAAAGGCTCACAAACACTCTGGAAAGAAGATATGATCAAAAGAAATGCAATTGAAAAAAACCCCCAAAATCCCAGAAAATGGGGAGATGAAATGACTACCAGAAAGTGGTCTGGGCCAAAATGAGGTGCAGTGCAAAGGACCAAAAGAGGCCAGAACTAACCTCACAGCTGTTGCAAAAGCAGGGGAAAAATCAAGGAGGCAGACACAACTTGCAGGGGAAGATATCAGGGACGTGGTGAGGATACTTAAAATAATTAAAAAAAAAAAAATCTCGGCCACAGTCTAAGGCATCAAAAGGCATGGCATGCCATCCAGTGCAGGGACATGCATGACATACCTCTTGGCTTGCAAGAATTGACCCCTGCGGTCAGTCAAAACAAATAAGAAGGGCTAAGGAGCACTCTGAAATGGAGATGCCATCAAAGGAAATGAAATTTAAGGAAAAAAAAAAAAAATTTGGGAAATTTAGAGTCTATGAGAAAGTGGTCTGGGCCAAAATGAGGTGCAGTGCAAAGGACCAAAAGAGGCCAGAACTAACCTCACAGCTGTTGCAAAAGCAGGGGAAAAATCAAGGAGGCAGACACAACTTGCAGGGGAAGATATCAGGGACGTGGTGAGGATACTTACTATAATTTAAAAAAAAAAAAATCTCGGCCACAGTCAAAGCCATCAAAAGGCATGGCATGCCATCCAGTGCAGGGACATGCATGACATACCTCTTGGCTTGCAAGAATTGATCCCTGCGGTAAGTCAAAACAAATAAGAAGGGCTAAGGAGCACTCTGAAATGGAGATGCCATCAAAGGAAATGAAATTGAAGGAAAAAAAAAAAAAATTTGGGAAATTTGGAGTCAATGAGAAAGTGGTCTGGGCAGAAATGAGGTGCAGTGCAAAGGACCAAAAGAGGCCAGAACTAACCTCACAGCTGTTGCAAATACAGGGGAAAAATCAAGGAGGCAGACACAACTTGCAGGGGAAGATATCAGGGAGGCGGTGAGGATACTTACAATAATTAAAAAAAAAAAAATCTCGGCCACAGTCAAAGCCATCAAAAGGCATGGCATGCCATCCAGTGCAGGGACATGCATGACATACCTCTTGGCTTGCAAGAATTGACCCCTGCGGTCAGTCAAAACAAATAAGAAGGGCTAAGGAGCACTCTGAAATGGAGATGCCATCAAAGGAAATGAAATTTAAGGAAAAAAAAAAAAATTTGGGTAATTTAGAGTCTATGAGAAAGTGGTCTGGGCCAAAATGAGGTGCAGTGCAAAGGACCAAAAGAGGCCAGAACTAACCTCACAGCTGTTGCAAAAGCAGGGGAAAAATCAAGGAGGCAGACACAACTTGCAGGGGAAGATATCAGGGACGTGGTGAGGATACTTACAATAATTTAAAAAAAAAAAAATCTCGGCCACAGTCAAAGCCATCAAAAGGCATGGCATGCCATCCAGTGCAGGGACATGCATGACATACCTCTTGGCTTGCAAGAATTGACCCCTGCGGTCAGTCAAAACAAATAAGAAGCGCTAAGGAGCACTCTGAAATGGAGATGCCATCAAAGGAAATGAAATTTAAGGAAAAAAAAAAAAAATTTAGTAAATTTAGGGACTACGAGAAAGTGGTCTGGGCAGAAATGATGTGCAGTGCAAAGGACCAAAAGAGGCCAGAACTAACCTCACAGCTGTTGCAAAAGCAGGGGAAAAATCAAGGAGGCAGACACAACTTGCAGGGGAAGATATCAGGAACGTGGTGAGGATACTTAAAATAATTTAAAAAAAAAAAAAATCTCGGCCACAGTCTAAGGCATCAAAAGGCATGGCATGCCATCCAGTGCAGGGACATGCATGACATACCTCTTGGCTTGCAAGAATTGATCCCTGCGGTAAGTCAAAACAAATAAGAAGGGCTAAGGAGCACTCTGAAATGGAGATGCCATCAATGGAAATGAAATTGAAGGAAAAAAAAAAAAAATTTGGGAAATTTAGAGACTACGAGAAAGTGGTCTGGGCCAAAATGAGGTGCAATGCAAAGGACCAAAAGAGGCCAGAACTAACCTCACAGCTGTTGCAAAAGCAGGGGAAAAATCAAGGAGGCAGACACAACTTGCAGGGGAAGATATCAGGGACGTGGTGAGGATACTTAAAATAATTTTAAAAAAAAAAAAAAATCTCGGCCACAGTCAAAGCCATCAAAAGGCATGGCATGCCATCCAGTGCAGGGACTTGCACCAAAGCTTGTCCTCTTGGTTCCCATTGAAATCGCAAGATTTCGTTTCCCGTCCCGAAAGGAAATTTCATTTCCTTTCGGGACGGGAAACGAAATCTTGCGACCCTGAAAAGAAAGGCTCACAAACACTCTGGAAAGAAGATATGATCAAAAGAAATGCAATTGAAAAAAACTCTCAAAATCCCAGAAAATGGGGAGATGAAATGACTACCAGAAAGTGGTCTGGGCAGAAATGAGGTGCAGTGCAAAGGACCAAAAGAGGCCAGAACTAACCTCACAGCTGTTGCAAATGCAGGGGAAAAATCAAGGAGGCAGACACAACTTGCAGGGGAAGATATCAGGGACGTGGTGAGGATACTTAAAATAATTTAAAAAAAAAAAAAAATCTCGGCCACAGTCTAAGGCATCAAAAGGCATGGCATGCCATCCAGTGCAGGGACATGCATGACATACCTCTTGGCTTGCAAGAATTGATCCCTGCGGTAAGTCAAAACAAAAAAGAAGGGCTAAGGAGCACTCTGAAATGGAGATGCCATCAAAGGAAATGAAATTGAAGGAAAAAAAAAAAAAATTTGGGAAATTTGGAGACAATGAGAAAGTGGTCTGGGCAGAAATGAGGTGCAGTGCAAAGGACCAAAAGAGGCCAGAACTAACCTCACAGCTGTTGCAAAAGCAGGGGAAAAATCAAGGAGGCAGACACAACTTGCAGGGGAAGATATCAGGGACGTGGTGAGGATACTTACTATAATTTAAAAAAAAAAAAATCTCGGCCACAGTCAAAGCCATCAAAAGGCATGGCATGCCATCCAGTGCAGGGACATGCATGACATACCTCTTGGCTTGCAAGAATTGATCCCTGCGGTAAGTCAAAACAAATAAGAAGGGCTAAGGAGCACTCTGAAATGGAGATGCCATCAAAGGAAATGAAATTGAAGGAAAAAAAAAAAAAATTTGGGAAATTTGGAGTCAATGAGAAAGTGGTCTGGGCAGAAATGAGGTGCAGTGCAAAGGACCAAAAGAGGCCAGAACTAACCTCACAGCTGTTGCAAATACAGGGGAAAAATCAAGGAGGCAGACACAACTTGCAGGGGAAGATATCAGGGAGGCGGTGAGGATACTTACAATAATTAAAAAAAAAAAAATCTCGGCCACAGTCAAAGCCATCAAAAGGCATGGCATGCCATCCAGTGCAGGGACATGCATGACATACCTCTTGGCTTGCAAGAATTGACCCCTGCGGTCAGTCAAAACAAATAAGAAGGGCTAAGGAGCACTCTGAAATGGAGATGCCATCAAAGGAAATGAAATTTAAGGAAAAAAAAAAAAAATTTGGGTAATTTAGAGTCTATGAGAAAGTGGTCTGGGCCAAAATGAGGTGCAGTGCAAAGGACCAAAAGAGGCCAGAACTAACCTCACAGCTGTTGCAAAAGCAGGGGAAAAATCAAGGAGGCAGACACAACTTGCAGGGGAAGATATCAGGGACGTGGTGAGGATACTTACAATAATTTAAAAAAAAAAAAATCTGGGCCACAGTCAAAGCCATCAAAAGGCATGGCATGCCATCCAGTGCAGGGACATGCATGACATACCTCTTGGCTTGCAAGAATTGACCCCTGCGGTCAGTCAAAACAAATAAGAAGCGCTAAGGAGCACTCTGAAATGGAGATGCCATCAAAGGAAATGAAATTTAAGGAAAAAAAAAAAAAATTTAGTAAATTTAGGGACTACGAGAAAGTGGTCTGGGCAGAAATGATGTGCAGTGCAAAGGACCAAAAGAGGCCAGAACTAACCTCACAGCTGTTGCAAAAGCAGGGGAAAAATCAAGGAGGCAGACACAACTTGCAGGGGAAGATATCAGGAACGTGGTGAGGATACTTAAAATAATTTAAAAAAAAAAAAAAATCTCGGCCACAGTCTAAGGCATCAAAAGGCATGGCATGCCATCCAGTGCAGGGACATGCATGACATACCTCTTGGCTTGCAAGAATTGATCCCTGCGGTAAGTCAAAACAAATAAGAAGGGCTAAGGAGCACTCTGAAATGGAGATGCCATCAATGGAAATGAAATTGAAGGAAAAAAAAAAAAAATTTGGGAAATTTAGAGACTACGAGAAAGTGGTCTGGGCCAAAATGAGGTGCAATGCAAAGGACCAAAAGAGGCCAGATCTAACCTCACAGCTGTTGCAAAAGCAGGGGAAAAATCAAGGAGGCAGACACAACTTGCAGGGGAAGATATCAGGGACGTGGTGAGGATACTTAAAATAATTTAAAAAAAAAAAAAAATCTCGGCCACAGTCAAAGCCATCAAAAGGCATGGCATGCCATCCAGTGCAGGGACTTGCACCAAAGCTTGTCCTCTTGGTTCCCATTGAAATCGCAAGATTTCGTTTCCCGTCCCGAAAGGAAATTTCATTTCCTTTCGGGACGGGAAACGAAATCTTGCGACCCTGAAAAGAAAGGCTCACAAACACTCTGGAAAGAAGATATGATCAAAAGAAATGCAATTGAAAAAAACCCTCAAAATCCCAGAAAATGGGGAGATGAAATGACTACCAGAAAGTGGTCTGGGCAGAAATGATGTGCAGTGCAAAGGACCAAAAGAGGCCAGAACTAACCTCACAGCTGTTGCAAATGCAGGGGAAAAATCAAGGAGGCAGACACAACTTGCAGGGGAAGATATCAGGAACGTGGTGAGGATACTTAAAATAATTTAAAAAAAAAAAAAATCTCGGCCGCAGTCTAAGGCATCAAAAGGCATGGCATGCCATCCAGTGCAGGGACATGCACGACATACCTCTTGGCTTGCAAGAATTGATCCCTGCGGTAAGTCAAAACAAATAAGAAGGGCTAAGGAGCACTCTGAAATTGAGATGCCATCAAAGGAAATGAAATTTAAGGAAAAAAAAAAAAAATTTGGTAAATTTAGAGACTACGAGAAAGTGGTCTGGGCAGAAATGAGGTGCAGTGCAAAGGACCAAAAGAGGCCAGAACTAATCTCACAGCTGTTGCAAAAGCAGGGGAAAAATCAAGGAGGCAGACACAACTTGCAGGGGAAGATATCAAGGACGTGGTGAGGATACTTAAAATAATTTTAAAAAAAAAAAAAATCTCGGCCACAGTCAAAGCCATCAAAAGGCATGGCATGCCATCCAGTGCAGGGACTTGCACCAAAGCTTGTCCCCTTGGTTCCCATTGAAATCGCAAGATTTCGTTTCCCGTCCCGAAAGGAAATGAAATTTCCTTTCGGGACGGGAAACGAAATCTTGCGACCCTGAAAAGAAAGGCTCACAAACACTCTGGAAAGAAGATATGATCAAAAGAAATGCAATTGAAAAAAACCCCCAAAATCCCAGAAAATGGGGAGATGAAATGACTACCAGAAAGTGGTCTGGGCAGAAATGAGGTGCAGTGCAAAGGACCAAAAGAGGCCAGAACTAACCTCACAGCTGTTGCAAATGCAGGGGAAAAATCAAGGAGGCAGACACAACTTGCAGGGGAAGATATCAGGGACGTGGTGAGGATACTTAAAATAATTTAAAAAAAAAAAAAAATCTCGGCCACAGTCTAAGGCATCAAAAGGCATGGCATGCCATCCAGTGCAGGGACATGCATGACATACCTCTTGGCTTGCAAGAATTGATCCCTGCGGTAAGTCAAAACAAAAAAGAAGGGCTAAGGAGCACTCTGAAATGGAGATGCCATCAAAGGAAATGAAATTGAAGGAAAAAAAAAAAAAATTTGGGAAATTTGGAGACAATGAGAAAGTGGTCTGGGCAGAAATGAGGTGCAGTGCAAAGGACCAAAAGAGGCCAGAACTAACCTCACAGCTGTTGCAAAAGCAGGGGAAAAATCAAGGAGGCAGACACAACTTGCAGGGGAAGATATCAGGGAGGTGGTGAGGATACTTAAAATAATTTAAAAAAAAAAAAAAATCTCGGCCACAGTCAAAGCCATCAAAAGGCATGGCATGCCATCCAGTGCAGGGACATGCATGACATACCTCTTGGCTTGCAAGAATTGATCCCTGCGGTAAGTCAAAACAAATAAGAAGGGCTAAGGAGCACTCTGAAATGGAGACGCCTTCAATGGAAATGAAATTAAAGGAAAAAAAAAAAAAATTTGGTAAATTTAGGGACTACGAGAAAGTGGTCTGGGCCGAAATGAGGTGCAGTGCAAAGGACCAAAAGAGGCCAGAACTAACCTCACAGCTGTTGCAAATGCAGGGGAAAAATCAAGGAGGCAGACACAACTTGCAGGGGAAGATATCAGGGACGTGGTGACGATACTTAAAATAATTAAAAAAAAAAAAAAAATCTCGGCCACAGTCAAAGCCATCAAAAGGCATGGCATGCCATCCAGTGCAGGGACTTGCACCAAAGCTTGTCCTCTTGGTTCCCATTGAAATCGCAAGATTTCGTTTCCCGTCCCGAAAGGAAATGAAATTTCCTTTCGGGACGGGAAACGAAATCTTGCGACCCTGAAAAGAAAGGCTCACAAACACTCTGGAAAGAAGATATGATCAAAAGAAATGCAATTGAAATAACCCCCAAAATCCCAGAAAATGGGGAGATGAAATGACTACCAGAAAGTGGTCTGGGCAAAAATGAGGTGCAGTGCAAAGGACCAAAAGAGGCCAGAACTAACCTCACAGCTGTTGCAAAAGCAGGGGAAAAATCAAGGAGGCAGACACAACTTGCAGGGGAAGATATCAGGGACGTGGTGAGGATACTTACAATAATTAAAAAAAAAAAAAAAATCTCGGCCACAGTCAAAGCCATCAAAAGGCATGGCATGCCATCCAGTGCAGGGACATGCATGACATACCTCTTGGCTTGCAAGAATTGATCCCTGCGGTAAGTCAAAACAAATAAGAAGGGCTAAGGAGCACTCTGAAATGGAGATGCCATCAATGGAAATGAAATTTAAGGAAAAAAAAAAAAAAATTTGGGAAATTTGGAGACTACGAGAAAGTGGTCTGGGCCAAAATGAGGTGCAGTGCAAAGGACCAAAAGAGGCCAGAACTAACCTCACAGCTATTGCAAATGCAGGGGAAAAATCAAGGAGGCAGACACAACTTGCAGGGGAAGATATCAGGGACGTGGTGAGGATACTTAAAATAATTAAAAAAAAAAAAAACAAATCTCGGCCACAGTCTAAGGCAGCAAAAGGCATGGCATGCCATCCAGTGCAGGGACATGCATGACATACCTCTTGGCTTGCAAGAATTGATCCCTGCGGTAAGTCAAAACAAATAAGAAGGGCTAAGGAGCACTCTGAAATGGAGATGCCATCAAAGGAAATGAAATTGAAGGAAAAAAAAAAAAAATTTGGGAAATTTGGAGTCAATGAGAAAGTGGTCTGGGCAGAAATGAGGTGCAGTGCAAAGGACCAAAAGAGGCCAGAACTAACCTCACAGCTGTTGCAAATGCAGGGGAAAAATCAAGGAGGCAGACACAACTTGCAGGGGAAGATATCAGGGACGTGGTGAGGATACTTAAAATAATTAAAAAAAAAAAAAAATCTCGGCCACAGGCTAAGGCATCAAAAGGCATGGCATGCCATCCAGTGCAGGGACATGCATGACATACCTCTTGGCTTGCAAGAATTGATCCCTGCGGTAAGTCAAAACAAATAAGAAGGGCTAAGGAGCACTCTGAAATGGAGATGCCATCAAAGGAAATGAAATTGAAGGAAAAAAAAAAAAATATTTGGGAAATTTAGAGACTACAAGAAAGTGGTCTGGGCCAAAATGAGGTGCAGTGCAAAGGACCAAAAGAGGCCAGAACTAACCTCACAGCTGTTGCAAAAGCAGGGGAAAAATCAAGGAGGCAGACACAACTTGCAGGGGAAGATATCAGGAACGTGGTGAGGATACTTAAAATAATTTAAAAAAAAAAAAAAATCTCGGCCACAGTCAAAGCCATCAAAAGGCATGGCATGCCATCCAGTGCAGGGACTTGCACCAAAGCTTGTCCTCTTGGTTCCCATTGAAATCGCAAGATTTCGTTTCCCGTCCCGAAAGGAAATGAAATTTCCTTTCGGGACGGGAAACGAAATCTTGCGACCCTGAAAAGAAAGGCTCATAAACACTCTGGAAAGAAGATATGATCAAAAGAAATGCAATTGAAAAAAACCCCCAAAATCCCAGAAAATGGGGAGATGAAATGACTACCAGAAAGTGGTCTGGGCAGAAATGAGGTGCAGTGCAAAGGACCAAAAGAGGCCAGAACTAACCTCACAGCTGTTGCAAATGCAGGGAAAAAATCAAGGAGGCAGACACAACTTGCAGGGGAAGATATCAGGGACGTGGTTAGGATACTTACAATAATTAAAAAAAAAAAAAATCTCGGCCACAGTCTAAGGCATCAAAAGGCATGGCATGCCATCCAGTGCAGGGACATGCACGACATACCTCTTGGCTTGCAAGAATTGATCCCTGCGGTAAGTCAAAACAAAAAAGAAGGGCTAAGGAGCACTCTGAAATGGAGATGCCATCAAAGGAAATGAAATTTAAGGAAAAAAAAAAAAAAATTGGTAAATTTAGAGACTACGAGAAAGTGGTCTGGGCCAAAATGAGGTGCAGTGCAAAGGACCAAAAGAGGCCAGAACTAACCTCACAGCTGTTGCAAAAGCAGGGGAAAAATCAAGGAGGCAGACACAACTTGCAGGGGAAGATATCAGGGACGTGGTGAGGATACTTAAAATAATTAAAAAAAAAAAAAAATCTCGGCCACAGGCTAAGGCATCAAAAGGCATGGCATGCCATCCAGTGCAGGGACATGCATGACATACCTCTTGGCTTGCAAGAATTGATCCCTGCGGTAAGTCAAAACAAATAAGAAGGGCTAAGGAGCACTCTGAAATGGAGATGCCATCAAAGGAAATGAAATTGAAGGAAAAAAAAAAAAATATTTGGGAAATTTAGAGACTACAAGAAAGTGGTCTGGGCCAAAATGAGGTGCAGTGCAAAGGACCAAAAGAGGCCAGAACTAACCTCACAGCTGTTGCAAAAGCAGGGGAAAAATCAAGGAGGCAGACACAACTTGCAGGGGAAGATATCAGGAACGTGGTGAGGATACTTAAAATAATTTAAAAAAAAAAAAAAATCTCGGCCACAGTCAAAGCCATCAAAAGGCATGGCATGCCATCCAGTGCAGGGACTTGCACCAAAGCTTGTCCTCTTGGTTCCCATTGAAATCGCAAGATTTCGTTTCCCGTCCCGAAAGGAAATGAAATTTCCTTTCGGGACGGGAAACGAAATCTTGCGACCCTGAAAAGAAAGGTTCATAAACACTCTGGAAAGAAGATATGATCAAAAGAAATGCAATTGAAAAAAACCCCCAAAATCCCAGAAAATGGGGAGATGAAATGACTACCAGAAAGTGGTCTGGGCAGAAATGAGGTGCAGTGCAAAGGACCAAAAGAGGCCAGAACTAACCTCACAGCTGTTGCAAATGCAGGGAAAAAATCAAGGAGGCAGACACAACTTGCAGGGGAAGATATCAGGGACGTGGTTAGGATACTTACAATAATTAAAAAAAAAAAAAATCTCGGCCACAGTCTAAGGCATCAAAAGGCATGGCATGCCATCCAGTGCAGGGACATGCACGACATACCTCTTGGCTTGCAAGAATTGATCCCTGCGGTAAGTCAAAACAAAAAAGAAGGGCTAAGGAGCACTCTGAAATGGAGATGCCATCAAAGGAAATGAAATTTAAGGAAAAAAAAAAAAAAATTGGTAAATTTAGAGACTACGAGAAAGTGGTCTGGGCCAAAATGAGGTGCAGTGCAAAGGACCAAAAGAGGCCGGAACTAACCTCACAGCTCTTGCAAATGCAGGGGAAAAATCAAGGAGGCAGACACAACTTGCAGGGGAAGATATCAGGGACGTGGTGAGGATACTTAAAATAATTTAAAAAAAAAAAAAATCTCGGCCACAGTCTAAGGCATCAAAAGGCATGGCATGCCATCCAGTGCAGGGACATGCATGACATACCTCTTGGCTTGCAAGAATTGATCCCTGCGGTAAGTCAAAACAAATAAGAAGGGCTAAGGAGCACTCTGAAATGGAGATGCCATCAATGGAAATGAAATTTAAGGAAAAAAAAAAAAAATTTGGGAAATTTAGAGACTACGAGAAAGTGGTCTGGGCCAAAATGAGGTGCAGTGCAAAGGACCAAAAGAGGCCAGAACTAACCTCACAGCTATTGCAAATGCAGGGGAAAAATCAAGGAGGCAGACACAACTAGCAGGGGAAGATATCAGGGAGGTGGTGAGGATACTTAAAATAATTAAAAAAAAAAAAAAAATCTCGGCCACAGTCTAAGGCATCAAAAGGCATGGCATGCCATCCAGTGCAGGGACATGCATGACATACCTCTTGGCTTGCAAGAATTGATCCCTGCGGTAAGTCAAAACAAATAAGAAGGGCTAAGGAGCACTCTGAAATGGAGATGCCATCAATGGAAATGAAATTTAAGGAAAAAAAAAAAAAAATTTGGTAAATTTAGAGACTACGAGAAAGTGGTCTGGGCAGAAATGAGATGCAGTGCAAAGGACCAAAAGAGGCCAGAACTAACCTCACAGCTGTTGCAAAAGCAGGGGAAAAATCAAGGAGGCAGACACAACCTGCAGGGGAAGATATCAGGGACGTGGTGAGGATACCTAAAATAATTTAAAAAAAAAAAAAAAATCTCGGCCACAGTCAAAGCCATCAAAAGGCATGGCATGCCATCCAGTGCAGGGACTTGCACCAAAGCTTGTCCCCTTGGTTCCCATTGAAATCGCAAGATTTCGTTTCCCGTCCCGAAAGGAAATGAAATTTCCTTTCGGGACGGGAAACGAAATCTTGCGACCCTGAAAAGAAAGGCTCACAAACACTCTGGAAAGAAGATATGATCGAAAGAAATGCAATTGAAAAAAACCCCCAAAATCCCAGAAAATGGGGAGATGAAATGACTCCCAGAAAGTGGTCTGGGCAGAAATGAGGTGCAGTGCAAAGGACCAAAAGAGGCCAGAACTAACCTCACAGCTGTTGCAAATGCAGGGGAAAAATCAAGGAGGCAGACACAACTTGCAGGGGAAGATATCAGGGACGTGGTGAGGATACTTAAAATAATTTAAAAAAAAAAAAAATCTCGGCCACAGTCTAAGGCATCAAAAGGCATGGCATGCCATCCAGTGCAGGGACATGCATGACATACCTCTTGGCTTGCAAGAATTGATCCCTGCGGTAAGTCAAAACAAATAAGAAGGGCTAAGGAGCACTCTGAAATGGAGATGCCATCAATGGAAATGAAATTTAAGGAAAAAAAAAAAAAATTTGGGAAATTTAGAGACTACGAGAAAGTGGTCTGGGCAGAAATGAGGTGCAGTGCAAAGGACCAAAAGAGGCCAGAACTAACCTCACAGCTGTTGCAAAAGCAGGGGAAAAATCAAGGAGGCAGACACAACCTGCAGGGGAAGATATCAGGGACGTGGTGAGGATACCTAAAATAATTAAAAAAAAAAAAAAAAATCTCGGCCACAGTCAAAGCCATCAAAAGGCATGGCATGCCATCCAGTGCAGGGACTTGCACCAAAGCTTGTCCCCTTGGTTCCCATTGAAATCGCAAGATTTCGTTTCCCGTCCCGAAAGGAAATTTCATTTCCTTTCGGGACGGGAAACGAAATCTTGCGACCCTGAAAAGAAAGGCTCACAAACACTCTGGAAAGAAGATATGATCAAAAGAAATGCAATTGAAAAAAACCCCCAAAATCCCAGAAAATGGGGAGATGAAATGACTACGAGAAAGTGGTCTGGGCAGAAATGAGGTGCAGTGCAAAGGACCAAAAGAGGCCAGAACTAACCTCACAGCTGTTGCAAATGCAGGGAAAAAATCAAGGAGGCAGACACAACTTGCAGGGGAAGATATCAGGGACGTGGTTAGGATACTTACAATAATTAAAAAAAAAAAAAATCTCGGCCACAGTCAAAGCCATCAAAAGGCATGGCATGCCATCCAGTGCAGGGACATGCACGACATACCTCTTGGCTTGCAAGAATTGATCCCTGCGGTATGTCAAAACAAATAAGAAGGGCTAAGGAGCACTCTGAAATGGAGATGCCATCAATGGAAATGAAATTTAAGGAAAAAAAAAAAAAAATTTGGGAAAGTTAGAGACTACGAGAAAGTGGTCTGGGCCAAAATGAGGTGCAGTGCAAAGGACCAAAAGAGGCCAGAACTAACCTCACAGCTATTGCAAATGCAGGGGAAAAATCAAGGAGGCAGACACAACTAGCAGGGGAAGATATCAGGGAGGTGGTGAGGATACTTAAAATAATTTAAAAAAAAAAAAAAATCTCGGCCACAGTCTAAGGCATCAAAAGGCATGGCATGCCATCCAGTGCAGGGACATGCATGACATACCCCTTGGCTTGCAAGAATTGATCCCTGCGGTAAGTCAAAACAAATAAGAAGGGCTAAGGAGCACTCTGAAATGGAGATGCCATCAATGGAAATGAAATTTAAGGAAAAAAAAAAAAAAATTTGGTAAATTTAGAGACTACGAGAAAGTGGTCTGGGCAGAAATGAGGTGCAGTGCAAAGGACCAAAAGAGGCCAGAACTAACCTCACAGCTGTTGCAAAAGCAGGGGAAAAATCAAGGAGGCAGACACAACCTGCAGGGGAAGATATCAGGGACGTGGTGAGGATACCTAAAATAATAAAAATAAAAAAAAAAAAATCTCGGCCACAGTCAAAGCCATCAAAAGGCATGGCATGCCATCCAGTGCAGGGACTTGCACCAAAGCTTGTCCTCTTGGTTCCCATTGAAATCGCAAGATTTCGTTTCCCGTCCCGAAAGTAAATGAAATTTCCTTTCGGGACGGGAAACGAAATCTTGCGACCCTGAAAAGAAAGGCTCATAAACACTCTGGAAAGAAGATATGATCAAAAGAAATGCAATTGAAAAAAACCCCCAAAATCCCAGAAAATGGGGAGATGAAATGACTACCAGAAAGTGGTCTGGGCAGAAATGAGGTGCAGTGTAAAGGACCAAAAGAGGCCAGAACTAACCTCACAGCTGTTGCAAATGCAGGGGAAAAATCAAGGAGGCAGACACAACTTGCAGGGGAAGATATCAGGGACGTGGTGAGGATACTTAAAATAATTTAAAAAAAAAAAAAATCTCGGCCACAGTCTAAGGCATCAAAAGGCATGGCATGCCATCCAGTGCAGGGACATGCACGACATACCTCTTGGCTTGCAAGAATTGATCCCTGCGGTAAGTCAAAACAAATAAGAAGGGCTAAGGAGCACTCTGAAATGGAGATGCCATCAAAGGAAATGAAATTGAAGGAAAAAAAAAAAAAATTTGGGAAATTTGGAGACAATGAGAAAGTGGTCTGGGCAGAAATGAGGTGCAGTGCAAAGGACCAAAAGAGGCCAGAACTAACCTCACAGCTGTTGCAAAAGCAGGGGAAAAATCAAGGAGGCAGACACAACTTGCAGGGGAAGATATCAGGGAGGTGGTGAGGATACTTAAAATAATTAAAAAAAAAAAAAAAATCTCGGCCACAGTCAAAGCCATCAAAAGGCATGGCATGCCATCCAGTGCAGGGACATGCATGACATACCTCTTGGCTTGCAAGAATTGATCCCTGCGGTAAGTCAAAACAAATAAGAAGGGCTAAGGAGCACTCTGAAATGGAGATGCCATCAATGGAAATGAAATTTATGGAAAAAAAAAAAAAAAATTTGGGAAATTTAGAGACTACAAGAAAGTGGTCTGGGCCAAAATGAGGTGCAGTGCAAAGGACCAAAAGAGGCCAGAACTAACCTCACAGCTGTTGCAAATGCAGGGGAAAAATCAAGGAGGCGGACACAACTTGCAGGGGAATATATCAGGGAGGTGGTGAGGATACTTAAAATAATTAAAAAAAAAAAAAAATCTCGGCCACAGTCTAAGGCATCAAAAGGCATGGCATGCCATCCAGTGCAGGGACATGCATGACATACCTCTTGGCTTGCAAGAATTGATCCCTGCGGTAAGTCAAAACAAATAAGAAGGTCTAAGGAGCACTCTGAAATGGAGATGCCATCAATGGAAATGAAATTTAAGGAAAAAAAAAAAAATTTGGTAAATTTAGAGACTACGAGAAAGTGGTCTGGGCAGAAATGAGGTGCAGTGCAAAGGACCAAAAGAGGCCAGAACTAACCTCACAGCTGTTGCAAATGCAGGGGAAAAATCAAGGAGGCAGACACAACCTGCAGGGGAAGATATCAGGGACGTGGTGAGGATACCTAAAATAATTAAAAAAAAAAAAAAAAATCTCGGCCACAGTCAAAGCCATCAAAAGGCATGGCATGCCATCCAGTGCAGGGACTTGCACCAAAGCTTGTCCCCGTGGTTCCCATTGAAATCGCAAGATTTCGTTTCCCGTCCCGAAAGGAAATGAAATTTCCTTTCGGGACGGGAAACGAAATCTTGCAACCCTGAAAAGAAAGGCTCACAAACACTCTGGAAAGAAGATATGATCAAAAGAAATGCAATTGAAAAAAAACCCCAAAATCCCAGAAAATGGGGAGATGAAATGACTACGAGAAAGTGGTCTGGGCAGAAATGAGGTGCAGTGCAAAGGACCAAAAGAGGCCAGAACTAACCTCACAGCTGTTGCAAAAGCAGGGGAAAAATCAAGGAGGCAGACACAACCTGCAGGGGAAGATATCAGGGATGTGGTGAGGATACTTAAAATAATTAAAAAAAAAAAAAAAATCTCGGCCACAGTCAAAGCCATCAAAAGGCATGGCATGCCATCCAGTGCAGGGACTTGCATGACATACCTCTTGGCTTGCAAGAATTGATCCCTGCGGTAAGTCAAAACAAATAAGAAGGGCTAAGGAGCACTCTGAAATGGAGATGCCATCAATGGAAATGAAATTTATGGAAAAAAAAAAAAAAAATTTGGGAAATTTAGAGACTACAAGAAAGTGGTCTGGGCCAAAATGAGGTGCAGTGCAAAGGACCAAAAGAGGCCAGAACTAACCTCACAGCTGTTGCAAATGCAGGGGAAAAATCAAGGAGGCAGACACAACTTGCAGGGGAAGATATCAGGGACGTGGTGAGGATACTTAAAATAATTAAAAAAAAAAAAAAAATCTCGGCCACAGTCTAAGGCATCAAAAGGCATGGCATGCCATCCAGTGCAGGGACATGCATGACATACCTCTTGGCTTGCAAGAATTGATCCCTGCGGTAAGTCAAAACAAATAAGAAGGGCTAAGGAGCACTCTGAAATGGAGATGCCATCAATGGAAATGAAATTTAAGGAAAAAAAAAAAAATTTGGTAAATTTAGAGACTACGAGAAAGTGGTCTGGGCAGAAATGAGGTGCAGTGCAAAGGACCAAAAGAGGCCAGAACTAACCTCACAGCTGTTGCAAAAGCAGGGGAAAAATCAAGGAGGCAGACACAACCTGCAGGGGAAGATATCAGGGACGTGGTGAGGATACCTAAAATAATTTAAAAAAAAAAAAAAAATCTCGGCCACAGTCAAAGCCATCAAAAGGCATGGCATGCCATCCAGTGCAGGGACTTGCACCAAAGCTTGTCCCCTTGGTTCCCATTAAAATCGCAAGATTTCGTTTCCCGTCCCGAAAGGAAATGAAATTTCCTTTCGGGATGGAAAACGAAATCTTGCGACCCTGAAAAGAAAGGCTCACAAACACTCTGGAAAGAAGATATGATCAAAAGAAATGCAATTGAAAAAAACCCCCAAAATCCCAGAAAATGGGGAGATGAAATGACTACCAGAAAGTGGTCTGGGCAGAAATGAGGTGCAGTGCAAAGGACCAAAAGAGGCCAGAACTAACCTCACAGCTGTTGCAAAAGCAGGGGAAAAATCAAGGAGGCAGACACAACTTGCAGGGGAAGATATCAGGGACGTGGTTAGGATACTTACAATAATTAAAAAAAAAAAAAATCTCGGCCACAGTCAAAGCCATCAAAAGGCATGGCATGCCATCCAGTGCAGGGACATGCATGACATACCTCTTGGCTTGCAAGAATTGACACCTGCGGTAAGTCAAAACAAAAAAGAAGGGCTAAGGAGCACTCTGAAATGGAGATGCCATCAATGGAAATGAAATTTAAGGAAAAAAAAAAAAAATTTGGGAAATTTAGAGACTACGAGAAAGTGGTCTGGGCAGAAATGAGGTGCAGTGCAAAGGACCAAAAGAGGCCAGAACTAACCTCACAGCTGTTGCAAATGCAGGGGAAAAATCAAGGAGGCAGACACAACTTGCAGGGGAAGATATCAGGGATGTGGTTAGGATACTTACAATAATTAAAAAAAAAAAAAAAATCTCGGCCACAGTCAAAGCCATCAAAAGGCATGGCATGCCATCCAGTGCAGGGACTTGCATGACATACCTCTTGGCTTGCAAGAATTGATCCCTGCGGTAAGTCAAAACAAATAAGAAGGGCTAAGGAGCACTCTGAAATGGAGATGCCATCAATGGAAATGAAATTTATGGAAAAAAAAAAAAAAAATTTGGGAAATTTAGAGACTACAAGAAAGTGGTCTGGGCCAAAATGAGGTGCAGTGCAAAGGACCAAAAGAGGCCAGAACTAACCTCACAGCTGTTGCAAATGCAGGGGAAAAATCAAGGAGGCAGACACAACTTGCAGGGGAATATATCAGGGAGGTGGTGAGGATACTTAAAATAATTAAAAAAAAAAAAAAATCTCGGCCACAGTCAAAGCCATCAAAAGGCATGGCATGCCATCCAGTGCAGGGACATGCATGACATACCTCTTGGCTTGCAAGAATTGATCCCTGCGGTAAGTCAAAACAAATAAGAAGGTCTAAGGAGCACTCTGAAATGGAGATGCCATCAATGGAAATGAAATTTAAGGAAAAAAAAAAAAATTTGGTAAATTTAGAGACTACGAGAAAGTGGTCTGGGCAGAAATGAGGTGCAGTGCAAAGGACCAAAAGAGGCCAGAACTAACCTCACAGCTGTTGCAAAAGCAGGGGAAAAATCAAGGAGGCAGACACAACCTGCAGGGGAAGATATCAGGGACGTGGTGAGGATACCTAAAATAATTTTAAAAAAAAAAAAAAATCTCGGCCACAGTCAAAGCCATCAAAAGGCATGGCATGCCATCCAGTGCAGGGACTTGCACCAAAGCTTGTCCCCTTGGTTCCCATTGAAATCGCAAGATTTCGTTTCCCGTCCCGAAAGGAAATGAAATTTCCTTTCGGGACGGGAAACGAAATCTTGCGACCCTGAAAAGAAAGGCTCACAAACACTCTGGAAAGAAGATATGATCAAAAGAAATGCAATTGAAAAAAACCCCCAAAATCCCAGAAAATGGGGAGATGAAATGACTACGAGAAAGTGGTCTGGGCAGAAATGAGGTGCAGTGCAAAGGACCAAAAGAGGCCAGAACTAACCTCACAGCTGTGGCAAATACAGGGGAAAAATCAAGGAGGCAGACACAACTTGCAGGGGAAGATATCAGGGACGTGGTGAGGATACTTACAATAATTTAAAAAAAAAAAAATCTCGGCCACAGTCAAAGCCATCAAAAGGCATGGCATGCCATCCAGTGCAGGGACATGCATGACATACCTCTTGGCTTGCAAGAATTGATCCCTGCGGTAAGTCAAAACAAATAAGAAGGGCTAAGGAGCACTCTGAAATGGAGATGCCATCAATGGAAATGAAATTTATGGAAAAAAAAAAAAAAAATTTGGGAAATTTAGAGACTACAAGAAAGTGGTCTGGGCCAAAATGAGGTGCAGTGCAAAGGACCAAAAGAGGCCAGAACTAACCTCACAGCTGTTGCAAAAGCAGGGGAAAAATCAAGGAGGCAGACACAACCTGCAGGGGAAGATATCAGGGACGTGGTGAGGATACCTAAAATAATTTAAAAAAAAAAAAAAAATCTCGGCCACAGTCAAAGCCATCAAAAGGCATGGCATGCCAGCCAGTGCAGGGACTTGCACCAAAGCTTGTCCCCTTGGTTCCCATTAAAATCGCAAGATTTCGTTTCCCGTCCCGAAAGGAAATGAAATTTCCTTTCGGGACGGGAAACGAAATCTTGCGACCCTGAAAAGAAAGGCTCACAAACACTCTGGAAAGAAGATATGATCAAAAGAAATGCAATTGAAAAAAACCCCCAAAATCCCAGAAAATGGGGAGATGAAATGACTACCAGAAAGTGGTCTGGGCAGAAATGATGTGCAGTGCAAAGGACCAAAAGAGGCCAGAACTAACCTCACAGCTGTTGCAAAAGCAGGGGAAAAATCAAGGAGGCAGACACAACTTGCAGGGGAAGATATCAGGGACGTGGTTAGGATACTTAAAATAATTAAAAAAAAAAAAAATCTCGGCCACAGTCAAAGCCATCAAAAGGCATGGCATGCCATCCAGTGCAGGGACATGCATGACATACCTCTTGGCTTGCAAGAATTGATCCCTGCGGTAAGTCAAAACAAATAAGAAGGGCTAAGGAGCACTCTGAAATGGAGATGCCATCAATGGAAATGAAATTTAAGGAAAAAAAAAAAAAATTTGGGAAATTTAGAGACTACGAGAAAGTGGTCTGGGCAGAAATGAGGTGCAGTGCAAAGGACCAAAAGAGGCCAGAACTAACCTCACAGCTGTTGCAAATGCAGGGGAAAAATCAAGGAGGCAGACACAACTTGCAGGGGAAGATATCAGGGACGTGGTGAGGATACTTAAAATAATTAAAAAAAAAAAAAAAATCTCGGCCACAGTCAAAGCCATCAAAAGGCATGGCATGCCATCCAGTGCAGGGACTTGCATCACATACCTCTTGGCTTGCAAGAATTGATCCCTGCGGTAAGTCAAAACAAATAAGAAGGTCTAAGGAGCACTCTGAAATGGAGATGCCATCAATGGAAATGAAATTTATGGAAAAAAAAAAAAAAATTTGGGAAATTTAGAGACTACAAGAAAGTGGTCTGGGCCAAAATGAGGTGCAGTGCAAAGGACCAAAAGAGGCCAGAACTAACCTCACAGCTGTTGCAAATGCAGGGGAAAAATCAAGGAGGCAGACACAACTTGCAGGGGAATATATCAGGGACGTGGTGAGGATACTTAAAATAATTAAAAAAAAAAAAAAAATCTCGGCCACAGTCAAAGCCATCAAAAGGCATGGCATGCCATCCAGTGCAGGGACTTGCATCACATACCTCTTGGCTTGCAAGAATTGATCCCTGCGGTAAGTCAAAACAAATAAGAAGGGCTAAGGAGCACTCTGAAATGGAGATGCCATCAATGGAAATGAAATTTATGGAAAAAAAAAAAAAAAATTTGGGAAATTTAGAGACTACAAGAAAGTGGTCTGGGCCAAAATGAGGTGCAGTGCAAAGGACCAAAAGAGGCCAGAACTAACCTCACAGCTGTTGCAAAAGCAGGGGAAAAATCAAGGAGGCAGACACAACTTGCAGGGGAATATATCAGGGAGGTGGTGAGGATACTTAAAATAATTAAAAAAAAAAAAAAATCTCGGCCACAGTCAAAGCCATCAAAAGGCATGGCATGCCATCCAGTGCAGGGACATGCATGACATACCTCTTGGCTTGCAAGAATTGATCCCTGCGGTAAGTCAAAACAAATAAGAAGGTCTAAGGAGCACTCTGAAATGGAGATGCCATCAATGGAAATGAAATTTAAGGAAAAAAAAAAAAATTTGGTAAATTTAGAGACTACGAGAAAGTGGTCTGGGCAGAAATGAGGTGCAGTGCAAAGGACCAAAAGAGGCCAGAACTAACCTCACAGCTGTTGCAAAAGCAGGGGAAAAATCAAGGAGGCAGACACAACCTGCAGGGGAAGATATCAGGGACGTGGTGAGGATACCTAAAATAATTTTAAAAAAAAAAAAAAATCTCGGCCACAGTCAAAGCCATCAAAAGGCATGGCATGCCATCCAGTGCACGGACTTGCACCAAAGCTTGTCCCCTTGGTTCCCATTGAAATCGCAAGATTTCGTTTCCCGTCCCGAAAGGAAATGAAATTTCCTTTCGGGACGGGAAACGAAATCTTGCGACCCTGAAAAGAAAGGCTCACAAACACTCTGGAAAGAAGATATGATCAAAAGAAATGCAATTGAAAAAAACCCCCAAAATCCCAGAAAATGGGGAGATGAAATGACTACGAGAAAGTGGTCTGGGCAGAAATGAGGTGCAGTGCAAAGGACCAAAAGAGGCCAGAACTAACCTCACAGCTGTGGCAAATACAGGGGAAAAATCAAGGAGGCAGACACAACTTGCAGGGGAAGATATCAGGGACGTGGTGAGGATACTTACAATAATTTAAAAAAAAAAAAATCTCGGCCACAGTCAAAGCCATCAAAAGGCATGGCATGCCATCCAGTGCAGGGACATGCATGACATACCTCTTGGCTTGCAAGAATTGATCCCTGCGGTAAGTCAAAACAAATAAGAAGGGCTAAGGAGCACTCTGAAATGGAGATGCCATCAATGGAAATGAAATTTATGGAAAAAAAAAAAAAAATTTGGGAAATTTAGAGACTACAAGAAAGTGGTCTGGGCCAAAATGAGGTGCAGTGCAAAGGACCAAAAGAGGCCAGAACTAACCTCACAGCTGTTGCAAAAGCAGGGGAAAAATCAAGGAGGCAGACACAACCTGCAGGGGAAGATATCAGGGACGTGGTGAGGATACCTAAAATAATTTAAAAAAAAAAAAAAAATCTCGGCCACAGTCAAAGCCATCAAAAGGCATGGCATGCCAGCCAGTGCAGGGACTTGCACCAAAGCTTGTCCCCTTGGTTCCCATTAAAATCGCAAGATTTCGTTTCCCGTCCCGAAAGGAAATGAAATTTCCTTTCGGGACGGGAAACGAAATCTTGCGACCCTGAAAAGAAAGGCTCACAAACACTCTGGAAAGAAGATATGATCAAAAGAAATGCAATTGAAAAAAACCCCCAAAATCCCAGAAAATGGGGAGATGAAATGACTACCAGAAAGTGGTCTGGGCAGAAATGATGTGCAGTGCAAAGGACCAAAAGAGGCCAGAACTAACCTCACAGCTGTTGCAAAAGCAGGGGAAAAATCAAGGAGGCAGACACAACTTGCAGGGGAAGATATCAGGGACGTGGTTAGGATACTTAAAATAATTAAAAAAAAAAAAATCTCGGCCACAGTCAAAGCCATCAAAAGGCATGGCATGCCATCCAGTGCAGGGACATGCACGACATACCTCTTGGCTTGCAAGAATTGATCCCTGCGGTAAGTCAAAACAAATAAGAAGGGCTAAGGAGCACTCTGAAATGGAGATGCCATCAATGGAAATGAAATTTAAGGAAAAAAAAAAAAAATTTGGGAAATTTAGAGACTACGAGAAAGTGGTCTGGGCAGAAATGAGGTGCAGTGCAAAGGACCAAAAGAGGCCAGAACTAACCTCACAGCTGTTGCAAATGCAGGGGAAAAATCAAGGAGGCAGACACAACTTGCAGGGGAAGATATCAGGGACGTGGTGAGGATACTTAAAATAATTAAAAAAAAAAAAAAAATCTCGGCCACAGTCAAAGCCATCAAAAGGCATGGCATGCCATCCAGTGCAGGGACTTGCATCACATACCTCTTGGCTTGCAAGAATTGATCCCTGCGGTAAGTCAAAACAAATAAGAAGGTCTAAGGAGCACTCTGAAATGGAGATGCCATCAATGGAAATGAAATTTATGGAAAAAAAAAAAAAAATTTGGGAAATTTAGAGATTACAAGAAAGTGGTCTGGGCCAAAATGAGGTGCAGTGCAAAGGACCAAAAGAGGCCAGAACTAACCTCACAGCTGTTGCAAATGCAGGGGAAAAATCAAGGAGGCAGACACAACTTGCAGGGGAATATATCAGGGACGTGGTGAGGATACTTAAAATAATTAAAAAAAAAAAAAAATCTCGGCCACAGTCTAAGGCATCAAAAGGCATGGCATGCCATCCAGTGCAGGGACATGCATGACATACCTCTTGGCTTGCAAGAATTGATCCCTGCGGTAAGTCAAAACAAATAAGAAGGTCTAAGGAGCACTCTGAAATGGAGATGCCATCAATGGAAATGAAATTTAAGGAAAAAAAAAAAAATTTGGTAAATTTAGAGACTACGAGAAAGTGGTCTGGGCAGAAATGAGGTGCAGTGCAAAGGACCAAAAGAGGCCAGAACTAACCTCACAGCTGTTGCAAAAGCAGGGGAAAAATCAAGGAGGCAGACACAACCTGCAGGGGAAGATATCAGGGACGTGGTGAGGATACCTAAAATAATTTAAAAAAAAAAAAAAAATCTCGGCCACAGTCAAAGCCATCAAAAGGCATGGCATGCCATCCAGTGCAGGGACTTGCACCAAAGCTTGTCCCCTTGGTTCCCATTGAAATCGCAAGATTTCGTTTCCCGTCCCGAAAGGAAATGAAATTTCCTTTCGGGACGGGAAACGAAATCTTGCGACCCTGAAAAGAAAGGCTCACAAACACTCTGGAAAGAAGATATGATCAAAAGAAATGCAATTGAAAAAAACCCCCAAAATCCCAGAAAATGGGGAGATGAAATGACTACCAGAAAGTGGCCTGGGCAGAAATGAGGTGCAGTGCAAAGGACCAAAAGAGGCCAGAACTAACCTCACAGCTGTTGCAAAAGTAGGGGAAAAATCAAGGAGGCAGACACAACTTGCAGGGGAAGATATCAGGGACGTGGTGAGGATACTTACAATAATTTAAAAAAAAAAAAATCTCGGCCACAGTCAAAGCCATCAAAAGGCATGGCATGCCATCCAGTGCAGGGACATGCATGACATACCTCTTGGCTTGCAAGAATTGATCCCTGCGGTAAGTCAAAACAAATAAGAAGGGCTAAGGAGCACTCTGAAATGGAGATGCCATCAATGGAAATGAAATTTATGGAAAAAAAAAAAAAAAATTTGGGAAATTTAGAGACTACAAGAAAGTGGTCTGGGCCAAAATGAGGTGCAGTGCAAAGGACCAAAAGAGGCCAGAACTAACCTCACAGCTGTTGCAAAAGCAGGGGAAAAATCAAGGAGGCAGACACAACCTGCAGGGGAAGATATCAGGGACGTGGTGAGGATACCTAAAATAATTAAAAAAAAAAAAAAAATCTCGGCCACAGTCAAAGCCATCAAAAGGCATGGCATGCCATCCAGTGCAGGGACATGCAAGACATACCTCTTGGCTTGCAAGAATTGATCCCTGCGGTAAGTCAAAACAAATAAGAAGGGCTAAGGAGCACTCTGAAATGGAGATGCCATCAATGGAAATTAAATTTAAGGAAAAAAAAAAAAATTTGGTAAATTTAGAGACTACGAGAAAGTGGTCTGGGCAGAAATGAGGTGCAGTGCAAAGGACCAAAAGAGGCCAGAACTAACCTCACAGCTGTTGCAAAAGCAGGGGAAAAATCAAGGAGGCAGACACAACCTGCAGGGGAAGATATCAGGGACGTGGTGAGGATACCTAAAATAATTTAAAAAAAAAAAAAAAATCTCGGCCACAGTCAAAGCCATCAAAAGGCATGGCATGCCATCCAGTGCACGGACTTGCACCAAAGCTTGTCCCCTTGGTTCCCATTGAAATCGCAAGATTTCGTTTCCCGTCCCGAAAGGAAATGAAATTTCCTTTCGGGACGGGAAACGAAATCTTGCGACCCTGAAAAGAAAGGCTCACAAACACTCTGGAAAGAAGATATGATCAAAAGAAATGCAATTGAAAAAAACCCCCAAAATCCCAGAAAATGGGGAGATGAAATGACTACCAGAAAGTGGTCTGGGCAGAAATGAGGTGCAGTGCAAAGGACCAAAAGAGGCCAGAACTAACCTCACAGCTGTTGCAAAAGCAGGGGAAAAATCAAGGAGGCAGACACAACCTGCAGGGGAAGATATCAGGGACGTGGTGAGGATACTTACAATAATTTAAAAAAAAAAAAATCTCGGCCACAGTCAAAGCCATCAAAAGGCATGGCATGCCATCCAGTGCAGGGACATGCATGACATACCTCTTGGCTTGCAAGAATTGATCCCTGCGGTAAGTCAAAACAAATAAGAAGGGCTAAGGAGCACTCTGAAATGGAGATGCCATCAATGGAAATGAAATTTAAGGAAAAAAAAAAAAAAATTTGGGATATTTAGAGACTACGAGAAAGTGGTCTGGGCAGAAATGAGGTGCAGTGCAAAGGACCAAAAGAGGCCAGAACTAACCTCACAGCTGTTGCAAAAGCAGGGGAAAAATCAAGGAGGCAGACACAACTAGCAGGGGAAGATATCAGGGAGGTGGTGAGGATACTTAAAATAATTAAAAAAAAAAAAAAAATCTCGGCCACAGTCAAAGCCATCAAAAGGCATGGCATGCCATCCAGTGCAGGGACATGCATGACATACCTCTTGGCTTGCAAGAATTGATCCCTGTGGTAAGTCAAAACAAATAAGAAGGGCTAAGGAGCACTCTGAAATGGAGATGCCATCAATGGAAATGAAATTTAAGGAAAAAAAAAAAAAAATTTGGGAAATTTAGGGACTACGAGAAAGTGGTCTGGGCAGAAATGAGGTGCAGTGCAAAGGACCAAAAGAGGCCAGAACTAACCTCACAGCTGTTGCAAAAGCAGGGGAAAAATCAAGGAGGCAGACACAACCTGCAGGGGAAGATATCAGGGACGTGGTGAGGATACCTAAAATAATTAAAAAAAAAAAAAAAAATCTCGGCCACAGTCAAAGCCATCAAAAGGCATGGCATGCCATCCAGTGCAGGGACTTGCACCAAAGCTTGTCCCCTTGGTTCCCATTGAAATCGCAAGATTTCGTTTCCCGTCCCGAAAGGAAATGAAATTTCCTTTCGGGACGGGAAACGAAATCTTGCGACCCTGAAAAGAAAGGCTCACAAACACTCTGGAAAGAAGATATGATCAAAAGAAATGCAATTGAAAAAAACCCCCAAAATCCCAGAAAATGGGGAGATGAAATGACTACCAGAAAGTGGTCTGGGCAGAAATGAGGTGCAGTGCAAAGGACCAAAAGAGGCCAGAACTAACCTCACAGCTGTTGCAAAAGCAGGGGAAAAATCAAGGAGGCAGACACAACTTGCAGGGGAAGATATCAGGGACGTGGTTAGGATACTTACAATAATTAAAAAAAAAAAAAATCTCGGCCACAGTCAAAGCCATCAAAAGGCATGGCATGCCATCCAGTGCAGGGACTTGCACCAAAGCTTGTCCCCTTGGTTCCCATTGAAATCGCAAGATTTCGTTTCCCGTCCCGAAAGGAAATGAAATTTTTCGTGGTGAGGATACTTAAAATAATTTAAAAAAAAAAAAAAATCTCGGCCACAGTCTAAGGCATCAGAAGGCATGGCATGCCATCCAGTGCAGGGACATGCATGACATACCTCTTGGCTTGCAAGAATTGATCCCTGCGGTAAGTCAAAACAAATAAGAAGGGCTAAGGAGCACTCTGAAATGGAGATGCCATCAAAGGAAATGAAATTGAAGGGAAAAAAAAAAAAAATTTGGGAAATTTGGAGACAATGAGAAAGTGGTCTGGGCAGAAATGAGGTGCAGTGCAAAGGACCAAAAGAGGCCAGAACTAACCTCACAGCTGTTGCAAAAGCAGGGGAAAAATCAAGGAGGCAGACACAACCTGCAGGGGAAGATATCAGGGACGTGGTGAGGATACCTAAAATAATTAAAAAAAAAAAAAAAATCTCGGCCACAGTCAAAGCCATCAAAAGGCATGGCATGCCATCCAGTGCAGGGACTTGCACCAAAGCTTGTCCCCTTGGTTCCTATTGAAATCGCAAGATTTCGTTTCCCGTCCCGAAAGGAAATGAAATTTCCTTTCGGGACGGGAAACGAAATCTTGCGACCCTGAAAAGAAAGGCTCACAAACACTCTGGAAAGAAGATATGATCAAAAGAAATGCAATTGAAAAAAACCCCCAAAATCCCAGAAAATGGGGAGATGAAATGACTACCAGAAAGTGGTCTGGGCAGAAATGAGGTGCAGTGCAAAGGACCAAAAGAGGCCAGAACTAACCTCACAGCTGTTGCAAAAGCAGGGGAAAAATCAAGGAGGCAGACACAACTTGCAGGGGAAGATATCAGGGACGTGGTGAGGATACTTACAATAATTTAAAAAAAAAAAAATCTCGGCCACAGTCAAAGCCATCAAAAGGCATGGCATGCCATCCAGTGCAGGGACATGCATGACATACCTCTTGGCTTGCAAGAATTGATCCCTGCGGTAAGTCAAAACAAATAAGAAGGGCTAAGGAGCACTCTGAAATGGAGATGCCATCAATGGAAATGAAATTTATGGAAAAAAAAAAAAAAAATTTGGGAAATTTAGAGACTACAAGAAAGTGGTCTGGGCAAAAATGAGGTGCAGTGCAAAGGACCAAAAGAGGCCAGAACTAACCTCACAGCTGTTGCAAAAGCAGGGGAAAAATCAAGGAGGCAGACACAACCTGCAGGGGAAGATATCAGGGACGTGGTGAGGATACCTAAAATAATTTAAAAAAAAAAAAAAAATCTCGGCCACAGTCAAAGCCATCAAAAGGCATGGCATGCCATCCAGTGCAGGGACTTGCACCAAAGCTTGTCCCCTTGGTTCCCATTAAAATCGCAAGATTTCGTTTCCCGTCCCGAAAGGAAATGAAATTTCCTTTCGGGACGGGAAACGAAATCTTGCGACCCTGAAAAGAAAGGCTCACAAACACTCTGGAAAGAAGATATGATCAAAAGAAATGCAATTGAAAAAAACCCCCAAAATCCCAGAAAATGGGGAGATGAAATGACTACCAGAAAGTGGTCTGGGCAGAAATGAGGTGCAGTGCAAAGGACCAAAAGAGGCCAGAACTAACCTCACAGCTGTTGCAAAAGCAGGGGAAAAATCAAGGAGGCAGACACAACTTGCAGGGGAAGATATCAGGGACGTGGTTAGGATACTTACAATAATTAAAAAAAAAAAAAATCTCGGCCACAGTCAAAGCCATCAAAAGGCATGGCATGCCATCCAGTGCAGGGACATGCATGACATACCTCTTGGCTTGCAAGAATTGATCCCTGCGGTAAGTCAAAACAAATAAGAAGGGCTAAGGAGCACTCTGAAATGGAGATGCCATCAATGGAAATGAAATTTAAGGAAAAAAAAAAAAAATTTGGGAAATTTAGAGACTACGAGAAAGTGGTCTGGGCAGAAATGAGGTGCAGTGCAAAGGACCAAAAGAGGCCAGAACTAACCTCACAGCTGTTGCAAATGCAGGGGAAAAATCAAGGAGGCAGACAAAACTTGCAGGGGAAGATATCAGGGACGTGGTGAGGATACTTAAAATAATTAAAAAAAAAAAAAAAATCTCGGCCACAGTCAAAGCCATCAAAAGGCATGGCATGCCATCCAGTGCAGGGACTTGCATCACATACCTCTTGGCTTGCAAGAATTGATCCCTGCGGTAAGTCAAAACAAATAAGAAGGTCTAAGGAGCACTCTGAAATGGAGATGCCATCAATGGAAATGAAATTTATGGAAAAAAAAAAAAAAAATTTGGGAAATTTAGAGACTACAAGAAAGTGGTCTGGGCCAAAATGAGGTGCAGTGCAAAGGACCAAAAGAGGCCAGAACTAACCTCACAGCTGTTGCAAAAGCAGGGGAAAAATCAAGGAGGCAGACACAACTTGCAGGGCAATATATCAGGGAGGTGGTGAGGATACTTAAAATAATTAAAAAAAAAAAAAAATCTCGGCCACAGTCTAAGGCATCAAAAGGCATGGCATGCCATCCAGTGCAGGGACATGCATGACATACCTCTTGGCTTGCAAGAATTGATCCCTGCGGTAAGTCAAAACAAATAAGAAGGTCTAAGGAGCACTCTGAAATGGAGATGCCATCAATGGAAATGAAATTTAAGGAAAAAAAAAAAAATTTGGTAAATTTAGAGACTACGAGAAAGTGGTCTGGGCAGAAATGAGGTGCAGTGCAAAGGACCAAAAGAGGCCAGAACTAACCTCACAGCTGTTGCAAAAGCAGGGGAAAAATCAAGGAGGCAGACACAACCTGCAGGGGAAGATATCAGGGACGTGGTGAGGATACCTAAAATAATTTAAAAAAAAAAAAAAAAATCTCGGCCACAGTCAAAGCCATCAAAAGGCATGGCATGCCATCCAGTGCACGGACTTGCACCAAAGCTTGTCCCCTTGGTTCCCATTGAAATCGCAAGATTTCGTTTCCCGTCCCGAAAGGAAATGAAATTTCCTTTCGGGACGGGAAACGAAATCTTGCGACCCTGAAAAGAAAGGCTCACAAACACTCTGGAAAGAAGATATGATCAAAAGAAATGCAATTGAAAAAAACCCCCAAAATCCCAGAAAATGGGGAGATGAAATGACTACCAGAAAGTGGTCTGGGCAGAAATGAGGTGCAGTGCAAAGGACCAAAAGAGGCCAGAACTAACCTCACAGCTATTGCAAATGCAGGGGAAAAATCAAGGAGGCAGACACAACTTGCAGGGGAAGATATCAGGGACGTGGTGAGGATACTTACAATAATTTAAAAAAAAAAAAATCTCGGCCACAGTCAAAGCCATCAAAAGGCATGGCATGCCATCCAGTGCAGGGACATGCATGACATACCTCTTGGCTTGCAAGAATTGATCCCTGCGGTAAGTCAAAACAAATAAGAAGGGCTAAGGAGCACTCTGAAATGGAGATGCCATCAATGGAAATGAAATTTAAGGAAAAAAAAAAAATTTGGGATATTTAGAGACTACGAGAAAGTGGTCTGGGCAGAAATGAGGTGCAGTGCAAAGGACCAAAAGAGGCCAGAACTAACCTCACAGCTGTTGCAAATGCAGAGGAAAAATCAAGGAGGCAGACACAACTAGCAGGGGAAGATATCAGGGAGGTGGTGAGGATACTTAAAATAATTAAAAAAAAAAAAAAAATCTCGGCCACAGTCAAAGCCATCAAAAGGCATGGCATGCCATCCAGTGCAGGGACTTGCATGACATACCTCTTGGCTTGCAAGAATTGATCCCTGCGGTAAGTCAAAACAAATAAGAAGGGCTAAGGAGCACTCTGAAATGGAGATGCCATCAATGGAAATGAAATTTATGGAAAAAAAGAAAAAAAATTTGGGAAATTTAGAGACTACAAGAAAGTGGTCTGGGCCAAAATGAGGTGCAGTGCAAAGGACCAAAAGAGGCCAGAACTAACCTCACAGCTGTTGCAAATGCAGGGGAAAAATCAAGGAGGCAGACACAACTTGCAGGGGAAGATATCAGGGACGTGGTGAGGATACTTAAAATAATTAAAAAAAAAAAAAAATCTCGGCCACAGTCTAAGGCATCAAAAGGCATGGCATGCCATCCAGTGCAGGGACATGCAAGACATACCTCTTGGCTTGCAAGAATTGATCCCTGCGGTAAGTCAAAACAAATAAGAAGGGCTAAGGAGCACTCTGAAATGGAGATGCCATCAATGGAAATGAAATTTAAGGAAAAAAAAAAAAATTTGGTAAATTTAGAGACTACGAGAAAGTGGTCTGGGCAGAAATGAGGTGCAGTGCAAAGGACCAAAAGAGGCCAGAACTAACCTCACAGCTGTTGCAAAAGCAGGGGAAAAATCAAGGAGGCAGACACAACCTGCAGGGGAAGATATCAGGGACGTGGTGAGGATACCTAAAATAATTTAAAAAAAAAAAAAAAATCTCGGCCACAGTCAAAGCCATCAAAAGGCATGGCATGCCATCCAGTGCACGGACTTGCACCAAAGCTTGTCCCCTTGGTTCCCATTGAAATCGCAAGATTTCGTTTCCCGTCCCGAAAGCAAATGAAATTTCCTTTCGGGACGGGAAACGAAATCTTGCGACCCTGAAAAGAAAGGCTCACAAACACTCTGGAAAGAAGATATGATCAAAAGAAATGCAATTGAAAAAAACCCCCAAAATCCCAGAAAATGGGGAGATGAAATGACTACCAGAAAGTGGTCTGGGCAGAAATGAGGTGCAGTGCAAAGGACCAAAAGAGGCCAGAACTAACCTCACAGCTGTTGCAAAAGCAGGGGAAAAATCAAGGAGGCAGACACAACTTGCAGGGGAAGATATCAGGGACGTGGTGAGGATACTTACAATAATTTAAAAAAAAAAAAATCTCGGCCACAGTCAAAGCCATCAAAAGGCATGGCATGCCATCCAGTGCAGGGACATGCATGACATACCTCTTGGCTTGCAAGAATTGATCCCTGCGGTAAGTCAAAACAAATAAGAAGGGCTAAGGAGCACTCTGAAATGGAGATGCCATCAATGGAAATGAAATTTAAGGAAAAAAAAAAAAAAATTTGGGATATTTAGAGACTACGAGAAAGTGGTCTGGGCAGAAATGAGGTGCAGTGCAAAGGACCAAAAGAGGCCAGAACTAACCTCACAGCTGTTGCAAATGCAGGGGAAAAATCAAGGAGGCAGACACAACTAGCAGGGGAAGATATCAGGGAGGTGGTGAGGATACTTAAAATAATTAAAAAAAAAAAAAAAATCTCGGCCACAGTCAAAGCCATCAAAAGGCATGGCATGCCATCCAGTGCAGGGACATGCATGACATACCTCTTGGCTTGCAAGAATTGATCCCTGTGGTAAGTCAAAACAAATAAGAAGGGCTAAGGAGCACTCTGAAATGGAGATGCCATCAATGGAAATGAAATTTAAGGAAAAAAAAAAAAAAATTTGGGAAATTTAGGGACTACGAGAAAGTGGTCTGGGCAGAAATGAGGTGCAGTGCAAAGGACCAAAAGAGGCCAGAACTAACCTCACAGCTGTTGCAAAAGCAGGGGAAAAATCAAGGAGGCAGACACAACCTGCAGGGGAAGATATCAGGGACGTGGTGAGGATACCTAAAATAATTTAAAAAAAAAAAAAAATCTCGGCCACAGTCAAAGCCATCAAAAGGCATGGCATGCCATCCAGTGCAGGGACTTGCACCAAAGCTTGTCCCCTTGGTTCCCATTGAAATCGCAAGATTTCGTTTCCCGTCCCGAAAGGAAATGAAATTTCCTTTCGGGACGGGAAACGAAATCTTGCGACCCTGAAAAGAAAGGCTCACAAACACTCTGGAAAGAAGATATGATCAAAAGAAATGCAATTGAAAAAAACCCCCAAAATCCCAGAAAATGGGGAGATGAAATGACTACCAGAAAGTGGTCTGGGCAGAAATGAGGTGCAGTGCAAAGGACCAAAAGAGGCCAGAACTAACCTCACAGCTGTTGCAAAAGCAGGGGAAAAATCAAGGAGGCAGACACAACTTGCAGGGGAAGATATCAGGGAGGTGGTGAGGATACTTAAAATAATTAAAAAAAAAAAAAAAATCTCGGCCACAGTCAAAGCCATCAAAAGGCATGGCATGCCATCCAGTGCAGGGACTTGCATGACATACCTCTTGGCTTGCAAGAATTGATCCCTGCGGTAAGTCAAAACAAATAAGAAGGTCTAAGGAGCACTCTGAAATGGAGATGCCATCAATGGAAATGAAATTTATGGAAAAAAAAAAAAAAAATTTGGGAAATTTAGAGACTACAAGAAAGTGGTCTGGGCCAAAATGAGGTGCAGTGCAAAGGACCAAAAGAGGCCAGAACTAACCTCACAGCTGTTGCAAATGCAGGGGAAAAATCAAGGAGGCAGACACAACTTGCAGGGCAATATATCAGGGAGGTGGTGAGGATACTTAAAATAATTAAAAAAAAAAAAAAATCTCGGCCACAGTCTAAGGCATCAAAAGGCATGGCATGCCATCCGGTGCAGGGACATGCATGACATACCTCTTGGCTTGCAAGAATTGATCCCTGCGGTAAGTCAAAACAAATAAGAAGGTCTAAGGAGCACTCTGAAATGGAGATGCCATCAATGGAAATGAAATTTAAGGAAAAAAAAAAAAATTTGGTAAATTTAGAGACTACGAGAAAGTGGTCTGGGCAGAAATGAGGTGCAGTGCAAAGGACCAAAAGAGGCCAGAACTAACCTCACAGCTGTTGCAAAAGCAGGGGAAAAATCAAGGAGGCAGACACAACCTGCAGGGGAAGATATCAGGGACGTGGTGAGGATACCTAAAATAATTTAAAAAAAAAAAAAAAAATCTCGGCCACAGTCAAAGCCATCAAAAGGCATGGCATGCCATCCAGTGCACGGACTTGCACCAAAGCTTGTCCCCTTGGTTCCCATTGAAATCGCAAGATTTCGTTTCCCGTCCCGAAAGGAAATGAAATTTCCTTTCGGGACGGGAAACGAAATCTTGCGACCCTGAAAAGAAAGGCTCACAAACACTCTGGAAAGAAGATATGATCAAAAGAAATGCAATTGAAAAAAACCCCCAAAATCCCAGAAAATGGGGAGATGAAATGACTACCAGAAAGTGGTCTGGGCAGAAATGAGGTGCAGTGCAAAGGACCAAAAGAGGCCAGAACTAACCTCACAGCTGTTGCAAAAGCAGGGGAAAAATCAAGGAGGCAGACACAACTTGCAGGGGAAGATATCAGGGACGTGGTGAGGATACTTACAATAATTTAAAAAAAAAAAAATCTCGGCCACAGTCAAAGCCATCAAAAGGCATGGCATGCCATCCAGTGCAGGGACATGCATGACATACCTCTTGGCTTGCAAGAATTGATCCCTGCGGTAAGTCAAAACAAATAAGAAGGGCTAAGGAGCACTCTGAAATGGAGATGCCATCAATGGAAATGAAATTTAAGGAAAAAAAAAAAAAAATTTGGGATATTTAGAGACTACGAGAAAGTGGTCTGGGCAGAAATGAGGTGCAGTGCAAAGGACCAAAAGAGGCCAGAACTAACCTCACAGCTGTTGCAAATGCAGGGGAAAAATCAAGGAGGCAGACACAACTAGCAGGGGAAGATATCAGGGAGGTGGTGAGGATACTTAAAATAATTAAAAAAAAAAAAAAAAATCTCGGCCACAGTCAAAGCCATCAAAAGGCATGGCATGCCATCCAGTGCAGGGACATGCATGACATACCTCTTGGCTTGCAAGAATTGATCCCTGTGGTAAGTCAAAACAAATAAGAAGGGCTAAGGAGCACTCTGAAATGGAGATGCCATCAATGGAAATGAAATTTAAGGAAAAAAAAAAAAAATTTGGGAAATTTAGGGACTACGAGAAAGTGGTCTGGGCAGAAATGAGGTGCAGTGCAAAGGACCAAAAGAGGCCAGAACTAACCTCACAGCTGTTGCAAATGCAGGGGAAAAATCAAGGAGGCAGACACAACTTGCAGGGGAAGATATCAGGGACGTGGTGAGGATACTTAAAATAATTAAAAAAAAAAAAAAAATCTCGGCCACAGTCAAAGCCATCAAAAGGCATGGCATGCCATCCAGTGCAGGGACTTGCACCAAAGCTTGTCCTCTTGGTTCCCATTGAAATCGCAAGATTTCGTTTCCCGTCCCGAAAGGAAATGAAATTTCCTTTCGGGACGGGAAACGAAATCTTGCGACCCTGAAAAGGAAGGCTCACAAACACTCTGGAAAGAAGATATGATCAAAAGAAATGCAATTGAAAAAAACCCCCAAAATCCCAGAAAATGGGGAGATGAAATGACTACCAGAAAGTGGTCTGGGCAGAAATGAGGTGCAGTGCAAAGGACCAAAAGAGGCCAGAACTAACCTCACAGCTGTTGCAAAAGCAGGGGAAAAATCAAGGAGGCAGACACAACTTGCAGGGGAAGATATCAGGGAGGTGGTGAGGATACTTAAAATAATTTAAAAAAAAAAAAAAATCTCGGCCACAGTCAAAGCCATCAAAAGGCATGGCATGCCATCCAGTGCAGGGACATGCATGACATACCTCTTGGCTTGCAAGAATTGATCCCTGCGGTAAGTCAAAACAAATAAGAAGGGCTAAGGAGCACTCTGAAATGGAGATGCCATCAAAGGAAATGAAATTGAAGGAAAAAAAAAAAAAATTTGGGAAATTTAGAGACTACGAGAAAGTGGTCTGGGCCAAAATGAGGTGCAGTGCAAAGGACCAAAAGTGGCCGGAACTAACCACACAGCTGTTGCAAAAGCAGGGGAAAAATCAAGGAGGCAGACACAACTTGCAGGGGAAGATATCAGGGACGTGGTGAGGATACTTAAAATAATTTAAAAAAAAAAAAAATCTCGGCCACAGTCTAAGGCATCAAAAGGCATGGCATGCCATCCAGTGCATGACATACCTCTTGGCATGCAAGACTTGATCCCTGCGGTAAGTCAAAACAAATAAGAAGGGCTAAGGAGCACTCTGAAATGGAGATGCCATCAAAGGAAATGAAATTTAAGGAAAAAAAAAAAAAATTTGGGAAATTTAGAGACTACGAGAAAGTGGTCTGGGCCAAAATGAGGTGCAGTGCAAAGGACCAAAAGAGGCCAGAACTAACCTCACAGCTATTGCAAATGCAGGGGAAAAATCAAGGAGGCAGACACAACTTGCAGGGGAAGATATCAGGGAGGTGGTGAGGATACTTACGATAATTAAAAAAAAAAAAAAAATCTCGGCCACAGTCAAAGCCATCAAAAGGCATGGCATGCCATCCAGTGCAGGGACATGCATGACATACCTCTTGGCTTGCAAGACTTGATCCCTGCGGTAAGTCAAAACAAATAAGAAGGGCTAAGGAGCACTCTGAAATGGAGATGCCATCAAAGGAAATGAAATTTAAGGAAAAAAAAAAAAAATTTGGGAAATTTAGAGACTACGAGAAAGTGGTCTGGGCCAAAATGAGGTGCAGTGCAAAGGACCAAAAGAGGCCAGAACTAACCTCACAGCTATTGCAAATGCAGGGGAAAAATCAAGGAGGCAGACACAACTAGCAGGGGAAGATATCAGGGAGGTGGTGAGGATACTTACAATAATTAAAAAAAAAAAAAAAATCTCGGCCACAGTCAAAGCCATCAAAAGGCATGGCATGCCATCCAGTGCAGGGACATGCATGACATACCTCTTGGCTTGCAGGAATTGATCCCTGCGGTAAGTCAAAACAAATAAGAAGGGCTAAGGAGCACTCTGAAATGGAGATGCCATCAATGGAAATGAAATTTAAGGAAAAAAAAAAAAATTTGGTAAATTTAGAGACTACGAGAAAGTGGTCTGGGCAGAAATGAGGTGCAGTGCAAAGGACCAAAAGAGGCCAGAACTAACCTCACAGCTGTTGCAAAAGCAGGGGAAAAATCAAGGAGGCAGACACAACCTGCAGGGGAAGATATCAGGGACGTGGTGAGGATACTTAAAATAATTTAAAAAAAAAAAAAAAATCTCGGCCACAGTCAAAGCCATCAAAAGGCATGGCATGCCATCCAGTGCAGGGACTTGCACCAAAGCTTGTCCCCTTGGTTCCCATTGAAATCGCAAGATTTCGTTTCCCGTCCCGAAAGGAAATGAAATTTCCTTTCGGGACGGGAAACGAAATCTTGCGACCCTGAAAAGAAAGGCTCACAAACACTCTGGAAAGAAGATATGATCAAAAGAAATGCAATTGAAAAAAAACCCCAAAATCCCAGAAAATGGGGAGATGAAATGACTACCAGAAAGTGGTCTGGGCAGAAATGATGTGCAGTGCAAAGGACCAAAAGAGGCCAGAACTAACCTCACAGCTGTTGCAAATGCAGGGGAAAAATCAAGGAGGCAGACACAACTTGCAGGGGAAGATATCAGGGACGTGGTGAGGATACTTAAAATAATTAAAAAAAAAAAAAAATCTCGGCCACAGTCAAAGCCATCAAAAGGCATGGCATGCCATCCAGTGCAGGGACATGCAAGACATACCTCTTGGCTTGCAAGAATTGATCCCTGCGGTAAGTCAAAACAAATAAGAAGGGCTAAGGAGCACTCTGAAATGTAGATGCCATCAATGGAAATGAAATTTAAGGAAAAAAAAAAAAATTTGGTAAATTTAGAGACTACGAGAAAGTGGTCTGGGCAGAAATGAGGTGCAGTGCAAAGGACCAAAAGAGGCCAGAACTAACCTCACAGCTGTTGCAAAAGCAGGGGAAAAATCAAGGAGGCAGACACAACTTGCAGGGGAAGATATCAGGGACGTGGTGAGGATACTTACAATAATTTAAAAAAAAAAAAATCTCGGCCACAGTCAAAGCCATCAAAAGGCATGGCATGCCATCCAGTGCAGGGACATGCATGACATACCTCTTGGCTTGCAAGAATTGATCCCTGCGGTAAGTCAAAACAAATAAGAAGGGCTAAGGAGCACTCTGAAATGGAGATGCCATCAATGGAAATGAAATTTAAGGAAAAAAAAAAAAAAATTTGGGATATTTAGAGACTACGAGAAAGTGGTCTGGGCAGAAATGAGGTGCAGTGCAAAGGACCAAAAGAGGCCAGAACTAACCTCACAGCTGTTGCAAATGCAGGGGAAAAATCAAGGAGGCAGACACAACTAGCAGGGGAAGATATCAGGGAGGTGGTGAGGATACTTAAAATAATTAAAAAAAAAAAAAAAATCTCGGCCACAGTCAAAGCCATCAAAAGGCATGGCATGCCATCCAGTGCAGGGACATGCATGACATACCTCTTGGCTTGCAAGAATTGATCCCTGTGGTAAGTCAAAACAAATAAGAAGGGCTAAGGAGCACTCTGAAATGGAGATGCCATCAATGGAAATGAAATTTAAGGAAAAAAAAAAAAAAATTTGGGAAATTTAGGGACTACGAGAAAGTGGTCTGGGCAGAAATGAGGTGCAGTGCAAAGGACCAAAAGAGGCCAGAACTAACCTCACAGCTGTTGCAAAAGCAGGGGAAAAATCAAGGAGGCAGACACAACTTGCAGGGGAAGATATCAGGGACGTGGTGAGGATACCTAAAATAATTTAAAAAAAAAAAAAAATCTCGGCCACAGTCAAAGCCATCAAAAGGCATGGCATGCCATCCAGTGCAGGGACTTGCACCAAAGCTTGTCCCCTTGGTTCCCATTGAAATCGCAAGATTTCGTTTCCCGTCCCGAAAGGAAATGAAATTTCCTTTCGGGACGGGAAACGAAATCTTGCGACCCTGAAAAGAAAGGCTCACAAACACTCTGGAAAGAAGATATGATCAAAAGAAATGCAATTGAAAAAAACCCCCAAAATCCCAGAAAATGGGGAGATGAAATGACTACCAGAAAGTGGTCTGGGCAGAAATGAGGTGCAGTGCAAAGGACCAAAAGAGGCCAGAACTAACCTCACAGCTGTTGCAAAAGCAGGGGAAAAATCAAGGAGGCAGACACAACTTGCAGGGGAAGATATCAGGGACGTGGTGAGGATACTTAAAATAATTTAAAAAAAAAAAAAAATCTCGGCCACAGTCAAAGCCATCAAAAGGCATGGCATGCCATCCAGTGCAGGGACATGCATGACATACCTCTTGGCTTGCAAGAATTGATCCCTGCGGTAAGTCAAAACAAATAAGAAGGGCTAAGGAGCACTCTGAAATGGAGATGCCATCAAAGGAAAAGAAATTGAAGGAAAAAAAAAAAAAATTTGGGAAATTTAGAGACTACGAGAAAGTGGTCTGGGCCAAAATGAGGTGCAGTGCAAAGGACCAAAAGTGGCCGGAACTAACCTCACAGCTGTTGCAAAAGCAGGGGAAAAATCAAGGAGGCAGACACAACTTGCAGGGGAAGATATCAGGGACGTGGTGAGGATACTTAAAATAATTTAAAAAAAAAAAAAATCTCGGCCACAGTCTAAGGCATCAAAAGGCATGGCATGCCATCCAGTGCATGACATACCTCTTGGCATGCAAGACTTGATCCCTGCGGTAAGTCAAAACAAATAAGAAGGGCTAAGGAGCACTCTGAAATGGAGATGCCATCAAAGGAAATGAAATTTAAGGAAAAAAAAAAAAAATTTGGGAAATTTAGAGACTACGAGAAAGTGGTCTGGGCCAAAATGAGGTGCAGTGCAAAGGACCAAAAGAGGCCAGAACTAACCTCACAGCTATTGCAAATGCAGGGGAAAAATCAAGGAGGCAGACACAACTAGCAGGGGAAGATATCAGGGAGGTGGTGAGGATACTTACGATAATTAAAAAAAAAAAAAAAATCTCGGCCACAGTCAAAGCCATCAAAAGGCATGGCATGCCATCCAGTGCAGGGACATGCATGACATACCTCTTGGCTTGCAAGACTTGATCCCTGCGGTAAGTCAAAACAAATAAGAAGGGCTAAGGAGCACTCTGAAATGGAGATGCCATCAAAGGAAATGAAATTTAAGGAAAAAAAAAAAAAATTTGGGAAATTTAGAGACTACGAGAAAGTGGTCTGGGCCAAAATGAGGTGCAGTGCAAAGGACCAAAAGAGGCCAGAACTAACCTCACAGCTATTGCAAATGCAGGGGAAAAATCAAGGAGGCAGACACAACTAGCAGGGGAAGATATCAGGGAGGTGGTGAGGATACTTACAATAATTAAAAAAAAAAAAAAAATCTCGGCCACAGTCAAAGCCATCAAAAGGCATGGCATGCCATCCAGTGCAGGGACATGCATGACATACCTCTTGGCTTGCAGGAATTGATCCCTGCGGTAAGTCAAAACAAATAAGAAGGGCTAAGGAGCACTCTGAAATGGAGATGCCATCAATGGAAATGAAATTTAAGGAAAAAAAAAAAAATTTGGTAAATTTAGAGACTACGAGAAAGTGGTCTGGGCAGAAATGAGGTGCAGTGCAAAGGACCAAAAGAGGCCAGAACTAACCTCACAGCTGTTGCAAAAGCAGGGGAAAAATCAAGGAGGCAGACACAACCTGCAGGGGAAGATATCAGGGACGTGGTGAGGATACCTAAAATAATTAAAAAAAAAAAAAAAATCTCGGCCACAGTCAAAGCCATCAAAAGGCATGGCATGCCATCCAGTGCAGGGACTTGCACCAAAGCTTGTCCCCTTGGTTCCCATTGAAATCGCAAGATTTCGTTTCCCGTCCCGAAAGGAAATGAAATTTCCTTTCGGGACGGGAAACGAAATCTTGCGACCCTGAAAAGAAAGGCTCACAAACACTCTGGAAAGAAGATATGATCAAAAGAAATGCAATTGAAAAAAACCCCCAAAATCCCAGAAAATGGGGAGATGAAATGACTACCAGAAAGTGGTCTGGGCAGAAATGAGGTGCAGTGCAAAGGACCAAAAGAGGCCAGAACTAACCTCACAGCTGTTGCAAATGCAGGGGAAAAATCAAGGAGGCAGACACAACTTGCAGGGGAAGATATCAGGGACGTGGTTAGGATACTTACAATAATTAAAAAAAAAAAAAATCTCGGCCACAGTCAAAGCCATCAAAAGGCATGGCATGCCATCCAGTGCAGGGACATGCATGACATACCTCTTGGCTTGCAAGAATTGATCCCTGCGGTAAGTCAAAACAAATAAGAAGGGCTAAGGAGCACACTGAAATGGAGATGCCATCAATGGAAATGAAATTTAAGGAAAAAAAAAAAAAAATTTGGGATATTTAGAGACTACGAGAAAGTGGTCTGGGCAGAAATGAGGTGCAGTGCAAAGGACCAAAAGAGGCCAGAACTAACCTCACAGCTGTTGCAAATGCAGGGGAAAAATCAAGGAGGCAGACACAACTAGCAGGGGAAGATATCAGGGAGGTGGTGAGGATACTTAAAATAATTAAAAAAAAAAAAAAAATCTCGGCCACAGTCAAAGCCATCAAAAGGCATGGCATGCCATCCAGTGCAGGGACATGCATGACATACCTCTTGGCTTGCAAGAATTGATCCCTGTGGTAAGTCAAAACAAATAAGAAGGGCTAAGGAGCACTCTGAAATGGAGATGCCATCAATGGAAATGAAATTTAAGGAAAAAAAAAAAAAAATTTGGGAAATTTAGGGACTACGAGAAAGTGGTCTGGGCAGAAATGAGGTGCAGTGCAAAGGACCAAAAGAGGCCAGAACTAACCTCACAGCTGTTGCAAAAGCAGGGGAAAAATCAAGGAGGCAGACACAACCTGCAGGGGAAGATATCAGGGACGTGGTGAGGATACTTAAAATAATTTAAAAAAAAAAAAAAAATCTCGGCCACAGTCAAAGCCATCAAAAGGCATGGCATGCCATCCAGTGCAGGGACTTGCACCAAAGCTTGTCCCCTTGGTTCCCATTGAAATCGCAAGATTTCGTTTCCCGTCCCGAAAGGAAATGAAATTTCCTTTCGGGACGGGAAACGAAATCTTGCGACCCTGAAAAGAAAGGCTCACAAACACTCTGGAAAGAAGATATGATCAAAAGAAATGCAATTGAAAAAAAACCCCAAAATCCCAGAAAATGGGGAGATGAAATGACTACCAGAAAGTGGTCTGGGCAGAAATGATGTGCAGTGCAAAGGACCAAAAGAGGCCAGAACTAACCTCACAGCTGTTGCAAATGCAGGGGAAAAATCAAGGAGGCAGACACAACTTGCAGGGGAAGATATCAGGGACGTGGTGAGGATACTTAAAATAATTAAAAAAAAAAAAAAATCTCGGCCACAGTCTAAGGCATCAAAAGGCATGGCATGCCATCCAGTGCAGGGACATGCATGACATACCTCTTGGCTTGCAAGAATTGATCCCTGCGGTAAGTCAAAACAAATAAGAAGGGCTAAGGAGCACTCTGAAATGGAGATGCCATCAAAGGAAATGAAATTGAAGGAAAAAAAAAAAAAATTTGGGAAATTTGGAGACAATGAGAAAGTGGTCTGGGCAGAAATGAGGTGCAGTGCAAAGGACCAAAAGAGGCCAGAACTAACCTCACAGCTGTTGCAAAAGCAGGGGAAAAATCAAGGAGGCAGACACAACTTGCAGGCGAAGATATCAGGGACGTGGTGAGGATACTTAAAATAATTAAAAAAAAAAAAAAAAATCTCGGCCACACTCTAAGGCATCAAAAGGCATGGCATGCCATCCAGTGCAGGGACATGCATGACATACCTCTTGGCTTGCAAGAATTGATCCCTGCGGTAAGTCAAAACAAATAAGAAGGGCTAAGGAGCACTCTGAAATGGAGACGCCATCAATGGAAATGAAATTTAAGGAAAAAAAAAAAAATTTCGTAAATTTAGAGACTACGAGAAAGTGGTCTGGGCAGAAATGAGGTGCAGTGCAAAGGACCAAAAGAGGCCAGAACTAACCTCACAGCTGTTGCAAATGCAGGGGAAAAATCAAGGAGGCAGACACAACCTGCAGGGGAAGATATCAGGGACGTGGTGAGGATACCTAAAATAATTAAAAAAAAAAAAAAAAATCTCGGCCACAGTCAAAGCCATCAAAAGGCATGGCATGCCATCCAGTGCAGGGACTTGCACCAAAGCTTGTCCCCTTGGTTCCCATTGAAATTGCAAGATTTCATTTCCCGTCCCGAAAGGAAATGAAATTTCCTTTCGGGACGGGAAACGAAATCTTGCGACCCTGAAAAGAAAGGCTCACAAACACTCTGGAAAGAAGATATGATCAAAAGAAATGCAATTGAAAAAAACCCCCAAAATCCCAGAAAATGGGGAGATGAAATGACTACCAGAAAGTGGTCTGGGCAAAAATGAGGTGCAGTGCAAAGGACCAAAAGAGGCCAGAACTAACCACACAGCTGTTGCAAAAGCAGGGGAAAAATCAAGGAGGCAGACACAACTTGCAGGGGAAGATATCAGGGACGTGGTGAGGATACTTAAAATAATTTAAAAAAAAAAAAAAATCTCGGCCACAGTCAAAGCCATCAAAAGGCATGGCATGCCATCCAGTGCAGGGACATGCATGACATACCTCTTGGCTTGCAAAAATTGATCCCTGCGGTAAGTCAAAACAAATAAGAAGGGCTAAGGAGCACTCTGAAATGGAGATGCCATCAATGGAAATGAAATTCAAGGAAAAAAAAAAAAAATTTGGTAAATTTAGAGACTACGAGAAAGTGGTCTGGGCCAAAATGAGGTGCAGTGCAAAGGACCAAAAGAGGCCAGAACTAACCTCACAGCTGTTGCAAATGCAGGGGAAAAATCAAGGAGGCAGACACAACTTGCAGGGGAAGATATCAGGGAGGTGGTGAGGATACTTAAAATAATTAAAAAAAAAAAAAAAAATCTCGGCCACAGTCAAAGCCATCAAAAGGCATGGCATGCCATCCAGTGCAGGGACATGCATGACATACCTCTTGGCTTGCAAGAATTGATCCCTGCGGTAAGTCAAAACAAATAAGAAGGGCTAAGGAGCACTCTGAAATGGAGATGCCATCAATGGAAATGAAATTTAAGGAAAAAAAAAAAAAAAATTTGGGAAATTTAGAGACTACGAGAAAGTGGTCTGGGCCAAAATGAGGTGCAGTGCAAAGGACCAAAAGAGGCCAGAACTAACCTCACAGCTATTGCAAATGCAGGGGAAAAATCAAGGAGGCAGACACAACTAGCAGGGGAAGATATCAGGGAGGTGGTGAGGATACTTACAATAATTAAAAAAAAAAAAAAAATCTCGGCCACAGTCAAAGCCATCAAAAGGCATGGCATGCCATCCAGTGCAGGGACATGCATGACATACCTCTTGGCTTGCAGGAATTGATCCCTGCGGTAAGTCAAAACAAATAAGAAGGGCTAAGGAGCACTCTGAAATGGAGATGCCATCAATGGAAATGAAATTTAAGGAAAAAAAAAAAATTTGGGAAATTTAGAGACTACGAGAAAGTGGTCTGGGCAGAAATGAGGTGCAGTGCAAAGGACCAAAAGAGGCCAGAACTAACCTCACAGCTGTTGCAAAAGCAGGGGAAAAATCAAGGAGGCAGACACAACCTGCAGGGGAAGATATCAGGGACGTGGTGAGGATACCTAAAATAATTAAAAAAAAAAAAAAAATCTCGGCCACAGTCAAAGCCATCAAAAGGCATGGCATGCCATCCAGTGCAGGGACTTGCACCAAAGCTTGTCCCCTTGGTTCCCATTGAAATCGCAAGATTTCGTTTCCCGTCCCGAAAGGAAATGAAATTTCCTTTCGGGACGGGAAACGAAATCTTGCGACCCTGAAAAGAAAGGCTCACAAACACTCTGGAAAGAAGATATGATCAAAAGAAATGCAATTGAAAAAAACCCCCAAAATCCCAGAAAATGGGGAGATGAAATGACTACCAGAAAGTGGTCTGGGCAGAAATGAGGTGCAGTGCAAAGGACCAAAAGAGGCCAGAACTAACCTCACAGCTGTTGCAAATGCAGGGGAAAAATCAAGGAGGCAGACACAACTTGCAGGGGAAGATATCAGGGACGTGGTGAGGATACTTACAATAATTAAAAAAAAAAAAAATCTCGGCCACAGTCAAAGCCATCAAAAGGCATGGCATGCCATCCAGTGCAGGGACATGCATGACATACCTCTTGGCTTGCAAGAATTGATCCCTGCGGTAAGTCAAAACAAATAAGAAGGGCTAAGGAGCACTCTGAAATGGAGATGCCATCAATGGAAATGAAATTTAAGGAAAAAAAAAAAAAAATTTGGGAAATTTAGGGACTACGAGAAAGTGGTCTGGGCAGAAATGAGGGGCAGTGCAAAGGACCAAAAGAGGCCAGAACTAACCTCACAGCTGTTGCAAAAGCAGGGGAAAAATCAAGGAGGCAGACACAACTTGCAGGGGAAGATATCAGGGAGGTGGTGAGGATACTTAAAATAATTAAAAAAAAAAAAAAAATCTCGGCCACAGTCAAAGCCATCAAAAGGCATGGCATGCCATCCAGTGCAGGGACATGCATGACATACCTCTTGGCTTGCAAGAATTGATCCCTGCGGTAAGTCAAAACAAATAAGAAGGGCTAAGGAGCACTCTGAAATGGAGATGCCATCAATGGAAATGAAATTTAAGGAAAAAAAAAAAAAAAATTTGGGAAATTTAGAGACTACAAGAAAGTGGTCTGGGCCAAAATGAGGTGCAGTGCAAAGGACCAAAAGAGGCCAGAACTAACCTCACAGCTGTTGCAAATGCAGGGGAAAAATCAAGGAGGCAGACACAACTTGCAGGGGAAGATATCAGGGACGTGGTTAGGATACTTACAATAATTAAAAAAAAAAAAAATCTCGGCCACAGTCAAAGCCATCAAAAGGCATGGCATGCCATCCAGTGCAGGGACATGCACGACATACCTCTTGGCTTGCAAGAATTGATCCCTGCGGTAAGTCAAAACAAATAAGAAGGGCTAAGGAGCACTCTGAAATGGAGATGCCATCAAAGGAAATGAAATTTAAGGAAAAAAAAAAAAAATTTGGAAAATTTAGAGACTATGAGAAAGTGGTCTGGGCAGAAATGAGGTGCAGTGCAAAGGACCAAAAGAGGCCAGAACTAACCTCACAGCTGTTGCAAATGCAGGGGAGAAATCAAGGAGGCAGACACAACTTGCAGGGGAAGATATCAGGGACGTGGTGAGGATACTTAAAATAATTAAAAAAAAAAAAAAAATCTCGGCCACAGTCAAAGCCATCAAAAGGCATGGCATGCCATCCAGTGCAGGGACTTGCACCAAAGCTTGTCCCCTTGGTTCCCATTGAAATCGCAAGATTTCGTTTCCCGTCCCGAAAGGAAATGAAATTTCCTTTCGGGACGGGAAACGAAATCTTGCGACCCTGAAAAGAAAGGCTCACAAACACTCTGGAAAGAAGATATGATCAAAAGAAATGCAATTGAAAAAAACCCCCAAAATCCCAGAAAATGGGGAGATGAAATGACTACCAGAAAGTGGTCTGGGCAGAAATGAGGTGCAGTGCAAAGGACCAAAAGAGGCCAGAACTAACCTCACAGCTGTTGCAAATGCAGGGGAAAAATCAAGGAGGCAGACACAACTTGCAGGGGAAGATATCAGGGACGTGGTTAGGATACTTACAATAATTAAAAAAAAAAAAAATCTCGGCCACAGTCAAAGCCATCAAAAGGCATGGCATGCCATCCAGTGCAGGGACATGCATGACATACCTCTTGGCTTGCAAGAATTGATCCCTGCGGTAAGTCAAAACAAATAAGAAGGGCTAAGGAGCACTCTGAAATGGAGATGCCATCAATGGAAATGAAATTTAAGGAAAAAAAAAAAAAAATTTGGGAAATTTAGGGACTACGAGAAAGTGGTCTGGGCAGAAATGAGGGGCAGTGCAAAGGACCAAAAGAGGCCAGAACTAACCTCACAGCTGTTGCAAATGCAGGGGAAAAATCAAGGAGGCAGACACAACTTGCAGGGGAAGATATCAGGGAGGTGGTGAGGATACTTAAAATAATTAAAAAAAAAAAAAAAATCTCGGCCACAGTCAAAGCCATCAAAAGGCATGGCATGCCATCCAGTGCAGGGACATGCATGACATACCTCTTGGCTTGCAAGAATTGATCCCTGCGGTAAGTCAAAACAAATAAGAAGGGCTAAGGAGCACTCTGAAATGGAGATGCCATCAATGGAAATGAAATTTAAGGAAAAAAAAAAAAAAAATTTGGGAAATTTAGAGACTACAAGAAAGTGGTCTGGGCCAAAATGAGGTGCAGTGCAAAGGACCAAAAGAGGCCAGAACTAACCTCACAGCTGTTGCAAATGCAGGGGAAAAATCAAGGAGGCAGACACAACTTGCAGGGGAAGATATCAGGGACGTGGTTAGGATACTTACAATAATTAAAAAAAAAAAAAATCTCGGCCACAGTCAAAGCCATCAAAAGGCATGGCATGCCATCCAGTGCAGGGACATGCACGACATACCTCTTGGCTTGCAAGAATTGATCCCTGCGGTAAGTCAAAACAAATAAGAAGGGCTAAGGAGCACTCTGAAATGGAGATGCCATCAAAGGAAATGAAATTTAAGGAAAAAAAAAAAAAATTTGGAAAATTTAGAGACTATGAGAAAGTGGTCTGGGCAGAAATGAGGTGCAGTGCAAAGGACCAAAAGAGGCCAGAACTAACCTCACAGCTGTTGCAAATGCAGGGGAGAAATCAAGGAGGCAGACACAACTTGCAGGGGAAGATATCAGGGACGTGGTGAGGATACTTAAAATAATTAAAAAAAAAAAAAAAATCTCGGCCACAATCAAAGCCATCAAAAGGCATGGCATGCCATCCAGTGCAGGGACTTGCACCAAAGCTTGTCCCCTTGGTTCCCATTGAAATCGCAAGATTTCGTTTCCCGTCCCGAAAGGAAATGAAATTTCCTTTCGGGACGGGAAACGAAATCTTGCGACCCTGAAAAGAAAGGCTCACAAACACTCTGGAAAGAAGATATGATCAAAAGAAATGCAATTGAAAAAAACCCCCAAAATCCCAGAAAATGGGGAGATGAAATGACTACCAGAAAGTGGTCTGGGCAGAAATGATGTGCAGTGCAAAGGACCAAAAGAGGCCAGAACTAACCTCACAGCTGTTGCAAATACAGGGGAAAAATCAAGGAGGCAGACACAACTTGGAGGGGAAGATATCAGGGACGTGGTGAGGATACTTACAATAATTAAAAAAAAAAAAAATCTCGGCCACAGTCAAAGCCATCAAAAGGCATGGCATGCCATCCAGTGCAGGGACATGCATGACATACCTCTTGGCTTGCAAGAATTGATCCCTGCGGTAAGTCAAAACAAATAAGAAGGGCTAAGGAGCACTCTGAAATGGAGATGCCATCAATGGAAATGAAATTTAAGGAAAAAAAAAAAAAAAATTTGGGAAATTTAGAGACTACAAGAAAGTGGTCTGGGCCAAAATGAGGTGCAGTGCAAAGGACCAAAAGAGGCCAGAACTAACCTCACAGCTGTTGCAAATGCAGGGGAAAAATCAAGGAGGCAGACACAACTTGCAGGGGAAGATATCAGGGACGTGGTTAGGATACTTAAAATAATTAAAAAAAAAAAAAATCTCGGCCACAGTCAAAGCCATCAAAAGGCATGGCATGCCATCCAGTGCAGGGACATGCACGACATACCTCTTGGCTTGCAAGAATTGATCCCTGCGGTAAGTCAAAACAAATAAGAAGGGCTAAGGAGCACTCTGAAATGGAGATGCCATCAAAGGAAATGAAATTTAAGGAAAAAAAAAAAAAATTTGGAAAATTTAGAGACTACGAGAAAGTGGTCTGGGCAGAAATGAGGTGCAGTGCAAAGGACCAAAAGAGGCCAGAACTAACCTCACAGCTGTTGCAAATGCAGGGGAGAAATCAAGGAGGCAGACACAACTTGCAGGGGAAGATATCAGGGACGTGGTGAGGATACTTAAAATAATTAAAAAAAAAAAAAAAATCTCGGCCACAGTCAAAGCCATCAAAAGGCATGGCATGCCATCCAGTGCAGGGACTTGCACCAAAGCTTGTCCCCTTGGTTCCCATTGAAATCGCAAGATTTCGTTTCCCGTCCCGAAAGGAAATGAAATTTCCTTTCGGGACGGGAAACGAAATCTTGCGACCCTGAAAAGAAAGGCTCACAAACACTCTGGAAAGAAGATATGATCAAAAGAAATGCAATTGAAAAAAACCCCCAAAATCCCAGAAAATGGGGAGATGAAATGACTACCAGAAAGTGGTCTGGGCAGAAATGATGTGCAGTGCAAAGGACCAAAAGAGGCCAGAACTAACCTCACAGCTGTTGCAAATGCAGGGGAAAAATCAAGGAGGCAGACACAACTTGGAGGGGAAGATATCAGGGACGTGGTGAGGATACTTACAATAATTAAAAAAAAAAAAATCTCGGCCACAGTCAAAGCCATCAAAAGGCATGGCATGCCATCCAGTGCAGGGACATGCATGACATACCTCTTGGCTTGCAAGAATTGACCCCTGTGGTCAGTCAAAACAAATAAGAAGGGCTAAGGAGCACTCTGAAATGGAGATGCCATCAAAGGAAATGAAATTTAAGGAAAAAAAAAAAAATTTGGGAAATTTAGAGACTATGAGAAAGTGGTCTGGGCCAAAATCAGGTGCAGCGCAAAGGACCAAAATAGGCCGGAACTAACCTCACAGCTGTTGCAAAAGCAGGGGAAAAATCAAGGAGGCAGACACAACTTGCAGGGGAAGATATCAGGGACGTGGTGAGGATACTTAAAATAATTTAAAAAAAAAAAAAAATCTCGGCCACAGTCAAAGCCATCAAAAGGCATGGCATGCCATCCAGTGCAGGGACATGCATGACATACCTCTTGGCTTGCAAGAATTGATCCCTGCGGTAAGTCAAAACAAATAAGAAGGGCTAAGGAGCACTCTGAAATGGAGATGCCATCAAAGGAAATGAAATTGAAGGAAAAAAAAAAAAAATTTGGGAAATTTGGGGTCAATGAGAAAGTGGTCTGGGCAGAAATGAGGTGCAGTGCAAAGGACCAAAAGAGGCCAGAACTAACCTCACAGCTGTTGCAAAAGCAGGGGAAAAATCAAGGAGGCAGACACAACTTGCAGGGGAAGATATCAGGGACGTGGTGAGGATACTTAAAATAATTAAAAAAAAAAAAAAAATCTCGGCCACAGTCAAAGCCATCAAAAGGCATGGCATGCCATCCAGTGCAGGGACATGCATGACATACCTCTTGGCTTGCAAGAATTGATCCCTGCGGTAAGTCAAAACAAATAAGAAGGGCTAAGGAGCACTCTGAAATGGAGATGCCATCAAAGGAAATGAAATTGAAGGAAAAAAAAAAAAAATTTGGGAAATTTGGGGTCAATGAGAAAGTGGTCTGGGCAGAAATGAGGTGCAGTGCAAAGGACCAAAAGAGGCCAGAACTAACCTCACAGCTGTTGCAAAAGCAGGGGAAAAATCAAGGAGGCAGACACAACTTGCAGGGGAAGATATCAGGGACGCTCTGAGGATACTTAAAATAATTAAAAAAAAAAAAAATCTCGGCCACAGTCAAAGCCATCAAAAGGCATGGCATGCCATCCAGTGCAGGGACTTGCACCAAAGCTTGTCCCCTTGGTTCCCATTGAAATCGCAAGATTTCGTTTCCCGTCCCGAAAGGAAATGAAATTTCCTTTCGGGACGGGAAACGAAATCTTGCGACCCTGAAAAGAAAGGCTCACAAACACTCTGGAAAGAAGATATGATCAAAAGAAATGCAATTGAAAAAAACCCCCAAAATCCCAGAAAATGGGGAGATGAAATGACTACCAGAAAGTGGTCTGGGCAGAAATGAGGTGCAGTGCAAAGGACCAAAAGAGGCCAGAACTAACCTCACAGCTGTTGCAAAAGCAGGGGAAAAATCAAGGAGGCAGACACAACTTGCAGGGGAAGATATCAGGGACGTGGTGAGGATACTTAAAATAATTTTAAAAAAAAAAAGTCTCGGCCACAGTCTAAGGCATCAAAAGGCATGGCATGCCATCCAGTGCAGGGACATGCATGACATACCTCTTGGCTTGCAAGAATTGATCCCTGCGGTAAGTCAAAACAAATAAGAAGGGCTAAGGAGCACTCTGAAATGGAGATGCCATCAATGGAAATGAAATTTAAGGAAAAAAAAAAAAAAATTTGGTAAATTTAGAGACTACGAGAAAGTGGTCTGGGCAGAAATGAGGTGCAGTGCAAAGGACCAAAAGAGGCCAGAACTAACCTCACAGCTGTTGCAAATGCAGGGGAAAAATCAAGGAGGCAGACACAACCTGCAGGGGAAGATATCAGGGACGTGGTGAGGATACCTAAAATAATTTAAAAAAAAAAAAAAAATCTCGGCCACAGTCAAAGCCATCAAAAGGCATGGCATGCCATCCAGTGCAGGGACTTGCACCAAAGCTTGTCCCCTTGGTTCCCATTGAAATCGCAAGATTTCGTTTCCCGTCCCGAAAGGAAATGAAATTTCCTTTCGGGACGGGAAACGAAATCTTGCGACCCTGAAAAGAATGGCTCACAAACACTCTGGAAAGAAGATATGATCAAAAGAAATGCAATTGAAAAAAACCCCCAAAATCCCAGAAAATGGGGAGATGAAATGACTACCAGAAAGTGGTCTGGGCAGAAATGAGGTGCAGTGCAAAGGACCAAAAGAGGCCAGAACTAACCTCAAAGCTGTTGCAAAAGCAGGGGAAAAATCAAGGAGGCAGACACAACTTGCAGGGGAAGATATCAGGGACGTGGTTAGGATACTTACAATAATTAAAAAAAAAAAAAAATCTCGGCCACAGTCTAAGGCATCAAAAGGCATGGCATGCCATCCAGTGCAGGGACATGCATGACATACCTCTTGGCTTGCAAGAATTGATCCCTGCGGTAAGTCAAAACAAATAAGAAGGGCTAAGGAGCACTCTGAAATGGAGATGCCATCAATGGAAATGAAATTGAAGGAAAAAAAAAAAAAAATTTGGGAAATTTGGAGACAATGAGAAAGTGGTCTGGGCAGAAATGAGGTGCAGTGCAAAGGACCAAAAGAGGCCAGAACTAACCTCACAGCTGTTGCAATTGCAGGGGAAAAATCAAGGAGGCAGACACAACTTGCAGGGGAAGATATCAGGGAGGTGGTGAGGATACTTAAAATAATTAAAAAAAAAAAAAAAATCTCGGCCACAGTCAAAGCCATCAAAAGGCATGGCATGCCATCCAGTGCAGGGACATGCATGACATACCTCTTGGCTTGCAAGAATTGATCCCTGCGGTAAGTCAAAACAAATAAGAAGGGCTAAGGAGCACTCTGAAATGGAGATGCCATCAATGGAAATGAAATTTAAGGAAAAAAAAAAAAAAAATTTGGGAAATTTAGAGACTACAAGAAAGTGGTCTGGGCAGAAATGAGGTGCAGTGCAAAGGACCAAAAGAGGCCAGAACTAACCTCACAGCTGTTGCAAATGCAGGGGAAAAATCAAGGAGGCAGACACAACTTGCAGGGGAAGATATCAGGGACGTGGTGAGGATACTTAAAATAATTAAAAAAAAAAAAAAAATCTCGGCCACAGTCAAAGCCATCAAAAGGCATGGCATGCCATCCAGTGCAGGGACTTGCACCAAAGCTTGTCCTCTTGGTTCCCATTGAAATCGCAAGATTTCGTTTCCCGTCCCGAAAGGAAATGAAATTTCCTTTCGGGACGGGAAACGAAATCTTGCGACCCTGAAAAGAAAGGCTCACAAACACTCTGGAAAGAAGATATGATCAAAAGAAATGCAATTGAAAAAAACCCCCAAAATCCCAGAAAATGGGGAGATGAAATGACTACCAGAAAGTGGTCTGGGCAGAAATGAGGTGCAGTGCAAAGGACCAAAAGAGGCCAGAACTAACCTCACAGCTGTTGCAAAAGCAGGGGAAAAATCAAGGAGGCAGACACAACTAGCAGGGGAAGATATCAGGGACGTGGTGAGGATACTTAAAAAAATTAAAAAAAGAAAAAAAATCTCGGCCACAGTCTAAGGCATCAAAAGGCATGGCATGCCATCCAGTGCAGGGACATGCATGACATACCTCTTGGCTTGCAAGAATTGATCCCTGCGGTAAGTCAAAACAAATAAGAAGGGCTAAGGAGCACTCTGAAATGGAGATGCCATCAAAGGAAATGAAATTGAAGGAAAAAAAAAAAAAATTTGGGAAATTTGGAGTCAATGAGAAAGTGGTCTGGGCAGAAATGAGGTGCAGTGCAAAGGACCAAAAGAGGCCAGAACTAACCTCACAGCTGTTGCAATTGCAGGGGAAAAATCAAGGAGGCAGACACAACTTGCAGGGGAAGATATCAGGGAGGTGGTGAGGATACTTAAAATAATTAAAAAAAAAAAAAAATCTGGGCCACAGTCAAAGCCATCAAAAGGCATGGCATGCCATCCAGTGCAGGGACATGCATGACATACCTCTTGGCTTGCAAGAATTGATCCCTGCGGTAAGTCAAAACAAATAAGAAGGGCTAAGGAGCACTCTGAAATGGAGATGCCATCAAAGGAAATGAAATTTAAGGAAAAAAAAAAAAAATTGGGGAAATTTAGAGACTACGAGAAAGTGGTCTGGGCCAAAATGAGGTGCAGTGCAAAGGACCAAAAGAGGCCAGAACTAACCTCACAGCTATTGCAAATGCAGGGGAAAAATCAAGGAGGCAGACACAACTAGCAGGGGAAGATATCAGGGATGTGGTGAGGATACTTAAAATAATTAAAAAAAAAAAAAAATCTCGGCCACAGTCTAAGGCATCAAAAGGCATGGCATGCCATCCAGTGCAGGGACATGCATGACATACCTCTTGGCTTGCAAGAATTGATCCCTGCGGTAAGTCAAAACAAATAAGAAGGGCTAAGGAGCACTCTGAAATGGAGACGCCATCAATGGAAATGAAATTAAAGGAAAAAAAAAAAAAAAATTTGGTAAATTTAGGGACTACGAGAAAGTGGTCTGGGCAGAAATGAGGTGCAGTGCAAAGGACCAAAAGAGGCCAGAACTAACCTCACAGCTGTTGCAAATGCAGGGGAAAAATCAAGGAGGCAGACACAACTTGCAGGGGAAGATATCAGGGACGTGGTGAGGATACTTACAATAATTAAAAAAAAAAAAATCTCGGCCACAGTCAAAGCCATCAAAAGGCATGGCATGCCATCCAGTGCAGGGACATGCATGACATACCTCTTGGCTTGCAAGAATTGATCCCTGCGGTAAGTCAAAACAAATAAGAAGGGCTAAGGAGCACTCTGAAATGGAGATGCCATCAATGGAAATGAAATTTAAGGAAAAAAAAAAAAAAAATTTGGGAAATTTAGAGACTACGAGAAAGTGGTCTGGGCAGAAATGAGGTGCAGTGCAAAGGACCAAAAGAGGCCAGAACTAACCTCACAGCTGTTGCAAATGCAGGGGAAAAATCAAGGAGGCAGACACAACTTGCAGGGGAAGATATCAGGGACGTGGTGAGGATACTTAAAATAATTTAAAAAAAAAAAAAAAATCTCGGCCACAGTCAAAGCCATCAAAAGGCATGGCATGCCATCCAGTGCAGGGACTTGCACCAAAGCTTGTCCCCTTGGTTCCCATTGAAATCGCAAGATTTCGTTTCCCGTCCCGAAAGGAAATGAAATTTCCTTTCGGGACGGGAAACGAAATCTTGCGACCCTGAAAAGAAAGGCTCACAAACACTCTGGAAAGAAGATATGATCAAAAGAAATGCAATTGAAAAAAACCCCCAAAATCCCAGAAAATGGGGAGATGAAATGACTACCAGAAAGTGGTCTGGGCAGAAATGAGGTGCAGTGCAAAGGACCAAAAGAGGCCAGAACTAACCTCACAGCTGTGGCAAATACAGGGGAAAAATCAAGGAGGCAGACACAACTTGCAGGGGAAGATATCAGGGACGTGGTGAGGATACTTACAATAATTTAAAAAAAAAAAAATCTCAGCCACAGTCAAAGCCATCAAAAGGCATGGCATGCCATCCAGTGCAGGGACATGCATGACATACCTCTTGGCTTGCAAGAATTGATCCCTGCGGTAAGTCAAAACAAATAAGAAGGGCTAAGGAGCACTCTGAAATGGAGATGCCATCAATGGAAATGAAATTTAAGGAAAAAAAAAAAAAAATTTGGGAAATTTAGAGACTACAAGAAAGTGGTCTGGGCCAAAATGAGGTGCAGTGCAAAGGACCAAAAGAGGCCAGAACTAACCTCACAGCTGTTGCAAAAGCAGGGGAAAAATCAAGGAGGCAGACACAACTTGCAGGGGAAGATATCAGGGAGGTGGTGAGGATACTTAAAATAATTAAAAAAAAAAAAAAAATCTCGGCCACAGTCAAAGCCATCAAAAGGCATGGCATGCCATCCAGTGCAGGGACATGCATGACATACCTCTTGGCTTGCAAGAATTGATCCCTGCGGTAAGTCAAAACAAATAAGAAGGGCTAAGGAGCACTCTGAAATGGAGATGCCATCAATGGAAATGAAATTTAAGGAAAAAAAAAAAAAAAATTTGGGAAATTTAGAGACTACAAGAAAGTGGTCTGGGCAGAAATGAGGTGCAGTGCAAAGGACCAAAAGAGGCCAGAACTAACCTCACAGCTGTTGCAAAAGCAGGGGAAAAATCAAGGAGGCAGACACAACTTGCAGGGGAAGATATCAGGGACGCTCTGAGGATACTTAAAATAATTAAAAAAAAAAAAAAAATCTCGGCCACAGTCAAAGCCATCAAAAGGCATGGCATGCCATCCAGTGCAGGGACATGCATGACATACCTCTTGGCTTGCAAGAATTGATCCCTGCGGTAAGTCAAAACAAATAAGAAGGGCTAAGGAGCACTCTGAAATGGAGATGCCATCAATGGAAATGAAATTTAAGGAAAAAAAAAAAAAAATTTGGGAAATTTAGAGACTACAAGAAAGTGGTCTGGGCAGAAATGAGGTGCAGTGCAAAGGACCAAAAGAGGCCAGAACTAACCTCACAGCTGTTGCAAATGCAGGGGAAAAATCAAGGAGGCAGACACAACTTGGAGGGGAAGATATCAGGGACGTGGTGAGGATACTTAAAATAATTAAAAAAAAAAAAAACAAATCTCGGCCACAGTCTAAGGCATCAAAAGGCATGGCATGCCATCCAGTGCAGGGACATGCATGACATACCTCTTGGCTTGCAAGAATTGATCCCTGCGGTAAGTCAAAACAAATAAGAAGGGCTAAGGAGCACTCTGAAATGGAGATGCCATCAATGGAAATGAAATTTAAGGAAAAAAAAAAAAAAATTTGGTAAATTTAGAGACTACGAGAAAGTGGTCTGGGCAGAAATGAGGTGCAGTGCAAAGGACCAAAAGAGGCCAGAACTAACCTCACAGCTGTTGCAAATGCAGGGGAAAAATCAAGGAGGCAGACACAACCTGCAGGGGAAGATATCAGGGACGTGGTGAGGATACCTAAAATAATTTAAAAAAAAAAAAAAAAACTCGGCCACAGTCAAAGCCATCAAAAGGCATGGCATGCCATCCAGTGCAGGGACTTGCACCAAAGCTTGTCCCCTTGGTTCCCATTGAAATCGCAAGATTTCGTTTCCCGTCCCGAAAGGAAATGAAATTTCCTTTCGGGACGGGAAACGAAATCTTGCGACCCGGAAAAGAAAGGCTCACAAACACTCTGGAAAGAAGATATGATCAAAAGAAATGCAATTGAAAAAAACCCCCAAAATCCCAGAAAATGGGGAGATGAAATGACTACCAGAAAGTGGTCTGGGCAGAAATGAGGTGCAGTGCAAAGGACCAAAAGAGGCCAGAACTAACCTCACAGCTGTTGCAAATGCAGGGGAAAAATCAAGGAGGCAGACACAACTTGCAGGGGAAGATATCAGGGACGTGGTGAGGATACTTACAATAATTAAAAAAAAAAAATCTCGGCCACAGTCAAAGCCATCAAAAGGCATGGCATGCCATCCAGTGCAGGGACATGCATGACATACCTCTTGGCTTGCAAGAATTGATCCCTGCGGTAAGTCAAAACAAATAAGAAGGGCTAAGGAGCACTCTGAAATGGAGATGCCATCAATGGAAATGAAATTTAAGGAAAAAAAAAAAAAAATTTGGGAAATTTAGAGTCAATGAGAAAGTGGTCTGGGCAGAAATGAGGTGCAGTGCAAAGGACCAAAAGAGGCCAGAACTAACCTCACAGCTGTTGAAAATGCAGGGGAAAAATCAGGGAGGCAGACACAACTTGCAGGGGAAGATATCAGGGACGTGGTGAGGATACTTAAAATAATTTAAAAAAAAAAAAAAATCTCGGCCACAGTCAAAGCCATCAAAAGGCATGGCATGCCATCCAGTGCAGGGACTTGCTCCAAAGCTTGTCCTCTTGGTTCCCATTGAAATCGCAAGATTTCGTTTCCCGTCCCGAAAGGAAATGAAATTTCCTTTCGGGACGGGAAACGAAATCTTGCGACCCTGAAAAGAAAGGCTCACAAACACTCTGGAAAGAAGATATGATCAAAAGAAATGCAATTGAAAAAAAACCCCAAAATCCCAGAAAATGGGGAGATGAAATGACTACCAGAAAGTGGTCTGGGCAGAAATGAGGTGCAGTGCAAAGGACCAAAAGAGGCCAGAACTAACCTCAAAGCTGTTGCAAAAGCAGGGGAAAAATCAAGGAGGCAGACACAACTTGCAGGGGAAGATATCAGGGACGTGGTGAGGATACTTAAAATAATTTAAAAAAAAAAAAAAATCTCGGCCACAGTCAAAGCCATCAAAAGGCATGGCATGCCATCCAGTGCAGCGACTTGCACCAAAGCTTGTCCCCTTGGTTCCCATTGAAATCGCAAGATTTCGTTTCCCGTCCCGAAAGGAAATGAAATTTCCTTTCGGGACGGGAAACGAAATCTTGCGACCCTGAAAAGAAAGGCTCACAAACACTCTGGAAAGAAGATATGATCAAAAGAAATGCAATTGAAAAAAACCCCCAAAATCCCAGAAAATGGGGAGATGAAATGACTACCAGAAAGTGGTCTGGGCAGAAATGAGGTGCAGTGCAAAGGACCAAAAGAGGCCAGAACTAACCTCACAGCTGTTGCAAATACAGGGGAAAAATCAAGGAGGCAGACACAACTTGCAGGGGAAGATATCAGGGACGTGGTGAGGATACTTACAATAATTTAAAAAAAAAAAATCTCGGCCACAGTCAAAGCCATCAAAAGGCATGGCATGCCATCCAGTGCAGGGACATGCATGACATACCTCTTGGCTTGCAAGAATTGATCCCTGCGGTAAGTCACAACAAATAAGAAGGGCTAAGGAGCACTCTGAAATGGGGATGCCATCAATGGAAATGAAATTTAAGGGGAAAAAAAAAAAAAATTTGGGAAATTTAGAGTCAATGAGAAAGTGGTCTGGGCAGAAATGAGGTGCAGTGCAAAGGACCAAAAGAGGCCAGAACTAACCTCACAGCTGTTGCAAAAGCAGGGGATAAATCAAGGAGGCAGACACAACTTGCAGGGGAAGATATCAGGGACGTGGTGAGGATACTTAAAATAATTAAAAAAAAAAAAAAAATCTCGGCCACAGTCAAAGCCATCAAAAGGCATGGCATGCCATCCAGTGCAGGGACTTGCACCAAAGCTTGTCCCCTTGGTTCCCATTGAAATCGCAAGATTTCGTTTCCCGTCCCGAAAGGAAATGAATTCCTTTCGGGACGGGAAACGAAATCTTGCGACCCTGAAAAGAAAGGCTCACAAACACTCTGGAAAGAAGATATGATCAAAAGAAATGCAATTGAAAAAAACCCCCAAAATCCCAGAAAATGGGGAGATGAAATGACTACCAGAAAGTGGTCTGGGCAGAAATGAGGTGCAGTGCAAAGGACCAAAAGAGGCCAGAACTAACCTCACAGCTGTTGCAAAAGCAGGGGAAAAATCAAGGAGGCAGACACAACTTGCAGGGGAAGATATCAGGGACGTGGTGAGGATACTTAAAATAATTAAAAAAAAAAAAAAATTCTCGGCCACAGTCAAAGCCATCAAAAGGCATGGCATGCCATCCAGTGCAGGGACATGCATGACATACCTCTTGGCTTGCAAGAATTGATCCCTGCGGTAAGTCAAAACAAATAAGAAGGGCTAAGGAGCACTCTGAAATGGAGACGCCATCAATGGAAATGAAATTAAAGGAAAAAAAAAAAAAAATTTGGTAAATTTAGGGACTACGAGAAAGTGGTCTGGGCAGAAATGAGGTGCAGTGCAAAGGACCAAAAGAGGCCAGAACTAACCTCACAGCTGTTGCAAAAGCAGGGGAAAAATCAAGGAGGCAGACACAACTTGCAGGGGAAGATATCAGGGACGTGGTGAGGATACTTAAAATAATTTAAAAAAAAAAAAAAACTCGGCCACAGTCAAAGCCATCAAAAGGCATGGCATGCCATCCAGTGCAGGGACATGCATGACATACCTCTTGGCTTGCAAGAATTGATCCCTGCGGTCAGTCAAAACAAATAAGAAGGGCTAAGGAGCACTCTGAAATGGAGATGCCATCAAAGGAAATGAAATTGAAGGAAAAAAAAAAAAAATTTAGAAAATTTGGAGTCAATAAGAAAGTGGTCTGGGCAGAAATGAGGTGCAGTGCAAAGGACCAAAAGAGGCCAGAACTAACCTCACAGCTGTTGCAAAAGCAGGGGAAAAATCAAGGAGGCAGACACAACTTGCAGGGGAAGATATCAGGGAGGTGGTGAGGATACTTAAAATAATTTAAAAAAAAAATAAAATCTGGGCCACAGTCAAAGCCATCAAAAGGCATGGCATGCCATCCAGTGCAGGGACATGCATGACATACCTCTTGGCTTGCAAGAATTGATCCCTGCGGTAAGTCAAAACAAATAAGAAGGGCTAAGGAGCACTCTGAAATGGAGATGCCATCAAAGGAAATGAAATTTAAGGAAAAAAAAAAAATTTGGGAAATTTAGAGTCTATGAGAAAGTGGTCTGGGCCAAAATGAGGTGCAGTGCAAAGGACCAAAAGAGGCCGGAACTAACCTCACAGCTGTTGCAAATGCAGGGGAAAAATCAAGGAGGCAGACACAACTTGCAGGGGAAGATATCAGGGACGTGGTGAGGATACTTAAAATAATTTAAAAAAAAAAAAAATCTCGGCCACAGTCAAAGCCATCAAAAGGCATGGCATGCCATCCAGTGCAGGGACATGCATGACATACCTCTTGGCTTGCAAGAATTGATCCCTGCGGTAAGTCAAAACAAATAAGAAGGGCTAAGGAGCACTCTGAAATGGAGATGCCATCAATGGAAATGAAATTTAAGGAAAAAAAAAAAAAATTTGGTAAATTTAGAGACTACGAGAAAGTGGTCTGGGCAGAAATGAGGTGCAGTGCAAAGGACCAAAAGAGGCCAGAACTAACCTCACAGCTGTTGCAAAAGCAGGGGAAAAATCAAGGAGGCAGACACAACCTGCATGGGAAGATACCAGGGACGTGGTGAGGATACCTAAAATAATTAAAAAAAAAAAAAAAATCTCGGCCACAGTCAAAGCCATCAAAAGGCATGGCATGCCATCCAGTGCAGGGACTTGCACCAAAGCTTGTCCCCTTGGTTCCCATTGAAATCGCAAGATTTCGTTTCCCGTCCCGAAAGGAAATGAAATTTCCTTTCGGGACGGGAAACGAAATCTTGCGACCCTGAAAAGAAAGGCTCACAAACACTCTGGAAAGAAGATATGATCAAAAGAAATGCAATTGAAAAAAACCCCCAAAATCCCAGAAAATGGGGAGATGAAATGACTACCAGAAAGTGGTCTGGGCAGAAATGAGGTGCAGTGCAAAGGACCAAAAGAGGCCAGAACTAACCTCACAGCTGTTGCAATTGCAGGGGAAAAATCAAGGAGGCAGACACAACTTGCAGGGGAAGATATCAGGGACGTGGTGAGGATACTTAAAATAATTAAAAAAAAAAAAAAATTCTCGGCCACAGTCTAAGGCATCAAAAGGCATGGCATGCCATCCAGTGCAGGGACATGCATGACATACCTCTTGGCTTGCAAGAATTGATCCCTGCGGTAAGTCAAAACAAATAAGAAGGGCTAAGGAGCACTCTGAAAAGGAGATGCCATCAATGGAAATGAAATTAAAGGAAAAAAAAAAAAAAATTTGGTAAATTTAGGGACTACGAGAAAGTGGTCTGGGCAGAAATGAGGTGCAGTGCAAAGGACCAAAAGAGGCCAGAACTAACCTCACAGCTGTTGCAAATGCAGGGGAAAAATCAAGGAGGCAGACACAACTTGCAGGGGAAGATATCAGGGACGTGGTTAGGATACTTACAATAATTAAAAAAAAAAAAAATCTCGGCCACAGTCAAAGCCATCAAAAGGCATGGCATGCCATCCAGTGCAGGGACATGCACGACATACCTCTTGGCTTGCAAGAATTGATCCCTGCGGTAAGTCAAAACAAATAAGAAGGGCTAAGGAGCACTCTGAAATGGAGATGCCATCAAAGGAAATGAAATTGAAGGAAAAAAAAAAAAAATTTGGGAAATTTGGAGTCTATGAGAAAGTGGTCTTGGCAGAAATGAGGTGCAGTGCAAAGGACCAAAAGAGGCCAGAACTAACCTCACAGCTGTTGCAAAAGCAGGGGAAAAATCAAGGAGGCAGACACAACTTGCAGGGGAAGATATCAGGGACGTGGTGAGGATACTTACAATAATTTAAAAAAAAAAAAAAATCTCGGCCACAGTCAAAGCCATCAAAAGGCATGGCATGCCATCCAGTGCAGGGACATGCATGACATACCTCTTGGCTTGCAAGAATTGATCCCTGCGGTAAGTCAAAACAAATAAGAAGGGCTAAGGAGCACTCTGAAATGGAGATGCCATCAATGGAAATGAAATTTAAGGAAAAAAAAAAAAAAATTTGGGAAATTTAGAGACTACGAGAAAGTGGTCTGGGCAGAAATGAGGTGCAGTGCAAAGGACCAAAAGAGGCCAGAACTAACCTCACAGCTGTTGCAAAAGCAGGGGAAAAATCAAGGAGGCAGACACAACCTGCATGGGAAGATATCAGGGACGTGGTGAAGATACCTAAAATAATTAAAAAAAAAAAAAAAAATCTCGGCCACAGTCAAAGCCATCAAAAGGCATGGCATGCCATCCAGTGCAGGGACTTGCACCAAAGCTTGTCCCCTTGGTTCCCATTGAAATCGCAAGATTTCGTTTCCCGTCCCGAAAGGAAATGAAATTTCTTTTCGGGACGGGAAACGAAATCTTGCGACCCTGAAAAGAAAGGCTCACAAACACTCTGGAAAGAAGATATGATCAAAAGAAATGCAATTGAAAAAAACCCCCAAAATCCCAGAAAATGGGGAGATGAAATGACTACCAGAAAGTGGTCTGGGCAGAAATGAGGTGCAGTGCAAAGGACCAAAAGAGGCCAGAACTAACCTCACAGCTGTTGCAAAAGCAGGGGAAAAATCAAGGAGGCAGACACAACTTGCAGGGGAAGATATCAGGGACGTGGTGAGGATACTTACAATAATTTAAAAAAAAAAAAATCTCGGCCACAGTCAAAGCCATCAAAAGGCATGGCATGCCATCCAGTGCAGGGACATGCATGACATACCTCTTGGCTTGCAAGAATTGATCCCTGCGGTAAGTCAAAACAAATAAGAAGGGCTAAGGAGCACTCTGAAATGGAGATGCCATCAAAGGAAATGAAATTTAAGGAAAAAAAAAAAATTTGGGAAATTTAGAGTCTATGAGAAAGTGGTCTGGGCCAAAATGAGGTGCAGTGCAAAGGACCAAAAGAGGCCGGAACTAACCTCACAGCTGTTGCAAAAGCAGGGGAAAAATCAAGGAGGCAGACACAACTTGCAGGGGAAGATATCAGGGACGTGGTGAGGATACTTAAAATAATTTAAAAAAAAAAAAAATCTCGGCCACAGTCAAAGCCATCAAAAGGCATGGCATGCCATCCAGTGCAGGGACATGCATGACATACCTCTTGGCTTGCAAGAATTGATCCCTGCGGTAAGTCAAAACAAATAAGAAGGGCTAAGGAGCACTCTGAAATGGAGATGCCATCAATGGAAATGAAATTTAAGGAAAAAAAAAAAAAATTTGGTAAATTTAGAGACTACGAGAAAGTGGTCTGGGCAGAAATGAGGTGCAGTGCAAAGGACCAAAAGAGGCCAGAACTAACCTCACAGCTGTTGCAAAAGCAGGGGAAAAATCAAGGAGGCAGACACAACCTGCATGGGAAGATACCAGGGACGTGGTGAGGATACCTAAAATAATTAAAAAAAAAAAAAAAATCTCGGCCACAGTCAAAGCCATCAAAAGGCATGGCATGCCATCCAGTGCAGGGACTTGCACCAAAGCTTGTCCCCTTGGTTCCCATTGAAATCGCAAGATTTCGTTTCCCGTCCCGAAAGGAAATGAAATTTCCTTTCGGGACGGGAAACGAAATCTTGCGACCCTGAAAAGAAAGGCTCACAAACACTCTGGAAAGAAGATATGATCAAAAGAAATGCAATTGAAAAAAACCCCCAAAATCCCAGAAAATGGGGAGATGAAATGACTACCAGAAAGTGGTCTGGGCAGAAATGAGGTGCAGTGCAAAGGACCAAAAGAGGCCAGAACTAACCTCACAGCTGTTGCAATTGCAGGGGAAAAATCAAGGAGGCAGACACAACTTGCAGGGGAAGATATCAGGGACGTGGTGAGGATACTTAAAATAATTAAAAAAAAAAAAAAATTCTCGGCCACAGTCAGAGCCATCAAAAGGCATGGCATGCCATCCAGTGCAGGGACATGCATGACATACCTCTTGGCTTGCAAGAATTGATCCCTGCGGTAAGTCAAAACAAATAAGAAGGGCTAAGGAGCACTCTGAAAAGGAGATGCCATCAATGGAAATGAAATTAAAGGAAAAAAAAAAAAAATTTGGTAAATTTAGGGACTACGAGAAAGTGGTCTGGGCAGAAATGAGGTGCAGTGCAAAGGACCAAAAGAGGCCAGAACTAACCTCACAGCTGTTGCAAATGCAGGGGAAAAATCAAGGAGGCAGACACAACTTGCAGGGGAAGATATCAGGGACGTGGTTAGGATACTTACAATAATTAAAAAAAAAAAAAATCTCGGCCACAGTCAAAGCCATCAAAAGGCATGGCATGCCATCCAGTGCAGGGACATGCATGACATACCTCTTGGCTTGCAAGAATTGATCCCTGCGGTAAGTCAAAACAAATAAGAAGGGCTAAGGAGCACTCTGAAATGGAGATGCCATCAAAGGAAATGAAATTGAAGGAAAAAAAAAAAAAATTTGGGAAATTTGGGGTCAATGAGAAAGTGGTCTGGGCAGAAATGAGGTGCAGTGCAAAGGACCAAAAGAGGCCAGAACTAACCTCACAGCTGTTGCAAAAGCAGGGGAAAAATCAAGGAGGCAGACACAACTTGCAGGGGAAGATATCAGGGACGTGGTGAGGATACTTAAAATAATTAAAAAAAAAAAAAAAATCTCGGCCACAGTCAAAGCCATCAAAAGGCATGGCATGCCATCCAGTGCAGGGACATGCATGACATACCTCTTGGCTTGCAAGAATTGATCCCTGCGGTAAGTCAAAACAAATAAGAAGGGCTAAGGAGCACTCTGAAATGGAGATGCCATCAAAGGAAATGAAATTGAAGGAAAAAAAAAAAAAATTTGGGAAATTTGGGGTCAATGAGAAAGTGGTCTGGGCAGAAATGAGGTGCAGTGCAAAGGACCAAAAGAGGCCAGAACTAACCTCACAGCTGTTGCAAAAGCAGGGGAAAAATCAAGGAGGCAGACACAACTTGCAGGGGAAGATATCAGGGACGCTCTGAGGATACTTAAAATAATTAAAAAAAAAAAAAAATCTCGGCCACAGTCAAAGCCATCAAAAGGCATGGCATGCCATCCAGTGCAGGGACTTGCACCAAAGCTTGTCCCCTTGGTTCCCATTGAAATCGCAAGATTTCGTTTCCCGTCCCGAAAGGAAATGAAATTTCCTTTCGGGACGGGAAACGAAATCTTGCGACCCTGAAAAGAAAGGCTCACAAACACTCTGGAAAGAAGATATGATCAAAAGAAATGCAATTGAAAAAAACCCCCAAAATCCCAGAAAATGGGGAGATGAAATGACTACCAGAAAGTGGTCTGGGCAGAAATGAGGTGCAGTGCAAAGGACCAAAAGAGGCCAGAACTAACCTCACAGCTGTTGCAAAAGCAGGGGAAAAATCAAGGAGGCAGACACAACTTGCAGGGGAAGATATCAGGGACGTGGTGAGGATACTTAAAATAATTTTAAAAAAAAAAAGTCTCGGCCACAGTCTAAGGCATCAAAAGGCATGGCATGCCATCCAGTGCAGGGACATGCATGACATACCTCTTGGCTTGCAAGAATTGATCCCTGCGGTAAGTCAAAACAAATAAGAAGGGCTAAGGAGCACTCTGAAATGGAGATGCCATCAATGGAAATGAAATTTAAGGAAAAAAAAAAAAAAATTTGGTAAATTTAGAGACTACGAGAAAGTGGTCTGGGCAGAAATGAGGTGCAGTGCAAAGGACCAAAAGAGGCCAGAACTAACCTCACAGCTGTTGCAAATGCAGGGGAAAAATCAAGGAGGCAGACACAACCTGCAGGGGAAGATATCAGGGACGTGGTGAGGATACCTAAAATAATTTAAAAAAAAAAAAAAAATCTCGGCCACAGTCAAAGCCATCAAAAGGCATGGCATGCCATCCAGTGCAGGGACTTGCACCAAAGCTTGTCCCCTTGGTTCCCATTGAAATCGCAAGATTTCGTTTCCCGTCCCGAAAGGAAATGAAATTTCCTTTCGGGACGGGAAACGAAATCTTGCGACCCTGAAAAGAAAGGCTCACAAACACTCTGGAAAGAAGATATGATCAAAAGAAATGCAATTGAAAAAAACCCCCAAAATCCCAGAAAATGGGGAGATGAAATGACTACCAGAAAGTGGTCTGGGCAGAAATGAGGTGCAGTGCAAAGGACCAAAAGAGGCCAGAACTAACCTCAAAGCTGTTGCAAAAGCAGGGGAAAAATCAAGGAGGCAGACACAACTTGCAGGGGAAGATATCAGGGACGTGGTTAGGATACTTACAATAATTAAAAAAAAAAAAAAATCTCGGCCACAGTCTAAGGCATCAAAAGGCATGGCATGCCATCCAGTGCAGGGACATGCATGACATACCTCTTGGCTTGCAAGAATTGATCCCTGCGGTAAGTCAAAACAAATAAGAAGGGCTAAGGAGCACTCTGAAATGGAGATGCCATCAATGGAAATGAAATTGAAGGAAAAAAAAAAAAAAATTTGGGAAATTTGGAGACAATGAGAAAGTGGTCTGGGCAGAAATGAGGTGCAGTGCAAAGGACCAAAAGAGGCCAGAACTAACCTCACAGCTGTTGCAATTGCAGGGGAAAAATCAAGGAGGCAGACACAACTTGCAGGGGAAGATATCAGGGAGGTGGTGAGGATACTTAAAATAATTAAAAAAAAAAAAAAAATCTCGGCCACAGTCAAAGCCATCAAAAGGCATGGCATGCCATCCAGTGCAGGGACATGCATGACATACCTCTTGGCTTGCAAGAATTGATCCCTGCGGTAAGTCAAAACAAATAAGAAGGGCTAAGGAGCACTCTGAAATGGAGATGCCATCAATGGAAATGAAATTGAAGGAAAAAAAAAAAAAAAATTTGGGAAATTTAGAGACTACAAGAAAGTGGTCTGGGCAGAAATGAGGTGCAGTGCAAAGGACCAAAAGAGGCCAGAACTAACCTCACAGCTGTTGCAAATGCAGGGGAAAAATCAAGGAGGCAGACACAACCTGCAGGGGAAGATATCAGGGACGTGGTGAGGATACCTAAAATAATTTAAAAAAAAAAAAAAATCTCGGCCACAGTCAAAGCCATCAAAAGGCATGGCATGCCATCCAGTGCAGGGACTTGCACCAAAGCTTGTCCCCTTGGTTCCCATTGAAATCGCAAGATTTCGTTTCCCGTCCCGAAAGGAAATGAAATTTCCTTTCGGGACGGGAAACGAAATCTTGCGACCCTGAAAAGAAAGGCTCACAAACACTCTGGAAAGAAGATATGATCAAAAGAAATGCAATTGAAAAAAACCCCCAAAATCCCAGAAAATGGGGAGATGAAATGACTACCAGAAAGTGGTCTGGGCAGAAATGAGGTGCAGTGCAAAGGACCAAAAGAGGCCAGAACTAACCTCAAAGCTGTTGCAAAAGCAGGGGAAAAATCAAGGAGGCAGACACAACTTGCAGGGGAAGATATCAGGGACGTGGTTAGGATACTTACAATAATTAAAAAAAAAAAAAAATCTCGGCCACAGTCTAAGGCATCAAAAGGCATGGCATGCCATCCAGTGCAGGGACATGCATGACATACCTCTTGGCTTGCAAGAATTGATCCCTGCGGTAAGTCAAAACAAATAAGAAGGGCTAAGGAGCACTCTGAAATGGAGATGCCATCAATGGAAATGAAATTGAAGGAAAAAAAAAAAAAAATTTGGGAAATTTGGAGACAATGAGAAAGTGGTCTGGGCAGAAATGAGGTGCAGTGCAAAGGACCAAAAGAGGCCAGAACTAACCTCACAGCTGTTGCAATTGCAGGGGAAAAATCAAGGAGGCAGACACAACTTGCAGGGGAAGATATCAGGGAGGTGGTGAGGATACTTAAAATAATTAAAAAAAAAAAAAAAATCTCGGCCACAGTCAAAGCCATCAAAAGGCATGGCATGCCATCCAGTGCAGGGACATGCATGACATACCTCTTGGCTTGCAAGAATTGATCCCTGCGGTAAGTCAAAACAAATAAGAAGGGCTAAGGAGCACTCTGAAATGGAGATGCCATCAATGGAAATGAAATTTAAGGAAAAAAAAAAAAAAAATTTGGGAAATTTAGAGACTACAAGAAAGTGGTCTGGGCAGAAATGAGGTGCAGTGCAAAGGACCAAAAGAGGCCAGAACTAACCTCACAGCTGTTGCAAATGCAGGGGAAAAATCAAGGAGGCAGACACAACTTGCAGGGGAAGATATCAGGGACGTGGTGAGGATACTTAAAATAATTAAAAAAAAAAAAAAAATCTCGGCCACAGTCAAAGCCATCAAAAGGCATGGCATGCCATCCAGTGCAGGGACTTGCACCAAAGCTTGTCCTCTTGGTTCCCATTGAAATCGCAAGATTTCGTTTCCCGTCCCGAAAGGAAATGAAATTTCCTTTCGGGACGGGAAACGAAATCTTGCGACCCTGAAAAGAAAGGCTCACAAACACTCTGGAAAGAAGATATGATCAAAAGAAATGCAATTGAAAAAAACCCCCAAAATCCCAGAAAATGGGGAGATGAAATGACTACCAGAAAGTGGTCTGGGCAGAAATGAGGTGCAGTGCAAAGGACCAAAAGAGGCCAGAACTAACCTCACAGCTGTTGCAAAAGCAGGGGAAAAATCAAGGAGGCAGACACAACTAGCAGGGGAAGATATCAGGGACGTGGTGAGGATACTTAAAAAAATTAAAAAAAGAAAAAAAATCTCGGCCACAGTCTAAGGCATCAAAAGGCATGGCATGCCATCCAGTGCAGGGACATGCATGACATACCTCTTGGCTTGCAAGAATTGATCCCTGCGGTAAGTCAAAACAAAAAAGAAGGGCTAAGGAGCACTCTGAAATGGAGATGCCATCAAAGGAAATGAAATTGAAGGAAAAAAAAAAAAAATTTGGGAAATTTGGAGTCAATGAGAAAGTGGTCTGGGCAGAAATGAGGTGCAGTGCAAAGGACCAAAAGAGGCCAGAACTAACCTCACAGCTGTTGCAATTGCAGGGGAAAAATCAAGGAGGCAGACACAACTTGCAGGGGAAGATATCAGGGAGGTGGTGAGGATACTTAAAATAATTAAAAAAAAAAAAAAATCTCGGCCACAGTCAAAGCCATCAAAAGGCATGGCATGCCATCCAGTGCAGGGACATGCATGACATACCTCTTGGCTTGCAAGAATTGATCCCTGCGGTAAGTCAAAACAAATAAGAAGGGCTAAGGAGCACTCTGAAATGGAGATGCCATCAAAGGAAATGAAATTTAAGGAAAAAAAAAAAAAATTTGGGAAATTTAGAGACTACGAGAAAGTGGTCTGGGCCAAAATGAGGTGCAGTGCAAAGGACCAAAAGAGGCCAGAACTAACCTCACAGCTATTGCAAATGCAGGGGAAAAATCAAGGAGGCAGACACAACTAGCAGGGGAAGATATCAGGGATGTGGTGAGGATACTTAAAATAATTAAAAAAAAAAAAAAATCTCGGCCACAGTCTAAGGCATCAAAAGGCATGGCATGCCATCCAGTGCAGGGACATGCATGACATACCTCTTGGCTTGCAAGAATTGATCCCTGCGGTAAGTCAAAACAAATAAGAAGGGCTAAGGAGCACTCTGAAATGGAGACGCCATCAATGGAAATGAAATTAAAGGAAAAAAAAAAAAAAAATTTGGTAAATTTAGGGACTACGAGAAAGTGGTCTGGGCAGAAATGAGGTGCAGTGCAAAGGACCAAAAGAGGCCAGAACTAACCTCACAGCTGTTGCAAATGCAGGGGAAAAATCAAGGAGGCAGACACAACTTGCAGGGGAAGATATCAGGGACGTGGTGAGGATACTTACAATAATTAAAAAAAAAAAAATCTCGGCCACAGTCAAAGCCATCAAAAGGCATGGCATGCCATCCAGTGCAGGGACATGCATGACATACCTCTTGGCTTGCAAGAATTGATCCCTGCGGTAAGTCAAAACAAATAAGAAGGGCTAAGGAGCACTCTGAAATGGAGATGCCATCAATGGAAATGAAATTTAAGGAAAAAAAAAAAAAAAATTTGGGAAATTTAGAGACTACGAGAAAGTGGTCTGGGCAGAAATGAGGTGCAGTGCAAAGGACCAAAAGAGGCCAGAACTAACCTCACAGCTGTTGCAAATGCAGGGGAAAAATCAAGGAGGCAGACACAACTTGCAGGGGAAGATATCAGGGACGTGGTGAGGATACTTAAAATAATTTAAAAAAAAAAAAAAAATCTCGGCCACAGTCAAAGCCATCAAAAGGCATGGCATGCCATCCAGTGCAGGGACTTGCACCAAAGCTTGTCCCCTTGGTTCCCATTGAAATCGCAAGATTTCGTTTCCCGTCCCGAAAGGAAATGAAATTTCCTTTCGGGACGGGAAACGAAATCTTGCGACCCTGAAAAGAAAGGCTCACAAACACTCTGGAAAGAAGATATGATCAAAAGAAATGCAATTGAAAAAAACCCCCAAAATCCCAGAAAATGGGGAGATGAAATGACTACCAGAAAGTGGTCTGGGCAGAAATGAGGTGCAGTGCAAAGGACCAAAAGAGGCCAGAACTAACCTCACAGCTGTGGCAAATACAGGGGAAAAATCAAGGAGGCAGACACAACTTGCAGGGGAAGATATCAGGGACGTGGTGAGGATACTTACAATAATTTAAAAAAAAAAAAATCTCAGCCACAGTCAAAGCCATCAAAAGGCATGGCATGCCATCCAGTGCAGGGACATGCATGACATACCTCTTGGCTTGCAAGAATTGATCCCTGCGGTAAGTCAAAACAAATAAGAAGGGCTAAGGAGCACTCTGAAATGGAGATGCCATCAATGGAAATGAAATTTAAGGAAAAAAAAAAAAAAATTTGGGAAATTTAGAGACTACAAGAAAGTGGTCTGGGCCAAAATGAGGTGCAGTGCAAAGGACCAAAAGAGGCCAGAACTAACCTCACAGCTGTTGCAAAAGCAGGGGAAAAATCAAGGAGGCAGACACAACTTGCAGGGGAAGATATCAGGGAGGTGGTGAGGATACTTAAAATAATTAAAAAAAAAAAAAAAATCTCGGCCACAGTCAAAGCCATCAAAAGGCATGGCATGCCATCCAGTGCAGGGACATGCATGACATACCTCTTGGCTTGCAAGAATTGATCCCTGCGGTAAGTCAAAACAAATAAGAAGGGCTAAGGAGCACTCTGAAATGGAGATGCCATCAATGGAAATGAAATTTAAGGAAAAAAAAAAAAAAAATTTGGGAAATTTAGAGACTACAAGAAAGTGGTCTGGGCAGAAATGAGGTGCAGTGCAAAGGACCAAAAGAGGCCAGAACTAACCTCACAGCTGTTGCAAAAGCAGGGGAAAAATCAAGGAGGCAGACACAACTTGCAGGGGAAGATATCAGGGACGCTCTGAGGATACTTAAAATAATTAAAAAAAAAAAAAAAATCTCGGCCACAGTCAAAGCCATCAAAAGGCATGGCATGCCATCCAGTGCAGGGACATGCATGACATACCTCTTGGCTTGCAAGAATTGATCCCTGCGGTAAGTCAAAACAAATAAGAAGGGCTAAGGAGCACTCTGAAATGGAGATGCCATCAATGGAAATGAAATTTAAGGAAAAAAAAAAAAAAATTTGGGAAATTTAGAGACTACAAGAAAGTGGTCTGGGCAGAAATGAGGTGCAGTGCAAAGGACCAAAAGAGGCCAGAACTAACCTCACAGCTGTTGCAAATGCAGGGGAAAAATCAAGGAGGCAGACACAACTTGCAGGGGAAGATATCAGGGACGTGGTGAGGATACTTAAAATAATTAAAAAAAAAAAAAACAAATCTCGGCCACAGTCTAAGGCATCAAAAGGCATGGCATGCCATCCAGTGCAGGGACATGCATGACATACCTCTTGGCTTGCAAGAATTGATCCCTGCGGTAAGTCAAAACAAATAAGAAGGGCTAAGGAGCACTCTGAAATGGAGATGCCATCAATGGAAATGAAATTTAAGGAAAAAAAAAAAAAAATTTGGGAAATTTAGAGTCAATGAGAAAGTGGTCTGGGCAGAAATGAGGTGCAGTGCAAAGGACCAAAAGAGGCCAGAACTAACCTCACAGCTGTTGAAAATGCAGGGGAAAAATCAGGGAGGCAGACACAACTTGCAGGGGAAGATATCAGGGACGTGGTGAGGATACTTAAAATAATTTAAAAAAAAAAAAAAATCTCGGCCACAGTCAAAGCCATCAAAAGGCATGGCATGCCATCCAGTGCAGGGACTTGCTCCAAAGCTTGTCCTCTTGGTTCCCATTGAAATCGCAAGATTTCGTTTCCCGTCCCGAAAGGAAATGAAATTTCCTTTCGGGACGGGAAACGAAATCTTGCGACCCTGAAAAGAAAGGCTCACAAACACTCTGGAAAGAAGATATGATCAAAAGAAATGCAATTGAAAAAAAACCCCAAAATCCCAGAAAATGGGGAGATGAAATGACTACCAGAAAGTGGTCTGGGCAGAAATGAGGTGCAGTGCAAAGGACCAAAAGAGGCCAGAACTAACCTCAAAGCTGTTGCAAAAGCAGGGGAAAAATCAAGGAGGCAGACACAACTTGCAGGGGAAGATATCAGGGACGTGGTGAGGATACTTAAAATAATTTAAAAAAAAAAAAAAATCTCGGCCACAGTCAAAGCCATCAAAAGGCATGGCATGCCATCCAGTGCAGCGACTTGCACCAAAGCTTGTCCCCTTGGTTCCCATTGAAATCGCAAGATTTCGTTTCCCGTCCCGAAAGGAAATGAAATTTCCTTTCGGGACGGGAAACGAAATCTTGCGACCCTGAAAAGAAAGGCTCACAAACACTCTGGAAAGAAGATATGATCAAAAGAAATGCAATTGAAAAAAACCCCCAAAATCCCAGAAAATGGGGAGATGAAATGACTACCAGAAAGTGGTCTGGGCAGAAATGAGGTGCAGTGCAAAGGACCAAAAGAGGCCAGAACTAACCTCACAGCTGTTGCAAATACAGGGGAAAAATCAAGGAGGCAGACACAACTTGCAGGGGAAGATATCAGGGACGTGGTGAGGATACTTACAATAATTTAAAAAAAAAAAATCTCGGCCACAGTCAAAGCCATCAAAAGGCATGGCATGCCATCCAGTGCAGGGACATGCATGACATACCTCTTGGCTTGCAAGAATTGATCCCTGCGGTAAGTCACAACAAATAAGAAGGGCTAAGGAGCACTCTGAAATGGGGATGCCATCAATGGAAATGAAATTTAAGGGGAAAAAAAAAAAAAATTTGGGAAATTTAGAGTCAATGAGAAAGTGGTCTGGGCAGAAATGAGGTGCAGTGCAAAGGACCAAAAGAGGCCAGAACTAACCTCACAGCTGTTGCAAAAGCAGGGGATAAATCAAGGAGGCAGACACAACTTGCAGGGGAAGATATCAGGGACGTGGTGAGGATACTTAAAATAATTTAAAAAAAAAAAAAAATCTCGGCCACAGTCAAAGCCATCAAAAGGCATGGCATGCCATCCAGTGCAGGGACTTGCACCAAAGCTTGTCCCCTTGGTTCCCATTGAAATCGCAAGATTTCGTTTCCCGTCCCGAAAGGAAATGAATTCCTTTCGGGACGGGAAACGAAATCTTGCGACCCTGAAAAGAAAGGCTCACAAACACTCTGGAAAGAAGATATGATCAAAAGAAATGCAATTGAAAAAAACCCCCAAAATCCCAGAAAATGGGGAGATGAAATGACTACCAGAAAGTGGTCTGGGCAGAAATGAGGTGCAGTGCAAAGGACCAAAAGAGGCCAGAACTAACCTCACAGCTGTTGCAAAAGCAGGGGAAAAATCAAGGAGGCAGACACAACTTGCAGGGGAAGATATCAGGGACGTGGTGAGGATACTTAAAATAATTAAAAAAAAAAAAAAATTCTCGGCCACAGTCAAAGCCATCAAAAGGCATGGCATGCCATCCAGTGCAGGGACATGCATGACATACCTCTTGGCTTGCAAGAATTGATCCCTGCGGTAAGTCAAAACAAATAAGAAGGGCTAAGGAGCACTCTGAAATGGAGACGCCATCAATGGAAATGAAATTAAAGGAAAAAAAAAAAAAAATTTGGTAAATTTAGGGACTACGAGAAAGTGGTCTGGGCAGAAATGAGGTGCAGTGCAAAGGACCAAAAGAGGCCAGAACTAACCTCACAGCTGTTGCAAAAGCAGGGGAAAAATCAAGGAGGCAGACACAACTTGCAGGGGAAGATATCAGGGACGTGGTGAGGATACTTAAAATAATTTAAAAAAAAAAAAAAACTCGGCCACAGTCAAAGCCATCAAAAGGCATGGCATGCCATCCAGTGCAGGGACATGCATGACATACCTCTTGGCTTGCAAGAATTGATCCCTGCGGTCAGTCAAAACAAATAAGAAGGGCTAAGGAGCACTCTGAAATGGAGATGCCATCAAAGGAAATGAAATTGAAGGAAAAAAAAAAAAAATTTAGAAAATTTGGAGTCAATAAGAAAGTGGTCTGGGCAGAAATGAGGTGCAGTGCAAAGGACCAAAAGAGGCCAGAACTAACCTCACAGCTGTTGCAAAAGCAGGGGAAAAATCAAGGAGGCAGACACAACTTGCAGGGGAAGATATCAGGGAGGTGGTGAGGATACTTAAAATAATTTAAAAAAAAAATAAAATCTGGGCCACAGTCAAAGCCATCAAAAGGCATGGCATGCCATCCAGTGCAGGGACATGCATGACATACCTCTTGGCTTGCAAGAATTGATCCCTGCGGTAAGTCAAAACAAATAAGAAGGGCTAAGGAGCACTCTGAAATGGAGATGCCATCAAAGGAAATGAAATTTAAGGAAAAAAAAAAAATTTGGGAAATTTAGAGTCTATGAGAAAGTGGTCTGGGCCAAAATGAGGTGCAGTGCAAAGGACCAAAAGAGGCCGGAACTAACCTCACAGCTGTTGCAAAAGCAGGGGAAAAATCAAGGAGGCAGACACAACTTGCAGGGGAAGATATCAGGGACGTGGTGAGGATACTTAAAATAATTTAAAAAAAAAAAAAATCTCGGCCACAGTCAAAGCCATCAAAAGGCATGGCATGCCATCCAGTGCAGGGACATGCATGACATACCTCTTGGCTTGCAAGAATTGATCCCTGCGGTAAGTCAAAACAAATAAGAAGGGCTAAGGAGCACTCTGAAATGGAGATGCCATCAATGGAAATGAAATTTAAGGAAAAAAAAAAAAAATTTGGTAAATTTAGAGACTACGAGAAAGTGGTCTGGGCAGAAATGAGGTGCAGTGCAAAGGACCAAAAGAGGCCAGAACTAACCTCACAGCTGTTGCAAAAGCAGGGGAAAAATCAAGGAGGCAGACACAACCTGCATGGGAAGATACCAGGGACGTGGTGAGGATACCTAAAATAATTAAAAAAAAAAAAAAAATCTCGGCCACAGTCAAAGCCATCAAAAGGCATGGCATGCCATCCAGTGCAGGGACTTGCACCAAAGCTTGTCCCCTTGGTTCCCATTGAAATCGCAAGATTTCGTTTCCCGTCCCGAAAGGAAATGAAATTTCCTTTCGGGACGGGAAACGAAATCTTGCGACCCTGAAAAGAAAGGCTCACAAACACTCTGGAAAGAAGATATGATCAAAAGAAATGCAATTGAAAAAAACCCCCAAAATCCCAGAAAATGGGGAGATGAAATGACTACCAGAAAGTGGTCTGGGCAGAAATGAGGTGCAGTGCAAAGGACCAAAAGAGGCCAGAACTAACCTCACAGCTGTTGCAATTGCAGGGGAAAAATCAAGGAGGCAGACACAACTTGCAGGGGAAGATATCAGGGACGTGGTGAGGATACTTACAATAATTAAAAAAAAAAAAAAATTCTCGGCCACAGTCAGAGCCATCAAAAGGCATGGCATGCCATCCAGTGCAGGGACATGCATGACATACCTCTTGGCTTGCAAGAATTGATCCCTGCGGTAAGTCAAAACAAATAAGAAGGGCTAAGGAGCACTCTGAAAAGGAGATGCCATCAATGGAAATGAAATTAAAGGAAAAAAAAAAAAAATTTGGTAAATTTAGGGACTACGAGAAAGTGGTCTGGGCAGAAATGAGGTGCAGTGCAAAGGACCAAAAGAGGCCAGAACTAACCTCACAGCTGTTGCAAATGCAGGGGAAAAATCAAGGAGGCAGACACAACTTGCAGGGGAAGATATCAGGGACGTGGTTAGGATACTTACAATAATTAAAAAAAAAAAAAATCTCGGCCACAGTCAAAGCCATCAAAAGGCATGGCATGCCATCCAGTGCAGGGACATGCACGACATACCTCTTGGCTTGCAAGAATTGATCCCTGCGGTAAGTCAAAACAAATAAGAAGGGCTAAGGAGCACTCTGAAATGGAGATGCCATCAAAGGAAATGAAATTGAAGGAAAAAAAAAAAAAATTTGGGAAATTTGGAGTCTATGAGAAAGTGGTCTTGGCAGAAATGAGGTGCAGTGCAAAGGACCAAAAGAGGCCAGAACTAACCTCACAGCTGTTGCAAAAGCAGGGGAAAAATCAAGGAGGCAGACACAACTTGCAGGGGAAGATATCAGGGACGTGGTGAGGATACTTACAATAATTTAAAAAAAAAAAAAAATCTCGGCCACAGTCAAAGCCATCAAAAGGCATGGCATGCCATCCAGTGCAGGGACATGCATGACATACCTCTTGGCTTGCAAGAATTGATCCCTGCGGTAAGTCAAAACAAATAAGAAGGGCTAAGGAGCACTCTGAAATGGAGATGCCATCAAAGGAAATGAAATTTAAGGAAAAAAAAAAAATTTGGGAAATTTAGAGTCTATGAGAAAGTGGTCTGGGCCAAAATGAGGTGCAGTGCAAAGGACCAAAAGAGGCCGGAACTAACCTCACAGCTGTTGCAAAAGCAGGGGAAAAATCAAGGAGGCAGACACAACTTGCAGGGGAAGATATCAGGGACGTGGTGAGGATACTTAAAATAATTTAAAAAAAAAAAAAATCTCGGCCACAGTCAAAGCCATCAAAAGGCATGGCATGCCATCCAGTGCAGGGACATGCATGACATACCTCTTGGCTTGCAAGAATTGATCCCTGCGGTAAGTCAAAACAAATAAGAAGGGCTAAGGAGCACTCTGAAATGGAGATGCCATCAATGGAAATGAAATTTAAGGAAAAAAAAAAAAAATTTGGTAAATTTAGAGACTACGAGAAAGTGGTCTGGGCAGAAATGAGGTGCAGTGCAAAGGACCAAAAGAGGCCAGAACTAACCTCACAGCTGTTGCAAAAGCAGGGGAAAAATCAAGGAGGCAGACACAACCTGCATGGGAAGATACCAGGGACGTGGTGAGGATACCTAAAATAATTAAAAAAAAAAAAAAAATCTCGGCCACAGTCAAAGCCATCAAAAGGCATGGCATGCCATCCAGTGCAGGGACTTGCACCAAAGCTTGTCCCCTTGGTTCCCATTGAAATCGCAAGATTTCGTTTCCCGTCCCGAAAGGAAATGAAATTTCCTTTCGGGACGGGAAACGAAATCTTGCGACCCTGAAAAGAAAGGCTCACAAACACTCTGGAAAGAAGATATGATCAAAAGAAATGCAATTGAAAAAAAACCCCCAAAATCCCAGAAAATGGGGAGATGAAATGACTACCAGAAAGTGGTCTGGGCAGAAATGAGGTGCAGTGCAAAGGACCAAAAGAGGCCAGAACTAACCTCACAGCTGTTGCAATTGCAGGGGAAAAATCAAGGAGGCAGACACAACTTGCAGGGGAAGATATCAGGGACGTGGTGAGGATACTTAAAATAATTAAAAAAAAAAAAAAATTCTCGGCCACAGTCAGAGCCATCAAAAGGCATGGCATGCCATCCAGTGCAGGGACATGCATGACATACCTCTTGGCTTGCAAGAATTGATCCCTGCGGTAAGTCAAAACAAATAAGAAGGGCTAAGGAGCACTCTGAAAAGGAGATGCCATCAATGGAAATGAAATTAAAGGAAAAAAAAAAAAAATTTGGTAAATTTAGGGACTACGAGAAAGTGGTCTGGGCAGAAATGAGGTGCAGTGCAAAGGACCAAAAGAGGCCAGAACTAACCTCACAGCTGTTGCAAATGCAGGGGAAAAATCAAGGAGGCAGACACAACTTGCAGGGGAAGATATCAGGGACGTGGTTAGGATACTTACAATAATTAAAAAAAAAAAAAATCTCGGCCACAGTCAAAGCCATCAAAAGGCATGGCATGCCATCCAGTGCAGGGACATGCACGACATACCTCTTGGCTTGCAAGAATTGATCCCTGCGGTAAGTCAAAACAAATAAGAAGGGCTAAGGAGCACTCTGAAATGGAGATGCCATCAAAGGAAATGAAATTGAAGGAAAAAAAAAAAAAATTTGGGAAATTTGGAGTCTATGAGAAAGTGGTCTTGGCAGAAATGAGGTGCAGTGCAAAGGACCAAAAGAGGCCAGAACTAACCTCACAGCTGTTGCAAAAGCAGGGGAAAAATCAAGGAGGCAGACACAACTTGCAGGGGAAGATATCAGGGACGTGGTGAGGATACTTACAATAATTAAAAAAAAAAAAAAAATCTCGGCCACAGTCAAAGCCATCAAAAGGCATGGCATGCCATCCAGTGCAGGGACATGCATGACATACCTCTTGGCTTGCAAGAATTGATCCCTGCGGTAAGTCAAAACAAATAAGAAGGGCTAAGGAGCACTCTGAAATGGAGATGCCATCAATGGAAATGAAATTTAAGGAAAAAAAAAAAAAAATTTGGGAAATTTAGAGACTACGAGAAAGTGGTCTGGGCAGAAATGAGGTGCAGTGCAAAGGACCAAAAGAGGCCAGAACTAACCTCACAGCTGTTGCAAAAGCAGGGGAAAAATCAAGGAGGCAGACACAACCTGCATGGGAAGATATCAGGGACGTGGTGAAGATACCTAAAATAATTAAAAAAAAAAAAAAAAATCTCGGCCACAGTCAAAGCCATCAAAAGGCATGGCATGCCATCCAGTGCAGGGACTTGCACCAAAGCTTGTCCCCTTGGTTCCCATTGAAATCGCAAGATTTCGTTTCCCGTCCCGAAAGGAAATGAAATTTCTTTTCGGGACGGGAAACGAAATCTTGCGACCCTGAAAAGAAAGGCTCACAAACACTCTGGAAAGAAGATATGATCAAAAGAAATGCAATTGAAAAAAACCCCCAAAATCCCAGAAAATGGGGAGATGAAATGACTACCAGAAAGTGGTCTGGGCAGAAATGAGGTGCAGTGCAAAGGACCAAAAGAGGCCAGAACTAACCTCACAGCTGTTGCAAAAGCAGGGGAAAAATCAAGGAGGCAGACACAACTTGCAGGGGAAGATATCAGGGACGTGGTGAGGATACTTACAATAATTTAAAAAAAAAAAAATCTCGGCCACAGTCAAAGCCATCAAAAGGCATGGCATGCCATCCAGTGCAGGGACATGCATGACATACCTCTTGGCTTGCAAGAATTGATCCCTGCGGTAAGTCAAAACAAATAAGAAGGGCTAAGGAGCACTCTGAAATGGAGATGCCATCAAAGGAAATGAAATTGAAGGAAAAAAAAAAAAATTTAGAAAATTTGGAGTCAATGAGAAAGTGGTCTGGGCAGAAATGAGGTGCAGTGCAAAGGACCAAAAGAGGCCAGAACTAACCTCACAGCTGTTGCAAAAGCAGGGGAAAAATCAAGGAGGCAGACACAACTTGTAGGGGAAGATATCAGGGATGTGGTGAGGATACTTAAAATAATTTAAAAAAAAAAAAAACTCGGCCACTGTCAAAGCCATCAAAAGGCATGGCATGCCATCCAGTGCAGGGACATGCATGACATACCTCTTGGCTTGCAAGAATTGATCCCTGCGGTAAGTCAAAACAAATAAGAAGGGCTAAGGAGCACTCTGAAATGGAGATGCCATCAAAGGAAATGAAATTGAAGGAAAAAAAAAAAAATTTGGGAAATTTAGAGACTACGAGAAAGTGGTCTGGGCAGAAATGAGGTGCAGTGCAAAGGACCAAAAGAGGCCAGAACTAACCTCACAGCTGTTGCAAAAGCAGGGGAAAAATCAAGGAGGCAGACACAACTTGCAGGGGAAGATATCAGGGATGTGGTGAGGATACTTAAAATAATTTAAAAAAAAAAAAATATCTCGGCCACAGTCAAAGCCATCAAAAGGCATGGCATGCCATCCAGTGCAGGGACTTGCACCAAAGCTTGTCCCCTTGGTTCCCATTGAAATCGCAAGATTTCGTTTCCCGTCCCGAAAGGAAATGAAATTTCCTTTCGGGACGGGAAACGAAATCTTGCGACCCTGAAAAGAAAGGCTCACAAACACTCTGGAAAGAAGATATGATCAAAAGAAATGCAATTGAAAAAAACCCCCAAAATCCCAGAAAATGGGGAGATGAAATGACTACCAGAAAGTGGTCTGGGCAGAAATGAGGTGCAGTGCAAAGGACCAAAAGAGGCCAGAACTAACCTCCCAGCTGTTGCAAATGCAGGGGAAAAATCAAGGAGGCAGACACAACTTGCAGGGGAAGATATCAGGGACGTGGTGAGGATACTTACAATAATTTAAAAAAAAAAAAATCTCGGCCACAGTCAAAGCCATCAAAAGGCATGGCATGCCATCCAGTGCAGGGACATGCATGACATACCTCTTGGCTTGCAAGAATTGATCCCTGCGGTAAGTCAAAACAAATAAGAAGGGCTAAGGAGCACTCTGAAATGGAGATGCCATCAATGGAAATGAAATTTAAGGAAAAAAAAAAAAAATTTGGGAAATTTAGAGACTACAAGAAAGTGGTCTGGGCCAAAATGAGGTGCAGTGCAAAGGACCAAAAGAGGCCAGAACTAACCTCACAGCTGTTGCAAAAGCAGGGGAAAAATCAAGGAGGCAGACACAACTTGCAGGGGAAGATATCAGGGACGTGGTGAGGATACTTAAAATAATTAAAAAAAAAAAAAAATCTCGGCCACAGTCAAAGCCATCAAAAGGCATGGCATGCCATCCAGTGCAGGGACATGCATGACATACCTCTTGGCTTGCAAGAATTGATCCCTGCGGTAAGTCAAAACAAATAAGAAGGGCTAAGGAGCACTCTGAAATGGAGATGCCATCAATGGAAATGAAATTTAAGGAAAAAAAAAAAAAAATTTGGGAAATTTAGAGACTACAAGAAAGTGGTCTGGGCAGAAATGAGGTGCAGTGCAAAGGACCAAAAGAGGCCAGAACTAACCTCACAGCTGTTGCAAAAGCAGGGGAAAAATCAAGGAGGCAGACACAACTTGCAGGGGAAGATATCAGGGACGTGGTGAGGATACTTAAAATAATTAAAAAAAAAAAAAAAATCTCGGCCACAGTCAAAGCCATCAAAAGGCATGGCATGCCATCCAGTGCAGGGACATGCATGACATACCTCTTGGCTTGCAAGAATTGATCCCTGCGGTAAGTCAAAACAAATAAGAAGGGCTAAGGAGCACTCTGAAATGGAGACGCCATCAATGGAAATGAAATTTAAGGAAAAAAAAAAAAAAAATTTGGTAAATTTAGGGACTACGAGAAAGTGGTCTGGGCAGAAATGAGGTGCAGTGCAAAGGACCAAAAGAGGCCAGAACTAACCTCACAGCTGTTGCAAATGCAGGGGAAAAATCAAGGAGGCAGACACAACTTGCAGGGGAAGATATCAGGGACGTGGTGAGGATACTTAAAATAATTAAAAAAAAAAAAAACAAATCTCGGCCACAGTCTAAGGCATCAAAAGGCATGGCATGCCATCCAGTGCAGGGACATGCATGACATACCTCTTGGCTTGCAAGAATTGATCCCTGCGGTAAGTCAAAACAAATAAGAAGGGCTAAGGAGCACTCTGAAATGGAGATGCCATCAATGGAAATGAAATTTAAGGAAAAAAAAAAAAAATTTGGGAAATTTAGAGACTACGAGAAAGTGGTCTGGGCAGAAATGAGGTGCAGTGCAAAGGACCAAAAGAGGCCAGAACTAACCTCACAGCTGTTGCAAATGCAGGGGAAAAATCAAGGAGGCAGACACAACCTGCAGGGGAAGATATCAGGGACGTGGTGAGGATACCTAAAATAATTTAAAAAAAAAAAAAAAATCTCGGCCACAGTCAAAGCCATCAAAAGGCATGGCATGCCATCCAGTGCAGGGACTTGCACCAAAGCTTGTCCCCTTGGTTCCCATTGAAATCGCAAGATTTCGTTTCCCGTCCCGAAAGGAAATGAAATTTCCTTTCGGGACGGGAAACGAAATCTTGCGACCCTGAAAAGAAAGGCTCACAAACACTCTGGAAAGAAGATATGATCAAAAGAAATGCAATTGAAAAAAACCCCCAAAATCCCAGAAAATGGGGAGATGAAATGACTACCAGAAAGTGGTCTGGGCAGAAATGAGGTGCAGTGCAAAGGACCAAAAGAGGCCAGAACTAACCTCACAGCTGTTGCAAATGCAGGGGAAAAATCAAGGAGGCAGACACAACTTGCAGGGGAAGATATCAGGGACGTGGTGAGGATACTTACAATAATTAAAAAAAAAAAATCTCGGCCACAGTCAAAGCCATCAAAAGGCATGGCATGCCATCCAGTGCAGGGACATGCATGACATACCTCTTGGCTTGCAAGAATTGATCCCTGCGGTAAGTCAAAACAAATAAGAAGGGCTAAGGAGCACTCTGAAATGGAGATGCCATCAATGGAAATGAAATTTAAGGAAAAAAAAAAAAAAAATTTGGGAAATTTAGAGTCAATGAGAAAGTGGTCTGGGCAGAAATGAGGTGCAGTGCAAAGGACCAAAAGAGGCCAGAACTAACCTCACAGCTGTTGAAAATGCAGGGGAAAAATCAGGGAGGCAGACACAACTTGCAGGGGAAGATATCAGGGACGTGGTGAGGATACTTAAAATAATTTAAAAAAAAAAAAAAATCTCGGCCACAGTCAAAGCCATCAAAAGGCATGGCATGCCATCCAGTGCAGGGACTTGCTCCAAAGCTTGTCCTCTTGGTTCCCATTGAAATCGCAAGATTTCGTTTCCCGTCCCGAAAGGAAATGAAATTTCCTTTCGGGACGGGAAACGAAATCTTGCGACCCTGAAAAGAAAGGCTCACAAACACTCTGGAAAGAAGATATGATCAAAAGAAATGCAATTGAAAAAAACCCCCAAAATCCCAGAAAATGGGGAGATGAAATGACTACCAGAAAGTGGTCTGGGCAGAAATGAGGTGCAGTGCAAAGGACCAAAAGAGGCCAGAACTAACCTCAAAGCTGTTGCAAAAGCAGGGGAAAAATCAAGGAGGCAGACACAACTTGCAGGGGAAGATATCAGGGACGTGGTGAGGATACTTACAATAATTAAAAAAAAAAAAAAATCTCGGCCGCAGTCTAAGGCATCAAAAGGCATGGCATGCCATCCAGTGCAGGGACATGCATGACATACCTCTTGGCTTGCAAGAATTGATCCCTGCGGTAAGTCAAAACAAATAAGAAGGGCTAAGGAGCACTCTGAAATGGAGATGCCATCAATGGAAATGAAATTGAAGGAAAAAAAAAAAAAAATTTGGGAAATTTGGAGACAATGAGAAAGTGGTCTGGGCAGAAATGAGGTGCAGTGCAAAGGACCAAAAGAGGCCAGAACTAACCTCACAGCTGTTGCAAAAGCAGGGGAAAAATCAAGGAGGCAGACACAACTTGCAGGGGAAGATATCAGGGAGGTGGTGAGGATACTTAAAATAATTAAAAAAAAAAAAAAAATCTCGGCCACAGTCAAAGCCATCAAAAGGCATGGCATGCCATCCAGTGCAGGGACTTGCACCAAAGCTTGTCCCCTTGGTTCCCATTGAAATCGCAAGATTTCGTTTCCCGTCCCGAAAGGAAATGAAATTTCCTTTCGGGACGGGAAACGAAATCTTGCGACCCTGAAAAGAAAGGCTCACAAACACTCTGGAAAGAAGATATGATCAAAAGAAATGCAATTGAAAAAAACCCCCAAAATCCCAGAAAATGGGGAGATGAAATGACTACCAGAAAGTGGTCTGGGCAGAAATGAGGTGCAGTGCAAAGGACCAAAAGAGGCCAGAACTAACCTCACAGCTGTTGCAAATGCAGGGGAAAAATCAAGGAGGCAGACACAACTTGCAGGGGAAGATATCAGGGACGTGGTGAGGATACTTACAATAATTAAAAAAAAAAAAAATCTCGGCCACAGTCAAAGCCATCAAAAGGCATGGCATGCCATCCAGTGCAGGGACATGCATGACATACCTCTTGGCTTGCAAGAATTGACCCCTGCGGTCAGTCAAAACCAATAAGAAGGGCTAAGGAGCACTCTGAAATGGAGATGCCATCAAAGGAAATGAAATTTAAGGAAAAAAAAAAAAATTTGGGAAATTTAGAGTCTATGAGAAAGTGGTCTGGGCCAAAATGAGGTGCAGTGCAAAGGACCAAAAGAGGCCGGAACTAACCTCACAGCTGTTGCAAAAGCAGGGGAAAAATCAAGGAGGCAGACACAACTTGCAGGGGAAGATATCAGGGACGTGGTGAGGACACTTAAAATAATTTTAAAAAAAAAAAATCAGGGCCACAGTCTAAGGCATCAAAAGGCATGGCATGCCATCCAGTGCAGGGACATGCACGACATACCTCTTGGCTTGCAAGAATTGATCCCTGCGGTAAGTCAAAACAAATAAGAAGGGCTAAGGAGCACTCTGAAATGGAGATGCCATCAATGGAAATGAAATTTAAGGGGCAAAAAAAAAAAAATTTGGTAAATTTAGAGTCAATGAGAAAGTGGTCTGGGCAGAAATGAGGTGCAGTGCAAAGGACCAAAAGAGGCCAGAACTAACCTCACAGCTGTTGCAAAAGCAGGGGAAAAATCAAGGAGGCAGACACAACTTGCAGGGGAAGATATCAGGGACGTGGTGAGGATACTTACAATAATTAAAAAAAAAAAAAAAATCTCGGCCACAGTCTAAGGCATCAAAAGGCATGGCATGCCATCCAGTGCAGGGACATGCATGACATACCTCTTGGCTTGCAAGAATTGATCCCTGCGGTAAGTCAAAACAAATAAGACGGGCTAAGGAGCACTCTGAAATGGAGATGCCATCAAAGGAAATGAAATTGAAGGAAAAAAAAAAAAAAATTTAGAAAATTTGGAGTCAATAAGAAAGTGGTCTGGGCAGAAATGAGGTGCAGTGCAAAGGACCAAAAGAGGCCAGAACTAACCTCACAGCTGTTGCAAAAGCAGGGGAAAAATCAAGGAGGCAGACACAACTTGCAGGGGAAGATATCAGGGAGGTGGTGAGGATACTTAAAATAATTTTAAAAAAAAATAAAATCTGGGCCACAGTCAAAGCCATCAAAAGGCATGGCATGCCATCCAGTGCAGGGACTTGCACCAAAGCTTGTCCCCTTGGTTCCCATTGAAATCGCAAGATTTCGTTTCCCGTCCCGAAAGGAAATGAAATTTCCTTTCGGGACGGGAAACGAAATCTTGCGACCCTGAAAAGAAAGGCTCACAAACACTCTGGAAAGAAGATATGATCAAAAGAAATGCAATTGAAAAAAACCCCCAAAATCCCAGAAAATGGGGAGATGAAATGACTACCAGAAAGTGGTCTGGGCAGAAATGAGGTGCAGTGCAAAGGACCAAAAGAGGCCAGAACTAACCTCACAGCTGTTGCAAATGCAGGGGAAAAATCAAGGAGGCAGACACAACTTGCAGGGGAAGATATCAGGGAGGTGGTGAGGATACTTACAATAATTAAAAAAAAAAAAATCTCGGCCACAGTCAAAGCCATCAAAAGGCATGGCATGCCATCCAGTGCAGGGACATGCATGACATACCTCTTGGCTTGCAAGAATTGATCCCTGCGGTAAGTCAAAACAAATAAGAAGGGCTAAGGAGCACTCTGAAATGGAGATGCCATCAAAGGAAATGAAATTTAAGGAAAAAAAAAAAAAGTTTGGGAAATTTGGAGTCAATGAGAAAGTGGTCTGGGCCAAAATGAGGTGCAGTGCAAAGGACCAAAAGAGGCCGGAACTAACCTCACAGCTGTTGCAAAAGCAGGGGATAAATCAAGGAGGCAGACACAACTTGCAGGGGAAGATATCAGGGACGTGGTGAGGATACTTAAAATAATTAAAAAAAAAAAAAAATCTCGGCCACAGTCAAAGCCATCAAAAGGCATGGCATGCCATCCAGTGCAGGGACTTGCACCAAAGCTTGTCCCCTTGGTTCCCATTGAAATCGCAAGATTTCGTTTCCCGTCCCGAAAGGAAATGAAATTTCCTTTCGGGACGGGAAACGAAATCTTGCGACCCTGAAAAGAAAGGCTCACAAACACTCTGGAAAGAAGATATGATCAAAAGAAATGCAATTGAAAAAAACCCCCAAAATCCCAGAAAATGGGGAGATGAAATGACTACCAGAAAGTGGTCTGGGCAGAAATGAGGTGCAGTGCAAAGGACCAAAAGAGGCCAGAACTAACCTCCCAGCTGTTGCAAATACAGGGGAAAAATCAAGGAGGCAGACACAACTTGGAGGGGAAGATATCAGGGAAGTGGTGAGGATACTTACAATAATTTAAAAAAAAAAAAATCTCGGCCACAGTCAAAGCCATCAAAAGGCATGGCATGCCATCCAGTGCAGGGACATGCATGACATACCTCTTGGCTTGCAAGAATTGATCCCTGCGGTCAGTCAAAACAAATAAGAAGGGCTAAGGAGCACTCTGAAATGGGGATGCCATCAATGGAAATGAAATTTAAGGGGAAAAAAAAAAAAAATTTGGGAAATTTAGAGTCAATGAGAAAGTGGTCTGGGCAGAAATGAGGTGCAGTGCAAAGGACCAAAAGAGGCCAGAACTAACCTCACAGCTGTTGCAAAAGCAGGGGAAAAATCAAGGAGGCAGACACAACTTGCAGGGGAAGATATCAGGGAGGTGGTCATGGATACTTAAAATAATTAAAAAAAAAAAAAATCTCGGCCACAGTCAAAGCCATCAAAAGGCATGGCATGCCATCCAGTGCAGGGACATGCATGACATACCTCTTGGCTTGCAAGAATTGATCCCTGCGGTAAGTCAAAACAAATAAGAAGGGCTAAGGAGCACTCTGAAATGGAGATGCCATCAAAGGAAATGAAATTGAAGGAAAAAAAAAAAAATTTGGGAAATTTAGAGACTACGAGAAAGTGGTCTGGGCAGAAATGAGGTGCAGTGCAAAGGACCAAAAGAGGCCGGAACTAACCTCACAGCTGTTGCAAAAGCAGGGGAAAAATCAAGGAGGCAGACACAACTTGCAGGGGAAGATATCAGGGAGGTGGTGAGGATACTTAAAATAATTTAAAAAAAAAAAAAAATCTCGGCCACAGTCAAAGCCATCAAAAGGCATGGCATGCCATCCAGTGCAGGGACTTGCACCAAAGCTTGTCCCCTTGGTTCCCATTGAAATCGCAAGATTTCGTTTCCCGTCCCGAAAGGAAATGAAATTTCCTTTCGGGACGGGAAACGAAATCTTGCGACCCTGAAAAGAAAGGCTCACAAACACTCTGGAAAGAAGATATGATCAAAAGAAATGCAATTGAAAAAAACCCCCAAAATCCCAGAAAATGGGGAGATGAAATGACTACCAGAAAGTGGTCTGGGCAGAAATGATGTGCAGTGCAAAGGACCAAAAGAGGCCAGAACTAACCTCACAGCTGTTGCAAAAGCAGGGGAAAAATCAAGGAGGCAGACACAACTTGCAGGGGAAGATATCAGGGACGTGGTGAGGATACTTAAAATAATTAAAAAAAAAAAAAAATTCTTGGCCACAGTCAAAGCCATCAAAAGGCATGGCATGCCATCCAGTGCAGGGACATGCATGACATACCTCTTGGCTTGCAAGAATTGATCCCTGCGGTAAGTCAAAACAAATAAGAAGGGCTAAGGAGCACTCTGAAATGGAGACGCCATCAATGGAAATGAAATTAAAGGAAAAAAAAAAAAAAATTTGGTAAATTTAGGGACTACGAGAAAGTGGTCTGGGCAGAAATGAGGTGCAGTGCAAAGGACCAAAAGAGGCCAGAACTAACCTCACAGCTGTTGCAAAAGCAGGGGAAAAATCAAGGAGGCAGACACAACTTGCAGGGGAAGATATCAGGGACGTGGTGAGGATACTTAAAATAATTTAAAAAAAAAAAAAAACTCGGCCACAGTCAAAGCCATCAAAAGGCATGGCATGCCATCCAGTGCAGGGACTTGCACCAAAGCTTGTCCTCTTGGTTCCCATTGAAATCGCAAGATTTCGTTTCCCGTCCCGAAAGGAAATGAAATTTCCTTTCGGGACGGGAAACGAAATCTTGCGACCCTGAAAAGAAAGGCTCACAAACACTCTGGAAAGAAGATATGATCAAAAGAAATGCAATTGAAAAAAACCCCCAAAATCCCAGAAAATGGGGAGATGAAATGACTACCAGAAAGTGGTCTGGGCAGAAATGAGGTGCAGTGCAAAGGACCAAAAGAGGCCAGAACTAACCTCACAGCTGTTGCAAAAGCAGGGGAAAAATCAAGGAGGCAGACACAACCTTCATGGGAAGATATCAGGGACGTGGTGAAGATACCTAAAATAATTAAAAAAAAAAAAAAAAATCTCGGCCACAGTCAAAGCCATCAAAAGGCATGGCATGCCATCCAGTGCAGGGACTTGCACCAAAGCTTGTCCCCTTGGTTCCCATTGAAATCGCAAGATTTCGTTTCCCGTCCCGAAAGGAAATGAAATTTCCTTTCGGGACGGGAAACGAAATCTTGCGACCCTGAAAAGAAAGGCTCACAAACACTCTGGAAAGAAGATATGATCAAAAGAAATGCAATTGAAAAAAACCCCCAAAATCCCAGAAAATGGGGAGATGAAATGACTACCAGAAAGTGGTCTGGGCAGAAATGAGGTGCAGTGTAAAGGACCAAAAGAGGCCAGAACTAACCTCACAGCTGTTGCAAAAGCAGGGGAAAAATCAAGGAGGCAGACACAACTTGCAGGGGAAGATATCAGGGACGTGGTGAGGATACTTACAATAATTTAAAAAAAAAAAAATCTCGGCCACAGTCAAAGCCATCAAAAGGCATGGCATGCCATCCAGTGCAGGGACATGCATGACATACCTCTTGGCTTGCAAGAATTGATCCCTGCGGTAAGTCAAAACAAATAAGAAGGGCTAAGGAGCACTCTGAAATGGAGATGCCATCAAAGGAAATGAAATTGAAGGAAAAAAAAAAAATTTAGAAAATTTGGAGTCAATGAGAAAGTGGTCTGGGCAGAAATGAGGTGCAGTGCAAAGGACCAAAAGAGGCCAGAACTAACCTCACAGCTGTTGCAAAAGCAGGGGAAAAATCAAGGAGGCAGACACAACTTGCAGGGGAAGATATCAGGGATGTGGTGAGGATACTTAAAATAATTTAAAAAAAAAAAAAACTCGGCCACAGTCAAAGCCATCAAAAGGCATGGCATGCCATCCAGTGCAGGGACATGCATGACATACCTCTTGGCTTGCAAGAATTGATCCCTGCGGTAAGTCAAAACAAATAAGAAGGGCTAAGGAGCACTCTGAAATGGAGATGCCATCAAAGGAAATGAAATTGAAGGAAAAAAAAAAAAATTTGGGAAATTTAGAGACTACGAGAAAGTGGTCTGGGCAGAAATGAGGTGCAGTGCAAAGGACCAAAAGAGGCCAGAACTAACCTCACAGCTGTTGCAAAAGCAGGGGAAAAATCAAGGAGGCAGACACAACTTGCAGGGGAAGATATCAGGGATGTGGTGAGGATACTTAAAATAATTTAAAAAAAAAAAAAAATCTCGGCCACAGTCAAAGCCATCAAAAGGCATGGCATGCCATCCAGTGCAGGGACTTGCACCAAAGCTTGTCCCCTTGGTTCCCATTGAAATCGCAAGATTTCGTTTCCCGTCCCGAAAGGAAATGAAATTTCCTTTCGGGACGGGAAACGAAATCTTGCGACCCTGAAAAGAAAGGCTCACAAACACTCTGGAAAGAAGATATGATCAAAAGAAATGCAATTGAAAAAAACCCCCAAAATCCCAGAAAATGGGGAGATGAAATGACTACCAGAAAGTGGTCTGGGCAGAAATGAGGTGCAGTGCAAAGGACCAAAAGAGGCCAGAACTAACCTCCCAGCTGTTGCAAATGCAGGGGAAAAATCAAGGAGGCAGACACAACTTGCAGGGGAAGATATCAGGGACGTGGTGAGGATACTTAAAATAATTAAAAAAAAAAAAAAAATCTCGGCCACAGTCTAAGGCATCAAAAGGCATGGCATGCCATCCAGTGCAGGGACATGCATGACATACCTCTTGGCTTGCAAGAATTGATCCCTGCGGTAAGTCAAAACAAATAAGAAGGGCTAAGGAGCACTCTGAAATGGAGATGCCATCAATGGAAATGAAATTTAAGGAAAAAAAAAAAAAATTTGGTAAATTTAGAGACTACGAGAAAGTGGTCTGGGCAGAAATGAGGTGCAGTGCAAAGGACCAAAAGAGGCCAGAACTAACCTCACAGCTGTTGCAAAAGCAGGGGAAAAATCAAGGAGGCAGACACAACCTGCATGGGAAGATATCAGGGACGTGGTGAAGATACTTAAAATAATTAAAAAAAAAAAAAAAAATCTCGGCCACAGTCAAAGCCATCAAAAGGCATGGCATGCCATCCAGTGCAGGGACTTGCACCAAAGCTTGTCCCCTTGGTTCCCATTGAAATCGCAAGATTTCGTTTCCCGTCCCGAAAGGAAATGAAATTTCCTTTCGGGACGGGAAACGAAATCTTGCGACCCTGAAAAGAAAGGCTCACAAACACTCTGGAAAGAAGATATGATCAAAAGAAATGCAATTGAAAAAAACCCCCAAAATCCCAGAAAATGGGGAGATGAAATGACTACCAGAAAGTGGTCTGGGCAGAAATGAGGTGCAGTGCAAAGGACCAAAAGAGGCCAGAACTAACCTCACAGCTGTTGCAAAAGCAGGGGAAAAATCAAGGAGGCAGACACAACTGGCAGGGGAAGATATCAGGGATGTGGTGAGGATACTTAAAATAATTAAAAAAAAAAAAAAAAATCTCGGCCACAGTCAAAGCCATCAAAAGGCATGGCATGCCATCCAGTGCAGGGACATGCATGACATACCTCTTGGCTTGCAAGAATTGATCCCTGCGGTAAGTCAAAACAAATAAGAAGGGCTAAGGAGCACTCTGAAATGGAGATGCCATCAAAGGAAATGAAATTTAAGGAAAAAAAAAAAAATTTGGGAAATTTAGAGACTACGAGAAAGTGGTCTGGGCAGAAATGAGGTGCAGTGCAAAGGACCAAAAGAGGCCAGAACTAACCTCACAGCTGTTGCAAAAGCAGGGGAAAAATCAAGGAGGCAGACACAACTTGCAGGGGAAGATATCAGGGAGGTGGTGAGGATACTTAAAATAATTTAAAAAAAAAAAAAAATCTCGGCCACAGTCAAAGCCATCAAAAGGCATGGCATGCCATCCAGTGCAGGGACTTGCACCAAAGCTTGTCCCCTTGGTTCCCATTGAAATCGCAAGATTTCGTTTCCCGTCCCGAAAGGAAATGAAATTTCCTTTCGGGACGGGAAACGAAATCTTGCGACCCTGAAAAGAAAGGCTCACAAACACTCTGGAAAGAAGATATGATCAAAAGAAATGCAATTGAAAAAAACCCCCAAAATCCCAGAAAATGGGGAGATGAAATGACTACCAGAAAGTGGTCTGGGCAGAAATGAGGTGCAGTGCAAAGGACCAAAAGAGGCCAGAACTAACCTCCCAGCTGTTGCAAATGCAGGGGAAAAATCAAGGAGGCAGACACAACTTGCAGGGGAAGATATCAGGGACGTGGTGAGGATACTTAAAATAATTAAAAAAAAAAAAAAAATCTCGGCCACAGTCTAAGGCATCAAAAGGCATGGCATGCCATCCAGTGCAGGGACATGCATGACATACCTCTTGGCTTGCAAGAATTGATCCCTGCGGTAAGTCAAAACAAATAAGAAGGGCTAAGGAGCACTCTGAAATGGAGATGCCATCAATGGAAATGAAATTTAAGGAAAAAAAAAAAAAAATTTGGTAAATTTAGAGACTACGAGAAAGTGGTCTGGGCAGAAATGAGGTGCAGTGCAAAGGACCAAAAGAGGCCAGAACTAACCTCACAGCTGTTGCAAATGCAGGGGAAAAATCAAGGAGGCAGACACAACTTGCAGGGGAAGATATCAGGGACATGGTGAGGATACTTACAATAATTTAAAAAAAAAAAAAATCTCGGCCACAGTCAAAGCCATCAAAAGGCATGGCATGCCATCCAGTGCAGGGACATGCATGACATACCTCTTGGCTTGCAAGAATTGATCCCTGCGGTAAGTCAAAACAAATAAGAAGGGCTAAGGAGCACTCTGAAATGGAGATGCCATCAAAGGAAATGAAATTTAAGGAAAAAAAAAAAAAATTTGGGAAATTTAGAGACTACGAGAAAGTGGTCTGGGCCAAAATGAGGTGCAGTGCAAAGGACCAAAAGAGGCCAGAACTAACCTCACAGCTATTGCAAATGCAGGGGAAAAATCAAGGAGGCAGACACAACTAGCAGGGGAAGATATCAGGGACGTGGTGAGGATACTTAAAATAATTTAAAAAAAAAAAAAAATCTCGGCCACAGTCAAAGCCATCAAAAGGCATGGCATGCCATCCAGTGCAGGGACATGCATGACATACCTCTTGGCTTGCAAGAATTGACCCCTGCGGTCAGTCAAAACAAATAAGAAGGGCTAAGGAGCACTCTGAAATGGAGATGCCATCAAAGGAAATGAAATTTAAGGAAAAAAAAAAAAATTTGGTAATATAAGGAACTACGAGAAAGTGGTCTGGGCAGAAATGAGGTGCAGTGCAAAGGACCAAAAGAGGCCAGAACTAACCTCACAGCTGTTGCAAATGCAGGGGAAAAATCAAGGAGGCAGACAAAACTTGGAGGGGAAGATATCAGGAACGTGGTGAGGATACTTAAAAAAATTTAAAAAAAAAAAAAAATCTCGGCCACAGTCAAAGCCATCAAAAGGCATGGCATGCCATCCAGTGCAGGGACATGCATGACATACCTCTTGGCTTGCAAGAATTGATCCCTGCGGTAAGTCAAAACAAATAAGAAGGGCTAAGGAGCACTCTGAAATGGAGATGCCATCAATGGAAATGAAATTTAAGGAAAAAAAAAAAAAATTTGGTAAATTTAGAGACTACGAGAAAGTGGTCTGGGCAGAAATGAGGTGCAGTGCAAAGGACCAAAAGAGGCCAGAACTAACCTCACAGCTGTTGCAAAAGCAGGGGAAAAATCAAGGAGGCAGACACAACCTGCATGGGAAGATACCAGGGACGTGGTGAGGATACCTAAAATAATTAAAAAAAAAAAAAAAATCTCGGCCACAGTCAAAGCCATCAAAAGGCATGGCATGCCATCCAGTGCAGGGACTTGCACCAAAGCTTGTCCCCTTGGTTCCCATTGAAATCGCAAGATTTCGTTTCCCGTCCCGAAAGGAAATGAAATTTCCTTTCGGGACGGGAAACGAAATCTTGCGACCCTGAAAAGAAAGGCTCACAAACACTCTGGAAAGAAGATATGATCAAAAGAAATGCAATTGAAAAAAACCCCCAAAATCCCGGAAAATGGGGAGATGAAATGACTACCAGAAAGTGGTCTGGGCAGAAATGAGGTGCAGTGCAAAGGACCAAAAGAGGCCAGAACTAACCTCACAGCTGTTGCAATTGCAGGGGAAAAATCAAGGAGGCAGACACAACTTGCAGGGGAAGATATCAGGGACGTGGTGAGGATACTTAAAATAATTTAAAAAAAAAAAAAAATTCTCGGCCACAGTCAAAGCCATCAAAAGGCATGGCATGCCATCCAGTGCAGGGACATGCATGACATACCTCTTGGCTTGCAAGAATTGATCCCTGCGGTAAGTCAAAACAAATAAGAAGGGCTAAGGAGCACTCTGAAATGGAGATGCCATCAATGGAAATGAAATTAAAGGAAAAAAAAAAAAAAATTTGGTAAATTTAGGGACTACGAGAAAGTGGTCTGGGCAGAAATGAGGTGCAGTGCAAAGGACCAAAAGAGGCCAGAACTAACCTCACAGCTGTTGCAAAAGCAGGGGAAAAATCAAGGAGGCAGACACAACTTGCAGGGGAAGATATCAGGGATGTGGTGAGGATACTTAAAATAATTTAAAAAAAAAAAAAAATCTCGGCCACAGTCAAAGCCATCAAAAGGCATGGCATGCCATCCAGTGCAGGGACATGCATGACATACCTCTTGGCTTGCAAGAATTGATCCCTGCGGTACGTCAAAACAAATAAGAAGGGCTAAGGAGCACTCTGAAATGGAGATGCCATCAATGGAAATGAAATTTAAGGAAAAAAAAAAAAAAATTTGGGAAATTTAGAGACTACGAGAAAGTGGTCTGGGCAGAAATGAGGTGCAGTGCAAAGGACCAAAAGAGGCCAGAACTAACCTCACAGCTGTTGCAAAAGCAGGGGAAAAATCAAGGAGGCAGACACAACCTGCATGGGAAGATATCAGGGACGTGGTGAGGATACCTAAAATAATTAAAAAAAAAAAAAAAATCTGGGCCACAGTCAAAGCCATCAAAAGGCATGGCATGCCATCCAGTGCAGGGACTTGCACCAAAGCTTGTCCCCTTGGTTCCCATTGAAATCGCAAGATTTCGTTTCCCGTCCCGAAAGGAAATGAAATTTCCTTTCGGGACGGGAAACGAAATCTTGCGACCCTGAAAAGAAAGGCTCACAAACACTCTGGAAAGAAGATATGATCAAAAGAAATGCAATTGAAAAAAACCCCCAAAATCCCAGAAAATGGGGAGATGAAATGACTACCAGAAAGTGGTCTGGGCAGAAATGAGGTGCAGTGCAAAGGACCAAAAGAGGCCAGAACTAACCTCACAGCTGTTGCAAAAGCAGGGGAAAAATCAAGGAGGCAGACACAACTGGCAGGGGAAGATATCAGGGATGTGGTGAGGATACTTAAAATAATTAAAAAAAAAAAAAAACTCGGCCACTGTCAAAGCCATCAAAAGGCATGGCATGCCATCCAGTGCAGGGACATGCATGACATACCTCTTGGCTTGCAAGAATTGATCCCTGCGGTAAGTCAAAACAAATAAGAAGGGCTAAGGAGCACTCTGAAATGGAGATGCCATCAAAGGAAATGAAATTGAAGGAAAAAAAAAAAAATTTGGGAAATTTAGAGACTACGAGAAAGTGGTCTGGGCCAAAATGAGGTGCAGTGCAAAGGACCAAAAGAGGCCAGAACTAACCTCACAGCTGTTGCAAAAGCAGGGGAAAAATCAAGGAGGCAGACACAACTTGCAGGGGAAGATATCAGGGATGTGGTGAGGATACTTAAAATAATTTAAAAAAAAAAAAAAATCTCGGCCACAGTCAAAGCCATCAAAAGGCATGGCATGCCATCCAGTGCAGGGACTTGCACCAAAGCTTGTCCCCTTGGTTCCCATTGAAATCGCAAGATTTCGTTTCCCGTCCCGAAAGGAAATGAAATTTCCTTTCGGGACGGGAAACGAAATCTTGCGACCCTGAAAAGAAAGGCTCACAAACACTCTGGAAAGAAGATATGATCAAAAGAAATGCAATTGAAAAAAACCCCCAAAATCCCAGAAAATGGGGAGATGAAATGACTACCAGAAAGTGGTCTGGGCAGAAATGAGGTGCAGTGCAAAGGACCAAAAGAGGCCAGAACTAACCTCACAGCTGTTGCAAATGCAGGGGAAAAATCAAGGAGGCAGACACAACTTGCAGGGGAAGATATCAGGGACGTGGTGAGGATACTTAAAATAATTAAAAAAAAAAAAAAAATCTCGGCCACAGTCTAAGGCATCAAAAGGCATGGCATGCCATCCAGTGCAGGGACATGCATGACATACCTCTTGGCTTGCAAGAATTGATCCCTGCGGTAAGTCAAAACAAATAAGAAGGGCTAAGGAGCACTCTGAAATGGAGATGCCATCAATGGAAATGAAATTTAAGGAAAAAAAAAAAAAATTTGGTAAATTTAGAGACTACGAGAAAGTGGTCTGGGCAGAAATGAGGTGCAGTGCAAAGGACCAAAAGAGGCCAGAACTAACCTCACAGCTGTTGCAAAAGCAGGGGAAAAATCAAGGAGGCAGACACAACCTGCATGGGAAGATATCAGGGACGTGGTGAAGATACCTAAAATAATTAAAAAAAAAAAAAAAAATCTCGGCCACAGTCAAAGCCATCAAAAGGCATGGCATGCCATCCAGTGCAGGGACTTGCACCAAAGCTTGTCCCCTTGGTTCCCATTGAAATCGCAAGATTTCGTTTCCCGTCCCGAAAGGAAATGAAATTTCCTTTCGGGACGGGAAACGAAATCTTGCGACCCTGAAAAGAAAGGCTCACAAACACTCTGGAAAGAAGATATGATCAAAAGAAATGCAATTGAAAAAAACCCCCAAAATCCCAGAAAATGGGGAGATGAAATGACTACCAGAAAGTGGTCTGGGCAGAAATGAGGTGCAGTGCAAAGGACCAAAAGAGGCCAGAACTAACCTCACAGCTGTTGCAAAAGCAGGGGAAAAATCAAGGAGGCAGACACAACTTGCAGGGGAAGATATCAGGGACGTGGTGAGGATACTTACAATAATTTAAAAAAAAAAAAATCTCGGCCACAGTCAAAGCCATCAAAAGGCATGGCATGCCATCCAGTGCAGGGACATGCATGACATACCTCTTGGCTTGCAAGAATTGATCCCTGCGGTAAGTCAAAACAAATAAGAAGGGCTAAGGAGCACTCTGAAATGGAGATGCCATCAAAGGAAATGAAATTGAAGGAAAAAAAAAAAAATTTAGAAAATTTGGAGTCAATGAGAAAGTGGTCTGGGCAGAAATGAGGTGCAGTGCAAAGGACCAAAAGAGGCCAGAACTAACCTCACAGCTGTTGCAAAAGCAGGGGAAAAATCAAGGAGGCAGACACAACTTGCAGGGGAAGATATCAGGGATGTGGTGAGGATACTTAAAATAATTAAAAAAAAAAAAAAACTCGGCCACTGTCAAAGCCATCAAAAGGCATGGCATGCCATCCAGTGCAGGGACATGCATGACATACCTCTTGGCTTGCAAGAATTGATCCCTGCGGTAAGTCAAAACAAATAAGAAGGGCTAAGGAGCACTCTGAAATGGAGATGCCATCAAAGGAAATGAAATTGAAGGAAAAAAAAAAAAATTTGGGAAATTTAGAGACTACGAGAAAGTGGTCTGGGCAGAAATGAGGTGCAGTGCAAAGGACCAAAAGAGGCCAGAACTAACCTCACAGCTGTTGCAAAAGCAGGGGAAAAATCAAGGAGGCAGACACAACTTGCAGGGGAAGATATCAGGGATGTGGTGAGGATACTTAAAATAATTTAAAAAAAAAAAAAAATCTCGGCCACAGTCAAAGCCATCAAAAGGCATGGCATGCCATCCAGTGCAGGGACTTGCACCAAAGCTTGTCCCCTTGGTTCCCATTGAAATCGCAAGATTTCGTTTCCCGTCCCGAAAGGAAATGAAATTTCCTTTCGGGACGGGAAACGAAATCTTGCGACCCTGAAAAGAAAGGCTCACAAACACTCTGGAAAGAAGATATGATCAAAAGAAATGCAATTGAAAAAAACCCCCAAAATCCCAGAAAATGGGGAGATGAAATGACTACCAGAAAGTGGTCTGGGCAGAAATGAGGTGCAGTGCAAAGGACCAAAAGAGGCCAGAACTAACCTCCCAGCTGTTGCAAATGCAGGGGAAAAATCAAGGAGGCAGACACAACTTGCAGGGGAAGATATCAGGGAGGTGGTGAGGATACTTAAAATAATTAAAAAAAAAAAAAAATCTCGGCCACAGTCTAAGGCATCAAAAGGCATGGCATGCCATCCAGTGCAGGGACATGCATGACATACCTCTTGGCTTGCAAGAATTGATCCCTGCGGTAAGTCAAAACAAATAAGAAGGGCTAAGGAGCACTCTGAAATGGAGATGCCATCAATGGAAATGAAATTTAAGGAAAAAAAAAAAAAATTTGGTAAATTTAGAGACTACGAGAAAGTGGTCTGGGCAGAAATGAGGTGCAGTGCAAAGGACCAAAAGAGGCCAGAACTAACCTCACAGCTGTTGCAAAAGCAGGGGAAAAATCAAGGAGGCAGACACAACCTGCATGGGAAGATATCAGGGACGTGGTGAAGATACTTAAAATAATTAAAAAAAAAAAAAAAAATCTCGGCCACAGTCAAAGCCATCAAAAGGCATGGCATGCCATCCAGTGCAGGGACTTGCACCAAAGCTTGTCCCCTTGGTTCCCATTGAAATCGCAAGATTACGTTTCCCGTCCCGAAAGGAAATTTCATTTCCTTTCGGGACGGGAAACGAAATCTTGCGACCCTGAAAAGAAAGGCTCACAAACACTCTGGAAAGAAGATATGATCAAAAGAAATGCAATTGAAAAAAACCCCCAAAATCCCAGAAAATGGGGAGATGAAATGACTACCAGAAAGTGGTCTGGGCAGAAATGAGGTGCAGTGCAAAGGACCAAAAGAGGCCAGAACTAACCTCCCAGCTGTTGCAAATGCAGGGGAAAAATCAAGGAGGCAGACACAACTTGCAGGGGAAGATATCAGGGACGTGGTGAGGATACTTAAAATAATTAAAAAAAAAAAAAAAATCTCGGCCACAGTCTAAGGCATCAAAAGGCATGGCATGCCATCCAGTGCAGGGACATGCATGACATACCTCTTGGCTTGCAAGAATTGATCCCTGCGGTAAGTCAAAACAAATAAGAAGGGCTAAGGAGCACTCTGAAATGGAGATGCCATCAATGGAAATGAAATTTAAGGAAAAAAAAAAAAAAATTTGGTAAATTTAGAGACTACGAGAAAGTGGTCTGGGCAGAAATGAGGTGCAGTGCAAAGGACCAAAAGAGGCCAGAACTAACCTCACAGCTGTTGCAAAAGCAGGGGAAAAATCAAGGAGGCAGACACAACCTGCATGGGAAGATATCAGGGACGTGGTGAAGATACCTAAAATAATTAAAAAAAAAAAAAAAAATCTCGGCCACAGTCAAAGCCATCAAAAGGCATGGCATGCCATCCAGTGCAGGGACTTGCACCAAAGCTTGTCCCCTTGGTTCCCATTGAAATCGCAAGATTTCGTTTCCCGTCCCGAAAGGAAATGAAATTTCCTTTCGGGACGGGAAACGAAATCTTGCGACCCTGAAAAGAAAGGCTCACAAACACTCTGGAAAGAAGATATGATCAAAAGAAATGCAATTGAAAAAAACCCCCAAAATCCCAGAAAATGGGGAGATGAAATGACTACCAGAAAGTGGTCTGGGCAGAAATGAGGTGCAGTGCAAAGGACCAAAAGAGGCCAGAACTAACCTCACAGCTGTTGCAAATGCAGGGGAAAAATCAAGGAGGCAGACACAACTTGCAGGGGAAGATATCAGGGACATGGTGAGGATACTTACAATAATTTAAAAAAAAAAAAAATCTCGGCCACAGTCAAAGCCATCAAAAGGCATGGCATGCCATCCAGTGCAGGGACATGCATGACATACCTCTTGGCTTGCAAGAATTGATCCCTGCGGTAAGTCAAAACAAATAAGAAGGGCTAAGGAGCACTCTGAAATGGAGATGCCATCAAAGGAAATGAAATTTAAGGAAAAAAAAAAAAAATTTGGGAAATTTAGAGACTACGAGAAAGTGGTCTGGGCCAAAATGAGGTGCAGTGCAAAGGACCAAAAGAGGCCAGAACTAACCTCACAGCTATTGCAAATGCAGGGGAAAAATCAAGGAGGCAGACACAACTTGCAGGGGAAGATATCAGGGACGTGGTGAGGATACTTAAAATAATTTAAAAAAAAAAAAAAATCTCGGCCACAGTCAAAGCCATCAAAAGGCATGGCATGCCATCCAGTGCAGGGACATGCATGACATACCTCTTGGCTTGCAAGAATTGACCCCTGCGGTAAGTCAAAACAAATAAGAAGGGCTAAGGAGCACTCTGAAATGGAGATGCCATCAAAGGAAATGAAATTTAAGGAAAAAAAAAAAAATTTGGTAATATAAGGGACTACGAGAAAGTGGTCTGGGCAGAAATGAGGTGCAGTGCAAAGGACCAAAAGAGGCCAGAACTAACCTCACAGCTGTTGCAAAAGCAGGGGAAAAATCAAGGAGGCAGACACAACTTGCAGGGGAAGATATCAGGGATGTGGTGAGGATACTTAAAATAATTTAAAAAAAAAAAAAAATCTCGGCCACAGTCAAAGCCATCAAAAGGCATGGCATGCCATCCAGTGCAGGGACTTGCACCAAAGCTTGTCCCCTTGGTTCCCATTGAAATCGCAAGATTTCGTTTCCCGTCCCGAAAGGAAATGAAATTTCCTTTCGGGACGGGAAACGAAATCTTGCGACCCTGAAAAGAAAGGCTCACAAACACTCTGGAAAGAAGATATGATCAAAAGAAATGCAATTGAAAAAAACCCCCAAAATCCCAGAAAATGGGGAGATGAAATGACTACCAGAAAGTGGTCTGGGCAGAAATGAGGTGCAGTGCAAAGGACCAAAAGAGGCCAGAACTAACCTCCCAGCTGTTGCAAATGCAGGGGAAAAATCAAGGAGGCAGACACAACTTGCAGGGGAAGATATCAGGGAGGTGGTGAGGATACTTAAAATAATTAAAAAAAAAAAAAAAATCTCGGCCACAGTCTAAGGCATCAAAAGGCATGGCATGCCATCCAGTGCAGGGACATGCATGACATACCTCTTGGCTTGCAAGAATTGATCCCTGCGGTAAGTCAAAACAAATAAGAAGGGCTAAGGAGCACTCTGAAATGGAGATGCCATCAATGGAAATGAAATTTAAGGAAAAAAAAAAAAAATTTGGTAAATTTAGAGACTACGAGAAAGTGGTCTGGGCAGAAATGAGGTGCAGTGCAAAGGACCAAAAGAGGCCAGAACTAACCTCACAGCTGTTGCAAAAGCAGGGGAAAAATCAAGGAGGCAGACACAACCTGCATGGGAAGATATCAGGGACGTGGTGAAGATACTTAAAATAATTAAAAAAAAAAAAAAAAATCTCGGCCACAGTCAAAGCCATCAAAAGGCATGGCATGCCATCCAGTGCAGGGACTTGCACCAAAGCTTGTCCCCTTGGTTCCCATTGAAATCGCAAGATTTCGTTTCCCGTCCCGAAAGGAAATGAAATTTCCTTTCGGGACGGGAAACGAAATCTTGCGACCCTGAAAAGAAAGGCTCACAAACACTCTGGAAAGAAGATATGATCAAAAGAAATGCAATTGAAAAAAACCCCCAAAATCCCAGAAAATGGGGAGATGAAATGACTACCAGAAAGTGGTCTGGGCAGAAATGAGGTGCAGTGCAAAGGACCAAAAGAGGCCAGAACTAACCTCACAGCTGTTGCAAAAGCAGGGGAAAAATCAAGGAGGCAGACACAACTGGCAGGGGAAGATATCAGGGATGTGGTGAGGATACTTAAAATAATTAAAAAAAAAAAAAAAAAATCTCGGCCACAGTCAAAGCCATCAAAAGGCATGGCATGCCATCCAGTGCAGGGACATGCATGACATACCTCTTGGCTTGCAAGAATTGATCCCTGCGGTAAGTCAAAACAAATAAGAAGGGCTAAGGAGCACTCTGAAATGGAGATGCCATCAAAGGAAATGAAATTGAAGGAAAAAAAAAAAAATTTGGGAAATTTAGAGACTACGAGAAAGTGGTCTGGGCAGAAATGAGGTGCAGTGCAAAGGACCAAAAGAGGCCAGAACTAACCTCACAGCTGTTGCAAAAGCAGGGGAAAAATCAAGGAGGCAGACACAACTTGCAGGGGAAGATATCAGGGATGTGGTGAGGATACTTAAAATAATTTAAAAAAAAAAAAAAATCTCGGCCACAGTCAAAGCCATCAAAAGGCATGGCATGCCATCCAGTGCAGGGACTTGCACCAAAGCTTGTCCCCTTGGTTCCCATTGAAATCGCAAGATTTCGTTTCCCGTCCCGAAAGGAAATGAAATTTCCTTTCGGGACGGGAAACGAAATCTTGCGACCCTGAAAAGAAAGGCTCACAAACACTCTGGAAAGAAGATATGATCAAAAGAAATGCAATTGAAAAAAACCCCCAAAATCCCAGAAAATGGGGAGATGAAATGACTACCAGAAAGTGGTCTGGGCAGAAATGAGGTGCAGTGCAAAGGAGCAAAAGAGGCCAGAACTAACCTCCCAGCTGTTGCAAATGCAGGGGAAAAATCAAGGAGGCAGACACAACTTGCAGGGGAAGATATCAGGGACGTGGTGAGGATACTTAAAATAATTAAAAAAAAAAAAAAAATCTCGGCCACAGTCTAAGGCATCAAAAGGCATGGCATGCCATCCAGTGCAGGGACATGCATGACATACCTCTTGGCTTGCAAGAATTGATCCCTGCGGTAAGTCAAAACAAATAAGAAGGGCTAAGGAGCACTCTGAAATGGAGATGCCATCAATGGAAATGAAATTTAAGGAAAAAAAAAAAAAATTTGGTAAATTTAGAGACTACGAGAAAGTGGTCTGGGCAGAAATGAGGTGCAGTGCAAAGGACCAAAAGAGGCCAGAACTAACCTCACAGCTGTTGCAAAAGCAGGGGAAAAATCAAGGAGGCAGACACAACCTGCATGGGAAGATATCAGGGACGTGGTGAAGATACTTAAAATAATTAAAAAAAAAAAAAAAAATCTCGGCCACAGTCAAAGCCATCAAAAGGCATGGCATGCCATCCAGTGCAGGGACTTGCACCAAAGCTTGTCCCCTTGGTTCCCATTGAAATCGCAAGATTTCGTTTCCCGTCCCGAAAGGAAATGAAATTTCCTTTCGGGACGGGAAACGAAATCTTGCGACCCTGAAAAGAAAGGCTCACAAACACTCTGGAAAGAAGATATGATCAAAAGAAATGCAATTGAAAAAAACCCCCAAAATCCCAGAAAATGGGGAGATGAAATGACTACCAGAAAGTGGTCTGGGCAGAAATGAGGTGCAGTGCAAAGGACCAAAAGAGGCCAGAACTAACCTCACAGCTGTTGCAAAAGCAGGGGAAAAATCAAGGAGGCAGACACAACTGGCAGGGGAAGATATCAGGGATGTGGTGAGGATACTTAAAATAATTAAAAAAAAAAAAAAAAAATCTCGGCCACAGTCAAAGCCATCAAAAGGCATGGCATGCCATCCAGTGCAGGGACATGCATGACATACCTCTTGGCTTGCAAGAATTGATCCCTGCGGTAAGTCAAAACAAATAAGAAGGGCTAAGGAGCACTCTGAAATGGAGATGCCATCAAAGGAAATGAAATTGAAGGAAAAAAAAAAAAATTTGGGAAATTTAGAGACTACGAGAAAGTGGTCTGGGCAGAAATGAGGTGCAGTGCAAAGGACCAAAAGAGGCCAGAACTAACCTCACAGCTGTTGCAAAAGCAGGGGAAAAATCAAGGAGGCAGACACAACTTGCAGGGGAAGATATCAGGGATGTGGTGAGGATACTTAAAATAATTTAAAAAAAAAAAAAAATCTCGGCCACAGTCAAAGCCATCAAAAGGCATGGCATGCCATCCAGTGCAGGGACTTGCACCAAAGCTTGTCCCCTTGGTTCCCATTGAAATCGCAAGATTTCGTTTCCCGTCCCGAAAGGAAATGAAATTTCCTTTCGGGACGGGAAACGAAATCTTGCGACCCTGAAAAGAAAGGCTCACAAACACTCTGGAAAGAAGATATGATCAAAAGAAATGCAATTGAAAAAAACCCCCAAAATCCCAGAAAATGGGGAGATGAAATGACTACCAGAAAGTGGTCTGGGCAGAAATGAGGTGCAGTGCAAAGGAGCAAAAGAGGCCAGAACTAACCTCCCAGCTGTTGCAAATGCAGGGGAAAAATCAAGGAGGCAGACACAACTTGCAGGGGAAGATATCAGGGACGTGGTGAGGATACTTAAAATAATTAAAAAAAAAAAAAAAATCTCGGCCACAGTCTAAGGCATCAAAAGGCATGGCATGCCATCCAGTGCAGGGACATGCATGACATACCTCTTGGCTTGCAAGAATTGATCCCTGCGGTAAGTCAAAACAAATAAGAAGGGCTAAGGAGCACTCTGAAATGGAGATGCCATCAATGGAAATGAAATTTAAGGAAAAAAAAAAAAAAATTTGGTAAATTTAGAGACTACGAGAAAGTGGTCTGGGCAGAAATGAGGTGCAGTGCAAAGGACCAAAAGAGGCCAGAACTAACCTCACAGCTGTTGCAAAAGCAGGGGAAAAATCAAGGAGGCAGACACAACCTGCATGGGAAGATATCAGGGACGTGGTGAAGATACTTAAAATAATTAAAAAAAAAAAAAAAAATCTCGGCCACAGTCAAAGCCATCAAAAGGCATGGCATGCCATCCAGTGCAGGGACTTGCACCAAAGCTTGTCCCCTTGGTTCCCATTGAAATCGCAAGATTTCGTTTCCCGTCCCGAAAGGAAATGAAATTTCCTTTCGGGACGGGAAACGAAATCTTGCGACCCTGAAAAGAAAGGCTCACAAACACTCTGGAAAGAAGATATGATCAAAAGAAATGCAATTGAAAAAAACCCCCAAAATCCCAGAAAATGGGGAGATGAAATGACTACCAGAAAGTGGTCTGGGCAGAAATGAGGTGCAGTGCAAAGGACCAAAAGAGGCCAGAACTAACCTCACAGCTGTTGCAAAAGCAGGGGAAAAATCAAGGAGGCAGACACAACTTGCAGGGGAAGATATCAGGGACATGGTGAGGATACTTACAATAATTTAAAAAAAAAAAAAATCTCGGCCACAGTCAAAGCCATCAAAAGGCATGGCATGCCATCCAGTGCAGGGACATGCATGACATACCTCTTGGCTTGCAAGAATTGATCCCTGCGGTAAGTCAAAACAAATAAGAAGGGCTAAGGAGCACTCTGAAATGGAGATGCCATCAAAGGAAATGAAATTTAAGGAAAAAAAAAAAAAATTTGGGAAATTTAGAGACTACGAGAAAGTGGTCTGGGCCAAAATGAGGTGCAGTGCAAAGGACCAAAAGAGGCCAGAACTAACCTCACAGCTATTGCAAATGCAGGGGAAAAATCAAGGAGGCAGACACAACTTGCAGGGGAAGATATCAGGGACGTGGTGAGGATACTTAAAATAATTTAAAAAAAAAAAAAAATCTCGGCCACAGTCAAAGCCATCAAAAGGCATGGCATGCCATCCAGTGCAGGGACATGCATGACATACCTCTTGGCTTGCAAGAATTGACCCCTGCGGTAAGTCAAAACAAATAAGAAGGGCTAAGGAGCACTCTGAAATGGAGATGCCATCAAAGGAAATGAAATTTAAGGAAAAAAAAAAAAATTTGGTAATATAAGGGACTACGAGAAAGTGGTCTGGGCAGAAATGAGGTGCAGTGCAAAGGACCAAAAGAGGCCAGAACTAACCTCACAGCTGTTGCAAAAGCAGGGGAAAAATCAAGGAGGCAGACACAACCTGCAGGGGAAGATATCAGGAACGTGGTGAGGATACTTTAAAATAATTTAAAAAAAAAAAAAAATCTCGGCCACAGTCAAAGCCATCAAAAGGCATGGCATGCCATCCAGTGCAGGGACTTGCACCAAAGCTTGTCCCCTTGGTTCCCATTGAAATCGCAAGATTTCGTTTCCCGTCCCGAAAGGAAATGAAATTTCCTTTCGGGACGGGAAACGAAATCTTGCGACCCTGAAAAGAAAGGCTCACAAACACTCTGGAAAGAAGATATGATCAAAAGAAATGCAATTGAAAAAAACCCCCAAAATCCCAGAAAATGGGGAGATGAAATGACTACCAGAAAGTGGTCTGGGCAGAAATGAGGTGCAGTGCAAAGGACCAAAAGAGGCCAGAACTAACCTCACAGCTGTTGCAAATGCAGGGGAAAAATCAAGGAGGCAGACACAACTTGCAGGGGAAGATATCAGGGAGGTGGTGAGGATACTTACAATAATTAAAAAAAAAAAAAAAATCTCGGCCACAGTCTAAGGCATCAAAAGGCATGGCATGCCATCCAGTGCAGGGACATGCATGACATACCTCTTGGCTTGCAAGAATTGATCCCTGCGGTAAGTCAAAACAAATAAGAAGGGCTAAGGAGCACTCTGAAATGGAGATGCCATCAATGGAAATGAAATTTAAGAAAAAAAAAAAAAAAAATTGGTAAATTTAGAGACTACGAGAAAGTGGTCTGGGCAGAAATGAGGTGCAGTGCAAAGGACCAAAAGAGGCCAGAACTAACCTCACAGCTGTTGCAAATGCAGGGGAAAAATCAAGGAGGCAGACACAACCTGCAGGGGAAGATATCAGGAACGTGGTGAGGATACTTAAAATAATTTAAAAAAAAAAAAAAATCTCGGCCACAGTCTAAGGCATCAAAAGGCATGGCATGCCATCCAGTGCAGGGACTTGCACCAAAGCTTGTCCCCTTGGTTCCCATTGAAATCGCAAGATTTCGTTTCCCGTCCCGAAAGGAAATGAAATTTCCTTTCGGGACGGGAAACGAAATCTTGCGACCCTGAAAAGAAAGGCTCACAAACACTCTGGAAAGAAGATATGATCAAAAGAAATGCAATTGAAAAAAACCCCCAAAATCCCAGAAACTGGGGAGATGAAATGACTACCAGAAAGTGGTCTGGGCAAAAATGAGGTGCAGTGCAAAGGACCAAAAGAGGCCAGAACTAACCTCACAGCTGTTGCAAATGCAGGGGAAAAATCAAGGAGGCAGACACAACTTGCAGGGGAAGATATCAGGGACGTGGTGAGGATACTTACAATAATTAAAAAAAAAAAAAATCTCGGCCACAGTCTAAGGCATCAAAAGGCATGGCATGCCATCCAGTGCAGGGACATGCACAACATACCTCTTGGCTTGCAAGAATTGATCCCTGCGGTAAGTCAAAACAAATAAGAAGGGCTAAGGAGCACTCTGAAATGGAGATGCCATCAAAGGAAATGAAATTTAAGGAAAAAAAAAAAAAAATTTGGTAAATTTAGAGACTACGAGAAAGTGGTCTGGGCAGAAATGAGGTGCAGTGCAAAGGACCAAAAGAGGCCAGAACTAACCTCACAGCTGTTGCAAATGCAGGGGAAAAATCAAGGAGGCAGACACAACCTGCAGGGGAAGATATCAGGGACGTGGTGAGGATACCTAAAATAATTAAAAAAAAAAAAAAAAAATCTCGGCCACAGTCAAAGCCATCAAAAGGCATGGCATGCCATCCAGTGCAGGGACATGCACGACATACCTCTTGGCTTGCAAGAATTGATCCCTGCGGTAAGTCAAAACAAATAAGAAGGGCTAAGGAGCACTCTGAAATGGAGATGCCATCAAAGGAAATGAAATTTAAGGAAAAAAAAAAAAAAATTTGGGAAATTTAGAGACTACGAGAAAGTGGTCTGGGCCAAAATGAGGTGCAGTGCAAAGGACCAAAAGAGGCCGGAACTAACCTCACAGCTGTTGCAAATGCAGGGGAAAAATCAAGGAGGCAGACACAACTTGCAGGGGAAGATATCAGGGACGTGGTGAGGATACTTAAAATAATTTAAAAAAAAAAAAAAAAATCTCGGCCACAGTCAAAGCCATCAAAAGGCATGGCATGCCATCCAGTGCAGGGACATGCATGACATACCTCTTGGCTTGCAAGAATTGATCCCTGCGGTAAGTCAAAACAAATAAGAAGGGCTAAGGAGCACTCTGAAATGGAGATGCCATCAAAGGAAATGAAATTGAAGGAAAAAAAAAAAAAATTTGGGAAATTTGGAGACAATGAGAAAGTGGTCTGGGCAGAAATGAGGTGCAGTGCAAAGGACCAAAAGAGGCCAGAACTAACCTCACAGCTGTTGCAAAAGCAGGGGAAAAATCAAGGAGGCAGACACAACTTGCAGGGGAAGATATCAGGGAGGTGGTGAGGATACTTAAAATAATTAAAAAAAAAAAAAAATTTCGGCCACAGTCAAAGCCATCAAAAGGCATGGCATGCCATCCAGTGCAGGGACATGCATGACATACCTCTTGGCTTGCAAGAATTGATCCCTGCGGTAAGTCAAAACAAATAAGAAGGGCTAAGGAGCACTCTGAAATGGAGACGCCATCAATGGAAATGAAATTAAAGGAAAAAAAAAAAAAAATTTGGTAAATTTAGGGACTATGAGAAAGTGGTCTGGGCAGAAATGAGGTGCAGTGCAAAGGACCAAAAGAGGCCAGAACTAACCTCACAGCTGTTGCAAATGCAGGGGAAAAATCAAGGAGGCAGACACAACTTGCAGGGGAAGATATCAGGGACGTGGTGAGGATACTTAAAATAATTAAAAAAAAAAAAAAATCTCGGCCACAGTCAAAGCCATCAAAAGGCATGGCATGCCATCCTGTGCAGGGACTTGCACCAAAGCTTGTCCCCTTGGTTCCCATTGAAATCGCAAGATTTCGTTTCCCGTCCCGAAAGGAAATGAAATTTCCTTTCGGGACGGGAAACGAAATCTTGCGACCCTGAAAAGAAAGGCTCACAAACACTCTGGAAAGAAGATATGATCAAAAGAAATGCAATTGAAAAAAACCCCCAAAATCCCAGAAAATGGGGAGATGAAATGACTACCAGAAAGTGGTCTGGGCAGAAATGAGGTGCAGTGCAAAGGACCAAAAGAGGCCAGAACTAACCTCCCAGCTGTTGCAAATACAGGGGAAAAATCAAGGAGGCAGACACAACTTGGAGGGGAAGATATCAGGGACGTGGTGAGGATACTTACAATAATTTAAAAAAAAAAAATTCTCGGCCACAGTCAAAGCCATCAAAAGGCATGGCATGCCATCCAGTGCAGGGACATGCATGACATACCTCTTGGCTTGCAAGAATTGACCCCTGCGGTCAGTCAAAACAAATAAGAAGGGCTAAGGAGCACTCTGAAATGGAGATGCCATCAAAGGAAATGAAATTTAAGGAAAAAAAAAAAAAATTTGGGAAATTTAGAGTCAATGAGAAAGTGGTCTGGGCCAAAATGAGGTGCAGTGCAAAGGACCAAAAGAGGCCAGAACTAACCTCACAGCTGTTGCAAAAGCAGGGGAAAAATCAAGGAGGCAGACACAACTTGCAGGGGAAGATATCAGGAACGTGGTGAGGATACTTAAAATAATTTAAAAAAAAAAAAAAATCTGGGCCACAGTCAAAGCCATCAAAAGGCATGGCATGCCATCCAGTGCAGGGACTTGCACCAAAGCTTGTCCTCTTGGTTCCCATTGAAATCGCAAGATTTCGTTTCCCGTCCCGAAAGGAAATGAAATTTCCTTTCGGGACGGGAAACGAAATCTTGCGACCCTGAAAAGAAAGGCTCACAAACACTCTGGAAAGAAGATATGATCAAAAGAAATGCAATTGAAAAAAACCCCCAAAATCCCAGAAAATGGGGAGATGAAATGACTACCAGAAAGTGGTCTGGGCAGAAATGAGGTGCAGTGCAAAGGACCAAAAGAGGCCAGAACTAACCTCACAGCTGTTGCAAATGCAGGGGAAAAATCAAGGAGGCAGACACAACTAGCAGGGGAAGATATCAGGGAGGTGGTGAGGATACTTAAAATAATTAAAAAAAAAAAAAAATTTCGGCCACAGTCTAAGGCATCAAAAGGCATGGCATGCCATCCAGTGCAGGGACATGCATGACATACCTCTTGGCTTGCAAGAATTGATCCCTGCGGTAAGTCAAAACAAATAAGAAGGGCTAAGGAGCACTCTGAAATGGAGATGCCATCAATGGAAATGAAATTAAAGGAAAAAAAAAAAAAAATTTGGGAAATTTAGAGACTACGAGAAAGTGGTCTGGGCCAAAATGAGGTGCAGTGCAAAGGACCAAAAGAGGCCAGAACTAACCTCACAGCTGTTGCAAAACCAGGGGAAAAATCAAGGAGGCAGACACAACCTGCAGGGGAAGATATCAGGGACGTGGTGAGGATACCTAAAATAATTTAAAAAAAAAAAAAAAATCTCGGCCACAGTCAAAGCCATCAAAAGGCATGGCATGCCATCCAGTGCAGGGACTTGCACCAAAGCTTGTCCCCTTGGTTCCCATTGAAATCGCAAGATTTCGTTTCCCGTCCCGAAAGGAAATGAAATTTCCTTTCGGGACGGGAAACGAAATCTTGCGACCCTGAAAAGAAAGGCTCACAAACACTCTGGAAAGAAGATATGATCAAAAGAAATGCAATTGAAAAAAACCCCCAAAATCCCAGAAAATGGGGAGATGAAATGACTCCCAGAAAGTGGTCTGGGCAGAAATGAGGTGCAGTGCAAAGGACCAAAAGAGGCCAGAACTAACCTCACAGCTGTTGCAAATGCAGGGGAAAAATCAAGGAGGCAGACACAACCTGCAGGGGAAGATATCAGGGACGTGGTGAGGATACCTAAAATAATTTAAAAAAAAAAAAAAAATCTCGGCCACAGTCAAAGCCATCAAAAGGCATGGCATGCCATCCAGTGCAGGGACATGCATGACATACCTCTTGGCTTGCAAGAATTGATCCCTGCGGTAAGTCAAAACAAATAAGAAGGGCTAAGGAGCACTCTGAAATGGAGATGCCATCAAAGGAAATGAAATTGAAGGGAAAAAAAAAAAAATTTGGGAAATTTAGAGTCAAAGAGAAAGTGGTCTGGGCCAAAATGAGGTGCAGTGCAAAGGACCAAAAGAGGCCAGAACTAACCTCACAGCTGTTGCAAAAGCAGGGGAAAAATCAAGGAGGCAGACACAACTTGCAGGGGAAGATATCAGGGAGGTGGTGAGGATACTTAAAATAATTTAAAAAAAAAAAAAAATCTCGGCCACAGTCAAAGCCATCAAAAGGCATGGCATGCCATCCAGTGCAGGGACATGCATGACATACCTCTTGGCTTGCAAGAATTGATCCCTGCGGTAAGTCAAAACAAATAAGAAGGGCTAAGGAGCACTCTGAAATGGAGACGCCATCAATGGAAATGAAATTAAAGGAAAAAAAAAAAAAAATTTGGTAAATTTAGGGACTACGAGAAAGTGGACTGGGCAGAAATGAGGTGCAGTGCAAAGGACCAAAAGAGGCCAGAACTAACCTCACAGCTGTTGCAAATGCAGGGGAAAAATCAAGGAGGCAGACACAACTTGCAGGGGAAGATATCAGGGACGTGGTGAGGATACTTAAAATAATTAAAAAAAAAAAAAAAATCTCGGCCACAGTCAAAGCCATCAAAAGGCATGGCATGCCATCCAGTGCAGGGACTTGCACCAAAGCTTGTCCCCTTGGTTCCCATTGAAATCGCAAGATTTCGTTTCCCGTCCCGAAAGGAAATTTCATTTCCTTTCGGGACGGGAAACGAAATCTTGCGAACCTGAAAAGAAAGGCTCACAAACACTCTGGAAAGAAGATATGATCAAAAGAAATGCAATTGAAAAAAACCCCCAAAATCCCAGAAAATGGGGAGATGAAATGACTACCAGAAAGTGGTCTGGGCAGAAATGAGGTGCAGTGCAAAGGACCAAAAGAGGCCAGAACTAACCTCACAGCTGTTGCAAATACAGGGGAAAAATCAAGGAGGCAGACACAACTTGCAGGGGAAGATATCAGGGACGTGGTGAGGATACTTACAATAATTAAAAAAAAAAAAAATCTCGGCCACAGTCAAAGCCATCAAAAGGCATGGCATGCCATCCAGTGCAGGGACATGCATGACATACCTCTTGGCTTGCAAGAATTGACCCCTGCGGTCAGTCAAAACAAATAAGAAGGGCTAAGGAGCACTCTGAAATGGAGATGCCATCAAAGGAAATGAAATTTAAGGAAAAAAAAAAAAAATTTGGGAAATTTAGAGTCTATGAGAAAGTGGTCTGGGCCAAAATGAGGTGCAGTGCAAAGGACCAAAAGAGGCCAGAACTAACCTCACAGCTGTTGCAAAAGCAGGGGAAAAATCAAGGAGGCAGACACAACCTGCAGGGGAAGATATCAGGGACGTGGTGAGGATACTTAAAATAATTAAAAAAAAAAAAAAAATCTCGGCCACAGTCAAAGCCATCAAAAGGCATGGCATGCCATCCTGTGCAGGGACTTGCACCAAAGCTTGTCCCCTTGGTTCCCATTGAAATCGCAAGATTTCGTTTCCCGTCCCGAAAGGAAATGAAATTTCCTTTCGGGACGGGAAACGAAATCTTGCGACCCTGAAAAGAAAGGCTCACAAACACTCTGGAAAGAAGATATGATCAAAAGAAATGCAATTGAAAAAAACCCCCAAAATCCCAGAAAATGGGGAGATGAAATGACTACCAGAAAGTGGTCTGGGCAAAAATGAGGTGCAGTGCAAAGGACCAAAAGAGGCCAGAACTAACCTCACAGCTGTTGCAAATGCAGGGGAAAAATCAAGGAGGCAGACACAACTTGCAGGGGAAGATATCAGGGACGTGGTGAGGATACCTAAAATAATTTAAAAAAAAAAAAAAAAATCTCGGCCACAGTCAACGCCATCAAAAGGCATGGCATGCCATCCAGTGCAGGGACATGCACGACATACCTCTTGGCTTGCAAGAATTGATCCCTGCGGTAAGTCAAAACAAATAAGAAGGGCTAAGGAGCACTCTGAAATGGAGATGCCATCAAAGGAAATGAAATTTAAGGAAAAAAAAAAAAAAAATTTGGGAAATTTAGAGACTACGAGAAAGTGGTCTGGGCCAAAATGAGGTGCAGTGCAAAGGACCAAAAGAGGCCAGAACTAACCTCACAGCTGTTGCAAATGCAGGGGAAAAATCAAGGAGGCAGACACAACTTGCAGGGGAAGATATCAGGGACGTGGTGAGGATACTTAAAATAATTTAAAAAAAAAAAAAAAATCTCTGCCACAGTCAAAGCCATCAAAAGGCATGGCATGCCATCCAGTGCAGGGACATGCATGACATACCTCTTGGCTTGCAAGAATTGATCCCTGCGGTAAGTCAAAACAAATAAGAAGGGCTAAGGAGCACTCTGAAATGGAGACGCCATCAATGGAAATGAAATTAAAGGAAAAAAAAAAAAAAATTTGGTAAATTTAGGGACTACGAGAAAGTGGTCTAGGCAGAAATGAGGTGCAGTGCAAAGGACCAAAAGAGGCCAGAACTAACCTCACAGCTGTTGCAAATGCAGGGGAAAAATCAAGGAGGCAGACACAACTTGCAGGGGAAGATATCAGGGAGGTGGTGAGGATACTTAAAATAATTAAAAAAAAAAAAAAATCTCGGCCACAGTCAAAGCCATGAAAAGGCATGGCATGCCATCCTGTGCAGGGACTTGCACCAAAGCTTGTCCCCTTGGTTCCCATTGAAATCGCAAGATTTCGTTTCCCGTCCCGAAAGGAAATGAAATTTCCTTTCGGGACGGGAAACGAAATCTTGCGACCCTGAAAAGAAAGGCTCACAAACACTCTGGAAAGAAGATATGATCAAAAGAAATGCAATTGAAAAAAACCCCCAAAATCCCAGAAAATGGGGAGATGAAATGACTACCAGAAAGTGGTCTGGGCAGAAATGAGGTGCAGTGCAAAGGACCAAAAGAGGCCAGAACTAACCGCACAGCTGTTGCAAATACCGGGGAAAAATCAAGGAGGCAGACACAACTTGGAGGGGAAGATATCAGGGACGTGGTGAGGATACTTACAATAATTTAAAAAAAAAAAAATCTCGGCCACAGTCAAAGCCATCAAAAGGCATGGCATGCCATCCAGTGCAGGGACATGCATGACATACCTCTTGGCTTGCAAGAATTGACCCCTGCGGTCAGTCAAAACAAATAAGAAGGGCTAAGGAGCACTCTGAAATGGAGATGCCATCAAAGGAAATGAAATTTAAGGAAAAAAAAAAAAAATTTGGGAAATTTAGAGTCAATGAGAAAGTGGTCTGGGCCAAAATGAGGTGCAGTGCAAAGGACCAAAAGAGGCCAGAACTAACCTCACAGCTGTTGCAAAAGCAGGGGAAAAATCAAGGAGGCAGACACAACTTGCAGGGGAAGATATCAGGAACGTGGTGAGGATACTTAAAATAATTTAAAAAAAAAAAAAAATCTCGGCCACAGTCAAAGCCATCAAAAGGCATGGCATGCCATCCAGTGCAGGGACTTGCACCAAAGCTTGTCCTCTTGGTTCCCATTGAAATCGCAAGATTTCGTTTCCCGTCCCGAAAGGAAATGAAATTTCCTTTCGGGACGGGAAACGAAATCTTGCGACCCTGAAAAGAAAGGCTCACAAACACTCTGGAAAGAAGATATGATCAAAAGAAATGCAATTGAAAAAAACCCCCAAAATCCCAGAAAATGGGGAGATGAAATGACTACCAGAAAGTGGTCTGGGCAGAAATGAGGTGCAGTGCAAAGGACCAAAAGAGGCCAGAACTAACCTCACAGCTGTTGCAAATGCAGGGGAAAAATCAAGGAGGCAGACACAACTTGCAGGGGAAGATATCAGGGACGTGGTTAGGATACTTACAATAATTAAAAAAAAAAAAAATCTCGGCCACAGTCAAAGCCATCAAAAGGCATGGCATGCCATCCAGTGCAGGGACATGCACGACATACCTCTTGGCTTGCAAGAATTGATCCCTGCGGTCAGTCAAAACAAATAAGAAGGGCTAAGGAGCACTCTGAAATGGAGATGCCATCAATGGAAATGAAATTTAAGGAAAAAAAAAAAAATATTGGTAAATTTAGAGACTACGAGAAAGTGGTCTGGGCAGAAATGAGGTGCAGTGCAAAGGACCAAAAGAGGCCAGAACTAACCTCACAGCTGTTGCAAAAGCAGGGGAAAAATCAAGGAGGCAGACACAACTTGCAGGGGAAGATATCAGGGACGTGGTTAGGATACTTACAATAATTAAAAAAAAAAAAAATCTCGGCCACAGTCAAAGCCATCAAAAGGCATGGCATGCCATCCAGTGCAGGGACATGCATGACATACCTCTTGGCTTGCAAGAATTGACCCCTGCGGTCAGTCAAAGCAAATAAGAAGGGCTAAGGAGCACTCTGAAATGGAGATGCCATCAAAGGAAATGAAATTTAAGGAAAAAAAAAAAAAATTTGGGAAATTTAGAGTCTATGAGAAAGTGGTCTGGGCCAAAATGAGGTGCAGTGCAAAGGACCAAAAGAGGCCAGAACTAACCTCACAGCTGTTGCAAAAGCAGGGGAAAAATCAAGGAGGCAGACACAACCTGCAGGGGAAGATATCAGGAACGTGGTGAGGATACTTAAAATAATTTAAAAAAAAAAAAAAATCTCGGCCACAGTCAAAGCCATCAAAAGGCATGGCATGCCATCCAGTGCAGGGACTTGCACCAAAGCTTGTCCTCTTGGTTCCCATTGAAATCGCAAGATTTCGTTTCCCGTCCCGAAAGGAAATGAAATTTCCTTTCGGGACGGGAAACGAAATCTTGCGACCCTGAAAAGAAAGGCTCACAAACACTCTGGAAAGAAGATATGATCAAAAGAAATGCAATTGAAAAAAACCCCCAAAATCCCAGAAAATGGGGAGATGAAATGACTACCAGAAAGTGGTCTGGGCAGAAATGAGGTGCAGTGCAAAGGACCAAAAGAGGCCAGAACTAACCTCACAGCTGTTGCAAAAGCAGGGGAAAAATCAAGGAGGCAGACACAACTTGCAGGGGAAGATATCAGGGACGTGGTGAGGATACTTAAAATAATTTAAAAAAAAAAAAATCTCGGCCACAGTCAAAGCCATCAAAAGGCATGGCATGCCATCCAGTGCAGGGACATGCACGACATACCTCTTGGCTTGCAAGAATTGATCCCTGCGGTCAGTCAAAACAAATAAGAAGGGCTAAGGAGCACTCTGAAATGGAGATGCCATCAATGGAAATGAAATTTAAGGAAAAAAAAAAAAATATTGGTAAATTTAGAGACTACGAGAAAGTGGTCTGGGCAGAAATGAGGTGCAGTGCAAAGGACCAAAAGAGGCCAGAACTAACCTCACAGCTGTTGCAAATGCAGGGGAAAAATCAAGGAGGCAGACACAACCTGCAGGGGAAGATATCAGGGACGTGGTGAGGATACCTAAAATAATTAAAAAAAAAAAAAAAATCTCGGCCACAGTCAAAGCCATCAAAAGGCATGGCATGCCATCCAGTGCAGGGACATGCATGACATACCTCTTGGCTTGCAAGAATTGATCCCTGCGGTAAGTCAAAACAAATAAGAAGGGCTAAGGAGCACTCTGAAATGGAGATGCCATCAAAGGAAATGAAATTGAAGGGAAAAAAAAAAAATTTGGGAAATTTAGAGTCAAAGAGAAAGTGGTCTGGGCCAAAATGAGGTGCAGTGCAAAGGACCAAAAGAGGCCAGAACTAACCTCACAGCTGTTGCAAATGCAGGGGAAAAATCAAGGAGGCAGACACAACTTGCAGGGGAAGATATCAGGGAGGTGGTGAGGATACTTAAAATAATTTTAAAAAAAAAAAAATCTCGGCCACAGTCAAAGCCATCAAAAGGCATGGCATGCCATCCAGTGCAGGGACATGCATGACATACCTCTTGGCTTGCAAGAATTGATCCCTGCGGTAAGTCAAAACAAATAAGAAGGGCTAAGGAGCACTCTGAAATGGAGACGCCATGAATGGAAATTAAATTAAAGGAAAAAAAAAAAAAAATTTGGTAAATTTAGGGACTACGAGAAAGTGGACTGGGCAGAAATGAGGTGCAGTGCAAAGGACCAAAAGAGGCCAGAACTAACCTCACAGCTGTTGCAAATGCAGGGGAAAAATCAAGGAGGCAGACACAACTTGCAGGGGAAGATATCAGGGACGTGGTGAGGATACTTAAAATAATTAAAAAAAAAAAAAAAATCTCGGCCACAGTCAAAGCCATCAAAAGGCATGGCATGCCATCCAGTGCAGGGACTTGCACCAAAGCTTGTCCCCTTGGTTCCCATTGAAATCGCAAGATTTCGTTTCCCGTCCCGAAAGGAAATTTCATTTCCTTTCGGGACGGGAAACGAAATCTTGCGAACCTGAAAAGAAAGGCTCACAAACACTCTGGAAAGAAGATATGATCAAAAGAAATGCAATTGAAAAAAACCCCCAAAATCCCAGAAAATGGGGAGATGAAATGACTACCAGAAAGTGGTCTGGGCAGAAATGAGGTGCAGTGCAAAGGACCAAAAGAGGCCAGAACTAACCGCACAGCTGTTGCAAATACAGGGGAAAAATCAAGGAGGCAGACACAACTTGGAGGGGAAGATATCAGGGACGTGGTGAGGATACTTACAATAATTTAAAAAAAAAAAAATCTCGGCCACAGTCAAAGCCATCAAAAGGCATGGCATGCCATCCAGTGCAGGGACATGCATGACATACCTCTTGGCTTGCAAGAATTGACCCCTGCGGTCAGTCAAAACAAATAAGAAGGGCTAAGGAGCACTCTGAAATGGAGATGCCATCAAAGGAAATGAAATTTAAGGAAAAAAAAAAAAATTTGGGAAATTTAGAGTCTATGAGAAAGTGGTCTGGGCCAAAATGAGGTGCAGTGCAAAGGACCAAAAGAGGCCAGAACTAACCTCACAGCTGTTGCAAAAGCAGGGGAAAAATCAAGGAGGCAGACACAACTTGCAGGGGAAGATATCAGGAACGTGGTGAGGATACTTAAAATAATTTAAAAAAAAAAAAAAATCTGGGCCACAGTCAAAGCCATCAAAAGGCATGGCATGCCATCCAGTGCAGGGACTTGCACCAAAGCTTGTCCTCTTGGTTCCCATTGAAATCGCAAGATTTCGTTTCCCGTCCCGAAAGGAAATGAAATTTCCTTTCGGGACGGGAAACGAAATCTTGCGACCCTGAAAAGAAAGGCTCACAAACACTCTGGAAAGAAGATATGATCAAAAGAAATGCAATTGAAAAAAACCCCCAAAATCCCAGAAAATGGGGAGATGAAATGACTACCAGAAAGTGGTCTGGGCAGAAATGAGGTGCAGTGCAAAGGACCAAAAGAGGCCAGAACTAACCTCACAGCTGTTGCAAATGCAGGGGAAAAATCAAGGAGGCAGACACAACTTGCAGGGGAAGATATCAGGGACGTGGTTAGGATACTTACAATAATTAAAAAAAAAAAAAATCTCGGCCACAGTCAAAGCCATCAAAAGGCATGGCATGCCATCCAGTGCAGGGACATGCACGACATACCTCTTGGCTTGCAAGAATTGATCCCTGCGGTAAGTCAAAACAAATAAGAAGGGCTAAGGAGCACTCTGAAATGGAGATGCCATCAATGGAAATGAAATTAAAGGAAAAAAAAAAAAAAATTTGGGAAATTTAGAGACTACGAGAAAGTGGTCTGGGCCAAAATGAGGTGCAGTGCAAAGGACCAAAAGAGGCCAGAACTAACCTCACAGCTGTTGCAAAAGCAGGGGAAAAATCAAGGAGGCAGACACAACCTGCAGGGGAAGATATCAGGGACGTGGTGAGGATACCTAAAATAATTTAAAAAAAAAAAAAAAATCTCGGCCACAGTCAAAGCCATCAAAAGGCATGGCATGCCATCCAGTGCAGGGACTTGCACCAAAGCTTGTCCCCTTGGTTCCCATTGAAATCGCAAGATTTCGTTTCCCGTCCCGAAAGGAAATGAAATTTCCTTTCGGGACGGGAAACGAAATCTTGCGACCCTGAAAAGAAAGGCTCACAAACACTCTGGAAAGAAGATATGATCAAAAGAAATGCAATTGAAAAAAACCCCCAAAATCCCAGAAAATGGGGAGATGAAATGACTACCAGAAAGTGGTCTGGGCAGAAATGAGGTGCAGTGCAAAGGACCAAAAGAGGCCAGAACTAACCTCACAGCTGTTGCAAATGCAGGGGAAAAATCAAGGAGGCAGACACAACCTGCAGGGGAAGATATCAGGGACGTGGTGAGGATACCTAAAATAATTAAAAAAAAAAAAAAAAATCTGGGCCACAGTCAAAGCCATCAAAAGGCATGGCATGCCATCCAGTGCAGGGACATGCATGACATACCTCTTGGCTTGCAAGAATTGATCCCTGCGGTAAGTCAAAACAAATAAGAAGGGCTAAGGAGCACTCTGAAATGGAGATGCCATCAAAGGAAATGAAATTTAAGGAAAAAAAAAAAAAAATTTGGGAAATTTAGAGACTACGAGAAAGTGGTCTGGGCAGAAATGAGGTGCAGTGCAAAGGACCAAAAGAGGCCAGAACTAACCTCACAGCTGTTGCAAATGCAGGGGAAAAATCAAGGAGGCAGACACAACTTGCAGGGGAAGATATCAGGGACGTGGTGAGGATACTTAAAATAATTAAAAAAAAAAAAAAAATCTCGGCCACAGTCTAAGGCATCAAAAGGCATGGCATGCCATCCAGTGCAGGGACATGCATGACACACCTCTTGGCTTGCAAGAATTGATCCCTGCGGTAAGTCAAAACAAATAAGAAGGGCTAAGGAGCACTCTGAAATGGAGATGCCATCAAAGGAAATGAAATTGAAGGGAAAAAAAAAAAAATTTGGGAAATTTAGAGTCAATGAGAAAGTGGTCTGGGCCAAAATGAGGTGCAGTGCAAAGGACCAAAAGAGGCCAGAACTAACCTCACAGCTGTTGCAAAAGCAGGGGAAAAATCAAGGAGGCAGACACAACTTGGAGGGGAAGATATCAGGGATGTGGTGAGGATACTTAAAATAATTTAAAAAAAAAAAAAAATCTCGGCCACAGTCAAAGCCATCAAAAGGCATGGCATGCCATCCAGTGCAGGGACATGCATGACATACCTCTTGGCTTGCAAGAATTGATCCCTGCGGTAAGTCAAAACAAATAAGAAGGGCTAAGGAGCACTCTGAAATGGAGACGCCATCAATGGAAATGAAATTAAAGGAAAAAAAAAAAAAAAAGTTTGGTAAATTTAGGGACTACGAGAAAGTGGTCTGGGCAGAAATGAGGTGCAGTGCAAAGGACCAAAAGAGGCCAGAACTAACCTCACAGCTGTTGCAAATGCAGGGGAAAAATCAAGGAGGCAGACACAACTTGCAGGGGAAGATATCAGGGAGGTGGTGAGGATACTTAAAATAATTTTAAAAAAAAAAAAAATCTCGGCCACAGTCAAAGCCATCAAAAGGCATGGCATGCCATCCAGTGCAGGGACTTGCACCAAAGCTTGTCCTCTTGGTTCCCATTGAAATCGCAAGATTTCGTTTCCCGTCCCGAAAGGAAATGAAATTTCCTTTCGGGACGGGAAACGAAATCTTGCGACCCTGAAAAGAAAGGCTCACAAACACTCTGGAAAGAAGATATGATCAAAAGAAATGCAATTGAAAAAAACCCCCAAAATCCCAGAAAATGGGGAGATGAAATGACTACCAGAAAGTGGTCTGGGCAGAAATGAGGTGCAGTGCAAAGGACCAAAAGAGGCCAGAACTAACCTCACAGCTGTTGCAAAAGCAGGGGAAAAATCAAGGAGGCAGACACAACCTGCAGGGGAAGATATCAGGGACGTGGTTAGGATACTTACAATAATTAAAAAAAAAAAAAATCTCGGCCACAGTCAAAGCCATCAAAAGGCATGGCATGCCATCCAGTGCAGGGACATGCATGACATACCTCTTGGCTTGCAAGAATTGATCCCTGCGGTAAGTCAAAACAAATAAGAAGGGCTAAGGAGCACTCTGAAATGGAGATGCCATCAATGGAAATGAAATTTAAGGAAAAAAAAAAAAAAATTTGGGAAATTTAGAGACTACAAGAAAGTGGTCTGGGCAGAAATGAGGTGCAGTGCAAAGGACCAAAAGAGGCCAGAACTAACCTCACAGCTGTTGCAAATGCAGGGGAAAAATCAAGGAGGCAGACACAACTTGCAGGGGAAGATATCAGGGACGTGGTGAGGATACTTAAAATAATTAAAAAAAAAAAAAAAATCTCGGCCACAGTCAAAGCCATCAAAAGGCATGGCATGCCATCCAGTGCAGGGACTTGCACCAAAGCTTGTCCTCTTGGTTCCCATTGAAATCGCAAGATTTCGTTTCCCGTCCCGAAAGGAAATGAAATTTCCTTTCGGGACGGGAAACGAAATCTTGCGACCCTGAAAAGAAAGGCTCACAAACACTCTGGAAAGAAGATATGATCAAAAGAAATGCAATTGAAAAAAACCCCCAAAATCCCAGAAAATGGGGAGATGAAATGACTACCAGAAAGTGGTCTGGGCAGAAATGAGGTGCAGTGCAAAGGACCAAAAGAGGCCAGAACTAACCTCACAGCTGTGGCAAGTACAGGGGAAAAATCAAAGAGGCAGACACAACTTGGAGGGGAAGATATCAGGGACGTGGTTAGGATACTTACAATAATTTAAAAAAAAAAAAATCTCGGCCACAGTCAAAGCCATCAAAAGGCATGGCATGCCATCCAGTGCAGGGACTTGCACCAAAGCTTGTCCTCTTGGTTCCCATTGAAATCGCAAGATTTCGTTTCCCGTCCCGAAAGGAAATGAAATTTCCTTTCGGGACGGGAAACGAAATCTTGCGACCCTGAAAAGAAAGGCTCACAAACACTCTGGAAAGAAGATATGATCAAAAGAAATGCAATTGAAAAAAACCCCCAAAATCCCAGAAAATGGGGAGATGAAATGACTACCAGAAAGTGGTCTGGGCAGAAATGAGGTGCAGTGCAAAGGACCAAAAGAGGCCAGAACTAACCTCACAGCTGTTGCAAATGCAGGGGAAAAATCAAGGAGGCAGACACAACTTGCAGGGGAAGATATCAGGGACGTGGTGAGGATACTTAAAATAATTTAAAAAAAAAAAAATCTCGGCCACAGTCAAAGCCATCAAAAGGCATGGCATGCCATCCAGTGCAGGGACATGCACGACATACCTCTTGGCTTGCAAGAATTGATCCCTGCGGTCAGTCAAAACAAATAAGAAGGGCTAAGGAGCACTCTGAAATGGAGATGCCATCAATGGAAATGAAATTTAAGGAAAAAAAAAAAAATATTGGTAAATTTAGAGACTACGAGAAAGTGGTCTGGGCAGAAATGAGGTGCAGTGCAAAGGACCAAAAGAGGCCAGAACTAACCTCACAGCTGTTGCAAAAGCAGGGGAAAAATCAAGGAGGCAGACACAACTTGCAGGGGAAGATATCAGGGACGTGGTTAGGATACTTACAATAATTAAAAAAAAAAAAAATCTCGGCCACAGTCAAAGCCATCAAAAGGCATGGCATGCCATCCAGTGCAGGGACATGCATGACATACCTCTTGGCTTGCAAGAATTGATCCCTGCGGTCAGTCAAAACAAATAAGAAGAGCTAAGGAGCACTCTGAAATGGAGATGCCATCAATGGAAATGAAATTTAAGGAAAAAAAAAAAAAAATTTGGTAAATTTAGAGACTACGAGAAAGTGGTCTGGGCAGAAATGAGGTGCAGTGCAAAGGACCAAAAGAGGCCAGAACTAACCTCACAGCTGTTGCAAAAGCAGGGGAAAAATCAAGGAGGCAGACACAACCTGCAGGGGAAGATATCAGGGACGTGGTGAGGATACCTAAAATAATTTAAAAAAAAAAAAAAAATCTGGGCCACAGTCAAAGCCATCAAAAGGCATGGCATGCCATCCAGTGCAGGGACATGCATGACATACCTCTTGGCTTGCAAGAATTGACCCCTGCGGTCAGTCAAAGCAAATAAGAAGGGCTAAGGAGCACTCTGAAATGGAGATGCCATCAAAGGAAATGAAATTTAAGGAAAAAAAAAAAAAATTTGGGAAATTTAGAGTCTATGAGAAAGTGGTCTGGGCCAAAATGAGGTGCAGTGCAAAGGACCAAAAGAGGCCAGAACTAACCTCACAGCTGTTGCAAAAGCAGGGGAAAAATCAAGGAGGCAGACACAACCTGCAGGGGAAGATATCAGGAACGTGGTGAGGATACTTAAAATAATTTAAAAAAAAAAAAAAATCTCGGCCACAGTCAAAGCCATCAAAAGGCATGGCATGCCATCCAGTGCAGGGACTTGCACCAAAGCTTGTCCTCTTGGTTCCCATTGAAATCGCAAGATTTCGTTTCCCGTCCCGAAAGGAAATGAAATTTCCTTTCGGGACGGGAAACGAAATCTTGCGACCCTGAAAAGAAAGGCTCACAAACACTCTGGAAAGAAGATATGATCAAAAGAAATGCAATTGAAAAAAACCCCCAAAATCCCAGAAAATGGGGAGATGAAATGACTACCAGAAAGTGGTCTGGGCAGAAATGATGTGCAGTGCAAAGGACCAAAAGAGGCCAGAACTAACCTCACAGCTGTTGCAAATGCAGGGGAAAAATCAAGGAGGCAGACACAACTTGCAGGGGAAGATATCAGGGACGTGGTGAGGATACTTACAATAATTTAAAAAAAAAAAAATCTCGGCCACAGTCAAAGCCATCAAAAGGCATGGCATGCCATCCAGTGCAGGGACATGCATGACATACCTCTTGGCTTGCAAGAATTGACCCCTGCGGTCAGTCAAAGCAAATAAGAAGGGCTAAGGAGCACTCTGAAATGGAGATGCCATCAAAGGAAATGAAATTTAAGGAAAAAAAAAAAAAAATTTGGGAAATTTAGGGACTACGAGAAAGTGGTCTGGGCCAAAATGAGGTGCAGTGCAAAGGACCAAAAGAGGCCAGAACTAACCTCACAGCTGTTGCAAATGCAGGGGAAAAATCAAGGAGGCAGACACAACTTGCAGGGGAAGATATCAGGGACGTGGTGAGGATACTTAAAATAATTAAAAAAAAAAAAAAAATCTCGGCCACAGTCAAAGCCATCAAAAGGCATGGCATGCCATCCAGTGCAGGGACTTGCACCAAAGCTTGTCCTCTTGGTTCCCATTGAAATCGCAAGATTTCGTTTCCCGTCCCGAAAGGAAATGAAATTTCCTTTCGGGACGGGAAACGAAATCTTGCGACCCTGAAAAGAAAGGCTCACAAACACTCTGGAAAGAAGATATGATCAAAAGAAATGCAATTGAAAAAAACCCCCAAAATCCCAGAAAATGGGGAGATGAAATGACTACCAGAAAGTGGTCTGGGCAGAAATGAGGTGCAGTGCAAAGGACCAAAAGAGGCCAGAACTAACCTCACAGCTGTTGCAAATGCAGGGGAAAAATCAAGGAGGCAGACACAACTTGCAGGGGAAGATATCAGGGACGTGGTGAGGATACTTAAAATAATTTAAAAAAAAAAAAATCTCGGCCACAGTCAAAGCCATCAAAAGGCATGGCATGCCATCCAGTGCAGGGACATGCACGACATACCTCTTGGCTTGCAAGAATTGATCCCTGCGGTCAGTCAAAACAAATAAGAAGGGCTAAGGAGCACTCTGAAATGGAGATGCCATCAATGGAAATGAAATTTAAGGAAAAAAAAAAAAATATTGGTAAATTTAGAGACTACGAGAAAGTGGTCTGGGCAGAAATGAGGTGCAGTGCAAAGGACCAAAAGAGGCCAGAACTAACCTCACAGCTGTTGCAAAAGCAGGGGAAAAATCAAGGAGGCAGACACAACTTGCAGGGGAAGATATCAGGGACGTGGTTAGGATACTTACAATAATTAAAAAAAAAAAAAATCTCGGCCACAGTCAAAGCCATCAAAAGGCATGGCATGCCATCCAGTGCAGGGACATGCATGACATACCTCTTGGCTTGCAAGAATTGACCCCTGCGGTCAGTCAAAGCAAATAAGAAGGGCTAAGGAGCACTCTGAAATGGAGATGCCATCAAAGGAAATGAAATTTAAGGAAAAAAAAAAAAAATTTGGGAAATTTAGAGTCTATGAGAAAGTGGTCTGGGCCAAAATGAGGTGCAGTGCAAAGGACCAAAAGAGGCCAGAACTAACCTCACAGCTGTTGCAAAAGCAGGGGAAAAATCAAGGAGGCAGACACAACCTGCAGGGGAAGATATCAGGAACGTGGTGAGGATACTTAAAATAATTTTAAAAAAAAAAAAAATCTCGGCCACAGTCAAAGCCATCAAAAGGCATGGCATGCCATCCAGTGCAGGGACTTGCACCAAAGCTTGTCCTCTTGGTTCCCATTGAAATCGCAAGATTTCGTTTCCCGTCCCGAAAGGAAATGAAATTTCCTTTCGGGACGGGAAACGAAATCTTGCGACCCTGAAAAGAAAGGCTCACAAACACTCTGGAAAGAAGATATGATCAAAAGAAATGCAATTGAAAAAAACCCCCAAAATCCCAGAAAATGGGGAGATGAAATGACTACCAGAAAGTGGTCTGGGCAGAAATGAGGTGCAGTGCAAAGGACCAAAAGAGGCCAGAACTAACCTCACAGCTGTTGCAAATGCAGGGGAAAAATCAAGGAGGCAGACACAACTTGCAGGGGAAGATATCAGGGACGTGGTGAGGATACTTAAAATAATTTAAAAAAAAAAAAATCTCGGCCACAGTCAAAGCCATCAAAAGGCATGGCATGCCATCCAGTGCAGGGACATGCACGACATACCTCTTGGCTTGCAAGAATTGATCCCTGCGGTCAGTCAAAACAAATAAGAAGGGCTAAGGAGCACTCTGAAATGGAGATGCCATCAATGGAAATGAAATTTAAGGAAAAAAAAAAAAATATTGGTAAATTTAGAGACTACGAGAAAGTGGTCTGGGCAGAAATGAGGTGCAGTGCAAAGGACCAAAAGAGGCCAGAACTAACCTCACAGCTGTTGCAAAAGCAGGGGAAAAATCAAGGAGGCAGACACAACTTGCAGGGGAAGATATCAGGGACGTGGTTAGGATACTTACAATAATTAAAAAAAAAAAAAATCTCGGCCACAGTCAAAGCCATCAAAAGGCATGGCATGCCATCCAGTGCAGGGACATGCATGACATACCTCTTGGCTTGCAAGAATTGACCCCTGCGGTCAGTCAAAGCAAATAAGAAGGGCTAAGGAGCACTCTGAAATGGAGATGCCATCAAAGGAAATGAAATTTAAGGAAAAAAAAAAAAAATTTGGGAAATTTAGAGTCTATGAGAAAGTGGTCTGGGCCAAAATGAGGTGCAGTGCAAAGGACCAAAAGAGGCCAGAACTAACCTCACAGCTGTTGCAAAAGCAGGGGAAAAATCAAGGAGGCAGACACAACCTGCAGGGGAAGATATCAGGAACGTGGTGAGGATACTTAAAATAATTTAAAAAAAAAAAAAAATCTCGGCCACAGTCAAAGCCATCAAAAGGCATGGCATGCCATCCAGTGCAGGGACTTGCACCAAAGCTTGTCCTCTTGGTTCCCATTGAAATCGCAAGATTTCGTTTCCCGTCCCGAAAGGAAATGAAATTTCCTTTCGGGACGGGAAACGAAATCTTGCGACCCTGAAAAGAAAGGCTCACAAACACTCTGGAAAGAAGATATGATCAAAAGAAATGCAATTGAAAAAAATCCCCAAAATCCCAGAAAATGGGGAGATGAAATGACTACCAGAAAGTGGTCTGGGCAGAAATGATGTGCAGTGCAAAGGACCAAAAGAGGCCAGAACTAACCTCACAGCTGTTGCAAATGCAGGGGAAAAATCAAGGAGGCAGACACAACTTGCAGGGGAAGATATCAGGGACGTGGTGAGGATACTTAAAATAATTTAAAAAAAAAAAAAATCTCGGCCACAGTCAAAGCCATCAAAAGGCATGGCATGCCATCCAGTGCAGGGACATGCATGACATACCTCTTGGCTTGCAAGAATTGATCCCTGCGGTAAGTCAAAACAAATAAGAAGAGCTAAGGAGCAATCTGAAATGGAGACGCCATCAATGGAAATGAAATTTAAGGAAAAAAAAAAAAAATTTGGGAAATTTAGGGACTACGAGAAAGTGGTCTGGGCAGAAATGAGGTGCAGTGCAAAGGACCAAAAGAGGCCAGAACTAACCTCACAGCTGTTGCAAAAGCAGGGGAAAAATCAAGGAGGCAGACACAACTTGCAGGGGAAGATATCAGGGACGTGGTTAGGATACTTACAATAATTAAAAAAAAAAAAAAATTTCGGCCACAGTCAAAGCCATCAAAAGGCATGGCATGCCATCCAGTGCAGGGACATGCACGACATACCTCTTGGCTTGCAAGAATTGATCCCTGCGGTAAGTCAAAACAAATAAGAAGGGCTAAGGAGCACTCTGAAATGGAGATGCCATCAATGGAAATGAAATTTAAGGAAAAAAAAAAAAAAATTGGTAAATTTAGAGACTACGAGAAAGTGGTCTGGGCAGAAATGAGGTGCAGTGCAAAGGACCAAAAGAGGCCAGAACTAACCTCACAGCTGTTGCAAATGCAGGGGAAAAATCAAGGAGGCAGACACAACTTGCAGGGGAAGATATCAGGGAGGTGGTGAGGATACTTAAAATAATTTAAAAAAAAAAAAAAAATCTCGGCCACAGTCAAAGCCATCAAAAGGCATGGCATGCCATCCAGTGCAGGGACATGCATGACATACCTCTTGGCTTGCAAGAATTGATCCCTGCGGTAAGTCAAAACAAATAAGAAGGGCTAAGGAGCACTCTGAAATGGAGATGCCATCAATGGAAATGAAATTTAAGGAAAAAAAAAAAAAATTTGGGAAATTTAGAGACTACAAGAAAGTGGTCTGGGCCAAAATGAGGTGCAGTGCAAAGGACCAAAAGAGGCCAGAACTAACCTCACAGCTGTTGCAAAAGCAGGGGAAAAATCAAGGAGGCAGACACAACTTGCAGGGGAAGATATCAGGGACGTGGTGAGGATACTTAAAATAATTTAAAAAAAAAAAAAAATCTCGGCCACAGTCTAAGCCATCAAAAGGCATGGCATGCCATCCAGTGCAGGGACTTGCACCAAAGCTTGTCCCCTTGGTTCCCATTGAAATCGCAAGATTTCGTTTCCCGTCCCGAAAGGAAATGAAATTTCCTTTCGGGACGGGAAACGAAATCTTGCGACCCTGAAAAGAAAGGCTCACAAACACTCTGGAAAGAAGATATGATCAAAAGAAATGCAATTGAAAAAAACCCCCAAAATCCCAGAAAATGGGGAGATGAAATGACTACCAGAAAGTGGTCTGGGCAGAAATGAGGTGCAGTGCAAAGGACCAAAAGAGGCCAGAACTAACCTCACAGCTGTTGCAAAAGCAGGGGAAAAATCAAGGAGGCAGACACAACTTGCAGGGGAAGATATCAGGGACGTGGTTAGGATACTTACAATAATTAAAAAAAAAAAAAATCTCGGCCACAGTCAAAGCCATCAAAAGGCATGGCATGCCATCCAGTGCAGGGACATGCATGACATACCTCTTGGCTTGCAAGAATTGATCCCTGCGGTAAGTCAAAACAAATAAGAAGGGCTAAGGAGCACTCTGAAATGGAGACGCCATCAATGGAAATGAAATTAAAGGAAAAAAAAAAAAAATTTGGGAAATTTAGAGACTACGAGAAAGTGGTCTGGGCAGAAATGAGGTGCAGTGCAAAGGACCAAAAGAGGCCAGAACTAACCTCACAGCTGTTGCAAAAGCAGGGGAAAAATCAAGGAGGCAGACACAACCTGCAGGGGAAGATATCAGGGACGTGGTGAGGATACCTAAAATAATTAAAAAAAAAAAAAAAAATCTCGGCCACAGTCAAAGCCATCAAAAGGCATGGCATGCCATCCAGTGCAGGGACTTGCACCAAAGCTTGTCCCCTTGGTTCCCATTGAAATCGCAAGATTTCGTTTCCCGTCCCGAAAGGAAATGAAATTTCCTTTCGGGACGGGAAACGAAATCTTGCGACCCTGAAAAGAAAGGCTCACAAACACTCTGGAAAGAAGATATGATCAAAAGAAATGCAATTGAAAAAAACCCCCAAAATCCCAGAAAATGGGGAGATGAAATGACTACCAGAAAGTGGTCTGGGCAGAAATGAGGTGCAGTGCAAAGGACCAAAAGAGGCCAGAACTAACCTCACAGCTGTTGCAAAAGCAGGGGAAAAATCAAGGAGGCAGACACAACTTGCAGGGGAAGATATCAGGGACGTGGTTAGGATACTTACAATAATTAAAAAAAAAAAAAATCTCGGCCACAGTCAAAGCCATCAAAAGGCATGGCATGCCATCCAGTGCAGGGACATGCATGACATACCTCTTGGCTTGCAAGAATTGATCCCTGCAGTAAGTCAAAACAAATAAGAAGGGCTAAGGAGCACTCTGAAATGGAGATGCCATCAATGGAAATGAAATTTAAGGAAAAAAAAAAAAAAATTTGGGAAATATAGAGACTACGAGAAAGTGGTCTGGGCAGAAATGAGGTGCAGTGCAAAGGACCAAAAGAGGCCAGAACTAACCTCACAGCTGTTGCAAAAGCAGGGGAAAAATCAAGGAGGCAGACACAACTTGCAGGGGAAGATATCAGGGACGTGGTGAGGATACTTAAAATAATTTAAAAAAAAAAAAAAATCTCGGCCACAGTCAAAGCCATCAAAAGGCATGGCATGCCATCCAGTGCAGGGACATGCATGACATACCTCTTGGCTTGCAAGAATTGATCCCTGCGGTAAGTCAAAACAAATAAGAAGGGCTAAGGAGCACTCTGAAATGGAGATGCCATCAATGGAAATGAAATTTAAGGAAAAAAAAAAAAAAATTTGGGAAATTTAGAGACTACAAGAAAGTGGTCTGGGCCAAAATGAGGTGCAGTGCAAAGGACCAAAAGAGGCCAGAACTAACCTCACAGCTGTTGCAAATGCAGGGGAAAAATCAAGGAGGCAGACACAACTTGCAGGGGAAGATATCAGGGACGTGGTTAGGATACTTACAATAATTAAAAAAAAAAAAATCTCGGCCACAGTCAAAGCCATCAAAAGGCATGGCATGCCATCCAGTGCAGGGACATGCATGACATACCTCTTGGCTTGCAAGAATTGATCCCTGCGGTAAGTCAAAACAAATAAGAAGGGCTAAGGAGCACTCTGAAATGGAGATGCCATCAATGGAAATGAAATTTAAGGAAAAAAAAAAAAAATTTGGTAAATTTAGAGACTACGAGAAAGTGGTCTGGGCAGAAATGAGGTGCAGTGCAAAGGACCAAAAGAGGCCAGAACTAACCTCACAGCCGTTGCAAAAGCAGGGGAAAAATCAAGGAGGCAGACACAACCTGCAGGGGAAGATATCAGGGACGTGGTGAGGATACCTAAAATAATTAAAAAAAAAAAAAAAAATCTCGGCCACAGTCAAAGCCATCAAAAGGCATGGCATGCCATCCAGTGCAGGGACTTGCACCAAAGCTTGTCCTCTTGGTTCCCATTGAAATCGCAAGATTTCGTTTCCCGTCCCGAAAGGAAATGAAATTTCCTTTCGGGACGGGAAACGAAATCTTGCGACCCTGAAAAGAAAGGCTCACAAACACTCTGGAAAGAAGATATGATCAAAAGAAATGCAATTGAAAAAAACCCCCAAAATCCCAGAAAATGGGGAGATGAAATGACTACCAGAAAGTGGTCTGGGCAGAAATGAGGTGCAGTGCAAAGGACCAAAAGAGGCCAGAACTAACCTCACAGCTGTTGCAAATGCAGGGGAAAAATCAAGGAGGCAGACACAACTTGCAGGGGAAGATAACAGGAACGTGGTGAGGATACTTAAAATAATTTAAAAAAAAAAAAAAATCTCGGCCACAGTCTAAGGCATCAAAAGGCATGGCATGCCATCCAGTGCAGGGACATGCATGACATACCTCTTGGCTTGCAAGAATTGACCCCTGCGGTAAGTCAAAACAAATAAGAAGGGCTAAGGAGCACTCTGAAATGGAGATGCCATCAATGGAAATGAAATTTAAGGAAAAAAAAAAAAAAATTTGGTAAATTTAGAGACTACGAGAAAGTGGTCTGGGCAGAAATGAGGTGCAGTGCAAAGGACCAAAAGAGGCCAGAACTAACCTCACAGCTGTTGCAAAAGCAGGGGAAAAATCAAGGAGGCAGACACAACCTGCAGGGGAAGATATCAGGGACGTGGTGAGGATACCTAAAATAATTTAAAAAAAAAAAAAAAATCTCGGCCACAGTCAAAGCCATCAAAAGGCATGGCATGCCATCCAGTGCAGGGACTTGCACCAAAGCTTGTCCCCTTGGTTCCCATTGAAATCGCAAGATTTCGTTTCCCGTCCCGAAAGGAAATGAAATTTCCTTTCGGGACGGGAAACGAAATCTTGCGACCCTGAAAAGAAAGGCTCACAAACACTCTGGAAAGAAGATATGATCAAAAGAAATGCAATTGAAAAAAACCCCCAAAATCCCAGAAAATGGGGAGATGAAATGACTACCAGAAAGTGGTCTGGGCAGAAATGAGGTGCAGTGCAAAGGACCAAAAGAGGCCAGAACTAACCTCACAGCTGTTGCAAATGCAGGGGAAAAATCAAGGAGGCAGACACAACTTGCAGGGGAAGATATCAGGGACGTGGTGAGGATACTTAAAATAATTTAAAAAAAAAAAAAAATCTCGGCCACAGTCAAAGCCATCAAAAGGCATGGCATGCCATCCAGTGCAGGGACATGCATGACATACCTCTTGGCTTGCAAGAATTGACCCCTGCGGTAAGTCAAAACAAATAAGAAGGGCTAAGGAGCACTCTGAAATGGAGATGCCATCAATGGAAATGAAATTTAAGGAAAAAAAAAAAAAAATTTGGTAAATTTAGAGACTACGAGAAAGTGGTCTGGGCAGAAATGAGGTGCAGTGCAAAGGACCAAAAGAGGCCAGAACTAACCTCACAGCTGTTGCAAAAGCAGGGGAAAAATCAAGGAGGCAGACACAACCTGCAGGGGAAGATATCAGGGACGTGGTGAGGATACCTAAAATAATTTAAAAAAAAAAAAAAAATCTCGGCCACAGTCAAAGCCATCAAAAGGCATGGCATGCCATCCAGTGCAGGGACTTGCACCAAAGCTTGTCCCCTTGGTTCCCATTGAAATCGCAAGATTTCGTTTCCCGTCCCGAAAGGAAATGAAATTTCCTTTCGGGACGGGAAACGAAATCTTGCGACCCTGAAAAGAAAGGCTCACAAACACTCTGGAAAGAAGATATGATCAAAAGAAATGCAATTGAAAAAAACCCCCAAAATCCCAGAAAATGGGGAGATGAAATGACTACCAGAAAGTGGTCTGGGCAGAAATGAGGTGCAGTGCAAAGGACCAAAAGAGGCCAGAACTAACCTCACAGCTGTTGCAAAAGCAGGGGAAAAATCAAGGAGGCAGACACAACTTGCAGGGGAAGATATCAGGGACGTGGTGAGGATACTTACAATAATTAAAAAAAAAAAAAATCTCGGCCACAGTCAAAGCCATCAAAAGGCATGGCATGCCATCCAGTGCAGGGACATGCATGACATACCTCTTGGCTTGCAAGAATTGATCCCTGCGGTAAGTCAAAACAAATAAGAAGGGCTAAGGAGCACTCTGAAATGGAGATGCCATCAATGGAAATGAAATTTAAGGAAAAAAAAAAAAAAATTTGGGAAATATAGAGACTACGAGAAAGTGGTCTGGGCCAAAATGAGGTGCAGTGCAAAGGACCAAAAGAGGCCAGAACTAACCTCACAGCTGTTGCAAATGCAGGGGAAAAATCAAGGAGGCAGACACAACTTGCAGGGGAAGATATCAGGGACGTGGTGAGGATACTTAAAATAATTAAAAAAAAAAAAAAAATCTCGGCCACAGTCTAAGGCATCAAAAGGCATGGCATGCCATCCAGTGCAGGGACATGCATGACATACCTCTTGGCTTGCAAGAATTGATCCCTGCGGTCAGTCAAAACAAATAAGAAGAGCTAAGGAGCACTCTGAAATGGAGATGCCATCAATGGAAATGAAATTTAAGGAAAAAAAAAAAAAAATTTGGTAAATTTAGAGACTACGAGAAAGTGGTCTGGGCAGAAATGAGGTGCAGTGCAAAGGACCAAAAGAGGCCAGAACTAACCTCACAGCTGTTGCAAAAGCAGGGGAAAAATCAAGGAGGCAGACACAACCTGCATGGGAAGATATCAGGGACGTGGTGAGGATACCTAAAATAATTTAAAAAAAAAAAAAAAATCTGGGCCACAGTCAAAGCCATCAAAAGGCATGGCATGCCATCCAGTGCAGGGACTTGCACCAAAGCTTGTCCCCTTGGTTCCCATTGAAATCGCAAGATTTCGTTTCCCGTCCCGAAAGGAAATGAAATTTCCTTTCGGGACGGGAAACGAAATCTTGCGACCCTGAAAAGAAAGGCTCACAAACACTCTGGAAAGAAGATATGATCAAAAGAAATGCAATTGAAAAAAACCCCCAAAATCCCAGAAAATGGGGAGATGAAATGACTACCAGAAAGTGGTCTGGGCAGAAATGAGGTGCAGTGCAAAGGACCAAAAGAGGCCAGAACTAACCTCACAGCTGTTGCAAATGCAGGGGAAAAATCAAGGAGGCAGACACAACTTGCAGGGGAAGATATCAGGGACGTGGTTAGGATACTTACAATAATTAAAAAAAAAAAAAAATCTCGGCCACAGTCAAAGCCATCAAAAGGCATGGCATGCCATCCAGTGCAGGGACATGCATGACATACCTCTTGGCTTGCAAGAATTGATCCCTGCGGTAAGTCAAAACAAATAAGAAGGGCTAAGGAGCACTCTGAAATGGAGATGCCATCAATGGAAATGAAATTTAAGGAAAAAAAAAAAAAAATTTGGAAAATTTAGAGACTACGAGAAAGTGGTCTGGGCAGAAATGAGGTGCAGTGCAAAGGACCAAAAGAGGCCAGAACTAACCTCACAGCTGTTGCAAATGCAGGGGAAAAATCAAGGAGGCAGACACAACTTGCAGGGGAAGATATCAGGGACGTGGTGAGGATACTTAAAATAATTAAAAAAAAAAAAAAAATCTCGGCCACAGTCAAAGCCATCAAAAGGCATGGCATGCCATCCAGTGCAGGGACTTGCACCAAAGCTTGTCCTCTTGGTTCCCATTGAAATCGCAAGATTTCGTTTCCCGTCCCGAAAGGAAATGAAATTTCCTTTCGGGACGGGAAACGAAATCTTGCGACCCTGAAAAGAAAGGCTCACAAACACTCTGGAAAGAAGATATGATCAAAAGAAATGCAATTGAAAAAAACCCCCAAAATCCCAGAAAATGGGGAGATGAAATGACTACCAGAAAGTGGTCTGGGCCAAAATGAGGTGCAGTGCAAAGGACCAAAAGAGGCCAGAACTAACCTCACAGCTGTTGCAAATGCAGGGGAAAAATCAAGGAGGCAGACACAACTTGCAGGGGAAGATATCAGGGACGTGGTGAGGATACTTAAAATAATTAAAAAAAAAAAAAAAATCTCGGCCACAGTCAAAGCCATCAAAAGGCATGGCATGCCATCCAGTGCAGGGACATGCATGACATACCTCTTGGCTTGCAAGAATTGATCCCTGCGGTAAGTCAAAACAAATAAGAAGGGCTAAGGAGCACTCTGAAATGGAGATGCCATCAAAGGAAATGAAATTGAAGGAAAAAAAAAAAAAATTTGGGAAATTTGGAGTCAATGAGAAAGTGGTCTGGGCAGAAATGAGGTGCAGTGCAAAGGACCAAAAGAGGCCAGAACTAACCTCACAGCTGTTGCAAAAGCAGGGGAAAAATCAAGGAGGCAGACACAACTTGCAGGGGAAGATATCAGGGACGTGGTTAGGATACTTACAATAATTAAAAAAAAAAAAAATCTCGGCCACAGTCAAAGCCATCAAAAGGCATGGCATGCCATCCAGTGCAGGGACATGCATGACATACCTCTTGGCTTGCAAGAATTGACCCCTGCGGTCAGTCAAAGCAAATAAGAAGGGCTAAGGAGCACTCTGAAATGGAGATGCCATCAAAGGAAATGAAATTTAAGGAAAAAAAAAAAAAATTTGGGAAATTTAGAGTCTATGAGAAAGTGGTCTGGGCCAAAATGAGGTGCAGTGCAAAGGACCAAAAGAGGCCAGAACTAACCTCACAGCTGTTGCAAAAGCAGGGGAAAAATCAAGGAGGCAGACACAACCTGCAGGGGAAGATATCAGGAACGTGGTGAGGATACTTAAAATAATTTAAAAAAAAAAAAAAATCTCGGCCACAGTCAAAGCCATCAAAAGGCATGGCATGCCATCCAGTGCAGGGACTTGCACCAAAGCTTGTCCTCTTGGTTCCCATTGAAATCGCAAGATTTCGTTTCCCGTCCCGAAAGGAAATGAAATTTCCTTTCGGGACGGGAAACGAAATCTTGCGACCCTGAAAAGAAAGGCTCACAAACACTCTGGAAAGAAGATATGATCAAAAGAAATGCAATTGAAAAAAATCCCCAAAATCCCAGAAAATGGGGAGATGAAATGACTACCAGAAAGTGGTCTGGGCAGAAATGATGTGCAGTGCAAAGGACCAAAAGAGGCCAGAACTAACCTCACAGCTGTTGCAAATGCAGGGGAAAAATCAAGGAGGCAGACACAACTTGCAGGGGAAGATATCAGGGACGTGGTGAGGATACTTAAAATAATTTAAAAAAAAAAAAAATCTCGGCCACAGTCAAAGCCATCAAAAGGCATGGCATGCCATCCAGTGCAGGGACATGCATGACATACCTCTTGGCTTGCAAGAATTGATCCCTGCGGTAAGTCAAAACAAATAAGAAGAGCTAAGGAGCAATCTGAAATGGAGACGCCATCAATGGAAATGAAATTTAAGGAAAAAAAAAAAAAATTTGGGAAATTTAGGGACTACGAGAAAGTGGTCTGGGCAGAAATGAGGTGCAGTGCAAAGGACCAAAAGAGGCCAGAACTAACCTCACAGCTGTTGCAAAAGCAGGGGAAAAATCAAGGAGGCAGACACAACTTGCAGGGGAAGATATCAGGGACGTGGTTAGGATACTTACAATAATTAAAAAAAAAAAAAAATTTCGGCCACAGTCAAAGCCATCAAAAGGCATGGCATGCCATCCAGTGCAGGGACATGCACGACATACCTCTTGGCTTGCAAGAATTGATCCCTGCGGTAAGTCAAAACAAATAAGAAGGGCTAAGGAGCACTCTGAAATGGAGATGCCATCAATGGAAATGAAATTTAAGGAAAAAAAAAAAAAAATTGGTAAATTTAGAGACTACGAGAAAGTGGTCTGGGCAGAAATGAGGTGCAGTGCAAAGGACCAAAAGAGGCCAGAACTAACCTCACAGCTGTTGCAAATGCAGGGGAAAAATCAAGGAGGCAGACACAACTTGCAGGGGAAGATATCAGGGAGGTGGTGAGGATACTTAAAATAATTTAAAAAAAAAAAAAAAATCTCGGCCACAGTCAAAGCCATCAAAAGGCATGGCATGCCATCCAGTGCAGGGACATGCATGACATACCTCTTGGCTTGCAAGAATTGATCCCTGCGGTAAGTCAAAACAAATAAGAAGGGCTAAGGAGCACTCTGAAATGGAGATGCCATCAATGGAAATGAAATTTAAGGAAAAAAAAAAAAAATTTGGGAAATTTAGAGACTACAAGAAAGTGGTCTGGGCCAAAATGAGGTGCAGTGCAAAGGACCAAAAGAGGCCAGAACTAACCTCACAGCTGTTGCAAAAGCAGGGGAAAAATCAAGGAGGCAGACACAACTTGCAGGGGAAGATATCAGGGACGTGGTGAGGATACTTAAAATAATTTAAAAAAAAAAAAAAATCTCGGCCACAGTCTAAGCCATCAAAAGGCATGGCATGCCATCCAGTGCAGGGACTTGCACCAAAGCTTGTCCCCTTGGTTCCCATTGAAATCGCAAGATTTCGTTTCCCGTCCCGAAAGGAAATGAAATTTCCTTTCGGGACGGGAAACGAAATCTTGCGACCCTGAAAAGAAAGGCTCACAAACACTCTGGAAAGAAGATATGATCAAAAGAAATGCAATTGAAAAAAACCCCCAAAATCCCAGAAAATGGGGAGATGAAATGACTACCAGAAAGTGGTCTGGGCAGAAATGAGGTGCAGTGCAAAGGACCAAAAGAGGCCAGAACTAACCTCACAGCTGTTGCAAAAGCAGGGGAAAAATCAAGGAGGCAGACACAACTTGCAGGGGAAGATATCAGGGACGTGGTTAGGATACTTACAATAATTAAAAAAAAAAAAAATCTCGGCCACAGTCAAAGCCATCAAAAGGCATGGCATGCCATCCAGTGCAGGGACATGCATGACATACCTCTTGGCTTGCAAGAATTGATCCCTGCGGTAAGTCAAAACAAATAAGAAGGGCTAAGGAGCACTCTGAAATGGAGACGCCATCAATGGAAATGAAATTAAAGGAAAAAAAAAAAAAATTTGGGAAATTTAGAGACTACGAGAAAGTGGTCTGGGCAGAAATGAGGTGCAGTGCAAAGGACCAAAAGAGGCCAGAACTAACCTCACAGCTGTTGCAAAAGCAGGGGAAAAATCAAGGAGGCAGACACAACCTGCAGGGGAAGATATCAGGGACGTGGTGAGGATACCTAAAATAATTAAAAAAAAAAAAAAAAATCTCGGCCACAGTCAAAGCCATCAAAAGGCATGGCATGCCATCCAGTGCAGGGACTTGCACCAAAGCTTGTCCCCTTGGTTCCCATTGAAATCGCAAGATTTCGTTTCCCGTCCCGAAAGGAAATGAAATTTCCTTTCGGGACGGGAAACGAAATCTTGCGACCCTGAAAAGAAAGGCTCACAAACACTCTGGAAAGAAGATATGATCAAAAGAAATGCAATTGAAAAAAACCCCCAAAATCCCAGAAAATGGGGAGATGAAATGACTACCAGAAAGTGGTCTGGGCAGAAATGAGGTGCAGTGCAAAGGACCAAAAGAGGCCAGAACTAACCTCACAGCTGTTGCAAAAGCAGGGGAAAAATCAAGGAGGCAGACACAACTTGCAGGGGAAGATATCAGGGACGTGGTTAGGATACTTACAATAATTAAAAAAAAAAAAAATCTCGGCCACAGTCAAAGCCATCAAAAGGCATGGCATGCCATCCAGTGCAGGGACATGCATGACATACCTCTTGGCTTGCAAGAATTGATCCCTGCAGTAAGTCAAAACAAATAAGAAGGGCTAAGGAGCACTCTGAAATGGAGATGCCATCAATGGAAATGAAATTTAAGGAAAAAAAAAAAAAAATTTGGGAAATATAGAGACTACGAGAAAGTGGTCTGGGCAGAAATGAGGTGCAGTGCAAAGGACCAAAAGAGGCCAGAACTAACCTCACAGCTGTTGCAAAAGCAGGGGAAAAATCAAGGAGGCAGACACAACTTGCAGGGGAAGATATCAGGGACGTGGTGAGGATACTTAAAATAATTTAAAAAAAAAAAAAAATCTCGGCCACAGTCAAAGCCATCAAAAGGCATGGCATGCCATCCAGTGCAGGGACATGCATGACATACCTCTTGGCTTGCAAGAATTGATCCCTGCGGTAAGTCAAAACAAATAAGAAGGGCTAAGGAGCACTCTGAAATGGAGATGCCATCAATGGAAATGAAATTTAAGGAAAAAAAAAAAAAAATTTGGGAAATTTAGAGACTACAAGAAAGTGGTCTGGGCCAAAATGAGGTGCAGTGCAAAGGACCAAAAGAGGCCAGAACTAACCTCACAGCTGTTGCAAATGCAGGGGAAAAATCAAGGAGGCAGACACAACTTGCAGGGGAAGATATCAGGGACGTGGTTAGGATACTTACAATAATTAAAAAAAAAAAAATCTCGGCCACAGTCAAAGCCATCAAAAGGCATGGCATGCCATCCAGTGCAGGGACATGCATGACATACCTCTTGGCTTGCAAGAATTGATCCCTGCGGTAAGTCAAAACAAATAAGAAGGGCTAAGGAGCACTCTGAAATGGAGATGCCATCAATGGAAATGAAATTTAAGGAAAAAAAAAAAAAATTTGGTAAATTTAGAGACTACGAGAAAGTGGTCTGGGCAGAAATGAGGTGCAGTGCAAAGGACCAAAAGAGGCCAGAACTAACCTCACAGCCGTTGCAAAAGCAGGGGAAAAATCAAGGAGGCAGACACAACCTGCAGGGGAAGATATCAGGGACGTGGTGAGGATACCTAAAATAATTAAAAAAAAAAAAAAAAATCTCGGCCACAGTCAAAGCCATCAAAAGGCATGGCATGCCATCCAGTGCAGGGACTTGCACCAAAGCTTGTCCTCTTGGTTCCCATTGAAATCGCAAGATTTCGTTTCCCGTCCCGAAAGGAAATGAAATTTCCTTTCGGGACGGGAAACGAAATCTTGCGACCCTGAAAAGAAAGGCTCACAAACACTCTGGAAAGAAGATATGATCAAAAGAAATGCAATTGAAAAAAACCCCCAAAATCCCAGAAAATGGGGAGATGAAATGACTACCAGAAAGTGGTCTGGGCAGAAATGAGGTGCAGTGCAAAGGACCAAAAGAGGCCAGAACTAACCTCACAGCTGTTGCAAATGCAGGGGAAAAATCAAGGAGGCAGACACAACTTGCAGGGGAAGATAACAGGAACGTGGTGAGGATACTTAAAATAATTTAAAAAAAAAAAAAAATCTCGGCCACAGTCTAAGGCATCAAAAGGCATGGCATGCCATCCAGTGCAGGGACATGCATGACATACCTCTTGGCTTGCAAGAATTGACCCCTGCGGTAAGTCAAAACAAATAAGAAGGGCTAAGGAGCACTCTGAAATGGAGATGCCATCAATGGAAATGAAATTTAAGGAAAAAAAAAAAAAAATTTGGTAAATTTAGAGACTACGAGAAAGTGGTCTGGGCAGAAATGAGGTGCAGTGCAAAGGACCAAAAGAGGCCAGAACTAACCTCACAGCTGTTGCAAAAGCAGGGGAAAAATCAAGGAGGCAGACACAACCTGCAGGGGAAGATATCAGGGACGTGGTGAGGATACCTAAAATAATTTAAAAAAAAAAAAAAAATCTCGGCCACAGTCAAAGCCATCAAAAGGCATGGCATGCCATCCAGTGCAGGGACTTGCACCAAAGCTTGTCCCCTTGGTTCCCATTGAAATCGCAAGATTTCGTTTCCCGTCCCGAAAGGAAATGAAATTTCCTTTCGGGACGGGAAACGAAATCTTGCGACCCTGAAAAGAAAGGCTCACAAACACTCTGGAAAGAAGATATGATCAAAAGAAATGCAATTGAAAAAAACCCCCAAAATCCCAGAAAATGGGGAGATGAAATGACTACCAGAAAGTGGTCTGGGCAGAAATGAGGTGCAGTGCAAAGGACCAAAAGAGGCCAGAACTAACCTCACAGCTGTTGCAAATGCAGGGGAAAAATCAAGGAGGCAGACACAACTTGCAGGGGAAGATATCAGGGACGTGGTGAGGATACTTAAAATAATTTAAAAAAAAAAAAAAATCTCGGCCACAGTCAAAGCCATCAAAAGGCATGGCATGCCATCCAGTGCAGGGACATGCATGACATACCTCTTGGCTTGCAAGAATTGACCCCTGCGGTAAGTCAAAACAAATAAGAAGGGCTAAGGAGCACTCTGAAATGGAGATGCCATCAATGGAAATGAAATTTAAGGAAAAAAAAAAAAAAATTTGGTAAATTTAGAGACTACGAGAAAGTGGTCTGGGCAGAAATGAGGTGCAGTGCAAAGGACCAAAAGAGGCCAGAACTAACCTCACAGCTGTTGCAAAAGCAGGGGAAAAATCAAGGAGGCAGACACAACCTGCAGGGGAAGATATCAGGGACGTGGTGAGGATACCTAAAATAATTTAAAAAAAAAAAAAAAATCTCGGCCACAGTCAAAGCCATCAAAAGGCATGGCATGCCATCCAGTGCAGGGACTTGCACCAAAGCTTGTCCCCTTGGTTCCCATTGAAATCGCAAGATTTCGTTTCCCGTCCCGAAAGGAAATGAAATTTCCTTTCGGGACGGGAAACGAAATCTTGCGACCCTGAAAAGAAAGGCTCACAAACACTCTGGAAAGAAGATATGATCAAAAGAAATGCAATTGAAAAAAACCCCCAAAATCCCAGAAAATGGGGAGATGAAATGACTACCAGAAAGTGGTCTGGGCAGAAATGAGGTGCAGTGCAAAGGACCAAAAGAGGCCAGAACTAACCTCACAGCTGTTGCAAAAGCAGGGGAAAAATCAAGGAGGCAGACACAACTTGCAGGGGAAGATATCAGGGACGTGGTGAGGATACTTACAATAATTAAAAAAAAAAAAAATCTCGGCCACAGTCAAAGCCATCAAAAGGCATGGCATGCCATCCAGTGCAGGGACATGCATGACATACCTCTTGGCTTGCAAGAATTGATCCCTGCGGTAAGTCAAAACAAATAAGAAGGGCTAAGGAGCACTCTGAAATGGAGATGCCATCAATGGAAATGAAATTTAAGGAAAAAAAAAAAAAAATTTGGGAAATATAGAGACTACGAGAAAGTGGTCTGGGCCAAAATGAGGTGCAGTGCAAAGGACCAAAAGAGGCCAGAACTAACCTCACAGCTGTTGCAAATGCAGGGGAAAAATCAAGGAGGCAGACACAACTTGCAGGGGAAGATATCAGGGACGTGGTGAGGATACTTAAAATAATTAAAAAAAAAAAAAAAATCTCGGCCACAGTCTAAGGCATCAAAAGGCATGGCATGCCATCCAGTGCAGGGACATGCATGACATACCTCTTGGCTTGCAAGAATTGATCCCTGCGGTCAGTCAAAACAAATAAGAAGAGCTAAGGAGCACTCTGAAATGGAGATGCCATCAATGGAAATGAAATTTAAGGAAAAAAAAAAAAAAATTTGGTAAATTTAGAGACTACGAGAAAGTGGTCTGGGCAGAAATGAGGTGCAGTGCAAAGGACCAAAAGAGGCCAGAACTAACCTCACAGCTGTTGCAAAAGCAGGGGAAAAATCAAGGAGGCAGACACAACCTGCATGGGAAGATATCAGGGACGTGGTGAGGATACCTAAAATAATTTAAAAAAAAAAAAAAAATCTGGGCCACAGTCAAAGCCATCAAAAGGCATGGCATGCCATCCAGTGCAGGGACTTGCACCAAAGCTTGTCCCCTTGGTTCCCATTGAAATCGCAAGATTTCGTTTCCCGTCCCGAAAGGAAATGAAATTTCCTTTCGGGACGGGAAACGAAATCTTGCGACCCTGAAAAGAAAGGCTCACAAACACTCTGGAAAGAAGATATGATCAAAAGAAATGCAATTGAAAAAAACCCCCAAAATCCCAGAAAATGGGGAGATGAAATGACTACCAGAAAGTGGTCTGGGCAGAAATGAGGTGCAGTGCAAAGGACCAAAAGAGGCCAGAACTAACCTCACAGCTGTTGCAAATGCAGGGGAAAAATCAAGGAGGCAGACACAACTTGCAGGGGAAGATATCAGGGACGTGGTTAGGATACTTACAATAATTAAAAAAAAAAAAAAATCTCGGCCACAGTCAAAGCCATCAAAAGGCATGGCATGCCATCCAGTGCAGGGACATGCATGACATACCTCTTGGCTTGCAAGAATTGATCCCTGCGGTAAGTCAAAACAAATAAGAAGGGCTAAGGAGCACTCTGAAATGGAGATGCCATCAATGGAAATGAAATTTAAGGAAAAAAAAAAAAAAATTTGGAAAATTTAGAGACTACGAGAAAGTGGTCTGGGCAGAAATGAGGTGCAGTGCAAAGGACCAAAAGAGGCCAGAACTAACCTCACAGCTGTTGCAAATGCAGGGGAAAAATCAAGGAGGCAGACACAACTTGCAGGGGAAGATATCAGGGACGTGGTGAGGATACTTAAAATAATTAAAAAAAAAAAAAAAATCTCGGCCACAGTCAAAGCCATCAAAAGGCATGGCATGCCATCCAGTGCAGGGACTTGCACCAAAGCTTGTCCTCTTGGTTCCCATTGAAATCGCAAGATTTCGTTTCCCGTCCCGAAAGGAAATGAAATTTCCTTTCGGGACGGGAAACGAAATCTTGCGACCCTGAAAAGAAAGGCTCACAAACACTCTGGAAAGAAGATATGATCAAAAGAAATGCAATTGAAAAAAACCCCCAAAATCCCAGAAAATGGGGAGATGAAATGACTACCAGAAAGTGGTCTGGGCCAAAATGAGGTGCAGTGCAAAGGACCAAAAGAGGCCAGAACTAACCTCACAGCTGTTGCAAATGCAGGGGAAAAATCAAGGAGGCAGACACAACTTGCAGGGGAAGATATCAGGGACGTGGTGAGGATACTTAAAATAATTAAAAAAAAAAAAAAAATCTCGGCCACAGTCAAAGCCATCAAAAGGCATGGCATGCCATCCAGTGCAGGGACATGCATGACATACCTCTTGGCTTGCAAGAATTGATCCCTGCGGTAAGTCAAAACAAATAAGAAGGGCTAAGGAGCACTCTGAAATGGAGATGCCATCAAAGGAAATGAAATTGAAGGAAAAAAAAAAAAAATTTGGGAAATTTGGAGTCAATGAGAAAGTGGTCTGGGCAGAAATGAGGTGCAGTGCAAAGGACCAAAAGAGGCCAGAACTAACCTCACAGCTGTTGCAAATGCAGGGGAAAAATCAAGGAGGCAGACACAACTTGCAGGGGAAGATATCAGGGACGTGGTGAGGATACTTAAAATAATTTAAAAAAAAAAAAAAATCTCGGCCACAGTCAAAGCCATCAAAAGGCATGGCATGCCATCCAGTGCAGGGACATGCATGACATACCTCTTGGCTTGCAAGAATTGATCCCTGCGGTAAGTCAAAACAAATAAGAAGGGCTAAAGAGCACTCTGAAATGGAGATGCCATCAATGGAAATGAAATTTAAGGAAAAAAAAAAAAAAATTTGGGAAATTTAGAGACTACGAGAAAGTGGTCTGGGCCAAAATGAGGTGCAGTGCAAAGGACCAAAAGAGGCCAGAACTAACCTCACAGCTATTGCAAATGCAGGGGAAAAATCAAGGAGGCAGACACAACTAGCAGGGGAAGATATCAGGAACGTGGTGAGGATACTTAAAATAATTTAAAAAAAAAAAAAAATCTCGGCCACAGTCTAAGGCATCAAAAGGCATGGCATGCCATCCAGTGCAGGGACATGCATGACATACCTCTTGGCTTGCAAGAATTGATCCCTGCGGTAAGTCAAAACAAATAAGAAGGGCTAAGGAGCACTCTGAAATGGAGATGCCATCAATGGAAATGAAATTTAAGGAAAAAAAAAAAAAATTTGGGAAATTTAGAGACTACGAGAAAGTGGTCTGGGCAGAAATGAGGTGCAGTGCAAAGGACCAAAAGAGGCCAGAACTAACCTCACAGCCATTGCAAAAGCAGGGGAAAAATCAAGGAGGCAGACACAACCTGCATGGGAAGATATCAGGGACGTGGTGAGGATACCTAAAATAATTTAAAAAAAAAAAAAAAATCTCGGCCACAGTCAAAGCCATCAAAAGGCATGGCATGCCATCCAGTGCAGGGACTTGCACCAAAGCTTGTCCCCTTGGTTCCCATTGAAATCGCAAGATTTCGTTTCCCGTCCCGAAAGGAAATGAAATTTCCTTTCGGGACGGGAAACGAAATCTTGCGACCCTGAAAAGAAAGGCTCACAAACACTCTGGAAAGAAGATATGATCAAAAGAAATGCAATTGAAAAAAACCCCCAAAATCCCAGAAAATGGGGAGATGAAATGACTACCAGAAAGTGGTCTGGGCAGAAATGAGGTGCAGTGCAAAGGACCAAAAGAGGCCAGAACTAACCTCACAGCTGTTGCAAAAGCAGGGGAAAAATCAAGGAGGCAGACACAACTTGCAGGGGAAGATATCAGGGACGTGGTTAGGATACTTACAATAATTAAAAAAAAAAAAATCTCGGCCACAGTCAAAGCCATCAAAAGGCATGGCATGCCATCCAGTGCAGGGACATGCATGACATACCTCTTGGCTTGCAAGAATTGATCCCTGCGGTAAGTCAAAACAAATAAGAAGGGCTAAGGAGCACTCTGAAATGGAGATGCCATCAATGGAAATGAAATTTAAGGAAAAAAAAAAAAAAATTTGGGAAATATAGAGACTACGAGAAAGTGGTCTGGGCAGAAATGAGGTGCAGTGCAAAGGACCAAAAGAGGCCAGAACTAACCTCACAGCTGTTGCAAATGCAGGGGAAAAATCAAGGAGGCAGACACAACTTGCAGGGGAAGATATCAGGGACGTGGTGAGGATACTTAAAATAATTAAAAAAAAAAAAAAAATCTCGGCCACAGTCTAAGGCATCAAAAGGCATGGCATGCCATCCAGTGCAGGGACATGCATTACATACCTCTTGGCTTGCAAGAATTGATCCCTGCGGTCAGTCAAAACAAATAAGAAGAGCTAAGGAGCACTCTGAAATGGAGATGCTATCAATGGAAATGAAATTTAAGGAAAAAAAAAAAAAAATTTGGTAAATTTAGAGACTACGAGAAAGTGGTCTGGGCAGAAATGAGGTGCAGTGCAAAGGACCAAAAGAGGCCAGAACTAACCTCACAGCTGTTGCAAAAGCAGGGGAAAAATCAAGGAGGCAGACACAACCTGCAGGGGAAGATATCAGGGACGTGGTGAGGATACCTAAAATAATTTAAAAAAAAAAAAAAAATCTGGGCCACAGTCAAAGCCATCAAAAGGCATGGCATGCCATCCAGTGCAGGGACTTGCACCAAAGCTTGTCCCCTTGGTTCCCATTGAAATCGCAAGATTTCGTTTCCCGTCCCGAAAGGAAATGAAATTTCCTTTCGGGACGGGAAACGAAATCTTGCGACCCTGAAAAGAAAGGCTCACAAACACTCTGGAAAGAAGATATGATCAAAAGAAATGCAATTGAAAAAAACCCCCAAAATCCCAGAAAATGGGGAGATGAAATGACTACCAGAAAGTGGTCTGGGCAGAAATGAGGTGCAGTGCAAAGGACCAAAAGAGGCCAGAACTAACCTCACAGCTGTTGCAAATGCAGGGGAAAAATCAAGGAGGCAGACACAACTTGCAGGGGAAGATATCAGGGACGTGGTTAGGATACTTACAATAATTAAAAAAAAAAAAAAATCTCGGCCACAGTCAAAGCCATCAAAAGGCATGGCATGCCATCCAGTGCAGGGACATGCATGACATACCTCTTGGCTTGCAAGAATTGATCCCTGCGGTAAGTCAAAACAAATAAGAAGGGCTAAGGAGCACTCTGAAATGGAGATGCCATCAATGGAAATGAAATTTAAGGAAAAAAAAAAAAAAATTTGGAAAATTTAGAGACTACGAGAAAGTGGTCTGGGCAGAAATGAGGTGCAGTGCAAAGGACCAAAAGAGGCCAGAACTAACCTCACAGCTGTTGCAAATGCAGGGGAAAAATCAAGGAGGCAGACACAACTTGCAGGGGAAGATATCAGGGACGTGGTGAGGATACTTAAAATAATTAAAAAAAAAAAAAAAATCTCGGCCACAGTCAAAGCCATCAAAAGGCATGGCATGCCATCCAGTGCAGGGACTTGCACCAAAGCTTGTCCCCTTGGTTCCCATTGAAATCGCAAGATTTCGTTTCCCGTCCCGAAAGGAAATGAAATTTCCTTTCGGGACGGGAAACGAAATCTTGCGACCCTGAAAAGAAAGGCTCACAAACACTCTGGAAAGAAGATATGATCAAAAGAAATGCAATTGAAAAAAACCCCCAAAATCCCAGAAAATGGGGAGATGAAATGACTACCAGAAAGTGGTCTGGGCCAAAATGAGGTGCAGTGCAAAGGACCAAAAGAGGCCAGAACTAACCTCACAGCTGTTGCAAATGCAGGGGAAAAATCAAGGAGGCAGACACAACTTGCAGGGGAAGATATCAGGGACGTGGTTAGGATACTTACAATAATTAAAAAAAAAAAAAAATCTCGGCCACAGTCAAAGCCATCAAAAGGCATGGCATGCCATCCAGTGCAGGGACATGCATGACATACCTCTTGGCTTGCAAGAATTGATCCCTGCGGTAAGTCAAAACAAATAAGAAGGGCTAAGGAGCACTCTGAAATGGAGATGCCATCAATGGAAATGAAATTTAAGGAAAAAAAAAAAAAAATTTGGAAAATTTAGAGACTACGAGAAAGTGGTCTGGGCAGAAATGAGGTGCAGTGCAAAGGACCAAAAGAGGCCAGAACTAACCTCACAGCTGTTGCAAATGCAGGGGAAAAATCAAGGAGGCAGACACAACTTGCAGGGGAAGATATCAGGGACGTGGTGAGGATACTTAAAATAATTAAAAAAAAAAAAAAAATCTCGGCCACAGTCAAAGCCATCAAAAGGCATGGCATGCCATCCAGTGCAGGGACTTGCACCAAAGCTTGTCCTCTTGGTTCCCATTGAAATCGCAAGATTTCGTTTCCCGTCCCGAAAGGAAATGAAATTTCCTTTCGGGACGGGAAACGAAATCTTGCGACCCTGAAAAGAAAGGCTCACAAACACTCTGGAAAGAAGATATGATCAAAAGAAATGCAATTGAAAAAAACCCCCAAAATCCCAGAAAATGGGGAGATGAAATGACTACCAGAAAGTGGTCTGGGCCAAAATGAGGTGCAGTGCAAAGGACCAAAAGAGGCCAGAACTAACCTCACAGCTGTTGCAAATGCAGGGGAAAAATCAAGGAGGCAGACACAACTTGCAGGGGAAGATATCAGGGACGTGGTGAGGATACTTAAAATAATTAAAAAAAAAAAAAAAATCTCGGCCACAGTCAAAGCCATCAAAAGGCATGGCATGCCATCCAGTGCAGGGACATGCATGACATACCTCTTGGCTTGCAAGAATTGATCCCTGCGGTAAGTCAAAACAAATAAGAAGGGCTAAGGAGCACTCTGAAATGGAGATGCCATCAAAGGAAATGAAATTGAAGGAAAAAAAAAAAAAATTTGGGAAATTTGGAGTCAATGAGAAAGTGGTCTGGGCAGAAATGAGGTGCAGTGCAAAGGACCAAAAGAGGCCAGAACTAACCTCACAGCTGTTGCAAATGCAGGGGAAAAATCAAGGAGGCAGACACAACTTGCAGGGGAAGATATCAGGGACGTGGTGAGGATACTTAAAATAATTTAAAAAAAAAAAAAAATCTCGGCCACAGTCAAAGCCATCAAAAGGCATGGCATGCCATCCAGTGCAGGGACATGCATGACATACCTCTTGGCTTGCAAGAATTGATCCCTGCGGTAAGTCAAAACAAATAAGAAGGGCTAAAGAGCACTCTGAAATGGAGATGCCATCAATGGAAATGAAATTTAAGGAAAAAAAAAAAAAAATTTGGGAAATTTAGAGACTACGAGAAAGTGGTCTGGGCCAAAATGAGGTGCAGTGCAAAGGACCAAAAGAGGCCAGAACTAACCTCACAGCTATTGCAAATGCAGGGGAAAAATCAAGGAGGCAGACACAACTAGCAGGGGAAGATATCAGGAACGTGGTGAGGATACTTAAAATAATTTAAAAAAAAAAAAAAATCTCGGCCACAGTCTAAGGCATCAAAAGGCATGGCATGCCATCCAGTGCAGGGACATGCATGACATACCTCTTGGCTTGCAAGAATTGATCCCTGCGGTAAGTCAAAACAAATAAGAAGGGCTAAGGAGCACTCTGAAATGGAGATGCCATCAATGGAAATGAAATTTAAGGAAAAAAAAAAAAAATTTGGGAAATTTAGAGACTACGAGAAAGTGGTCTGGGCAGAAATGAGGTGCAGTGCAAAGGACCAAAAGAGGCCAGAACTAACCTCACAGCCATTGCAAAAGCAGGGGAAAAATCAAGGAGGCAGACACAACCTGCATGGGAAGATATCAGGGACGTGGTGAGGATACCTAAAATAATTTAAAAAAAAAAAAAAAATCTCGGCCACAGTCAAAGCCATCAAAAGGCATGGCATGCCATCCAGTGCAGGGACTTGCACCAAAGCTTGTCCCCTTGGTTCCCATTGAAATCGCAAGATTTCGTTTCCCGTCCCGAAAGGAAATGAAATTTCCTTTCGGGACGGGAAACGAAATCTTGCGACCCTGAAAAGAAAGGCTCACAAACACTCTGGAAAGAAGATATGATCAAAAGAAATGCAATTGAAAAAAACCCCCAAAATCCCAGAAAATGGGGAGATGAAATGACTACCAGAAAGTGGTCTGGGCAGAAATGAGGTGCAGTGCAAAGGACCAAAAGAGGCCAGAACTAACCTCACAGCTGTTGCAAAAGCAGGGGAAAAATCAAGGAGGCAGACACAACTTGCAGGGGAAGATATCAGGGACGTGGTTAGGATACTTACAATAATTAAAAAAAAAAAAATCTCGGCCACAGTCAAAGCCATCAAAAGGCATGGCATGCCATCCAGTGCAGGGACATGCATGACATACCTCTTGGCTTGCAAGAATTGATCCCTGCGGTAAGTCAAAACAAATAAGAAGGGCTAAGGAGCACTCTGAAATGGAGATGCCATCAATGGAAATGAAATTTAAGGAAAAAAAAAAAAAAATTTGGGAAATATAGAGACTACGAGAAAGTGGTCTGGGCAGAAATGAGGTGCAGTGCAAAGGACCAAAAGAGGCCAGAACTAACCTCACAGCTGTTGCAAATGCAGGGGAAAAATCAAGGAGGCAGACACAACTTGCAGGGGAAGATATCAGGGACGTGGTGAGGATACTTAAAATAATTAAAAAAAAAAAAAAAATCTCGGCCACAGTCTAAGGCATCAAAAGGCATGGCATGCCATCCAGTGCAGGGACATGCATGACATACCTCTTGGCTTGCAAGAATTGATCCCTGCGGTCAGTCAAAACAAATAAGAAGAGCTAAGGAGCACTCTGAAATGGAGATGCTATCAATGGAAATGAAATTTAAGGAAAAAAAAAAAAAAATTTGGTAAATTTAGAGACTACGAGAAAGTGGTCTGGGCAGAAATGAGGTGCAGTGCAAAGGACCAAAAGAGGCCAGAACTAACCTCACAGCTGTTGCAAAAGCAGGGGAAAAATCAAGGAGGCAGACACAACCTGCAGGGGAAGATATCAGGGACGTGGTGAGGATACCTAAAATAATTTAAAAAAAAAAAAAAAATCTGGGCCACAGTCAAAGCCATCAAAAGGCATGGCATGCCATCCAGTGCAGGGACTTGCACCAAAGCTTGTCCCCTTGGTTCCCATTGAAATCGCAAGATTTCGTTTCCCGTCCCGAAAGGAAATGAAATTTCCTTTCGGGACGGGAAACGAAATCTTGCGACCCTGAAAAGAAAGGCTCACAAACACTCTGGAAAGAAGATATGATCAAAAGAAATGCAATTGAAAAAAACCCCCAAAATCCCAGAAAATGGGGAGATGAAATGACTACCAGAAAGTGGTCTGGGCAGAAATGAGGTGCAGTGCAAAGGACCAAAAGAGGCCAGAACTAACCTCACAGCTGTTGCAAATGCAGGGGAAAAATCAAGGAGGCAGACACAACTTGCAGGGGAAGATATCAGGGACGTGGTTAGGATACTTACAATAATTAAAAAAAAAAAAAAATCTCGGCCACAGTCAAAGCCATCAAAAGGCATGGCATGCCATCCAGTGCAGGGACATGCATGACATACCTCTTGGCTTGCAAGAATTGATCCCTGCGGTAAGTCAAAACAAATAAGAAGGGCTAAGGAGCACTCTGAAATGGAGATGCCATCAATGGAAATGAAATTTAAGGAAAAAAAAAAAAAAATTTGGAAAATTTAGAGACTACGAGAAAGTGGTCTGGGCAGAAATGAGGTGCAGTGCAAAGGACCAAAAGAGGCCAGAACTAACCTCACAGCTGTTGCAAATGCAGGGGAAAAATCAAGGAGGCAGACACAACTTGCAGGGGAAGATATCAGGGACGTGGTGAGGATACTTAAAATAATTAAAAAAAAAAAAAAAATCTCGGCCACAGTCAAAGCCATCAAAAGGCATGGCATGCCATCCAGTGCAGGGACTTGCACCAAAGCTTGTCCCCTTGGTTCCCATTGAAATCGCAAGATTTCGTTTCCCGTCCCGAAAGGAAATGAAATTTCCTTTCGGGACGGGAAACGAAATCTTGCGACCCTGAAAAGAAAGGCTCACAAACACTCTGGAAAGAAGATATGATCAAAAGAAATGCAATTGAAAAAAACCCCCAAAATCCCAGAAAATGGGGAGATGAAATGACTACCAGAAAGTGGTCTGGGCCAAAATGAGGTGCAGTGCAAAGGACCAAAAGAGGCCAGAACTAACCTCACAGCTGTTGCAAATGCAGGGGAAAAATCAAGGAGGCAGACACAACTTGCAGGGGAAGATATCAGGGACGTGGTGAGGATACTTAAAATAATTAAAAAAAAAAAAAAATTCTCGGCCACAGTCAAAGCCATCAAAAGGCATGGCATGCCATCCAGTGCAGGGACATGCATGACATACCTCTTGGCTTGCAAGAATTGATCCCTGCGGTAAGTCAAAACAAATAAGAAGGGCTAAGGAGCACTCTGAAATGGAGATGCCATCAAAGGAAATGAAATTGAAGGAAAAAAAAAAAAAATTTGGGAAATTTGGAGTCAATGAGAAAGTGGTCTGGGCAGAAATGAGGTGCAGTGCAAAGGACCAAAAGAGGCCAGAACTAACCTCACAGCTGTTGCAAATGCAGGGGAAAAATCAAGGAGGCAGACACAACTTGCAGGGGAAGATATCAGGGACGTGGTGAGGATACTTAAAATAATTTAAAAAAAAAAAAAAATCTCGGCCACAGTCAAAGCCATCAAAAGGCATGGCATGCCATCCAGTGCAGGGACATGCATGACATACCTCTTGGCTTGCAAGAATTGATCCCTGCGGTAAGTCAAAACAAATAAGAAGGGCTAAAGAGCACTCTGAAATGGAGATGCCATCAAAGGAAATGAAATTTAAGGAAAAAAAAAAAAAATTTGGGAAATTTAGAGACTACGAGAAAGTGGTCTGGGCCAAAATGAGGTGCAGTGCAAAGGACCAAAAGAGGCCAGAACTAACCTCACAGCTATTGCAAATGCAGGGGAAAAATCAAGGAGGCAGACACAACTTGCAGGGGAAGATATCAGGGACGTGGTGAGGATACTTAAAATAATTAAAAAAAAAAAAAAAATCTCGGCCACAGTCTAAGGCATCAAAAGGCATGGCATGCCATCCAGTGCAGGGACATGCATGACATACCTCTTGGCTTGCAAGAATTGATCCCTGCGGTCAGTCAAAACAAATAAGAAGAGCTAAGGAGCACTCTGAAATGGAGATGCTATCAATGGAAATGAAATTTAAGGAAAAAAAAAAAAAAATTTGGTAAATTTAGAGACTACGAGAAAGTGGTCTGGGCAGAAATGAGGTGCAGTGCAAAGGACCAAAAGAGGCCAGAACTAACCTCACAGCTGTTGCAAAAGCAGGGGAAAAATCAAGGAGGCAGACACAACCTGCAGGGGAAGATATCAGGGACGTGGTGAGGATACCTAAAATAATTTAAAAAAAAAAAAAAAATCTGGGCCACAGTCAAAGCCATCAAAAGGCATGGCATGCCATCCAGTGCAGGGACTTGCACCAAAGCTTGTCCCCTTGGTTCCCATTGAAATCGCAAGATTTCGTTTCCCGTCCCGAAAGGAAATGAAATTTCCTTTCGGGACGGGAAACGAAATCTTGCGACCCTGAAAAGAAAGGCTCACAAACACTCTGGAAAGAAGATATGATCAAAAGAAATGCAATTGAAAAAAACCCCCAAAATCCCAGAAAATGGGGAGATGAAATGACTACCAGAAAGTGGTCTGGGCAGAAATGAGGTGCAGTGCAAAGGACCAAAAGAGGCCAGAACTAACCTCACAGCTGTTGCAAATGCAGGGGAAAAATCAAGGAGGCAGACACAACTTGCAGGGGAAGATATCAGGGACGTGGTTAGGATACTTACAATAATTAAAAAAAAAAAAAAATCTCGGCCACAGTCAAAGCCATCAAAAGGCATGGCATGCCATCCAGTGCAGGGACATGCATGACATACCTCTTGGCTTGCAAGAATTGATCCCTGCGGTAAGTCAAAACAAATAAGAAGGGCTAAGGAGCACTCTGAAATGGAGATGCCATCAATGGAAATGAAATTTAAGGAAAAAAAAAAAAAAATTTGGAAAATTTAGAGACTACGAGAAAGTGGTCTGGGCAGAAATGAGGTGCAGTGCAAAGGACCAAAAGAGGCCAGAACTAACCTCACAGCTGTTGCAAATGCAGGGGAAAAATCAAGGAGGCAGACACAACTTGCAGGGGAAGATATCAGGGACGTGGTGAGGATACTTAAAATAATTTAAAAAAAAAAAAAAATCTCGGCCACAGTCAAAGCCATCAAAAGGCATGGCATGCCATCCAGTGCAGGGACTTGCACCAAAGCTTGTCCTCTTGGTTCCCATTGAAATCGCAAGATTTCGTTTCCCGTCCCGAAAGGAAATGAAATTTCCTTTCGGGACGGGAAACGAAATCTTGCGACCCTGAAAAGAAAGGCTCACAAACACTCTGGAAAGAAGATATGATCAAAAGAAATGCAATTGAAAAAAACCCCCAAAATCCCAGAAAATGGGGAGATGAAATGACTACCAGAAAGTGGTCTGGGCCAAAATGAGGTGCAGTGCAAAGGACCAAAAGAGGCCAGAACTAACCTCACAGCTGTTGCAAATGCAGGGGAAAAATCAAGGAGGCAGACACAACTTGCAGGGGAAGATATCAGGGACGTGGTGAGGATACTTAAAATAATTAAAAAAAAAAAAAAATTCTCGGCCACAGTCAAAGCCATCAAAAGGCATGGCATGCCATCCAGTGCAGGGACATGCATGACATACCTCTTGGCTTGCAAGAATTGATCCCTGCGGTAAGTCAAAACAAATAAGAAGGGCTAAGGAGCACTCTGAAATGGAGATGCCATCAAAGGAAATGAAATTGAAGGAAAAAAAAAAAAAATTTGGGAAATTTGGAGTCAATGAGAAAGTGGTCTGGGCAGAAATGAGGTGCAGTGCAAAGGACCAAAAGAGGCCAGAACTAACCTCACAGCTGTTGCAAATGCAGGGGAAAAATCAAGGAGGCAGACACAACTTGCAGGGGAAGATATCAGGGACGTGGTGAGGATACTTAAAATAATTTAAAAAAAAAAAAAAATCTCGGCCACAGTCAAAGCCATCAAAAGGCATGGCATGCCATCCAGTGCAGGGACATGCATGACATACCTCTTGGCTTGCAAGAATTGATCCCTGCGGTAAGTCAAAACAAATAAGAAGGGCTAAAGAGCACTCTGAAATGGAGATGCCATCAATGGAAATGAAATTTAAGGAAAAAAAAAAAAAAATTTGGGAAATTTAGAGACTACGAGAAAGTGGTCTGGGCCAAAATGAGGTGCAGTGCAAAGGACCAAAAGAGGCCAGAACTAACCTCACAGCTATTGCAAATGCAGGGGAAAAATCAAGGAGGCAGACACAACTAGCAGGGGAAGATATCAGGAACGTGGTGAGGATACTTAAAATAATTTAAAAAAAAAAAAAAATCTCGGCCACAGTCTAAGGCATCAAAAGGCATGGCATGCCATCCAGTGCAGGGACATGCATGACATACCTCTTGGCTTGCAAGAATTGATCCCTGCGGTAAGTCAAAACAAATAAGAAGGGCTAAGGAGCACTCTGAAATGGAGACGCCATCAATGGAAATGAAATTAAAGGAAAAAAAAAAAAAATTTGGGAAATTTAGAGACTACGAGAAAGTGGTCTGGGCAGAAATGAGGTGCAGTGCAAAGGACCAAAAGAGGCCAGAACTAACCTCACAGCCGTTGCAAAAGCAGGGGAAAAATCAAGGAGGCAGACACAACCTGCATGGGAAGATATCAGGGACGTGGTGAGGATACCTAAAATAATTTAAAAAAAAAAAAAAAATCTCGGCCACAGTCAAAGCCATCAAAAGGCATGGCATGCCATCCAGTGCAGGGACTTGCACCAAAGCTTGTCCCCTTGGTTCCCATTGAAATCGCAAGATTTCGTTTCCCGTCCCGAAAGGAAATGAAATTTCCTTTCGGGACGGGAAACGAAATCTTGCGACCCTGAAAAGAAAGGCTCACAAACACTCTGGAAAGAAGATATGATCAAAAGAAATGCAATTGAAAAAAACCCCCAAAATCCCAGAAAATGGGGAGATGAAATGACTACCAGAAAGTGGTCTGGGCAGAAATGAGGTGCAGTGCAAAGGACCAAAAGAGGCCAGAACTAACCTCACAGCTGTTGCAAAAGCAGGGGAAAAATCAAGGAGGCAGACACAACTTGCAGGGGAAGATATCAGGGACGTGGTTAGGATACTTACAATAATTAAAAAAAAAAAAATCTCGGCCACAGTCAAAGCCATCAAAAGGCATGGCATGCCATCCAGTGCAGGGACATGCATGACATACCTCTTGGCTTGCAAGAATTGATCCCTGCGGTAAGTCAAAACAAATAAGAAGGGCTAAGGAGCACTCTGAAATGGAGATGCCATCAATGGAAATGAAATTTAAGGAAAAAAAAAAAAAAATTTGGGAAATATAGAGACTACGAGAAAGTGGTCTGGGCAGAAATGAGGTGCAGTGCAAAGGACCAAAAGAGGCCAGAACTAACCTCACAGCTGTTGCAAAAGCAGGGGAAAAATCAAGGAGGCAGACACAACCTGCAGGGGAAGATATCAGAGACGTGGTGAGGATACCTAAAATAATTTAAAAAAAAAAAAAAAATCTCGGCCACAGTCAAAGCCATCAAAAGGCATGGCATGCCATCCAGTGCAGGGACTTGCACCAAAGCTTGTCCCCTTGGTTCCCATTGAAATCGCAAGATTTCGTTTCCCGTCCCGAAAGGAAATGAAATTTCCTTTCGGGACGGGAAACGAAATCTTGCGACCCTGAAAAGAAAGGCTCACAAACACTCTGGAAAGAAGATATGATCAAAAGAAATGCAATTGAAAAAAACCCCCAAAATCCCAGAAAATGGGGAGATGAAATGACTACCAGAAAGTGGTCTGGGCAGAAATGAGGTGCAGTGCAAAGGACCAAAAGAGGCCAGAACTAACCTCACAGCTGTTGCAAATGCAGGGGAAAAATCAAGGAGGCAGACACAACTTGCAGGGGAAGATATCAGGGACGTGGTTAGGATACTTACAATAATTAAAAAAAAAAAAAAATCTCGGCCACAGTCAAAGCCATCAAAAGGCATGGCATGCCATCCAGTGCAGGGACATGCATGACATACCTCTTGGCTTGCAAGAATTGATCCCTGCGGTAAGTCAAAACAAATAAGAAGGGCTAAGGAGCACTCTGAAATGGAGATGCCATCAATGGAAATGAAATTTAAGGAAAAAAAAAAAAAAATTTGGAAAATTTAGAGACTACGAGAAAGTGGTCTGGGCAGAAATGAGGTGCAGTGCAAAGGACCAAAAGAGGCCAGAACTAACCTCACAGCTGTTGCAAATGCAGGGGAAAAATCAAGGAGGCAGACACAACTTGCAGGGGAAGATATCAGGGACGTGGTGAGGATACTTAAAATAATTAAAAAAAAAAAAAAAATCTCGGCCACAGTCAAAGCCATCAAAAGGCATGGCATGCCATCCAGTGCAGGGACTTGCACCAAAGCTTGTCCTCTTGGTTCCCATTGAAATCGCAAGATTTCGTTTCCCGTCCCGAAAGGAAATGAAATTTCCTTTCGGGACGGGAAACGAAATCTTGCGACCCTGAAAAGAAAGGCTCACAAACACTCTGGAAAGAAGATATGATCAAAAGAAATGCAATTGAAAAAAACCCCCAAAATCCCAGAAAATGGGGAGATGAAATGACTACCAGAAAGTGGTCTGGGCCAAAATGAGGTGCAGTGCAAAGGACCAAAAGAGGCCAGAACTAACCTCACAGCTGTTGCAAATGCAGGGGAAAAATCAAGGAGGCAGACACAACTTGCAGGGGAAGATATCAGGGACGTGGTGAGGATACTTAAAATAATTAAAAAAAAAAAAAAATTCTCGGCCACAGTCAAAGCCATCAAAAGGCATGGCATGCCATCCAGTGCAGGGACATGCATGACATACCTCTTGGCTTGCAAGAATTGATCCCTGCGGTAAGTCAAAACAAATAAGAAGGGCTAAGGAGCACTCTGAAATGGAGATGCCATCAAAGGAAATGAAATTGAAGGAAAAAAAAAAAAAATTTGGGAAATTTGGAGTCAATGAGAAAGTGGTCTGGGCAGAAATGAGGTGCAGTGCAAAGGACCAAAAGAGGCCAGAACTAACCTCACAGCTGTTGCAAATGCAGGGGAAAAATCAAGGAGGCAGACACAACTTGCAGGGGAAGATATCAGGGACGTGGTGAGGATACTTAAAATAATTAAAAAAAAAAAAAAAATCTCGGCCACAGTCAAAGCCATCAAAAGGCATGGCATGCCATCCAGTGCAGGGACATGCATGACATACCTCTTGGCTTGCAAGAATTGATCCCTGCGGTAAGTCAAAACAAATAAGAAGGGCTAAAGAGCACTCTGAAATGGAGATGCCATCAATGGAAATGAAATTTAAGGAAAAAAAAAAAAAAATTTGGGAAATTTAGAGACTACGAGAAAGTGGTCTGGGCCAAAATGAGGTGCAGTGCAAAGGACCAAAAGAGGCCAGAACTAACCTCACAGCTATTGCAAATGCAGGGGAAAAATCAAGGAGGCAGACACAACTAGCAGGGGAAGATATCAGGAACGTGGTGAGGATACTTAAAATAATTTAAAAAAAAAAAAAAATCTCGGCCACAGTCTAAGGCATCAAAAGGCATGGCATGCCATCCAGTGCAGGGACATGCATGACATACCTCTTGGCTTGCAAGAATTGATCCCTGCGGTAAGTCAAAACAAATAAGAAGGGCTAAGGAGCACTCTGAAATGGAGACGCCATCAATGGAAATGAAATTAAAGGAAAAAAAAAAAAAATTTGGGAAATTTAGAGACTACGAGAAAGTGGTCTGGGCAGAAATGAGGTGCAGTGCAAAGGACCAAAAGAGGCCAGAACTAACCTCACAGCCGTTGCAAAAGCAGGGGAAAAATCAAGGAGGCAGACACAACCTGCATGGGAAGATATCAGGGACGTGGTGAGGATACCTAAAATAATTTAAAAAAAAAAAAAAAATCTCGGCCACAGTCAAAGCCATCAAAAGGCATGGCATGCCATCCAGTGCAGGGACTTGCACCAAAGCTTGTCCCCTTGGTTCCCATTGAAATCGCAAGATTTCGTTTCCCGTCCCGAAAGGAAATGAAATTTCCTTTCGGGACGGGAAACGAAATCTTGCGACCCTGAAAAGAAAGGCTCACAAACACTCTGGAAAGAAGATATGATCAAAAGAAATGCAATTGAAAAAAACCCCCAAAATCCCAGAAAATGGGGAGATGAAATGACTACCAGAAAGTGGTCTGGGCAGAAATGAGGTGCAGTGCAAAGGACCAAAAGAGGCCAGAACTAACCTCACAGCTGTTGCAAAAGCAGGGGAAAAATCAAGGAGGCAGACACAACTTGCAGGGGAAGATATCAGGGACGTGGTTAGGATACTTACAATAATTAAAAAAAAAAAAATCTCGGCCACAGTCAAAGCCATCAAAAGGCATGGCATGCCATCCAGTGCAGGGACATGCATGACATACCTCTTGGCTTGCAAGAATTGATCCCTGCGGTAAGTCAAAACAAATAAGAAGGGCTAAGGAGCACTCTGAAATGGAGATGCCATCAATGGAAATGAAATTTAAGGAAAAAAAAAAAAAAATTTGGGAAATATAGAGACTACGAGAAAGTGGTCTGGGCAGAAATGAGGTGCAGTGCAAAGGACCAAAAGAGGCCAGAACTAACCTCACAGCTGTTGCAAATGCAGGGGAAAAATCAAGGAGGCAGACACAACTTGCAGGGGAAGATATCAGGGACGTGGTGAGGATACTTAAAATAATTAAAAAAAAAAAAAAAATCTCGGCCACAGTCAAAGCCATCAAAAGGCATGGCATGCCATCCAGTGCAGGGACTTGCACCAAAGCTTGTCCTCTTGGTTCCCATTGAAATCGCAAGATTTCGTTTCCCGTCCCGAAAGGAAATGAAATTTCCTTTCGGGACGGGAAACGAAATCTTGCGACCCTGAAAAGAAAGGCTCACAAACACTCTGGAAAGAAGATATGATCAAAAGAAATGCAATTGAAAAAAACCCCCAAAATCCCAGAAAATGGGGAGATGAAATGACTACCAGAAAGTGGTCTGGGCCAAAATGAGGTGCAGTGCAAAGGACCAAAAGAGGCCAGAACTAACCTCACAGCTGTTGCAAATGCAGGGGAAAAATCAAGGAGGCAGACACAACTTGCAGGGGAAGATATCAGGGACGTGGTGAGGATACTTAAAATAATTAAAAAAAAAAAAAAATTCTCGGCCACAGTCAAAGCCATCAAAAGGCATGGCATGCCATCCAGTGCAGGGACATGCATGACATACCTCTTGGCTTGCAAGAATTGATCCCTGCGGTAAGTCAAAACAAATAAGAAGGGCTAAGGAGCACTCTGAAATGGAGATGCCATCAAAGGAAATGAAATTGAAGGAAAAAAAAAAAAAATTTGGGAAATTTGGAGTCAATGAGAAAGTGGTCTGGGCAGAAATGAGGTGCAGTGCAAAGGACCAAAAGAGGCCAGAACTAACCTCACAGCTGTTGCAAATGCAGGGGAAAAATCAAGGAGGCAGACACAACTTGCAGGGGAAGATATCAGGGACGTGGTGAGGATACTTAAAATAATTTAAAAAAAAAAAAAAATCTCGGCCACAGTCAAAGCCATCAAAAGGCATGGCATGCCATCCAGTGCAGGGACATGCATGACATACCTCTTGGCTTGCAAGAATTGATCCCTGCGGTAAGTCAAAACAAATAAGAAGGGCTAAAGAGCACTCTGAAATGGAGATGCCATCAATGGAAATGAAATTTAAGGAAAAAAAAAAAAAAATTTGGGAAATTTAGAGACTACGAGAAAGTGGTCTGGGCCAAAATGAGGTGCAGTGCAAAGGACCAAAAGAGGCCAGAACTAACCTCACAGCTATTGCAAATGCAGGGGAAAAATCAAGGAGGCAGACACAACTAGCAGGGGAAGATATCAGGAACGTGGTGAGGATACTTAAAATAATTTAAAAAAAAAAAAAAATCTCGGCCACAGTCTAAGGCATCAAAAGGCATGGCATGCCATCCAGTGCAGGGACATGCATGACATACCTCTTGGCTTGCAAGAATTGATCCCTGCGGTAAGTCAAAACAAATAAGAAGGGCTAAGGAGCACTCTGAAATGGAGACGCCATCAATGGAAATGAAATTAAAGGAAAAAAAAAAAAAATTTGGGAAATTTAGAGACTACGAGAAAGTGGTCTGGGCAGAAATGAGGTGCAGTGCAAAGGACCAAAAGAGGCCAGAACTAACCTCACAGCCGTTGCAAAAGCAGGGGAAAAATCAAGGAGGCAGACACAACCTGCATGGGAAGATATCAGGGACGTGGTGAGGATACCTAAAATAATTTAAAAAAAAAAAAAAAATCTCGGCCACAGTCAAAGCCATCAAAAGGCATGGCATGCCATCCAGTGCAGGGACTTGCACCAAAGCTTGTCCCCTTGGTTCCCATTGAAATCGCAAGATTTCGTTTCCCGTCCCGAAAGGAAATGAAATTTCCTTTCGGGACGGGAAACGAAATCTTGCGACCCTGAAAAGAAAGGCTCACAAACACTCTGGAAAGAAGATATGATCAAAAGAAATGCAATTGAAAAAAACCCCCAAAATCCCAGAAAATGGGGAGATGAAATGACTACCAGAAAGTGGTCTGGGCAGAAATGAGGTGCAGTGCAAAGGACCAAAAGAGGCCAGAACTAACCTCACAGCTGTTGCAAAAGCAGGGGAAAAATCAAGGAGGCAGACACAACTTGCAGGGGAAGATATCAGGGACGTGGTTAGGATACTTACAATAATTAAAAAAAAAAAAATCTCGGCCACAGTCAAAGCCATCAAAAGGCATGGCATGCCATCCAGTGCAGGGACATGCATGACATACCTCTTGGCTTGCAAGAATTGATCCCTGCGGTAAGTCAAAACAAATAAGAAGGGCTAAGGAGCACTCTGAAATGGAGATGCCATCAATGGAAATGAAATTTAAGGAAAAAAAAAAAAAAATTTGGGAAATATAGAGACTACGAGAAAGTGGTCTGGGCAGAAATGAGGTGCAGTGCAAAGGACCAAAAGAGGCCAGAACTAACCTCACAGCTGTTGCAAAAGCAGGGGAAAAATCAAGGAGGCAGACACAACCTGCAGGGGAAGATATCAGAGACGTGGTGAGGATACCTAAAATAATTTAAAAAAAAAAAAAAAATCTCGGCCACAGTCAAAGCCATCAAAAGGCATGGCATGCCATCCAGTGCAGGGACTTGCACCAAAGCTTGTCCCCTTGGTTCCCATTGAAATCGCAAGATTTCGTTTCCCGTCCCGAAAGGAAATGAAATTTCCTTTCGGGACGGGAAACGAAATCTTGCGACCCTGAAAAGAAAGGCTCACAAACACTCTGGAAAGAAGATATGATCAAAAGAAATGCAATTGAAAAAAACCCCCAAAATCCCAGAAAATGGGGAGATGAAATGACTACCAGAAAGTGGTCTGGGCAGAAATGAGGTGCAGTGCAAAGGACCAAAAGAGGCCAGAACTAACCTCACAGCTGTTGCAAAAGCAGGGGAAAAATCAAGGAGGCAGACACAACTTGCAGGGGAAGATATCAGGGACGTGGTTAGGATACTTACAATAATTAAAAAAAAAAAAAATCTCGGCCACAGTCAAAGCCATCAAAAGGCATGGCATGCCATCCAGTGCAGGGACATGCATGACATACCTCTTGGCTTGCAAGAATTGATCCCTGCGGTAAGTCAAAACAAATAAGAAGGGCTAAGGAGCACTCTGAAATGGAGATGCCATCAATGGAAATGAAATTTAAGGAAAAAAAAAAAAAAATTTGGGAAATTTAGAGACTACGAGAAAGTGGTCTGGGCAGAAATGAGGTGCAGTGCAAAGGACCAAAAGAGGCCAGAACTAACCTCACAGCTGTTGCAAAAGCAGGGGAAAAATCAAGGAGGCAGACACAACCTGCAGGGGAAGATATCAGAGACGTGGTGAGGATACCTAAAATAATTTAAAAAAAAAAAAAAAATCTCGGCCACAGTCAAAGCCATCAAAAGGCATGGCATGCCATCCAGTGCAGGGACTTGCACCAAAGCTTGTCCTCTTGGTTCCCATTGAAATCGCAAGATTTCGTTTCCCGTCCCGAAAGGAAATGAAATTTCCTTTCGGGACGGGAAACGAAATCTTGCGACCCTGAAAAGAAAGGCTCACAAACACTCTGGAAAGAAGATATGATCAAAAGAAATGCAATTGAAAAAAACCCCCAAAATCCCAGAAAATGGGGAGATGAAATGACTACCAGAAAGTGGTCTGGGCAGAAATGAGGTGCAGTGCAAAGGACCAAAAGAGGCCAGAACTAACCTCACAGCTGTTGCAAAAGCAGGGGAAAAATCAAGGAGGCAGACACAACTTGCAGGGGAAGATATCAGGGACGTGGTTAGGATACTTACAATAATTAAAAAAAAAAAAAATCTCGGCCACAGTCAAAGCCATCAAAAGGCATGGCATGCCATCCAGTGCAGGGACATGCATGACATACCTCTTGGCTTGCAAGAATTGATCCCTGCGGTAAGTCAAAACAAATAAGAAGGGCTAAGGAGCACTCTGAAATGGAGATGCCATCAATGGAAATGAAATTTAAGGAAAAAAAAAAAAAAATTTGGGAAATTTAGAGACTACGAGAAAGTGGTCTGGGCAGAAATGAGGTGCAGTGCAAAGGACCAAAAGAGGCCAGAACTAACCTCACAGCTGTTGCAAATGCAGGGGAAAAATCAAGGAGGCAGACACAACTTGCAGGGGAAGATATCAGGGACGTGGTGAGGATACTTAAAATAATTAAAAAAAAAAAAAAAATCTCGGCCACAGTCAAAGCCATCAAAAGGCATGGCATGCCATCCAGTGCAGGGACTTGCACCAAAGCTTGTCCCCTTGGTTCCCATTGAAATCGCAAGATTTCGTTTCCCGGCCCGAAAGGAAATGAAATTTCCTTTCGGGACGGGAAACGAAATCTTGCGACCCTGAAAAGAAAGGCTCACAAACACTCTGGAAAGAAGATATGATCAAAAGAAATGCAATTGAAAAAAACCCCCAAAATCCCAGAAAATGGGGAGATGAAATGACTACCAGAAAGTGGTCTGGGCAGAAATGAGGTGCAGTGCAAAGGACCAAAAGAGGCCAGAACTAACCTCACAGCTGTTGCAAAAGCAGGGGAAAAATCAAGGAGGCAGACACAACTTGCAGGGGAAGATATCAGGGACGTGGTTAGGATACTTACAATAATTAAAAAAAAAAAAATCTCGGCCACAGTCAAAGCCATCAAAAGGCATGGCATGCCATCCAGTGCAGGGACATGCATGACATACCTCTTGGCTTGCAAGAATTGATCCCTGCGGTAAGTCAAAACAAATAAGAAGGGCTAAGGAGCACTCTGAAATGGAGATGCCATCAATGGAAATGAAATTTAAGGAAAAAAAAAAAAAAATTTGGGAAATATAGAGACTACGAGAAAGTGGTCTGGGCAGAAATGAGGTGCAGTGCAAAGGACCAAAAGAGGCCAGAACTAACCTCACAGCTGTTGCAAAAGCAGGGGAAAAATCAAGGAGGCAGACACAACCTGCAGGGGAAGATATCAGAGACGTGGTGAGGATACCTAAAATAATTTAAAAAAAAAAAAAAAATCTCGGCCACAGTCAAAGCCATCAAAAGGCATGGCATGCCATCCAGTGCAGGGACTTGCACCAAAGCTTGTCCCCTTGGTTCCCATTGAAATCGCAAGATTTCGTTTCCCGTCCCGAAAGGAAATTTCATTTCCTTTCGGGACGGGAAACGAAATCTTGCGACCCTGAAAAGAAAGGCTCACAAACACTCTGGAAAGAAGATATGATCAAAAGAAATGCAATTGAAAAAAACCCCCAAAATCCCAGAAAATGGGGAGATGAAATGACTACCAGAAAGTGGTCTGGGCAGAAATGAGGTGCAGTGCAAAGGACCAAAAGAGGCCAGAACTAACCTCACAGCTGTTGCAAAAGCAGGGGAAAAATCAAGGAGGCAGACACAACTTGCAGGGGAAGATATCAGGGACGTGGTTAGGATACTTACAATAATTAAAAAAAAAAAAAATCTCGGCCACAGTCAAAGCCATCAAAAGGCATGGCATGCCATCCAGTGCAGGGACATGCATGACATACCTCTTGGCTTGCAAGAATTGATCCCTGCGGTAAGTCAAAACAAATAAGAAGGGCTAAGGAGCACTCTGAAATGGAGATGCCATCAATGGAAATGAAATTTAAGGGAAAAAAAAAAAAAATTTGGGAAATTTAGAGACTACGAGAAAGTGGTCTGGGCAGAAATGAGGTGCAGTGCAAAGGACCAAAAGAGGCCAGAACTAACCTCACAGCTGTTGCAAATGCAGGGGAAAAATCAAGGAGGCAGACACAACTTGCAGGGGAAGATATCAGGGACGTGGTGAGGATACTTAAAATAATTAAAAAAAAAAAAAAAATCTCGGCCACAGTCAAAGCCATCAAAAGGCATGGCATGCCATCCAGTGCAGGGACTTGCACCAAAGCTTGTCCCCTTGGTTCCCATTGAAATCGCAAGATTTCGTTTCCCGTCCCGAAAGGAAATGAAATTTCCTTTCGGGACGGGAAACGAAATCTTGCGACCCTGAAAAGAAAGGCTCACAAACACTCTGGAAAGAAGATATGATCAAAAGAAATGCAATTGAAAAAAACCCCCAAAATCCCAGAAAATGGGGAGATGAAATGACTACCAGAAAGTGGTCTGGGCAGAAATGAGGTGCAGTGCAAAGGACCAAAAGAGGCCAGAACTAACCGCACAGCTGTTGCAAATACAGGGGAAAAATCAAGGAGGCAGACACAACTTGGAGGGGAAGATATCAGGGACGTGGTGAGGATACTTACAATAATTTAAAAAAAAAAAAATCTCGGCCACAGTCAAAGCCATCAAAAGGCATGGCATGCCATCCAGTGCAGGGACATGCATGACATACCTCTTGGCTTGCAAGAATTGACCCCTGCGGTCAGTCAAAGCAAATAAGAAGGGCTAAGGAGCACTCTGAAATGGAGATGCCATCAAAGGAAATGAAATTTAAGGAAAAAAAAAAAAAATTTGGGAAATTTAGAGTCTATGAGAAAGTGGTCTGGGCAGAAATGAGGTGCAGTGCAAAGGACCAAAAGAGGCCAGAACTAACCTCACAGCTGTTGCAAAAGCAGGGGAAAAATCAAGGAGGCAGACACAACCTGCATGGGAAGATATCAGGGACGTGGTGAGGATACCTAAAATAATTAAAAAAAAAAAAAAAAATCTCGGCCACAGTCAAAGCCATCAAAAGGCATGGCATGCCATCCAGTGCAGGGACTTGCACCAAAGCTTGTCCTCTTGGTTCCCATTGAAATCGCAAGATTTCGTTTCCCGTCCCGAAAGGAAATGAAATTTCCTTTCGGGACGGGAAACGAAATCTTGCGACCCTGAAAAGAAAGGCTCACAAACACTCTGGAAAGAAGATATGATCAAAAGAAATGCAATTGAAAAAAACCCCCAAAATCCCAGAAAATGGGGAGATGAAATGACTGCCAGAAAGTGGTCTGGGCCAAAATGAGGTGCAGTGCAAAGGACCAAAAGAGGCCAGAACTAACCTCACAGCTGTTGCAAATGCAGGGGAAAAATCAAGGAGGCAGACACAACTTGCAGGGGAAGATATCAGGGACGTGGTGAGGATACTTAAAATAATTAAAAAAAAAAAAAAATCTCGGCCACAGTCAAAGCCATCAAAAGGCATGGCATGCCATCCAGTGCAGGGACATGCATGACATACCTCTTGGCTTGCAAGAATTGATCCCTGCGGTAAGTCAAAACAAATAAGAAGGGCTAAGGAGCACTCTGAAATGGAGATGCCATCAAAGGAAATGAAATTGAAGGAAAAAAAAAAAAAATTTGGGAAATTTGGAGTCAATGAGAAAGTGGTCTGGGCCAAAATGAGGTGCAGTGCAAAGGACCAAAAGAGGCCAGAACTAACCTCACAGCTGTTGCAAATGCAGGGGAAAAATCAAGGAGGCAGACACAACTTGCAGGGGAAGATATCAGGGAGGTGGTGAGGATACTTAAAATAATTAAAAAAAAAAAAAAAATCTCGGCCACAGTCTAAGGCATCAAAAGGCATGGCATGCCATCCAGTGCAGGGACATGCATGACATACCTCTTGGCTTGCAAGAATTGATCCCTGCGGTAAGTCAAAACAAATAAGAAGGGCTAAGGAGCACTCTGAAATGGAGATGCCATCAATGGAAATGAAATTTAAGGAAAAAAAAAAAAAAATTTGGTAAATTTAGAGACTACGAGAAAGTGGTCTGGGCAGAAATGAGGTGCAGTGCAAAGGACCAAAAGAGGCCAGAACTAACCTCACAGCTGTTGCAAAAGCAGGGGAAAAATCAAGGAGGCAGACACAACCTGCATGGGAAGATATCAGGGACGTGGTGAGGATACCTAAAATAATTAAAAAAAAAAAAAAAAATCTCGGCCGCAGTCTAAGGCATCAAAAGGCATGGCATGCCATCCAGTGCAGGGACTTGCACCAAAGCTTGTCCCCTTGGTTCCCATTGAAATCGCAAGATTTCGTTTCCCGTCCCGAAAGGAAATGAAATTTCCTTTCGGGACGGGAAACGAAATCTTGCGACCCTGAAAAGAAAGGCTCACAAACACTCTGGAAAGAAGATATGATCAAAAGAAATGCAATTGAAAAAAACCCCCAAAATCCCAGAAAATGGGGAGATGAAATGACTACCAGAAAGTGGTCTGGGCAGAAATGAGGTGCAGTGCAAAGGACCAAAAGAGGCCAGAACTAACCTCACAGCTGTTGCAAATGCAGGGGAAAAATCAAGGAGGCAGACACAACTTGCAGGGGAAGATATCAGGGAGGTGGTGAGGATACTTACAATAATTAAAAAAAAAAAAATCTCGGCCACAGTCAAAGCCATCAAAAGGCATGGCATGCCATCCAGTGCAGGGACATGCATGACATACCTCTTGGCTTGCAAGAATTGATCCCTGCGGTAAGTCAAAACAAATAAGAAGGGCTAAGGAGCACTCTGAAATGGAGATGCCATCAAAGGAAATGAAATTGAAGGAAAAAAAAAAAAAATTTGGGAAATTTGGAGTCAATGAGAAAGTGGTCTGGGCAGAAATGAGGTGCAGTGCAAAGGACCAAAAGAGGCCAGAACTAACCTCACAGCTGTTGCAAATGCAGGGGAAAAATCAAGGAGGCAGACACAACTTGCAGGGGAAGATATCAGGGACGTGGTGAGGATACTTAAAATAATTAAAAAAAAAAAAAAAATCTCGGCCACAGTCAAAGCCATCAAAAGGCATGGCATGCCATCCAGTGCAGGGACTTGCACCAAAGCTTGTCCCCTTGGTTCCCATTGAAATCGCAAGATTTCGTTTCCCGTCCCGAAAGGAAATGAAATTTCCTTTCGGGACGGGAAACGAAATCTTGCGACCCTGAAAAGAAAGGCTCACAAACACTCTGGAAAGAAGATATGATCAAAAGAAATGCAATTGAAAAAAACCCCCAAAATCCCAGAAAATGGGGAGATGAAATGACTACCAGAAAGTGGTCTGGGCAGAAATGAGGTGCAGTGCAAAGGACCAAAAGAGGCCAGAACTAACCTCACAGCTGTTGCAAAAGCAGGGGAAAAATCAAGGAGGCAGACACAACTTGCAGGGGAAGATATCAGGGACTTGGTGAGGATACTTACAATAATTAAAAAAAAAAAAAAAATCTCGGCCACAGTCTAAGGCATCAAAAGGCATGGCATGCCATCCAGTGCAGGGACATGCATGACATACCTCTTGGCTTGCAAGAATTGATCCCTGCGGTAAGTCAAAACAAATAAGAAGGGCTAAGGAGCACTCTGAAATGGAGATGCCATCAAAGGAAATGAAATTGAAGGAAAAAAAAAAAAAATTTGGTAAATTTAGAGACTACGAGAAAGTGGTCTGGGCAGAAATGAGGTGCAGTGCAAAGGACCAAAAGAGGCCAGAACTAACCTCACAGCTGTTGCAAAAGCAGGGGAAAAATCAAGGAGGCAGACACAACTTGCAGGGGAAGATATCAGGGAGGTGGTGAGGATACTTAAAATAATTAAAAAAAAAAAAAAAATCTCGGCCACAGTCAAAGCCATCAAAAGGCATGGCATGCCATCCAGTGCAGGGACATGCATGACATACCTCTTGGCTTGCAAGAATTGATCCCTGCGGTAAGTCAAAACAAATAAGAAGGGCTAAGGAGCACTCTGAAATGGAGATGCCATCAATGGAAATGAAATTTAAGGAAAAAAAAAAAAAATTTGGGAAATTTAGAGACTACGAGAAAGTGGTCTGGGCCAAAATGAGGTGCAGTGCAAAGGACCAAAAGAGGCCAGAACTAACCTCACAGCTATTGCAAATGCAGGGGAAAAATCAAGGAGGCAGACACAACTTGCAGGGGAAGATATCAGGGACGTGGTGAGGATACTTAAAATAATTTAAAAAAAAAAAAAAATCTCGGCCACAGTCTAAGGCATCAAAAGGCATGGCATGCCATCCAGTGCAGGGACATGCATGACATACCTCTTGGCTTGCAAGAATTGATCCCTGCGGTAAGTCAAAACAAATAAGAAGGGCTAAGGAGCACTCTGAAATGGAGATGCCATCAATGGAAATGAAATTTAAGGAAAAAAAAAAAAAATTTGGTAAATTTAGAGACTACGAGAAAGTGGTCTGGGCAGAAATGAGGTGCAGTGCAAAGGACCAAAAGAGGCCAGAACTAACCTCACAGCTGTTGCAAAAGCAGGGGAAAAATCAAGGAGGCAGACACAACCTGCAGGGGAAGATATCAGGGACGTGGTGAGGATACCTAAAATAATTTAAAAAAAAAAAAAAATCTCGGCCACAGTCAAAGCCATCAAAAGGCATGGCATGCCATCCAGTGCAGGGACTTGCACCAAAGCTTGTCCCCTTGGTTCCCATTGAAATCGCAAGATTTCGTTTCCCGTCCCGAAAGGAAATGAAATTTCCTTTCGGGACGGGAAACGAAATCTTGCGACCCTGAAAAGAAAGGCTCACAAACACTCTGGAAAGAAGATATGATCAAAAGAAATGCAATTGAAAAAAACCCCCAAAATCCCAGAAAATGGGGAGATGAAATGACTACCAGAAAGTGGTCTGGGCAAAAATGAGGTGCAGTGCAAAGGACCAAAAGAGGCCAGAACTAACCTCACAGCTGTTGCAAATGCAGGGGAAAAATCAAGGAGGCAGACACAACTTGCAGGGGAAGATATCAGGGACATGGTGAGGATACTTACAATAATTTAAAAAAAAAAAAATCTCGGCCACAGTCAAAGCCATCAAAAGGCATGGCATGCCATCCAGTGCAGGGACATGCACGACATACCTCTTGGCTTGCAAGAATTGATCCCTGCGGTAAGTCAAAACAAATAAGAAGGGCTAAGGAGCACTCTGAAATGGAGATGCCATCAAAGGAAATGAAATTTAAGGAAAAAAAAAAAAATTTGGGAAATTTAGAGACTACGAGAAAGTGGTCTGGGCCAAAATGAGGTGCAGTGCAAAGGACCAAAAGAGGCCGGAACTAACCTCACAGCTGTTGCAAAAGCAGGGGAAAAATCAAGGAGGCAGACACAACTTGGAGGGGAAGATATCAGGGACGTGGTGAGGATACTTAAAATAATTTAAAAAAAAAAAAAAATCTCGGCCACAGTCAAAGCCATCAAAAGGCATGGCATGCCATCCAGTGCAGGGACATGCATGACATACCTCTTGGCTTGCAAGAATTGATCCCTGCGGTAAGTCAAAACAAATAAGAAGGGCTAAGGAGCACTCTGAAATGGAGATGCCATCAATGGAAATGAAATTTAAGGAAAAAAAAAAAAAAATTTGGGAAATTAAGAGACTACGAGAAAGTGGTTTGGGCCAAAATGAGGTGCAGTGCAAAGGACCAAAAGAGGCCAGAACTAACCTCACAGCTATTGCAAATGCAGGGGAAAAATCAAGGAGGCAGACACAACTAGCAGGGGAAGATATCAGGGAGGTGGTGAGGATACTTAAAATAATTAAAAAAAAAAAAAAAATCTCGGCCACAGTCTAAGGCATTAAAAGGCATGGCATGCCATCCAGTGCAGGGACATGCATGACATACCTCTTGGCTTGCAAGAATTGATCCCTGCGGTAAGTCAAAACAAATAAGAAGGGCTAAGGAGCACTCTGAAATGGAGATGCCATCAATGGAAATGAAATTTAAGGAAAAAAAAAAAAAATTTGGGAAATATAGAGACTACGAGAAAGTGGTCTGGGCAGAAATGAGGTGCAGTGCAAAGGACCAAAAGAGGCCAGAACTAACCTCACAGCTGTTGCAAAAGCAGGGGAAAAATCAAGGAGGCAGACACAACCTGCAGGGGAAGATATCAGGGACGTGGTGAGGATACCTAAAATAATTTAAAAAAAAAAAAAAAATCTCGGCCACAGTCAAAGCCATCAAAAGGCATGGCATGCCATCCAGTGCAGGGACTTGCACCAAAGCTTGTCCCCTTGGTTCCCATTGAAATCGCAAGATTTCGTTTCCCGTCCCGAAAGGAAATTTCATTTCCTTTCGGGACGGGAAACGAAATCTTGCGACCCTGAAAAGAAAGGCTCACAAACACTCTGGAAAGAAGATATGATCAAAAGAAATGCAATTGAAAAAAACCCCCAAAATCCCAGAAAATGGGGAGATGAAATGACTACCAGAAAGTGGTCTGGGCAGAAATGAGGTGCAGTGCAAAGGACCAAAAGAGGCCAGAACTAACCTCCCAGCTGTTGCAAATACAGGGGAAAAATCAAGGAGGCAGACACAACTTGGAGGGGAAGATATCAGGGAGGTGGTGAGGATACTTACAATAATTTAAAAAAAAAAAAATCTCGGCCACAGTCAAAGCCATCAAAAGGCATGGCATGCCATCCAGTGCAGGGACATGCATGACATACCTCTTGGCTTGCAAGAATTGACCCCTGCGGTCAGTCAAAACAAATAAGAAGGGCTAAGGAGCACTCTGAAATGGAGATGCCATCAAAGGAAATGAAATTTAAGGAAAAAAAAAAAAATTTGGGAAATTTAGAGTCTATGAGAAAGTGGTCTGGGCCAAAATGAGGTGCAGTGCAAAGGACCAAAAGAGGCCAGAACTAACCTCACAGCTGTTGCAAAAGCAGGGGAAAAATCAAGGAGGCAGACACAACTTGGAGGGGAAGATATCAGGAACGTGGTGAGGATACTTAAAATAATTTAAAAAAAAAAAAAAATCTCGGCCACAGTCAAAGCCATCAAAAGGCATGGCATGCCATCCAGTGCAGGGACATGCATGACATACCTCTTGGCTTGCAAGAATTGACCCCTGCGGTCAGTCAAAACAAATAAGAAGGGCTAAGGAGCACTCTGAAATGGAGATGCCATCAAAGGAAATGAAATTTAAGGAAAAAAAAAAAAAATTTGGGAAATTTAGAGTCTATGAGAAAGTGGTCTGGGCCAAAATGAGGTGCAGTGCAAAGGACCAAAAGAGGCCAGAACTAACCTCACAGCTGTTGCAAAAGCAGGGGAAAAATCAAGGAGGCAGACACAACTTGCAGGGGAAGATATCAGGAACGTGGTGAGGATACTTAAAATAATTAAAAAAAAAAAATAAAATCTCGGCCACAGTCAAAGCCATCAAAAGGCATGGCATGCCATCCAGTGCAGGGACTTGCACCAAAGCTTGTCCCCTTGGTTCCCATTGAAATCGCAAGATTTCGTTTCCCGTCCCGAAAGGAAATTTCATTTCCTTTCGGGACGGGAAACGAAATCTTGCGACCCTGAAAAGAAAGGCTCACAAACACTCTGGAAAGAAGATATGATCAAAAGAAATGCAATTGAAAAAAACCCCCAAAATCCCAGAAAATGGGGAGATGAAATGACTACCAGAAAGTGGTCTGGGCAGAAATGAGGTGCAGTGCAAAGGACCAAAAGAGGCCAGAACTAACCTCACAGCTGTTGCAAAAGCAGGGGAAAAATCAAGGAGGCAGACACAACTTGCAGGGGAAGATATCAGGGACGTGGTGAGGATACTTAAAATAATTAAAAAAAAAAAAAAAATCTCGGCCACAGTCTAAGGCATCAAAAGGCATGGCATGCCATCCAGTGCAGGGACTTGCAACAAAGCTTGTCCCCTTGGTTCCCATTGAAATCGCAAGATTTCGTTTCCCGTCCCGAAAGGAAATGAAATTTCCTTTCGGGACGGGAAACGAAATCTTGCGACCCTGAAAAGAAAGGCTCACAAACACTCTGGAAAGAAAATATGATCAAAAGAAATGCAATTGAAAAAAACCCCCAAAATCCCAGAAAATGGGGAGATGAAATGACTACCAGAAAGTGGTCTGGGCAAAAATGAGGTGCAGTGCAAAGGACCAAAAGAGGCCAGAACTAACCTCACAGCTGTTGCAAATGCAGGGGAAAAATCAAGGAGGCAGACACAACTTGCAGGGGAAGATATCAGGGACGTGGTGAGGATACTTAAAATAATTAAAAAAAAAAAAAAAATCTCGGCCACAGTCTAAGGCATCAAAAGGCATGGCATGCCATCCAGTGCAGGGACATGCATGACATACCTCTTGGCTTGCAAGAATTGATCCCTGCGGTAAGTCAAAACAAATAAGAAGGGCTAAGGAGCACTCTGAAATGGAGATGCCATCAAAGGAAATGAAATTGAAGGAAAAAAAAAAAAAATTTGGGAAATTTAGAGACTACGAGAAAGTGGTCTGGGCCAAAATGAGGTGCAGTGCAAAGGACCAAAAGAGGCCAGAACTAACCTCACAGCTGTTGCAAAAGCAGGGGAAAAATCAAGGAGGCAGACACAACTTGCAGGGGAAGATATCAGGGACGTGGTGAGGATACCTAAAATAATTTTAAAAAAAAAAAAAAATCTCGGCCACAGTCAAAGCCATCAAAAGGCATGGCATGCCATCCAGTGCAGGGACTTGCACCAAAGCTTGTCCCCTTGGTTCCCATTGAAATCGCAAGATTTCGTTTCCCGTCCCGAAAGGAAATGAAATTTCCTTTCGGGACGGGAAACGAAATCTTGCGACCCTGAAAAGAAAGGCTCACAAACACTCTGGAAAGAAGATATGATCAAAAGAAATGCAATTGAAAAAAACCCCCAAAATCCCAGAAAATGGGGAGATGAAATGACTACCAGAAAGTGGTCTGGGCAGAAATGAGGTGCAGTGCAAAGGACCAAAAGAGGCCAGAACTAACCTCACAGCTGTTGCAAATGCAGGGGAAAAATCAAGGAGGCAGACACAACTTGCAGGGGAAGATATCAGGGACGTGGTTAGGATACTTAAAATAATTTAAAAAAAAAAAATCTCGGCCACAGTCAAAGCCATCAAAAGGCATGGCATGCCATCCAGTGCAGGGACATGCATGACATACCTCTTGGCTTGCAAGAATTGACCCCTGCGGTCAGTCAAAACAAATAAGAAGGGCTAAGGAGCACTCTGAAATGGAGATGCCATCAAAGGAAATGAAATTTAAGGAAAAAAAAAAAAAATTTGGGAAATTTAGAGTCTATGAGAAAGTGGTCTGGGCCAAAATGTGGTGCAGTGCAAAGGACCAAAAGAGGCCAGAACTAACCTCACAGCTGTTGCAAATGCAGGGGAAAAATCAAGGAGGCAGACACAACTTGCAGGGGAAGATATCAGGGACGTGGTGAGGATACTTAAAATAATTAAAAAAAAAAAAAAATCTCGGCCACAGTCAAAGCCATCAAAAGGCATGGCATGCCATCCAGTGCAGGGACTTGCACCAAAGCTTGTCCCCTTGGTTCCCATTGAAATCGCAAGATTTCGTTTCCCGTCCCGAAAGGAAATGAAATTTCCTTTCGGGACGGGAAACGAAATCTTGCGACCCTGAAAAGAAAGGCTCACAAACACTCTGGAAAGAAGATATGATCAAAAGAAATGCAATTGAAAAAAACCCCCAAAATCCCAGAAAATGGGGAGATGAAATGACTACCAGAAAGTGGTCTGGGCAGAAATGAGGTGCAGTGCAAAGGACCAAAAGAGGCCAGAACTAACCTCCCAGCTGTTGCAAATACAGGGGAAAAATCAAGGAGGCAGACACAACTTGGAGGGGAAGATATCAGGGACGTGGTGAGGATACTTACAATAATTTAAAAAAAAAAAAATCTCGGCCACAGTCAAAGCCATCAAAAGGCATGGCATGCCATCCAGTGCAGGGACATGCATGACATACCTCTTGGCTTGCAAGAATTGACCCCTGCGGTCAGTCAAAACAAATAAGAAGGGCTAAGGAGCACTCTGAAATGGAGATGCCATCAATGGAAATGAAATTTAAGGAAAAAAAAAAAAATTTGGGAAATTTAGAGTCTATGAGAAAGTGGTCTGGGCCAAAATGAGGTGCAGTGCAAAGGACCAAAAGAGGCCAGAACTAACCTCACAGCTGTTGCAAAAGCAGGGGAAAAATCAAGGAGGCAGACACAACTAGCAGGGGAAGATATCAGGGACGTGGTGAGGATACTTAAAATAATTAAAAAAAAAAAAAAAAAATCTCGGCCACAGTCAAAGCCATCAAAAGGCATGGCATGCCATCCAGTGCAGGGACTTGCACCAAAGCTTGTCCCCTTGGTTCCCATTGAAATCGCAAGATTTCGTTTCCCGTCCCGAAAGGAAATGAAATTTCCTTTCGGGACGGGAAACGAAATCTTGCGACCCTGAAAAGAAAGGCTCACAAACACTCTGGAAAGAAGATATGATCAAAAGAAATGCAATTGAAAAAAACCCCCAAAATCCCAGAAAATGGGGAGATGAAATGACTACCAGAAAGTGGTCTGGGCAGAAATGAGGTGCAGTGCAAAGGACCAAAAGAGGCCAGAACTAACCTCACAGCTGTTGCAAATGCAGGGGAAAAATCAAGGAGGCAGACACAACTTGCAGGGGAAGATATCAGGGACGTGGTGAGGATACTTAAAATAATTTAAAAAAAAAAAAAATCTCGGCCACAGTCTAAGGCATCAAAAGGCATGGCATGCCATCCAGTGCAGGGACATGCATGACATACCTCTTGGCTTGCAAGAATTGATCCCTGCGGTAAGTCAAAACAAATAAGAAGGGCTAAGGAGCACTCTGAAATGGAGATGCCATCAATGGAAATGAAATTTAAGGAAAAAAAAAAAAAATTTGGTAAATTTAGAGACTACGAGAAAGTGGTCTGGGCAGAAATGAGGTGCAGTGCAAAGGACCAAAAGAGGCCAGAACTAACCTCACAGCTGTTGCAAAAGCAGGGGAAAAATCAAGGAGGCAGACACAACCTGCAGGGGAAGATATCAGGGACGTGGTGAGGATACCTAAAATAATTTAAAAAAAAAAAAAAAATCTCGGCCACAGTCAAAGCCATCAAAAGGCATGGCATGCCATCCAGTGCAGGGACTTGCACCAAAGCTTGTCCCCTTGGTTCCCATTGAAATCGCAAGATTTCGTTTCCCGTCCCGAAAGGAAATGAAATTTCCTTTCGGGACGGGAAACGAAATCTTGCGACCCTGAAAAGAAAGGCTCACAAACACTCTGGAAAGAAGATATGATCAAAAGAAATGCAATTGAAAAAAACCCCCAAAATCCCAGAAAATGGGGAGATGAAATGACTACCAGAAAGTGGTCTGGGCAGAAATGAGGTGCAGTGCAAAGGACCAAAAGAGGCCAGAACTAACCTCCCAGCTGTTGCAAATACAGGGGAAAAATCAAGGAGGCAGACACAACTTGGAGGGGAAGATATCAGGGACGTGGTGAGGATACTTACAATAATTTTAAAAAAAAAAAATCTCGGCCACAGTCAAAGCCATCAAAAGGCATGGCATGCCATCCAGTGCAGGGACATGCATGACATACCTCTTGGCTTGCAAGAATTGACCCCTGCGGTCAGTCAAAACAAATAAGAAGGGCTAAGGAGCACTCTGAAATGGAGATGCCATCAAAGGAAATGAAATTTAAGGAAAAAAAAAAAAATTTGGGAAATTTAGAGTCTATGAGAAAGTGGTCTGGGCCAAAATGAGGTGCAGTGCAAAGGACCAAAAGAGGCCAGAACTAACCTCACAGCTGTTGCAAAAGCAGGGGAAAAATCAAGGAGGCAGACACAACTAGCAGGGGAAGATATCAGGGACGTGGTGAGGATACTTAAAATAATTAAAAAAAAAAAAAAAATCTCGGCCACAGTCAAAGCCATCAAAAGGCATGGCATGCCATCCAGTGCAGGGACATGCATGACATACCTCTTGGCTTGCAAGAATTGATCCCTGCGGTAAGTCAAAACAAATAAGAAGGGCTAAGGAGCACTCTGAAATGGAGATGCCATCAATGGAAATGAAATTTAAGGAAAAAAAAAAAAAATTTGGTAAATTTAGAGACTACGAGAAAGTGGTCTGGGCAGAAATGAGGTGCAGTGCAAAGGACCAAAAGAGGCCAGAACTAACCTCACAGCTGTTGCAAAAGCAGGGGAAAAATCAAGGAGGCAGACACAACCTGCAGGGGAAGATATCAGGGACGTGGTGAGGATACTTAAAATAATTAAAAAAAAAAAAAAAAAATCTCGGCCACAGTCAAAGCCATCAAAAGGCATGGCATGCCATCCAGTGCAGGGACTTGCACCAAAGCTTGTCCCCTTGGTTCCCATTGAAATCGCAAGATTTCGTTTCCCGTCCCGAAAGGAAATGAAATTTCCTTTCGGGACGGGAAACGAAATCTTGCGACCCTGAAAAGAAAGGCTCACAAACACTCTGGAAAGAAGATATGATCAAAAGAAATGCAATTGAAAAAAACCCCCAAAATCCCAGAAAATGGGGAGATGAAATGACTACCAGAAAGTGGTCTGGGCAGAAATGAGGTGCAGTGCAAAGGACCAAAAGAGGCCAGAACTAACCTCACAGCTGTTGCAAATGCAGGGGAAAAATCAAGGAGGCAGACACAACTTGCAGGGGAAGATATCAGGGACGTGGTGAGGATACTTAAAATAATTTAAAAAAAAAAAAAATCTCGGCCACAGTCTAAGGCATCAAAAGGCATGGCATGCCATCCAGTGCAGGGACATGCATGACATACCTCTTGGCTTGCAAGAATTGATCCCTGCGGTAAGTCAAAACAAATAAGAAGGGCTAAGGAGCACTCTGAAATGGAGATGCCATCAATGGAAATGAAATTTAAGGAAAAAAAAAAAAAATTTGGTAAATTTAGAGACTACGAGAAAGTGGTCTGGGCAGAAATGAGGTGCAGTGCAAAGGACCAAAAGAGGCCAGAACTAACCTCACAGCTGTTGCAAAAGCAGGGGAAAAATCAAGGAGGCAGACACAACTTGCAGGGGAAGATATCAGGGACGTGGTGAGGATACCTAAAATAATTTAAAAAAAAAAAAAAAATCTCGGCCACAGTCTAAGGCATCAAAAGGCATGGCATGCCATCCAGTGCAGGGACATGCATGACATACCTCTTGGCTTGCAAGAATTGATCCCTGCGGTAAGTCAAAACAAATAAGAAGGGCTAAGGAGCACTCTGAAATGGAGATGCCATCAATGGAAATGAAATTTAAGGAAAAAAAAAAAAAAATTTGGGAAATTTAGAGACTACGAGAAAGTGGTCTGGGCCAAAATGAGGTGCAGTGCAAAGGACCAAAAGAGGCCAGAACTAACCTCACAGCTATTGCAAATGCAGGGGAAAAATCAAGGAGGCAGACACAACTAGCAGGGGAAGATATCAGGGAGGTGGTGAGGATACTTAAAATAATTAAAAAAAAAAAAAAAATCTCGGCCACAGTCAAAGCCATCAAAAGGCATGGCATGCCATCCAGTGCAGGGACATGCATGACATACCTCTTGGCTTGCAAGAATTGATCCCTGCGGTAAGTCAAAACAAATAAGAAGGGCTAAGGAGCACTCTGAAATGGAGATGCCATCAATGGAAATGAAATTGAAGGGAAAAAAAAAAAAATTTGGTAAATTTAGAGACTACGAGAAAGTGGTCTGGGCAGAAATGAGGTGCAGTGCAAAGGACCAAAAGAGGCCAGAACTAACCTCACAGCCGTTGCAAAAGCAGGGGAAAAATCAAGGAGGCAGACACAACCTGCATGGGAAGATATCAGGGACGTGGTGAGGATACCTAAAATAATTAAAAAAAAAAAAAAAAATCTCGGCCACAGTCAAAGCCATCAAAAGGCATGGCATGCCATCCAGTGCAGGGACTTGCACCAAAGCTTGTCCCCTTGGTTCCCATTGAAATCGCAAGATTTCGTTTCCCGTCCCGAAAGGAAATGAAATTTCCTTTCGGGACGGGAAACGAAATCTTGCGACCCTGAAAAGAAAGGCTCACAAACACTCTGGAAAGAAGATATGATCAAAAGAAATGCAATTGAAAAAAACCCCCAAAATCCCAGAAAATGGGGAGATGAAATGACTACCAGAAAGTGGTCTGGGCAGAAATGAGGTGCAGTGCAAAGGACCAAAAGAGGCCAGAACTAACCTCACAGCTGTTGCAAAAGCAGGGGAAAAATCAAGGAGGCAGACACAACTTGCAGGGGAAGATATCAGGGAGGCGGTGAGGATACTTAAAATAATTTAAAAAAAAAAAATCTCGGCCACAGTCAAAGCCATCAAAAGGCATGGCATGCCATCCAGTGCAGGGACATGCACGACATACCTCTTGGCTTGCAAGAATTGATCCCTGCGGTAAGTCAAAACAAATAAGAAGGGCTAAGGAGCACTCTGAAATGGAGATGCCATCAAAGGAAATGAAATTTAAGGAAAAAAAAAAAAAATTTGGGAAATTTAGAGACTACGAGAAAGTGGTCTGGGCCAAAATGAGGTGCAGTGCAAAGGACCAAAAGAGGCCAGAACTAACCTCACAGCTGTTGCAAATGCAGGGGAAAAATCAAGGAGGCAGACACAACCTGCAGGGGAAGATATCAGGGACGTGGTGAGGATACTTAAAATAATTAAAAAAAAAAAAAAAATCTCGGCCACAGTCAAAGCCATCAAAAGGCATGGCATGCCATCCAGTGCAGGGACTTGCACCAAAGCTTGTCCCCTTGGTTCCCATTGAAATCGCAAGATTTCGTTTCCCGTCCCGAAAGGAAATGAAATTTCCTTTCGGGACGGGAAACGAAATCTTGCGACCCTGAAAAGAAAGGCTCACAAACACTCTGGAAAGAAGATATGATCAAAAGAAATGCAATTGAAAAAAACCCCCAAAATCCCAGAAAATGGGGAGATGAAATGACTACCAGAAAGTGGTCTGGGCAGAAATGAGGTGCAGTGCAAAGGACCAAAAGAGGCCAGAACTAACCTCCCAGCTGTTGCAAATACAGGGGAAAAATCAAGGAGGCAGACACAACTTGGAGGGGAAGATATCAGGGACGTGGTGAGGATACTTACAATAATTTAAAAAAAAAAAAATCTCGGCCACAGTCAAAGCCATCAAAAGGCATGGCATGCCATCCAGTGCAGGGACATGCATGACATACCTCTTGGCTTGCAAGAATTGACCCCTGCGGTCAGTCAAAACAAATAAGAAGGGCTAAGGAGCACTCTGAAATGGAGATGCCATCAAAGGAAATGAAATTTAAGGAAAAAAAAAAAAAATTTGGGAAATTTAGAGACTACGAGAAAGTGGTCTGGGCCAAAATGAGGTGCAGTGCAAAGGACCAAAAGAGGCCAGAACTAACCTCACAGCTGTTGCAAATGCAGGGGAAAAATCAAGGAGGCAGACACAACTTGCAGGGGAAGATATCAGGGACGTGGTGAGGATACTTAAAATAATTAAAAAAAAAAAAAAAATCTCGGCCACAGTCAAAGCCATCAAAAGGCATGGCATGCCATCCAGTGCAGGGACTTGCACCAAAGCTTGTCCCCTTGGTTCCCATTGAAATCGCAAGATTTCGTTTCCCGTCCCGAAAGGAAATGAAATTTCCTTTCGGGACGGGAAACGAAATCTTGCAACCCTGAAGAGAAAGGCTCACAAACACTCTGGAAAGAAGATATGATCAAAAGAAATGCAATTGAAAAAAAACCCCAAAATCCCAGAAAATGGGGAGATGAAATGACTACCAGAAAGTGGTCTGGGCCAAAATGAGGTGCAGTGCAAAAGACCAAAAGAGGCCAGAACTAACCTCACAGCTGTTGCAAATGCAGGGGAAAAATCAAGGAGGCAGACACAACTTGCAGGGGAAGATATCAGGGACGTGGTGAGGATACTTAAAATAATTTAAAAAAAAAAAAAATCTCGGCCACAGTCTAAGGCATCAAAAGGCATGGCATTCCATCCAGTGCAGGGACATGCATGATATACCTCTTGGCTTGCAAGAATTGATCCCTGCGGTAAGTCAAAACAAATAAGAAGGGCTAAGGAGCACTCTGAAATGGAGATGCCATCAAAGGAAATGAAATTGAAGGAAAAAAAAAAAAAATTTGGGAAATTTGGAGACAATGAGAAAGTGGTCTGGGCCAAAATGAGGTGCAGTGCAAAGGACCAAAAGAGGCCAGAACTAACCTCACAGCTGTTGCAAAAGCAGGGGAAAAATCAAGGAGGCAGACACAACTTGCAGGGGAAGATATCAGGGAGGTGGTGAGGATACTTAAAATAATTAAAAAAAAAAAAAAAAATCTCGGCCACAGTCAAAGCCATCAAAAGGCATGGCATGCCATCCAGTGCAGGGACATGCATGACATACCTCTTGGCTTGCAAGAATTGATCCCTGCGGTAAGTCAAAACAAATAAGAAGGGCTAAGGAGCACTCTGAAATGGAGATGCCATCAATGGAAATGAAATTTAAGGAAAAAAAAAAAAAAATTTGGGAAATTTAGAGACTACAAGAAAGTGGTCTGGGCCAAAATGAGGTGCAGTGCAAAGGACCAAAAGAGGCCAGAACTAACCTCACAGCTGTTGCAAATGCAGGGGAAAAATCAAGGAGGCAGACACAACTTGCAGGGGAAGATATCAGGGACGTGGTTAGGATACTTAAAATAATTTAAAAAAAAAAAAAATCTCGGCCACAGTCTAAGGCATCAAAAGGCATGGCATGCCATCCAGTGCAGGGACATGCATGACATACCTCTTGGCTTGCAAGAATTGATCCCTGCGGTAAGTCAAAACAAATAAGAAGGGCTAAGGAGCACTCTGAAATGGAGACGCCATCAATGGAAATGAAATTAAAGGAAAAAAAAAAAAAATTGGGAAATTTAGGGACTACGAGAAAGTGGTCTGGGCAGAAATGAGGTGCAGTGCAAAGGACCAAAAGAGGCCAGAACTAACCTCACAGCTGTTGCAAATGCAGGGGAAAAATCAAGGAGGCAGACACAACTTGCAGGGGAAGATATCAGGGAGGTGGTGAGGATACTTAAAATAATTTAAAAAAAAAAAAAAATCTCGGCCACAGTCAAAGCCATCAAAAGGCATGGCATGCCATCCAGTGCAGGGACATGCATGACATACCTCTTGGCTTGCAAGAATTGATCCCTGCGGTAAGTCAAAACAAATAAGAAGGGCTAAGGAGCACTCTGAAATGGAGACGCCATCAATGGAAATGAAATTAAAGGAAAAAAAAAAAAAATTTGGTAAATTTAGGGACTACGAGAAAGTGGTCTTGGCAGAAATGAGGTGCAGTGCAAAGGACCAAAAGAGGTCAGAACTAACCTCACAGCTGTTGCAAATGCAGGGGAAAAATCAAGGAGGCAGACACAACTTGCAGGGGAAGATATCAGGGACGTGGTGAGGATACTTAAAATAATTAAAAAAAAAAAAAAATCTCGGCCACAGTCAAAGCCATCAAAAGGCATGGCATGCCATCCAGTGCAGGGACTTGCACCAAAGCTTGTCCTCTTGGTTCCCATTGAAATCGCAAGATTTCGTTTCCCGTCCCGAAAGGAAATGAAATTTCCTTTCGGGACGGGAAACGAAATCTTGCGACCCTGAAAAGAAAGGCTCACAAACACTCTGGATAGAAGATATGATCAAAAGAAATGCAATTGAAAAAAACCCCCAAAATCCCAGAAAATGGGGAGATGAAATGACTACCAGAAAGTGGTCTGGGCAAAAATGAGGTGCAGTGCAAAGGACCAAAAGAGGCCAGAACTAACCTCACAGCTATTGCAAAAGCAGGGGAAAAATCAAGGAGGCAGACACAACTAGCAGGGTAAGATATCAGGGACGTGGTGAGGATACTTAAAATAATTAAAAAAAAAAAAAAAATCTCGGCCACAGTCAAAGCCATCAAAAGGCATGGCATGCCATCCAGTGCAGGGACATGCATGACATACCTCTTGGCTTGCAAGAATTGATCCCTGCGGTAAGTCAAAACAAATAAGAAGGGCTAAGGAGCACTCTGAAATGGAGATGCCATCAATGGAAATGAAATTTAAGGAAAAAAAAAAAAAAATTTGGGAAATTTAGAGACTACGAGAAAGTGGTCTGGGCCAAAATGAGGTGCAGTGCAAAGGACCAAAAGAGGCCAGAACTAACCTCACAGCTGTTGCAAATGCAGGGGAAAAATCAAGGAGGCAGACACAACTTGCAGGGGAAGACATCAGGGACGTGGTGAGGATACTTAAAATAATTAAAAAAAAAAAAAAATCTCGGCCACAGTCTAAGGCATCAAAAGGCATGGCATGCCATCCAGTGCAGGGACATGCATGACATACCTCTTGGCTTGCAAGAATTGATCCCTGCGGTAAGTCAAAACAAATAAGAAGGGCTAAGGAGCACTCTGAAATGGAGACGCCATCAATGGAAATGAAATTAAAGGAAAAAAAAAAAAAAATTGGGAAATTTAGGGACTACGAGAAAGTGGTCTGGGCAGAAATGAGGTGCAGTGCAAAGGACCAAAAGAGGCCAGAACTAACCTCACAGCTGTTGCAAATGCAGGGGAAAAATCAAGGAGGCAGACACAACTTGCAGGGGAAGATATCAGGGAGGTGGTGAGGATACTTAAAATAATTAAAAAAAAAAAAAAAATCTCGGCCACAGTCAAAGCCATCAAAAGGCATGGCATGCCATCCAGTGCAGGGACATGCATGACATACCTCTTGGCTTGCAAGAATTGATCCCTGCGGTAAGTCAAAACAAATAAGAAGGGCTAAGGAGCACTCTGAAATGGAGACGCCATCAATGGAAATGAAATTAAAGGAAAAAAAAAAAAAATTTGGTAAATTTAGGGACTACGAGAAAGTGGTCTTGGCAGAAATGAGGTGCAGTGCAAAGGACCAAAAGAGGCCAGAACTAACCTCACAGCTGTTGCAAATGCAGGGGAAAAATCAAGGAGGCAGACACAACTTGCAGGGGAAGATATCAGGGACGTGGTGAGGATACTTAAAATAATTAAAAAAAAAAAAAAATCTCGGCCACAGTCAAAGCCATCAAAAGGCATGGCATGCCATCCAGTGCAGGGACTTGCACCAAAGCTTGTCCCCTTGGTTCCCATTGAAATCGCAAGATTTCGTTTCCCGTCCCGAAAGGAAATGAAATTTCCTTTCGGGACGGGAAACGAAATCTTGCGACCCTGAAAAGAAAGGCTCACAAACACTCTGGAAAGAAGATATGATCAAAAGAAATGCAATTGAAAAAAACCCCCAAAATCCCAGAAAATGGGGAGATGAAATGACTACCAGAAAGTGGTCTGGGCAGAAATGAGGTGCAGTGCAAAGGACCAAAAGAGGCCAGAACTAACCTCCCAGCTGTTGCAAATACAGGGGAAAAATCAAGGAGGCAGACACAACTTGGAGGGGAAGATATCAGGGACGTGGTGAGGATACTTACAATAATTTAAAAAAAAAAAAATCTCGGCCACAGTCAAAGCCATCAAAAGGCATGGCATGCCATCCAGTGCAGGGACATGCATGACATACCTCTTGGCTTGCAAGAATTGACCCCTGCGGTAAGTCAAAACAAATAAGAAGGGCTAAGGAGCACTCTGAAATGGAGATGCCATCAAAGGAAATGAAATTGAAGGAAAAAAAAAAAAAATTTGGGAAATTTAGAGACTACGAGAAAGTGGTCTGGGCCAAAATGAGGTGCAGTGCAAAGGACCAAAAGAGGCCAGAACTAACCTCACAGCTGTTGCAAATGCAGGGGAAAAATCAAGGAGGCAGACACAACTTGCAGGGGAAGATATCAGGGACGTGGTGAGGATACTTAAAATAATTAAAAAAAAAAAAAAAATCTCGGCCACAGTCAAAGCCATCAAAAGGCATGGCATGCCATCCAGTGCAGGGACTTGCACCAAAGCTTGTCCCCTTGGTTCCCATTGAAATCGCAAGATTTCGTTTCCCGTCCCGAAAGGAAATGAAATTTCCTTTCGGGACGGGAAACGAAATCTTGCAACCCTGAAGAGAAAGGCTCACAAACACTCTGGAAAGAAGATATGATCAAAAGAAATGCAATTGAAAAAAAACCCCAAAATCCCAGAAAATGGGGAGATGAAATGACTACCAGAAAGTGGTCTGGGCCAAAATGAGGTGCAGTGCAAAAGACCAAAAGAGGCCAGAACTAACCTCACAGCTGTTGCAAATGCAGGGGAAAAATCAAGGAGGCAGACACAACTTGCAGGGGAAGATATCAGGGACGTGGTGAGGATACTTAAAATAATTTAAAAAAAAAAAAAATCTCGGCCACAGTCTAAGGCATCAAAAGGCATGGCATTCCATCCAGTGCAGGGACATGCATGATATACCTCTTGGCTTGCAAGAATTGATCCCTGCGGTAAGTCAAAACAAATAAGAAGGGCTAAGGAGCACTCTGAAATGGAGATGCCATCAAAGGAAATGAAATTGAAGGAAAAAAAAAAAAAATTTGGGAAATTTGGAGACAATGAGAAAGTGGTCTGGGCCAAAATGAGGTGCAGTGCAAAGGACCAAAAGAGGCCAGAACTAACCTCACAGCTGTTGCAAAAGCAGGGGAAAAATCAAGGAGGCAGACACAACTTGCAGGGGAAGATATCAGGGAGGTGGTGAGGATACTTAAAATAATTAAAAAAAAAAAAAAAAATCTCGGCCACAGTCAAAGCCATCAAAAGGCATGGCATGCCATCCAGTGCAGGGACATGCATGACATACCTCTTGGCTTGCAAGAATTGATCCCTGCGGTAAGTCAAAACAAATAAGAAGGGCTAAGGAGCACTCTGAAATGGAGATGCCATCAATGGAAATGAAATTTAAGGAAAAAAAAAAAAAATTTGGGAAATTTAGAGACTACAAGAAAGTGGTCTGGGCCAAAATGAGGTGCAGTGCAAAGGACCAAAAGAGGCCAGAACTAACCTCACAGCTGTTGCAAATGCAGGGGAAAAATCAAGGAGGCAGACACAACTTGCAGGGGAAGATATCAGGGACGTGGTTAGGATACTTAAAATAATTTAAAAAAAAAAAAAATCTCGGCCACAGTCTAAGGCATCAAAAGGCATGGCATGCCATCCAGTGCAGGGACATGCATGACATACCTCTTGGCTTGCAAGAATTGATCCCTGCGGTAAGTCAAAACAAATAAGAAGGGCTAAGGAGCACTCTGAAATGGAGACGCCATCAATGGAAATGAAATTAAAGGAAAAAAAAAAAAAATTGGGAAATTTAGGGACTACGAGAAAGTGGTCTGGGCAGAAATGAGGTGCAGTGCAAAGGACCAAAAGAGGCCAGAACTAACCTCACAGCTGTTGCAAATGCAGGGGAAAAATCAAGGAGGCAGACACAACTTGCAGGGGAAGATATCAGGGAGGTGGTGAGGATACTTAAAATAATTTAAAAAAAAAAAAAAATCTCGGCCACAGTCAAAGCCATCAAAAGGCATGGCATGCCATCCAGTGCAGGGACATGCATGACATACCTCTTGGCTTGCAAGAATTGATCCCTGCGGTAAGTCAAAACAAATAAGAAGGGCTAAGGAGCACTCTGAAATGGAGACGCCATCAATGGAAATGAAATTAAAGGAAAAAAAAAAAAAATTTGGTAAATTTAGGGACTACGAGAAAGTGGTCTTGGCAGAAATGAGGTGCAGTGCAAAGGACCAAAAGAGGTCAGAACTAACCTCACAGCTGTTGCAAATGCAGGGGAAAAATCAAGGAGGCAGACACAACTTGCAGGGGAAGATATCAGGGACGTGGTGAGGATACTTAAAATAATTAAAAAAAAAAAAAAATCTCGGCCACAGTCAAAGCCATCAAAAGGCATGGCATGCCATCCAGTGCAGGGACTTGCACCAAAGCTTGTCCTCTTGGTTCCCATTGAAATCGCAAGATTTCGTTTCCCGTCCCGAAAGGAAATGAAATTTCCTTTCGGGACGGGAAACGAAATCTTGCGACCCTGAAAAGAAAGGCTCACAAACACTCTGGATAGAAGATATGATCAAAAGAAATGCAATTGAAAAAAACCCCCAAAATCCCAGAAAATGGGGAGATGAAATGACTACCAGAAAGTGGTCTGGGCAAAAATGAGGTGCAGTGCAAAGGACCAAAAGAGGCCAGAACTAACCTCACAGCTATTGCAAAAGCAGGGGAAAAATCAAGGAGGCAGACACAACTAGCAGGGTAAGATATCAGGGACGTGGTGAGGATACTTAAAATAATTAAAAAAAAAAAAAAAATCTCGGCCACAGTCAAAGCCATCAAAAGGCATGGCATGCCATCCAGTGCAGGGACATGCATGACATACCTCTTGGCTTGCAAGAATTGATCCCTGCGGTAAGTCAAAACAAATAAGAAGGGCTAAGGAGCACTCTGAAATGGAGATGCCATCAATGGAAATGAAATTTAAGGAAAAAAAAAAAAAAATTTGGGAAATTTAGAGACTACGAGAAAGTGGTCTGGGCCAAAATGAGGTGCAGTGCAAAGGACCAAAAGAGGCCAGAACTAACCTCACAGCTGTTGCAAATGCAGGGGAAAAATCAAGGAGGCAGACACAACTTGCAGGGGAAGACATCAGGGACGTGGTGAGGATACTTAAAATAATTAAAAAAAAAAAAAAATCTCGGCCACAGTCTAAGGCATCAAAAGGCATGGCATGCCATCCAGTGCAGGGACATGCATGACATACCTCTTGGCTTGCAAGAATTGATCCCTGCGGTAAGTCAAAACAAATAAGAAGGGCTAAGGAGCACTCTGAAATGGAGACGCCATCAATGGAAATGAAATTAAAGGAAAAAAAAAAAAAAATTGGGAAATTTAGGGACTACGAGAAAGTGGTCTGGGCAGAAATGAGGTGCAGTGCAAAGGACCAAAAGAGGCCAGAACTAACCTCACAGCTGTTGCAAATGCAGGGGAAAAATCAAGGAGGCAGACACAACTTGCAGGGGAAGATATCAGGGAGGTGGTGAGGATACTTAAAATAATTAAAAAAAAAAAAAAAATCTCGGCCACAGTCAAAGCCATCAAAAGGCATGGCATGCCATCCAGTGCAGGGACATGCATGACATACCTCTTGGCTTGCAAGAATTGATCCCTGCGGTAAGTCAAAACAAATAAGAAGGGCTAAGGAGCACTCTGAAATGGAGACGCCATCAATGGAAATGAAATTAAAGGAAAAAAAAAAAAAATTTGGTAAATTTAGGGACTACGAGAAAGTGGTCTTGGCAGAAATGAGGTGCAGTGCAAAGGACCAAAAGAGGCCAGAACTAACCTCACAGCTGTTGCAAATGCAGGGGAAAAATCAAGGAGGCAGACACAACTTGCAGGGGAAGATATCAGGGACGTGGTGAGGATACTTAAAATAATTAAAAAAAAAAAAAAATCTCGGCCACAGTCAAAGCCATCAAAAGGCATGGCATGCCATCCAGTGCAGGGACTTGCACCAAAGCTTGTCCCCTTGGTTCCCATTGAAATCGCAAGATTTCGTTTCCCGTCCCGAAAGGAAATGAAATTTCCTTTCGGGACGGGAAACGAAATCTTGCGACCCTGAAAAGAAAGGCTCACAAACACTCTGGAAAGAAGATATGATCAAAAGAAATGCAATTGAAAAAAACCCCCAAAATCCCAGAAAATGGGGAGATGAAATGACTACCAGAAAGTGGTCTGGGCAGAAATGAGGTGCAGTGCAAAGGACCAAAAGAGGCCAGAACTAACCTCCCAGCTGTTGCAAATACAGGGGAAAAATCAAGGAGGCAGACACAACTTGGAGGGGAAGATATCAGGGACGTGGTGAGGATACTTACAATAATTTAAAAAAAAAAAAATCTCGGCCACAGTCAAAGCCATCAAAAGGCATGGCATGCCATCCAGTGCAGGGACATGCATGACATACCTCTTGGCTTGCAAGAATTGACCCCTGCGGTCAGTCAAAACAAATAAGAAGGGCTAAGGAGCACTCTGAAATGGAGATGCCATCAAAGGAAATGAAATTTAAGGAAAAAAAAAAAAAATTTGGGAAATTTAGAGACTACGAGAAAGTGGTCTGGGCCAAAATGAGGTGCAGTGCAAAGGACCAAAAGAGGCCAGAACTAACCTCACAGCTGTTGCAAATGCAGGGGAAAAATCAAGGAGGCAGACACAACTTGCAGGGGAAGATATCAGGGACGTGGTGAGGATACTTAAAATAATTAAAAAAAAAAAAAAAATCTCGGCCACAGTCAAAGCCATCAAAAGGCATGGCATGCCATCCAGTGCAGGGACTTGCACCAAAGCTTGTCCCCTTGGTTCCCATTGAAATCGCAAGATTTCGTTTCCCGTCCCGAAAGGAAATGAAATTTCCTTTCGGGACGGGAAACGAAATCTTGCAACCCTGAAGAGAAAGGCTCACAAACACTCTGGAAAGAAGATATGATCAAAAGAAATGCAATTGAAAAAAAACCCCAAAATCCCAGAAAATGGGGAGATGAAATGACTACCAGAAAGTGGTCTGGGCCAAAATGAGGTGCAGTGCAAAAGACCAAAAGAGGCCAGAACTAACCTCACAGCTGTTGCAAATGCAGGGGAAAAATCAAGGAGGCAGACACAACTTGCAGGGGAAGATATCAGGGACGTGGTGAGGATACTTAAAATAATTTAAAAAAAAAAAAAATCTCGGCCACAGTCTAAGGCATCAAAAGGCATGGCATTCCATCCAGTGCAGGGACATGCATGATATACCTCTTGGCTTGCAAGAATTGATCCCTGCGGTAAGTCAAAACAAATAAGAAGGGCTAAGGAGCACTCTGAAATGGAGATGCCATCAAAGGAAATGAAATTGAAGGAAAAAAAAAAAAAATTTGGGAAATTTGGAGACAATGAGAAAGTGGTCTGGGCCAAAATGAGGTGCAGTGCAAAGGACCAAAAGAGGCCAGAACTAACCTCACAGCTGTTGCAAAAGCAGGGGAAAAATCAAGGAGGCAGACACAACTTGCAGGGGAAGATATCAGGGAGGTGGTGAGGATACTTAAAATAATTAAAAAAAAAAAAAAAAATCTCGGCCACAGTCAAAGCCATCAAAAGGCATGGCATGCCATCCAGTGCAGGGACATGCATGACATACCTCTTGGCTTGCAAGAATTGATCCCTGCGGTAAGTCAAAACAAATAAGAAGGGCTAAGGAGCACTCTGAAATGGAGACGCCATCAATGGAAATGAAATTAAAGGAAAAAAAAAAAAAAATTGGGAAATTTAGGGACTACGAGAAAGTGGTCTGGGCAGAAATGAGGTGCAGTGCAAAGGACCAAAAGAGGCCAGAACTAACCTCACAGCTGTTGCAAATGCAGGGGAAAAATCAAGGAGGCAGACACAACTTGCAGGGGAAGATATCAGGGAGGTGGTGAGGATACTTAAAATAATTAAAAAAAAAAAAAAAATCTCGGCCACAGTCAAAGCCATCAAAAGGCATGGCATGCCATCCAGTGCAGGGACATGCATGACATACCTCTTGGCTTGCAAGAATTGATCCCTGCGGTAAGTCAAAACAAATAAGAAGGGCTAAGGAGCACTCTGAAATGGAGACGCCATCAATGGAAATGAAATTAAAGGAAAAAAAAAAAAAATTTGGTAAATTTAGGGACTACGAGAAAGTGGTCTTGGCAGAAATGAGGTGCAGTGCAAAGGACCAAAAGAGGCCAGAACTAACCTCACAGCTGTTGCAAATGCAGGGGAAAAATCAAGGAGGCAGACACAACTTGCAGGGGAAGATATCAGGGACGTGGTGAGGATACTTAAAATAATTAAAAAAAAAAAAAAATCTCGGCCACAGTCAAAGCCATCAAAAGGCATGGCATGCCATCCAGTGCAGGGACTTGCACCAAAGCTTGTCCCCTTGGTTCCCATTGAAATCGCAAGATTTCGTTTCCCGTCCCGAAAGGAAATGAAATTTCCTTTCGGGACGGGAAACGAAATCTTGCGACCCTGAAAAGAAAGGCTCACAAACACTCTGGATAGAAGATATGATCAAAAGAAATGCAATTGAAAAAAACCCCCAAAATCCCAGAAAATGGGGAGATGAAATGACTACCAGAAAGTGGTCTGGGCAGAAATGAGGTGCAGTGCAAAGGACCAAAAGAGGCCAGAACTAACCTCCCAGCTGTTGCAAATACAGGGGAAAAATCAAGGAGGCAGACACAACTTGGAGGGGAAGATATCAGGGACGTGGTGAGGATACTTACAATAATTTAAAAAAAAAAAAATCTCGGCCACAGTCAAAGCCATCAAAAGGCATGGCATGCCATCCAGTGCAGGGACATGCATGACATACCTCTTGGCTTGCAAGAATTGACCCCTGCGGTCAGTCAAAACAAATAAGAAGGGCTAAGGAGCACTCTGAAATGGAGATGCCATCAAAGGAAATGAAATTTAAGGAAAAAAAAAAAAATTTGGGAAATTTAGAGTCTATGAGAAAGTGGTCTGGGCCAAAATGAGGTGCAGTGCAAAGGACCAAAAGAGGCCAGAACTAACCTCACAGCTGTTGCAAAAGCAGGGGAAAAATCAAGGAGGCAGACACAACTTGCAGGGGAAGATATCAGGGACGTGGTGAGGATACCTAAAATAATTTAAAAAAAAAAAAAAAATCTCGGCCACAGTCAAAGACATCAAAAGGCATGGCATGCCATCCAGTGCAGGGACTTGCACCAAAGCTTGTCCCCTTGGTTCCCATTGAAATCGCAAGATTTCGTTTCCCGTCCCGAAAGGAAATGAAATTTCCTTTCGGGACGGGAAACGAAATCTTGCGACCCTGAAATGAAAGGCTCACAAACACTCTGGAAAGAAGATATGATCAAAAGAAATGCAATTGAAAAAAACCCCCAAAATCCCAGAAAATGGGGAGATGAAATGACTACCAGGAAGTGGTCTGGGCAAAAATGAGGTGCAGTGCAAAGGACCAAAAGAGGCCAGAACTAACATCACAGCTGTTGCAAATGCAGGGGAAAAATCAAGGAGGCAGACACAACTTGCAGGGGAAGATATCAGGGACGTGGTTAGGATACTTACAATAATTAAAAAAAAAAAAATCTCGGCCACAGTCAAAGCCATCAAAAGGCATGGCATGCCATCCAGTGCAGGGACATGCATGACATACCTCTTGGCTTGCAAGAATTGATCCCTGCGGTAAGTCAAAACAAATAAGAACGGCTAAGGAGCACTCTGAAATGGAGATGCCATCAAAGGAAATGAAATTTAAGGAAAAAAAAAAAAAATTTGGGAAATTTAGAGACTACGAGAAAGTGGTCTGGGCCAAAATGAGGTGCAGTGCAAAGGACCAAAAGAGGCCAGAACTAACCTCACAGCTATTGCAAATGCAGGGGAAAAATCAAGGAGGCAGACACAACTTGCAGGGGAAGATATCAGGAACGTGGTGAGGATACTTAAAATAATTAAAAAAAAAAAAAAAATCTCGGCCACAGTCAAAGCCATCAAAAGGCATGGCATGCCATCCAGTGCAGGGACTTGCACCAAAGCTTGTCCCCTTGGTTCCCATTGAAATCGCAAGATTTCGTTTCCCGTCCCGAAAGGAAATGAAATTTCCTTTCGGGACGGGAAACGAAATCTTGCGACCCTGAAAAGAAAGGCTCACAAACACTCTGGAAAGAAGATATGATCAAAAGAAATGCAATTGAAAAAAACCCCCAAAATCCCAGAAAATGGGGAGATGAAATGACTACCAGAAAGTGGTCTGGGCAGAAATGAGGTGCAGTGCAAAGGACAAAAAGAGGCCAGAACTAACCTCCCAGCTGTTGCAAATACAGGGGAAAAATCAAGGAGGCAGACACAACTTGCAGGGGAAGATATCAGAGACGTGGTGAGGATACTTACAATAATTAAAAAAAAAAAAAAATCTCGGCCACAGTCAAAGCCATCAAAAGGCATGGCATGCCATCCAGTGCAGGGACATGCATGACATACCTCTTGGCTTGCAAGAATTGACCCCTGCGGTCAGTCAAAACAAATAAGAAGGGCTAAGGAGCACTCTGAAATGGAGATGCCATCAAAGGAAATGAAATTTAAGGAAAAAAAAAAAAAATTTGGGAAATTTAGAGTCTATGAGAAAGTGGTCTGGGCCAAAATGAGGTGCAGTGCAAAGGACCAAAAGAGGCCAGAACTAACCTCACAGCTGTTGCAAAAGCAGGGGAAAAATCAAGGAGGCAGACACAACTTGCAGGGGAAGATATCAGGAACGTGGTGAGGATACTTAAAATAATTTAAAAAAAAAAAAAAATCTCGGCCACAGTCTAAGGCATCAAAAGGCATGGCATGCCATCCAGTGCAGGGACATGCATGACATACCTCTTGGCTTGCAAGAATTGATCCCTGCAGTAAGTCAAAACAAATAAGAAGGGCTAAGGAGCACTCTGAAATGGAGATGCCATCAATGGAAATGAAATTAAAGGAAAAAAAAAAAAAATTTGGTAAATTTAGGGACTACGAGAAAGTGGTCTTGGCAGAAATGAGGTGCAGTGCAAAGGACCAAAAGAGGCCAGAACTAACCTCACAGCTGTTGCAAATGCAGGGGAAAAATCAAGGAGGCAGACACAACTTGCAGGGGAAGATATCAGGGACGTGGTTAGGATACTTACAATAATTAAAAAAAAAAAAAATCTCGGCCACAGTCAAAGCCATCAAAAGGCATGGCATGCCATCCAGTGCAGGGACATGCACGACATACCTCTTGGCTTGCAAGAATTGATCCCTGCGGTAAGTCAAAACAAATAAGAACGGCTAAGGACCACTCTGAAATGGAGATGCCATCAAAGGAAATGAAATTGAAGGAAAAAAAAAAAAAATTTGGGAAATTTGGAGACAATGAGAAAGTGGTCTGGGCAGAAATGAGGTGCAGTGCAAAGGACCAAAAGAGGCCAGAACTAACCTCACAGCTGTTGCAAAAGCAGGGGAAAAATCAAGGAGGCAGACACAACTTGCAGGGGAAGATATCAGGGACGTGGTGAGGATACTTACAATAATTTAAAAAAAAAAAAAATCTCGGCCACAGTCAAAGCCATCAAAAGGCATGGCATGCCATCCAGTGCAGGGACTTGCACCAAAGCTTGTCCCCTTGGTTCCCATTGAAATCGCAAGATTTCGTTTCCCGTCCCGAAAGGAAATGAAATTTCCTTTCGGGACGGGAAACGAAATCTTGCGACCCTGAAAAGAAAGGCTCACAAACACTCTGGAAAGAAGATATGATCAAAAGAAATGCAATTGAAAAAAACCCCCAAAATCCCAGAAAATGGGGAGATGAAATGACTACCAGAAAGTGGTCTGGGCAGAAATGAGGTGCAGTGCAAAGGACCAAAAAAGGCCAGAACTAACCTCACAGCTGTTGCAAATGCAGGGGAAAAATCAAGGAGGCAGACACAACTTGCAGGGGAAGATATCAGGGACGTGGTGAGGATACTTAAAATAATTAAAAAAAAAAAAAAAATCTCGGCCACAGTCTAAGGCATCAAAAGGCATGGCATGCCATCCAGTGCAGGGACATGCATGACATACCTCTTGGCTTGCAAGAATTGATCCCTGCGGTAAGTCAAAACAAATAAGAACGGCTAAGGACCACTCTGAAATGGAGATGCCATCAAAGGAAATGAAATTGAAGGAAAAAAAAAAAAAATTTGGGAAATTTGGAGACAATGAGAAAGTGGTCTGGGCAGAAATGAGGTGCAGTGCAAAGGACCAAAAGAGGCCAGAACTAACCTCACAGCTGTTGCAAAAGCAGGGGAAAAATCAAGGAGGCAGACACAACTTGCAGGGGAAGATATCAGGGACGTGGTGAGGATACTTACAATAATTTAAAAAAAAAAAAAAATCTCGGCCACAGTCAAAGCCATCAAAAGGCATGGCATGCCATCCAGTGCAGGGACTTGCACCAAAGCTTGTCCCCTTGGTTCCCATTGAAATCGCTAGATTTCGTTTCCCGTCCCGAAAGGAAATGAAATTTCCTTTCGGGACGGGAAACGAAATCTTGCGACCCTGAAAAGAAAGGCTCACAAACACTCTGGAAAGAAGATATGATCAAAAGAAATGCAATTGAAAAAAACCCCCAAAATCCCAGAAAATGGGGAGATGAAATGACTAGCAGAAAGTGGTCTGGGCAGAAATGAGGTGCAGTGCAAAGGACAAAAAGAGGCCAGAACTAACCTCCCAGCTGTTGCAAATACAGGGGAAAAATCAAGGAGGCAGACACAACTTGCAGGGGAAGATATCAGGGACGTGGTGAGGATACTTACAATAATTTAAAAAAAAAAAAAATCTCGGCCACAGTCAAAGCCATCAAAAGGCATGGCATGCCATCCAGTGCAGGGACATGCATGACATACCTCTTGGCTTGCAAGAATTGACCCCTGCGGTCAGTCAAAACAAATAAGAAGGGCTAAGGAGCACTCTGAAATTGAGATGCCATCAAAGGAAATGAAATTTAAGGAAAAAAAAAAAAAATTTGGGAAATTTAGAGTCTATGAGAAAGTGGTCTGGGCCAAAATGAGGTGCAGTGCAAAGGACCAAAAGAGGCCAGAACTAACCTCACAGCTGTTGCAAAAGCAGGGGAAAAATCAAGGAGGCAGACACAACTTGCAGGGGAAGATATCAGGAACGTGGTGAGGATACTTAAAATAATTTAAAAAAAAAAAAAAATCTCGGCCACAGTCAAAGCCATCAAAAGGCATGGCATGCCATCCAGTGCAGGGACTTGCACCAAAGCTTGTCCTCTTGGTTCCCATCGAAATCGCAAGATTTCGTTTCCCGTCCCGAAAGGAAATGAAATTTCCTTTCGGGACGGGAAACGAAATCTTGCGACCCTGAAATGAAAGGCTCACAAACACTCTGGAAAGAAGATATGATCAAAAGAAATGCAATTGAAAAAAACCCCCAAAATCCCAGAAAATGGGGAGATGAAATGACTACCAGAAAGTGGTCTGGGCAGAAATGAGGTGCAGTGCAAAGGACCAAAAGAGGCCAGAACTAACCTCACAGCTGTTGCAAATGCAGGGGAAAAATCAAGGAGGCAGACACAACTTGCAGGGGAAGATATCAGGGACATGGTGAGGATACTTACAATAATTTAAAAAAAAAAAAATCTCGGCCACAGTCAAAGCCATCAAAAGGCATGGCATGCCATCCAGTGCAGGGACATGCACGACATACCTCTTGGCTTGCAAGAATTGATCCCTGAGGTAAGTCAAAACAAATAAGAAGGGCTAAGGAGCACTCTGAAATGGAGATGCCATCAAAGGAAATGAAATTTAAGGAAAAAAAAAAAAAATTTGGGAAATTTAGAGACTACGAGAAAGTGGTCTGGGCCAAAATGAGGTGCAGTGCAAAGGACCAAAAAAGGCCAGAACTAACCTCACAGCTGTTGCAAAAGCAGGGGAAAAATCAAGGAGGCAGACACAACTTGCAGGGGAAGATATCAGGGACGTGGTGAGGATACTTAAAATAATTTAAAAAAAAAAAAAATCTCGGCCACAGTCTAAGGCATCAAAAGGCATGGCATGCCATCCAGTGCAGGGACATGCATGACATACCTCTTGGCTTGCAAGAATTGATCCCTGCGGTAAGTCAAAACAAATAAGAAGGGCTAAGGACCACTCTGAAATGGAGATGCCATCAATGGAAATGAAATTTAAGGAAAAAAAAAAAAAAATTTGGGAAATTTAGAGACTACGAGAAAGTGGTCTGGGCCAAAATGAGGTGCAGTGCAAAGGACCAAAAGAGGCCAGAACTAACCTCACAGCTGTTGCAAATGCAGGGGAAAAATCAAGGAGGCAGACACAACTTGCAGGGGAAGATATCAGGGACGTGGTGAGGATACTTAAAATAATTTAAAAAAAAAAAAAAATCTCGGCCACAGTCTAAGGCATCAAAAGGCATGGCATGCCATCCAGTGCAGGGACATGCATGACATACCTCTTGGCTTGCAAGAATTGATCCCTGCGGTAAGTCAAAACAAATAAGAAGGGCTAAGGAGCACTCTGAAATGGAGATGCCATCAATGGAAATGAAATTTAAGGAAAAAAAAAAAAAATTTGGGAAATTTAGAGACTACGAGAAAGTGGTCTGGGCAGAAATGAGGTGCAGTGCAAAGGACCAAAAGAGGCCAGAACTAACCTCACAGCTGTTGCAAATGCAGGGGAAAAATCAAGGAGGCAGACACAACCTGCAGGGGAAGATATCAGGGACGTGGTGAGGATACCTAAAATAATTAAAAAAAAAAAATAAAATCTCGGCCACAGTCAAAGCCATCAAAAGGCATGGCATGCCATCCAGTGCAGGGACATGCACGACATACCTCTTGGCTTGCAAGAATTGATCCCTGCGGTAAGTCAAAACAAATAAGAAGGGCTAAGGAGCACTCTGAAATGGAGATGCCATCAATGGAAATGAAATTTAAGGAAAAAAAAAAAAAATTTGGGAAATTTAGAGACTACGAGAAAGTGGTCTGGGCCAAAAGGAGGTGCAGTGCAAAGGACCAAAAGAGGCCAGAACTAACCTCACAGCTGTTGCAAATGCAGGGGAAAAATCAAGGAGGCAGACACAACTTGCAGGGGAAGATATCAGGGACGTGGTGAGGATACTTAAAATAATTAAAAAAAAAAAAAAAATCTCGGCAACAGCCAAAGCCATCAAAAGGCATGGCATGCCATCCAGTGCAGGGACATGCATGACATACCTCTTGGCTTGCAAGAATTGATCCCTGCGGTAAGTCAAAACAAATAAGAAGGGCTAAGGAGCACTCTGAAATGGAGACGACATCAATGGAAATGAAATTAAAGGAAAAAAAAAAAAATTTGGTAAATTTAGGGACTACGAGAAAGTGGTCTGGGCAGAAATGAGGTGCAGTGCAAAGGACCAAAAGAGGCCAGAACTAACCTCACAGCTGTTGCAAATGCAGGGGAAAAATCAAGGAGGCAGACACAACTTGCAGGGGAAGATATCAGGGACGTGGTGAGGATACTTAAAATAATTTAAAAAAAAAAAAAATCTCGGCCACAGTCAAAGCCATCAAAAGGCATGGCATGCCATCCAGTGCAGGGACTTGCACCAAAGCTTGTCCCCTTGGTTCCCATTGAAATCGCAAGATTTCGTTTCCCGTCCCGAAAGGAAATGAAATTTCCTTTCGGGACGGGAAACGAAATCTTGCGAACCTGAAAAGAAAGGCTCACAAACACTCTGGAAAGAAGATATGATCAAAAGAAATGCAATTGAAAAAAACCCCCAAAATCCCAGAAAATGGGGAGATGAAATGACTACCAGAAAGTGGTCTGGGCAGAAATGAGGTGCAGTGCAAAGGACCAAAAGAGGCCAGAACTAACCTCACAGCTGTTGCAAATACAGGGGAAAAATCAAGGAGGCAGACACAACTTGGAGGGGAAGATATCAGGGACGTGGTGAGGATACTTACAATAATTAAAAAAAAAAAAAATCTCGGCCACAGTCAAAGCCATCAAAAGGCATGGCATGCCATCCAGTGCAGGGACATGCATGACATACCTCTTGGCTTGCAAGAATTGATCCCTGCGGTAAGTCAAAACAAATAAGAAGGGCTAAGGAGCACTCTGAAATGGAGACGCCATCAATGGAAATGAAATTAAAGGAAAAAAAAAAAAAAAATTGGGAAATTTAGAGACTACGAGAAAGTGGTCTGGGCCAAAATGAGGTGCAGTGCAAAGGACCAAAAGAGGCCAGAACTAACCTCACAGCTGTTGCAAATGCAGGGGAAAAATCAAGGAGGCAGACACAACTTGCAGGGGAAGATATCAGGGACGTGGTGAGGATACTTACAATAATTAAAAAAAAAAAAATCTCGGCCACAGTCAAAGCCATCAAAAGGCATGGCATGCCATCCAGTGCAGGGACTTGCACCAAAGCTTGTCCCCTTGGTTCCCATTGAAATCGCAAGATTTCGTTTCCCGTCCCGAAAGGAAATGAAATTTCCTTTCGGGACGGGAAACGAAATCTTGCGAACCTGAAAAGAAAGGCTCACAAACACTCTGGAAAGAAGATATGATCAAAAGAAATGCAATTGAAAAAAACCCCCAAAATCCCAGAAAATGGGGAGATGAAATGACTACCAGAAAGTGGTCTGGGCAGAAATGAGGTGCAGTGCAAAGGACCAAAAGAGGCCAGAACTAACCTCACAGCTGTTGCAAATACAGGGGAAAAATCAAGGAGGCAGACACAACTTGGAGGGGAAGATATCAGGGACGTGGTGAGGATACTTACAATAATTAAAAAAAAAAAAAATCTCGGCCACAGTCAAAGCCATCAAAAGGCATGGCATGCCATCCAGTGCAGGGACATGCATGACATACCTCTTGGCTTGCAAGAATTGATCCCTGCGGTAAGTCAAAACAAATAAGAAGGGCTAAGGAGCACTCTGAAATGGAGACGCCATCAATGGAAATGAAATTAAAGGAAAAAAAAAAAAAAATTGGGAAATTTAGAGACTACGAGAAAGTGGTCTGGGCCAAAATGAGGTGCAGTGCAAAGGACCAAAAGAGGCCAGAACTAACCTCACAGCTGTTGCAAATGCAGGGGAAAAATCAAGGAGGCAGACACAACTTGCAGGGGAAGATATCAGGGACGTGGTGAGGATACTTACAATAATTAAAAAAAAAAAAATCTCGGCCACAGTCAAAGCCATCAAAAGGCATGGCATGCCATCCAGTGCAGGGACATGCATGACATACCTCTTGGCTTGCAAGAATTGACCCCTGTGGTCAGTCAAAACAAATAAGAAGGGCTAAGGAGCACTCTGAAATGGAGATGCCATCAAAGGAAATGAAATTTAAGGAAAAAAAAAAAATTTGGGAAATTTAGAGACTATGAGAAAGTGGTCTGGGCCAAAATCAGGTGCAGCGCAAAGGACCAAAAGAGGCCAGAACTAACCTCACAGCTGTTGCAAATGCAGGGGAAAAATCAAGGAGGCAGACACAACTTGCAGGGGAAGATATCAGGGACGTGGTGAGGATACTTAAAATAATTTAAAAAAAAAAAAAATCTCGGCCACAGTCAAAGCCATCAAAAGGCATGGCATGCCATCCAGTGCAGGGACTTGCACCAAAGCTTGTCCCCTTGGTTCCCATTGAAATCGCAAGATTTCGTTTCCCGTCCCGAAAGGAAATGAAATTTCCTTTCGGGACGGGAAACGAAATCTTGCGACCCTGAAAAGAAAGGCTCACAAACACTCTGGAAAGAAGATATGATCAAAAGAAATGCAATTGAAAAAAACCCCCAAAATCCCAGAAAATGGGGAGATGAAATGACTACCAGAAAGTGGTCTGGGCAGAAATGAGGTGCAGTGCAAAGGACCAAAAGAGGCCAGAACTAACCTCACAGCTGTTGCAAAAGCAGGGGAAAAATCAAGGAGGCAGACACAACTTGGAGGGGAAGATATCAGGGACGTGGTGAGGATACTTACAATAATTAAAAAAAAAAAAAAATCTCGGCCACAGTCTAAGGCATCAAAAGGCATGGCATGCCATCCAGTGCAGGGACATGCATGACATACCTCTTGGCTTGCAAGAATTGATCCCTGCGGTAAGTCAAAACAAATAAGAAGGGCTAAGGAGCACTCTGAAATGGAGATGCCATCAATGGAAATGAAATTTAAGGAAAAAAAAAAAAAATTTGGGAAATTTAGAGACTACAAGAAAGTGGTCTGGGCCAAAATGAGGTGCAGTGCAAAGGACCAAAAGAGGCCAGAACTAACCTCACAGCTGTTGCAAATGCAGGGGAAAAATCAAGGAGGCAGACACAACTTGCAGGGGAAGATATCAGGGACGTGGTGAGGATACTTAAAATAATTAAAAAAAAAAAAAAAATCTCGGCCACAGTCTAAGGCATCAAAAGGCATGGCATGCCATCCAGTGCAGGGACATGCATGACATACCTCTTGGCTTGCAAGAATTGATCCCTGCGGTAAGTCAAAACAAATAAGAAGGGCTAAGGAGCACTCTGAAATGGAGATGCCATCAATGGAAATGAAATTTAAGGAAAAAAAAAAAAAATTTTGGGAAATTTAGAGACTACAAGAAAGTGGTCTGGGCCAAAATGAGGTGCAGTGCAAAGGACCAAAAGAGGCCAGAACTAACCTCACAGCTGTTGCAAATGCAGGGGAAAAATCAAGGAGGCAGACACAACTTGCAGGGGAAGATATCAGGGACGTGGTGAGGATACTTACAATAATTAAAAAAAAAAAAATCTCGGCCACAGTCAAAGCCATCAAAAGGCATGGCATGCCATCCAGAGCAGGGACATGCATGACATACCTCTTGGCTTGCAAGAATTGACCCCTGTGGTCAGTCAAAACAAATAAGAAGGGCTAAGGAGCACTCTGAAATGGAGATGCCATCAAAGGAAATGAAATTTAAGAAAAAAAAAAATATTTGGGAAATTTAGAGACTATGAGAAAGTGGTCTGGGCCAAAATCAGGTGCAGTGCAAAGGACCAAAAGAGGCCAGAACTAACCTCACAGCTGTTGCAAATGCAGGGGAAAAATCAAGGAGGCAGACACAACTTGCAGGGGAAGATATCAAGGACGTGGTGAGGATACTTAAAATAATTTAAAAAAAAAAAAAAATCTCGGCCACAGTCAAAGCCATCAAAAGGCATGGCATGCCATCCAGTGCAGGGACATGCACGACATACCTCTTGGCTTGCAAGAATTGATCCCTGCGGTAAGTCAAAACAAATAAGAAGGGCTAAGGAGCACTCTGAAATGGAGATGCCATCAATGGAAATGAAATTTAAGGAAAAAAAAAAAAAATTTGGGAAATTTAGAGACTACGAGAAAGTGGTCTGGGCCAAAAGGAGGTGCAGTGCAAAGGACCAAAAGAGGCCAGAACTAACCTCACAGCTGTTGCAAATGCAGGGGAAAAATCAAGGAGGCAGACACAACTTGCAGGGGAAGATATCAGGGACGTGGTGAGGATACTTAAAATAATTAAAAAAAAAAAAAAAATCTCGGCAACAGCCAAAGCCATCAAAAGGCATGGCATGCCATCCAGTGCAGGGACATGCATGACATACCTCTTGGCTTGCAAGAATTGATCCCTGCGGTAAGTCAAAACAAATAAGAAGGGCTAAGGAGCACTCTGAAATGGAGACGACATCAATGGAAATGAAATTAAAGGAAAAAAAAAAAAATTTGGTAAATTTAGGGACTACGAGAAAGTGGTCTGGGCAGAAATGAGGTGCAGTGCAAAGGACCAAAAGAGGCCAGAACTAACCTCACAGCTGTTGCAAATGCAGGGGAAAAATCAAGGAGGCAGACACAACTTGCAGGGGAAGATATCAGGGACGTGGTGAGGATACTTAAAATAATTTAAAAAAAAAAAAAATCTCGGCCACAGTCAAAGCCATCAAAAGGCATGGCATGCCATCCAGTGCAGGGACTTGCACCAAAGCTTGTCCCCTTGGTTCCCATTGAAATCGCAAGATTTCGTTTCCCGTCCCGAAAGGAAATGAAATTTCCTTTCGGGACGGGAAACGAAATCTTGCGAACCTGAAAAGAAAGGCTCACAAACACTCTGGAAAGAAGATATGATCAAAAGAAATGCAATTGAAAAAAACCCCCAAAATCCCAGAAAATGGGGAGATGAAATGACTACCAGAAAGTGGTCTGGGCAGAAATGAGGTGCAGTGCAAAGGACCAAAAGAGGCCAGAACTAACCTCACAGCTGTTGCAAATACAGGGGAAAAATCAAGGAGGCAGACACAACTTGGAGGGGAAGATATCAGGGACGTGGTGAGGATACTTACAATAATTAAAAAAAAAAAAAATCTCGGCCACAGTCAAAGCCATCAAAAGGCATGGCATGCCATCCAGTGCAGGGACATGCATGACATACCTCTTGGCTTGCAAGAATTGATCCCTGCGGTAAGTCAAAACAAATAAGAAGGGCTAAGGAGCACTCTGAAATGGAGACGCCATCAATGGAAATGAAATTAAAGGAAAAAAAAAAAAAAATTGGGAAATTTAGAGACTACGAGAAAGTGGTCTGGGCCAAAATGAGGTGCAGTGCAAAGGACCAAAAGAGGCCAGAACTAACCTCACAGCTGTTGCAAATGCAGGGGAAAAATCAAGGAGGCAGACACAACTTGCAGGGGAAGATATCAGGGACGTGGTGAGGATACTTACAATAATTAAAAAAAAAAAAATCTCGGCCACAGTCAAAGCCATCAAAAGGCATGGCATGCCATCCAGTGCAGGGACTTGCACCAAAGCTTGTCCCCTTGGTTCCCATTGAAATCGCAAGATTTCGTTTCCCGTCCCGAAAGGAAATGAAATTTCCTTTCGGGACGGGAAACGAAATCTTGCGAACCTGAAAAGAAAGGCTCACAAACACTCTGGAAAGAAGATATGATCAAAAGAAATGCAATTGAAAAAAACCCCCAAAATCCCAGAAAATGGGGAGATGAAATGACTACCAGAAAGTGGTCTGGGCAGAAATGAGGTGCAGTGCAAAGGACCAAAAGAGGCCAGAACTAACCTCACAGCTGTTGCAAATACAGGGGAAAAATCAAGGAGGCAGACACAACTTGGAGGGGAAGATATCAGGGACGTGGTGAGGATACTTACAATAATTAAAAAAAAAAAAAATCTCGGCCACAGTCAAAGCCATCAAAAGGCATGGCATGCCATCCAGTGCAGGGACATGCATGACATACCTCTTGGCTTGCAAGAATTGATCCCTGCGGTAAGTCAAAACAAATAAGAAGGGCTAAGGAGCACTCTGAAATGGAGACGCCATCAATGGAAATGAAATTAAAGGAAAAAAAAAAAAAAATTGGGAAATTTAGAGACTACGAGAAAGTGGTCTGGGCCAAAATGAGGTGCAGTGCAAAGGACCAAAAGAGGCCAGAACTAACCTCACAGCTGTTGCAAATGCAGGGGAAAAATCAAGGAGGCAGACACAACTTGCAGGGGAAGATATCAGGGACGTGGTGAGGATACTTACAATAATTAAAAAAAAAAAAATCTCGGCCACAGTCAAAGCCATCAAAAGGCATGGCATGCCATCCAGTGCAGGGACATGCATGACATACCTCTTGGCTTGCAAGAATTGACCCCTGTGGTCAGTCAAAACAAATAAGAAGGGCTAAGGAGCACTCTGAAATGGAGATGCCATCAAAGGAAATGAAATTTAAGGAAAAAAAAAAAATTTGGGAAATTTAGAGACTATGAGAAAGTGGTCTGGGCCAAAATCAGGTGCAGCGCAAAGGACCAAAAGAGGCCAGAACTAACCTCACAGCTGTTGCAAATGCAGGGGAAAAATCAAGGAGGCAGACACAACTTGCAGGGGAAGATATCAGGGACGTGGTGAGGATACTTAAAATAATTTAAAAAAAAAAAAAATCTCGGCCACAGTCAAAGCCATCAAAAGGCATGGCATGCCATCCAGTGCAGGGACTTGCACCAAAGCTTGTCCCCTTGGTTCCCATTGAAATCGCAAGATTTCGTTTCCCGTCCCGAAAGGAAATGAAATTTCCTTTCGGGACGGGAAACGAAATCTTGCGACCCTGAAAAGAAAGGCTCACAAACACTCTGGAAAGAAGATATGATCAAAAGAAATGCAATTGAAAAAAACCCCCAAAATCCCAGAAAATGGGGAGATGAAATGACTACCAGAAAGTGGTCTGGGCAGAAATGAGGTGCAGTGCAAAGGACCAAAAGAGGCCAGAACTAACCTCACAGCTGTTGCAAAAGCAGGGGAAAAATCAAGGAGGCAGACACAACTTGGAGGGGAAGATATCAGGGACGTGGTGAGGATACTTACAATAATTAAAAAAAAAAAAAAATCTCGGCCACAGTCTAAGGCATCAAAAGGCATGGCATGCCATCCAGTGCAGGGACATGCATGACATACCTCTTGGCTTGCAAGAATTGATCCCTGCGGTAAGTCAAAACAAATAAGAAGGGCTAAGGAGCACTCTGAAATGGAGATGCCATCAATGGAAATGAAATTTAAGGAAAAAAAAAAAAAATTTGGGAAATTTAGAGACTACAAGAAAGTGGTCTGGGCCAAAATGAGGTGCAGTGCAAAGGACCAAAAGAGGCCAGAACTAACCTCACAGCTGTTGCAAATGCAGGGGAAAAATCAAGGAGGCAGACACAACTTGCAGGGGAAGATATCAGGGACGTGGTGAGGATACTTAAAATAATTAAAAAAAAAAAAAAAATCTCGGCCACAGTCTAAGGCATCAAAAGGCATGGCATGCCATCCAGTGCAGGGACATGCATGACATACCTCTTGGCTTGCAAGAATTGATCCCTGCGGTAAGTCAAAACAAATAAGAAGGGCTAAGGAGCACTCTGAAATGGAGATGCCATCAATGGAAATGAAATTTAAGGAAAAAAAAAAAAAATTTTGGGAAATTTAGAGACTACAAGAAAGTGGTCTGGGCCAAAATGAGGTGCAGTGCAAAGGACCAAAAGAGGCCAGAACTAACCTCACAGCTGTTGCAAATGCAGGGGAAAAATCAAGGAGGCAGACACAACTTGCAGGGGAAGATATCAGGGACGTGGTGAGGATACTTACAATAATTAAAAAAAAAAAAATCTCGGCCACAGTCAAAGCCATCAAAAGGCATGGCATGCCATCCAGAGCAGGGACATGCATGACATACCTCTTGGCTTGCAAGAATTGACCCCTGTGGTCAGTCAAAACAAATAAGAAGGGCTAAGGAGCACTCTGAAATGGAGATGCCATCAAAGGAAATGAAATTTAAGAAAAAAAAAAATATTTGGGAAATTTAGAGACTATGAGAAAGTGGTCTGGGCCAAAATCAGGTGCAGTGCAAAGGACCAAAAGAGGCCAGAACTAACCTCACAGCTGTTGCAAATGCAGGGGAAAAATCAAGGAGGCAGACACAACTTGCAGGGGAAGATATCAAGGACGTGGTGAGGATACTTAAAATAATTTAAAAAAAAAAAAAATCTCGGCCACAGTCAAAGCCATCAAAAGGCATGGCATGCCATCCAGTGCAGGGACTTGCACCAAAGCTTGTCCCCTTGGTTCCCATTGAAATCGCAAGATTTCGTTTCCCGTCCCGAAAGGAAATGAAATTTCCTTTCGGGACGGGAAACGAAATCTTGCGACCCTGAAAAGAAAGGCTCACAAACACTCTGGAAAGAAGATATGATCAAAAGAAATGCAATTGAAAAAAACCCCCAAAATCCCAGAAAATGGGGAGATGAAATGACTACCAGAAAGTGGTCTGGGCAGAAATGAGGTGCAGTGCAAAGGACCAAAAGAGGCCAGAACTAACCTCACAGCTGTTGCAAAAGCAGGGGAAAAATCAAGGAGGCAGACACAACTTGCAGGGGAAGATATCAGGGACGTGGTGAGGATACTTACAATAATTAAAAAAAAAAAAAATCTCGGCCACAGTCAAAGCCATCAAAAATCATGGCATGCCATCCAGTGCAGGGACATGCATGACATACCTCTTGGCTTGCAAGAATTGATCCCTGCGGTAAGTCAAAACAAATAAGAAGGGCTAAGGAGCACTCTGAAATGGAGATGCCATCAATGGAAATGAAATTTAAGGAAAAAAAAAAAAAAATTTGGGAAATTTAGAGACTACGAGAAAGTGGTCTGGGCCAAAATGAGGTGCAGTGCAAAGGACCAAAAGAGGCCAGAACTAACCTCACAGCTGTTGCAAATGCAGGGGAAAAATCAAGGAGGCAGACACAACTTGCAGGGGAAGATATCAGGGACGTGGTGAGGATACTTAAAATAATTAAAAAAAAAAAAAAAATCTCGGCCACAGTCAAAGCCATCAAAAGGCATGGCATGCCATCCAGTGCAGGGACTTGCACCAAAGCTTGTCCTCTTGGTTCCCATTGAAATCGCAAGATTTCGTTTCCCGTCCCGAAAGGAAATGAAATTTCCTTTCGGGACGGGAAACGAAATCTTGCGACCCTGAAAAGAAAGGCTCACAAACACTCTGGAAAGAAGATATGATCAAAAGAAATGCAAATGAAAAAAACCCCCAAAATCCCAGAAAATGGGGAGATGAAATGACTACCAGAAAGTGGTCTGGGCAGAAATGAGGTGCAGTGCAAAGGACCAAAAGAGGCCAGAACTAACCTCACAGCTGTTGCAAATACAGGGGAAAAATCAAGGAGGCAGACACAACTTGGAGGGGAAGATATCAGGGACGTGGTGAGGATACTTACAATAATTTAAAAAAAAAAAAATCTCGGCCACAGTCAAAGCCATCAAAAGGCATGGCATGCCATCCAGTGCAGGGACATGCATGACATACCTCTTGGCTTGCAAGAATTGACCCCTGCGGTCAGTCAAAGCAAAAAAGAAGGGCTAAGGAGCACTCTGAAATGGAGATGCCATCAATGGAAATGAAATTTAAGGAAAAAAAAAAAAAAAATTGGTAAATTTAGAGACTACGAGAAAGTGGTCTGGGCAGAAATGAGGTGCAGTGCAAAGGACCAAAAGAGGCCAGAACTAACCTCACAGCTGTTGCAAATGCAGGGGAAAAATCAAGGAGGCAGACACAACCTGCAGGGGAAGATATCAGGGACGTGGTGAGGATACCTAAAATAATTTAAAAAAAAAAAAAAAAATCTCGGCCACAGTCAAAGCCATCAAAAGGCATGGCATGCCATCCAGTGCAGGGACTTGCCCCAAAGCTTGTCCTCTTGGTTCCCATTGAAATCGCAAGATTTCGTTTCCCGTCCCGAAAGGAAATGAAATTTCCTTTCGGGACGGGAAACGAAATCTTGCGACCCTGAAAAGAAAGGCTCACAAACACTCTGGATAGAAGATATGATCAAAAGAAATGCAATTGAAAAAAACCCCCAAAATCCCAGAAAATGGGGAGATGAAATGACTACCAGAAAGTGGTCTGGGCAAAAATGAGGTGCAGTGCAAAGGACCAAAAGAGGCCAGAACTAACCTCACAGCTGTTGCAAATGCAGGGGAAAAATCAAGGAGGCAGACACAACTTGCAGGGGAAGATATCAGGGACGTGGTGAGGATACTTAAAATAATTAAAAAAAAAAAAAAAATCTCGGCCACAGTCTAAGGCATCAAAAGGCATGGCATGCCATCTAGTGCAGGGACATGCATGACATACCTCTTGGCTTGCAAGAATTGATCCCTGCGGTAAGTCAAAACAAATAAGAAGGGCTAAGGAGCACTCTGAAATGGAGATGCCATCAATGGAAATGAAATTGAAGGAAAAAAAAAAAAAAAATTGGGAAATTTAGAGACTACGAGAAAGTGGTCTGGGCAGAAATGAGGTGCAGTGCAAAGGACCAAAAGAGGCCAGAACTAACCTCACAGCTGTTGCAAATGCAGGGGAAAAATCAAGGAGGCAGACACAACCTGCAGGGGAAGATATCAGGGACGTGGTGAGGGTACCTAAAATAATTTAAAAAAAAAAAAAAAATCTCGGCTACAGTCAAAGCCATCAAAAGGCATGGCATGCCATCCAGTGCAGGGACTTGCACCAAAGCTTGTCCCCTTGGTTCCCATTGAAATCGCAAGATTTCGTTTCCCGTCCCGAAAGGAAATTTCATTTCCTTTCGGGACGGGAAACGAAATCTTGCGACCCTGAAAAGAAAGGCTCACAAACACTCTGGAAAGAAGATATGATCAAAAGAAACGCAATTGAAAAAAACCCCCAAAATCCCAGAAAATGGGGAGATGAAATGACTACGAGAAGGTGGTCTGGGCAGAAATGAGGTGCAGTGCAAAGGACCAAAAGAGGCCAGAACTAACCTCACAGCTGTTGCAAAAGCAGGGGAAAAATCAAGGAGGCAGACACAACTTGCAGGGGAAGATATCAGGGACGTGGTTAGGATACTTACAATAATTAAAAAAAAAAAAAATCTGGGCCACAGTCAAAGCCATCAAAAGGCATGGCATGCCATCCAGTGCAGGGACATGCATGACATACCTCTTGGCTTGCAAGAATTGATCCCTGCAGTAAGTCAAAACAAATAAGAAGGGCTAAGGAGCACTCTGAAATGGAGATGCCATCAATGGAAATGAAATTTAAGGAAAAAAAAAAAAAATTTGGGAAATTTAGAGACTACGAGAAAGTGGTCTGGGCCAAAATGAGGTGCAGTGCAAAGGACCAAAAGAGGCCAGAACTAACATCACAGCTGTTGCAAATGCAGGGGAAAAATCAAGGAGGCAGACACAACTTGCAGGGGAAGATATCAGGGACGTGGTGAGGATACCTAAAATAATTTAAAAAAAAAAAAAAAATCTCGGCCACAGTCAAAGCCATCAAAAGGCATGGCATGCCATCCAGTGCAGGGACATGCATGACATACCTCTTGGCTTGCAAGAATTGATCCCTGCGGTAAGTCAAAACAAATAAGAAGGGCTAAGGAGCACTCTGAAATGGAGATGCCATCAATGGAAATGAAATTTAAGGGAAAAAAAAAAAAATTTGGGAAATTTAGAGACTACGAGAAAGTGGTCTGGGCCAAAATGAGGTGCAGTGCAAAGGACCAAAAGAGGCCAGAACTAACCTCACAGCTGTTGCAAATGCAGGGGAAAAATCAAGGAGGCAGACACAACTTGCAGGGGAAGATATCAGGGAGGTGGTGAGGATACTTAAAATAATTAAAAAAAAAAAAAAAATCTCGGCCACAGTCTAAGGCATCAAAAGGCATGGCATGCCATCCAGTGCAGGGACATGCATGACATACCTCTTGGCTTGCAAGAATTGATCCCTGCGGTAAGTCAAAACAAATAAGAAGGGCTAAGGAGCACTCTGAAATGGAGATGCCATCAATGGAAATGAAATTTAAGGAAAAAAAAAAAAAATTTGGTAAATTTAGAGACTACGAGAAAGTGGTCTGGGCCAAAATGAGGTGCAGTGCAAAGGACCAAAAGAGGCCAGAACTAACCTCACAGCTGTTGCAAAAGCAGGGGAAAAATCAAGGAGGCAGACACAACTTGCAGGGGAAGATATCAGGGACGTGGCGAGGATACTTAAAATAATTAAAAAAAAAAAAAAAATCTCGGCCACAGTCAAAGCCATCAAAAGGCATGGCATGCCATCCAGTGCAGGGACATGCATGACATACCTCTTGGCTTGCAAGAATTGATCCCTGCGGTAAGTCAAAACAAATAAGAAGGGCTAAGGAGCACTCTGAAATGGAGATGCCATCAATAGAAATGAAATTTAAGGAAAAAAAAAAAAAATTTGGTAAATTTAGAGACTACCAGAAAGTGGTCTGGGCAGAAATGAGGTGCAGTGCAAAGGACCAAAAGAGGCCAGAACTAACCTCACAGCTGTTGCAAAAGCAGGGGAAAAATCAAGGAGGCAGACACAACTTGCAGGGGAAGATATCAGGGACGTGGTTAGGATACTTACAATAATTAAAAAAAAAAAAAATCTGGGCCACAGTCAAAGCCATCAAAAGGCATGGCATGCCATCCAGTGCAGGGACATGCATGACATACCTCTTGGCTTGCAAGAATTGATCCCTGCGGTAAGTCAAAACAAATAAGAAGGGCTAAGGAGCACTCTGAAATGGAGATGCCATCAATGGAAATGAAATTTAAGGAAAAAAAAAAAAAATTTGGGAAATTTAGAGACTACGAGAAAGTGGTCTGGGCCAAAATGAGGTGCAGTGCAAAGGACCAAAAGAGGCCAGAACTAACATCACAGCTGTTGCAAATGCAGGGGAAAAATCAAGGAGGCAGACACAACTTGCAGGGGAAGATATCAGGGACGTGGTGAGGATACCTAAAATAATTTAAAAAAAAAAAAAAAATCTCGGCCACAGTCAAAGCCATCAAAAGGCATGGCATGCCATCCAGTGCAGGGACATGCATGACATACCTCTTGGCTTGCAAGAATTGATCCCTGCGGTAAGTCAAAACAAATAAGAAGGGCTAAGGAGCACTCTGAAATGGAGATGCCATCAATGGAAATGAAATTTAAGGAAAAAAAAAAAAAATTTGGTAAATTTAGGGACTACGAGAAAGTGGTCTGGGCAGAAATGAGGTGCAGTGCAAAGGACCAAAAGAGGCCAGAACTAACCTCACAGCTGTTGCAAATGCAGGGGAAAAATCAAGGAGGCAGACACAACTTGCAGTGGAAGATATCATGGACGTGGTGAGGATACTTAAAATAATTAAAAAAAAAAAAAAATCTCGGCCACAGTCTAAGGCATCAAAAGGCATGGCATGCCATCCAGTGCAGGGACATGCATGACATACCTATTGGCTTGCAAGAATTGATCCCTGCGGTAAGTCAAAACAAATAAGAAGGGCTAAGGAGCACTCTGAAATGGAGATGCCATCAAAGGAAATGAAATTGAAGGAAAAAAAAAAAAAATTTGGGAAATTTGGAGTCAATGAGAAAGTGGTCTGGGCAGAAATGAGGTGCAGTGCAAAGGACCAAAAGAGGCCAGAACTAACCTCACAGCTGTTGCAAAAGCAGGGGAAAAATCAAGGAGGCAGACACAACTTGCAGGGGAAGATATCAGGGAGGTGGTGAGGATACTTAAAATAATTTTAAAAAAAAAAAAAAATCTCGGCCACAGTCAAAGCCATCAAAAGGCATGGCATGCCATCCAGTGCAGGGACATGCATGACATACCTCTTGGCTTGCAAGAATTGATCCCTGCGGTAAGTCAAAACAAATAAGAAGGGCTAAGGAGCACTCTGAAATGGAGACGCCATCAAAGGAAATGAAATTTAAGGAAAAAAAAAAAAAATTTGGGAAATTTAGAGTCAATGAGAAAGTGGTCTGGGCCAAAATGAGGTGCAGTGCAAAGGACCAAAAGAGGCCAGAACTAACCTCACAGCTGTTGCAAATGCAGGGGAAAAATCAAGGAGGCAGACACAACTTGCAGGGGAAGATATCAGGGACGTGGTGAGGATACTTAAAATAATTAAAAAAAAAAAAAAAATCTCGGCCACAGTCTAAGGCATCAAAAGGCATGGCATGCCATCCAGTGCAGGGACATGCATGACATACCTCTTGGCTTGCAAGAATTGATCCCTGCGGTAAGTCAAAACAAATAAGAAGGGCTAAGGAGCACTCTGAAATGGAGATGCCATCAATGGAAATGAAATTTAAGGAAAAAAAAAAAAATTTGGTAAATTTAGAGACTACGAGAAAGTGGTCTGGGCAGAAATGAGGTGCAGTGCAAAGGACCAAAAGAGGCCAGAACTAACCTCACAGCTGTTGCAAATGCAGGGGAAAAATCAAGGAGGCAGACACAACTTGCAGGGGAAGATATCAGGGACGTGGTGAGGATACTTACAATAATTTAAAAAAAAAAAAATCTCGGCCACAGTCAAAGCCATCAAAAGGCATGGCATGCCATCCAGTGCAGGGACATGCATGACATACCTCTTGGCTTGCAAGAATTGATCCCTGCAGTAAGTCAAAACAAATAAGAAGGGCTAAGGAGCACTCTGAAATGGAGATGCCATCAAAGGAAATGAAATTTAAGGGAAAAAAAAAAAAAATTTGGGAAATTTAGAGTCAATGAGAAAGTGGTCTGGGCAGAAATGAGGTGCAGTGCAAAGGACCAAAAGAGGCCAGAACTAACCTCACAGCTGTTTCAAATGCAGGGGAAAAATCAAGGAGGCAGACACAACTTGCAGGGGAAGATATCAGGGACGTGGTGAGGATACTTAAAATAATTTAAAAAAAAAAAAATCTCGGCCACAGTCAAAGCCATCAAAAGGCATGGCATGCCATCCAGTGCAGGGACATGCACGACATACCTCTTGGCTTGCAAGAATTGACCCCTGCGGTAAGTCAAAACAAATAAGAAGGGCTAAGGAGCACTCTGAAATGGAGACGCCATCAAAGGAAATGAAATTGAAGGAAAAAAAAAAAAAATTTGGGAAATTTAGAGTCAATGAGAAAGTGGTCTGGGCCAAAATGAGGTGCAGTGCAAAGGACCAAAAGAGGCCAGAACTAACCTCACAGCTGTTGCAAATGCAGGGGAAAAATCAAGGAGGCAGACACAACTTGCAGGGGAAGATATCAGGGACGTGGTGAGGATACTTACAATAATTTAAAAAAAAAAAAAAATCTCGGCCACAGTCAAAGCCATCAAAAGGCACGGCATGCCATCCAGTGCAGGGACATGCATGACATACCTCTTGGCTTGCAAGAATTGATCCCTGCGGTAAGTCAAAACAAATAAGAAGGGCTAAGGAGCACTCTGAAATGGAGATGCCATCAAAGGAAATGAAATTTAAGGAAAAAAAAAAAAAATTTGGGAAATTTAGAGTCAATGAGAAAGTGGTCTGGGCCAAAATGAGGTGCAGTGCAAAGGACCAAAAGAGGCCAGAACTAACCTCACAGCTGTTGCAAAAGCAGGGGAAAAATCAAGGAGGCAGACACAACTTGCAGGGGAAGATATCAGGGAGGTGGTGAGGATACTTAAAATAATTAAAAAAAAAAAAAAAATCTCGGCCACAGTCAAAGCCATCAAAAGGCATGGCATGCCATCCAGTGCAGGGACTTGCACCAAAGCTTGTCCCCTTGGTTCCCATCGAAATCGCAAGATTTCGTTTCCCGTCCCGAAAGGAAATGAAATTTCCTTTCGGGACGGGAAACGAAATCTTGCAACCCTGAAAAGAAAGGCTCACAAACACTCTGGAAAGAAGATATGATCAAAAGAAATGCAATTGAAAAAAACCCCCAAAATCCCAGAAAATGGGGAGATGAAATGACTACCAGAAAGTGGTCTGGGCAGAAATGAGGTGCAGTGCAAAGGACCAAAAGAGGCCAGAACTAACCTCACAGCTGTTGCAAATGCAGGGGAAAAATCAAGGAGGCAGACACAACTTGCAGGGGAAGATATCAGGGACGTGGTGAGGATACTTACAATAATTAAAAAAAAAAAAAATCTCGGCCACAGTCTAAGGCATCAAAAGGCATGGCATGCCATCCAGTGCAGGGACATGCATGACATACCTCTTGGCTTGCAAGAATTGATCCCTGCGGTAAGTCAAAACAAATAAGAAGGGCTAAGGAGCATTCTGAAATGGAGATGCCATCAATGGAAATGAAATTTAAGGAAAAAAAAAAAAAAATTTGGGAAATTTAGAGACTACGAGAAAGTGGTCTGGGCAGAAATGAGGTGCAGTGCAAAGGACCAAAAGAGGCCAGAACTAACCTCACAGCTGTTGCAAAAGCAGGGGAAAAATCAAGGAGGCAGACACAACTTGCAGGGGAAGATATCAGGGACGTGGTGAGGATACTTAAATAATTTAAAAAAAAAAAAAAAATCTCGGCCACAGTCAAAGCCATCAAAAGGCATGGCATGCCATCCAGTGCAGGGACATGCATGACATACCTCTTGGCTTGCAAGAATTGACCCCTGCGGTAAGTCAAAACAAATAAGAAGGGCTAAGGAGCACTCTGAAATGGAGATGCCATCAAAGGAAATGAAATTTAAGGAAAAAAAAAAAAAATTTGGAAAATTTAGAGTCAATGAGAAAGTGGTCTGGGCCAAAATGAGGTGCAGTGCAAAGGACCAAAAGAGGCCAGAACTAACCTCACAGCTGTTGCAAAAGCAGGGGAAAAATCAAGGAGGCAGACACAACTTGCAGGGGAAGATATCAGGGACGTGGTGAGGATACTTAAAATAATTAAAAAAAAAAAAAATCTGGGCCACAGTCAAAGCCATCAAAAGGCATGGCATGCCATCCAGTGCAGGGACTTGCACCAAAGCTTGTCCCCTTGGTTCCCATTGAAATCGCAAGATTTCGTTTCCCGTCCCGAAAGGAAATGAAATTTCCTTTCGGGACGGGAAACGAAATCTTGCGACCCTGAAAAGAAAGGCTCACAAACACTCTGGAAAGAAGATATGATCAAAAGAAATGCAATTGAAAAAAACCCCCAAAATCCCAGAAAATGGGGAGATGAAATGACTACCAGAAAGTGGTCTGGGCAGAAATGAGGTGCAGTGCAAAGGACCAAAAGAGGCCAGAACTAACCTCACAGCTGTTGCAAAAGCAGGGGAAAAATCAAGGAGGCAGACACAACTTGCAGGGGAAGATATCAGGGACGTGGTGAGGATACTTACAATAATTTAAAAAAAAAAAAATCTCGGCCACAGTCAAAGCCATCAAAAGGCATGGCATGCCATCCAGTGCAGGGACATGCATGACATACCTCTTGGCTTGCAAGAATTGATCCCTGCGGTAAGTCAAAACAAATAAGAAGGGCTAAGGAGCACTCTGAAATGGAGATGCCATCAAAGGAAATGAAATTGAAGGAAAAAAAAAAAAAATTTGGGAAATTTAGAGTCAATGAGAAAGTGGTCTGGGCAGAAATGAGGTGCAGTGCAAAGGACCAAAAGAGGCCAGAACTAACCTCACAGCTGTTGCAAAAGCAGGGGAAAAATCAAGGAGGCAGACACAACTTGCAGGGGAAGATATCAGGGACGTGGTGAGGATACTTAAAATAATTAAAAAAAAAAAAAAATCTCGGCCACAGTCTAAGGCATCAAAAGGCATGTCATGCCATCCAGAGCAGGGACATGCATGACATACCTCTTGGCTTGCAAGAATTGACCCCTGCGGTAAGTCAAAACAAATAAGAAGGGCTAAGGAGCACTCTGAAATGGAGATGCCATCAAAGGAAATGAAATTGAAGGAAAAAAAAAAAAATTTGGGAAATTTAGAGTCAATGAGAAAGTGGTCTGGGCAGAAATGAGGTGCAGTGCAAAGGACCAAAAGAGGCCAGAACTAACCTCACAGCTGTTGCAAAAGCAGGGGAAAAATCAAGGAGGCAGACAAAACTTTGAGGGGAAGATATCAGGGACGTGGTGAGGATACTTACAATAATTTAAAAAAAAAAAAAAATCTCGGCCACAGTCAAAGCCATCAAAAGGCATGGCATGCCATCCAGTGCAGGGACTTGCACCAAAGCTTGTCCCCTTGGTTCCCATTGAAATCGCAAGATTTTGTTTCCCGTCCCGAAAGGAAATTTCATTTCCTTTTGGGACGGGAAACGAAATCTTGCGACCCTGAAAAGAAAGGCTCACAAACACTCTGGAAAGAAGATATGATCAAAAGAAATGCAATTGAAAAAACCCCCAAAATCCCAGAAAATGGGGAGATGAAATGACTTCCAGAAAGTGGTCTGGGCAGAAATGAGGTGCAGTGCAAAGGACCAAAAGAGGCCAGAACTAACCGCACAGTTGTTGCAAAAGCAGGGGAAAAATCAAGGAGGCAGACACAACTTGCAGGGGAAGATATCAGGGACGTGGTGAGGATACCTAAAATAATTAAAAAAAAAAAAAAAATCTCGGCCACAGTCAAAGCCATCAAAAGGCATGGCATGCCATCCAGTGCCGGGACATGCATGACATACCTCTTGGCTTGCAAGAATTGACCCCTGCGGTAAGTCAAAACAAATAAGAAGGGCTAAGGAGCACTCTGAAATGGAGATGCCATCAAAGGAAATGAAATTGAAGGAAAAAAAAAAATATTTGGGAAATTTAGAGTCTATGAGAAAGTGGTCTGGGCAGAAATGAGGTGCAGTGCAAAGGACCAAAAGAGGCCAGAACTAACCTCACAGCTGTTGCAAAAGCAGGGGAAAAATCAAGGAGGCAGACACAACTTGCAGGGGAAGATATCAGGGACGTGGTGAGGATACTGAAAATAATTAAAAAAAAAAAAAAACTCGGCCACAGTCAAAGCCATCAAAAGGCATGGCATGCCATCCAGTGCAGGTACATGCACAACATACCTCTTGGCTTGCAAGAATTGATCCCTGCGGTAAGTCAAAACAAATAAGAAGGACTAAGGAGCACTCTGAAATGGAGATGCCATCAATGGAAATGAAATTTAAGGGAAAAAAAAAAAAAAATTTGGTAAATTTAGAGACTACGAGAAAGTGGTCTGGGCAGAAATGAGGTGCAGTGCAAAGGACCAAAAGAGGCCAGAACTAACCTCACAGCTGTTGCAAAAGCAGGGGAAAAATCAAGGAGGCAGACACAACTTGCAGGGGAAGATATCAAGGACGTGGTGAGGATACTTAAAATAATTTAAAAAAAAAAAAAAATCTCGGCCACAGTCAAAGCCATCAAAAGGCATGGCATGCCATCCAGTGCAGGGACTTGCACCAAAGCTTGTCCCCTTGGTTCCCATTGAAATCGCAAGATTTCGTTTCCCGTCCCGAAAGGAAATGAAATTTCCTTTCGGGACGGGAAACGAAATCTTGCGACCCTGAAAAGAAAGGCTCACAAACACTCTGGAAAGAAGATATGATCAAAAGAAATGCAATTGAAAAAAACCCCAAAATCCCAGAAAATGGGGAGATGAAATGACTTCCAGAAAGTGGTCTGGGCAGAAATGAGGTGCAGTGCAAAGGACCAAAAGAGGCCAGAACTAACCGCACAGTTGTTGCAAAAGCAGGGGAAAAATCAAGGAGGCAGACACAACTTGCAGGGGAAGATATCAGGGACGTGGTGAGGATACCTAAAATAATTAAAAAAAAAAAAAAAATCTCGGCCACAGTCAAAGCCATCAAAAGGCATGGCATGCCATCCAGTGCCGGGACATGCATGACATACCTCTTGGCTTGCAAGAATTGACCCCTGCGGTAAGTCAAAACAAATAAGAAGGGCTAAGGAGCACTCTGAAATGGAGATGCCATCAAAGGAAATGAAATTGAAGGAAAAAAAAAAATATTTGGGAAATTTAGAGTCTATGAGAAAGTGGTCTGGGCAGAAATGAGGTGCAGTGCAAAGGACCAAAAGAGGCCAGAACTAACCTCACAGCTGTTGCAAAAGCAGGGGAAAAATCAAGGAGGCAGACACAACTTGCAGGGGAAGATATCAGGGACGTGGTGAGGATACTGAAAATAATTAAAAAAAAAAAAAAACTCGGCCACAGTCAAAGCCATCAAAAGGCATGGCATGCCATCCAGTGCAGGTACATGCACAACATACCTCTTGGCTTGCAAGAATTGATCCCTGCGGTAAGTCAAAACAAATAAGAAGGACTAAGGAGCACTCTGAAATGGAGATGCCATCAATGGAAATGAAATTTAAGGGAAAAAAAAAAAAAAATTTGGTAAATTTAGAGTCAATGAGAAAGTGGTCTGGGCAGAAATGAGGTGCAGTGCAAAGGACCAAAAGAGGCCAGAACTAACCTCACAGCTGTTGCAAAAGCAGGGGAAAAATCAAGGAGGCAGACACAACTTGCAGGGGAAGATATCAAGGACGTGGTGAGGATACTTAAAATAATTTAAAAAAAAAAAAAAATCTCGGCCACAGTCAAAGCCATCAAAAGGCATGGCATGCCATCCAGTGCAGGGACTTGCACCAAAGCTTGTCCCCTTGGTTCCCATTGAAATCGCAAGATTTCGTTTCCCGTCCCGAAAGGAAATGAAATTTCCTTTCGGGACGGGAAACGAAATCTTGCGACCCTGAAAAGAAAGGCTCACAAACACTCTGGAAAGAAGATATGATCAAAAGAAATGCAATTGAAAAAAACCCCCAAAATCCCAGAAAATGGGGAGATGAAATGACTACCAGAAAGTGGTCTGGGCAGAAATGAGGTGCAGTGCAAAGGACCAAAAGAGGCCAGAACTAACCTCACAGCTGTTGCAAAAGCAGGGGAAAAATCAAGGAGGCAGACACAACTTGCAGGGGAAGATATCAGGGACGTGGTGAGGATACTTAAAATAATTAAAAAAAAAAAAAAATCTCGGCCACAGTCAAAGCCATCAAAAGGCATGGCATGCCATCCAGTGCAGGGACATGCATGACATACCTCTTGGCTTGCAAGAATTGATCCCTGCGGTAAGTCAAAACAAATAAGAAGGGCTAAGGAGCACTCTGAAATGGAGATGCCATCAAAGGAAATGAAATTGAAGGAAAAAAAAAAAAAATTTGGGAAATTTAGAGTCAATGAGAAAGTGGTCTGGGCAGAAATGAGGTGCAGTGCAAAGGACCAAAAGAGGCCAGAACTAACCTCACAGCTGTTGCAAAAGCAGGGGAAAAATCAAGGAGGCAGACACAACTTGCAGGGGAAGATATCAGGGACGTGGTGAGGATACTTACAATAATTTAAAAAAAAAAAAATCTCGGCCACAGTCAAAGCCATCAAAAGGCATGGCATGCCATCCAGTGCAGGGACATGCATGACATACCTCTTGGCTTGCAAGAATTGATCCCTGCGGTAAGTCAAAACAAATAAGAAGGGCTAAGGAGCACTCTGAAATGGAGATGCCATCAAAGGAAATGAAATTTAAGGAAAAAAAAAAAAATTTGGGAAATTTAGAGTCAATGAGAAAGTGGTCTGGGCAGAAATGAGGTGCAGTGCAAAGGACCAAAAGAGGCCAGAACTAACCTCACAGCTGTTGCAAAAGCAGGGGAAAAATCAAGGAGGCAGACACAACTTGCAGGGGAAGATATCAGGGACGTGGTGAGGATACCTAAAATAATTAAAAAAAAAAAAAAAATCTCGGCCACAGTCTAAGGCATCAAAAGGCATGTCATGCCATCCAGAGCAGGGACATGCATGACATACCTCTTGGCTTGCAAGAATTGACCCCTGCGGTAAGTCAAAACAAATAAGAAGGGCTAAGGAGCACTCTGAAATGGAGATGCCATCAAAGGAAATGAAATTGAAGGAAAAAAAAAAAAATTTGGGAAATTTAGAGTCAATGAGAAAGTGGTCTGGGCAGAAATGAGGTGCAGTGCAAAGGACCAAAAGAGGCCAGAACTAACCTCACAGCTGTTGCAAAAGCAGGGGAAAAATCAAGGAGGCAGACAAAACTTTGAGGGGAAGATATCAGGGACGTGGTGAGGATACTTACAATAATTTAAAAAAAAAAAAAAATCTCGGCCACAGTCAAAGCCATCAAAAGGCATGGCATGCCATCCAGTGCAGGGACTTGCACCAAAGCTTGTCCCCTTGGTTCCCATTGAAATCGCAAGATTTCGCTTCCCGTCCCGAAAGGAAATGAAATTTCCTTTCGGGACGGGAAACGAAATCTTGCGACCCTGAAAAGAAAGGCTCACAAACACTCTGGAAAGAAGATATGATCAAAAGAAATGCAATTGAAAAAAACCCCCAAAATCCCAGAAAATGGGGAGATGAAATGACTACCAGAAAGTGGTCTGGGCAGAAATGATGTGCAGTGCAAAGGACCAAAAGAGGCCAGAACTAACCTCACAGCTGTTGCAAAAGCAGGGGAAAAATCAAGGAGGCAGACACAACTTGCAGGGGAAGATATCAGGGACGTGGTGAGGATACTTACAATAATTTAAAAAAAAAAAAATCTCGGCCACAGTCAAAGCCATCAAAAGGCATGGCATGCCATCCAGTGCAGGGACATGCATGACATACCTCTTGGCTTGCAAGAATTGATCCCTGCGGTAAGTCAAAACAAATAAGAAGGGCTAAGGAGCACTCTGAAATGGAGATGCCATCAAAGGAAATGAAATTTAAGGAAAAAAAAAAAAATTTGGGAAATTTAGAGTCAATGAGAAAGTGGTCTGGGCAGAAATGAGGTGCAGTGCAAAGGACCAAAAGAGGCCAGAACTAACCTCACAGCTGTTGCAAAAGCAGGGGAAAAATCAAGGAGGCAGACACAACTTGCAGGGGAAGATATCAGGGACGTGGTGAGGATACTTAAAATAATTAAAAAAAAAAAAAAAATCTCGGCCACAGTCAAAGCCATCAAAAGGCATGGCATGCCATCCAGAGCAGGGACATGCATGACATACCTCTTGGCTTGCAAGAATTGACCCCTGCGGTAAGTCAAAACAAATAAGAAGGGCTAAGGAGCACTCTGAAATGGAGATGCCATCAAAGGAAATGAAATTGAAGGAAAAAAAAAAAAATTTGGGAAATTTAGAGTCAATGAGAAAGTGGTCTGGGCAGAAATGAGGTGCAGTGCAAAGGACCAAAAGAGGCCAGAACTAACCTCACAGCTGTTGCAAAAGCAGGGGAAAAATCAAGGAGGCAGACAAAACTTTGAGGGGAAGATATCAGGGACGTGGTGAGGATACTTACAATAATTTAAAAAAAAAAAAAAATCTCGGCCACAGTCAAAGCCATCAAAAGGCATGGCATGCCATCCAGTGCAGGGACTTGCACCAAAGCTTGTCCCCTTGGTTCCCATTGAAATCGCAAGATTTCGTTTCCCGTCCCGAAAGGAAATTTCATTTCCTTTCGGGACGGGAAACGAAATCTTGCGACCCTGAAAAGAAAGGCTCACAAACACTCTGGAAAGAAGATATGATCAAAAGAAATGCAATTGAAAAAAACCCCAAAATCCCAGAAAATGGGGAGATGAAATGACTTCCAGAAAGTGGTCTGGGCAGAAATGAGGTGCAGTGCAAAGGACCAAAAGAGGCCAGAACTAACCGCACAGTTGTTGCAAAAGCAGGGGAAAAATCAAGGAGGCAGACACAACTTGCAGGGGAAGATATCAGGGACGTGGTGAGGATACCTAAAATAATTAAAAAAAAAAAAAAATCTCGGCCACAGTCAAAGCCATCAAAAGGCATGGCATGCCATCCAGTGCAGGGACATGCATGACATACCTCTTGGCTTGCAAGAATTGACCCCTGCGGTAAGTCAAAACAAATAAGAAGGGCTAAGGAGCACTCTGAAATGGAGATGCCATCAAAGGAAATGAAATTGAAGGAAAAAAAAAAAAAATTTGGGAAATTTAGAGTCTATGAGAAAGTGGTCTGGGCAGAAATGAGGTGCAGTGCAAAGGACCAAAAGAGGCCAGAACTAACCTCACAGCTGTTGCAAAAGCAGGGGAAAAATCAAGGAGGCAGACACAACTTGCAGGGGAAGATATCAGGGACGTGGTGAGGATACTGAAAATAAGTAAAAAAAAAAAAAAACTCGGCCACAGTCAAAGCCATCAAAAGGCATGGCATGCCATCCAGTGCAGGTACATGCACAACATACCTCTTGGCTTGCAAGAATTGATCCCTGCGGTAAGTCAAAACAAATAAGAAGGACTAAGGAGCACTCTGAAATGGAGATGCCATCAATGGAAATGAAATTTAAGGAAAAAAAAAAAAAAAATTTGGTAAATTTAGAGACTACCAGAAAGTGGTCTGGGCAGAAATGAGGTGCAGTGCAAAGGACCAAAAGAGGCCAGAACTAACCTCACAGCTGTTGCAAAAGCAGGGGAAAAATCAAGGAGGCAGACACAACTTGCAGGGGAAGATATCAGGGACGTGGTGAGGATACTTAAAATAATTAAAAAAAAAAAAAATCTGGGCCACAGTCAAAGCCATCAAAAGGCATGGCATGCCATCCAGTGCAGGGACTTGCACCAAAGCTTGTCCCCTTGGTTCCCATTGAAATCGCAAGATTTCGTTTCCCGTCCCGAAAGGAAATGAAATTTCCTTTCGGGACGGGAAACGAAATCTTGCGACCCTGAAAAGAAAGGCTCACAAACACTCTGGAAAGAAGATATGATCAAAAGAAATGCAATTGAAAAAAACCCCCAAAATCCCAGAAAATGGGGAGATGAAATGACTACCAGAAAGTGGTCTGGGCAGAAATGATGTGCAGTGCAAAGGACCAAAAGAGGCCAGAACTAACCTCACAGCTGTTGCAAAAGCAGGGGAAAAATCAAGGAGGCAGACACAACTTGCAGGGGAAGATATCAGGGACGTGGTGAGGATACTTACAATAATTTAAAAAAAAAAAAATCTCGGCCACAGTCAAAGCCATCAAAAGGCATGGCATGCCATCCAGTGCAGGGACATGCATGACATACCTCTTGGCTTGCAAGAATTGATCCCTGCGGTAAGTCAAAACAAATAAGAAGGACTAAGGAGCACTCTGAAATGGAGATGCCATCAATGGAAATGAAATTTAAGGAAAAAAAAAAAAAAAATTTGGTAAATTTAGAGACTACCAGAAAGTGGTCTGGGCAGAAATGAGGTGCAGTGCAAAGGACCAAAAGAGGCCAGAACTAACCTCACAGCTGTTGCAAAAGCAGGGGAAAAATCAAGGAGGCAGACACAACTTGCAGGGGAAGATATCAGGGACGTGGTGAGGATACTTAAAATAATTAAAAAAAAAAAAAATCTGGGCCACAGTCAAAGCCATCAAAAGGCATGGCATGCCATCCAGTGCAGGGACTTGCACCAAAGCTTGTCCCCTTGGTTCCCATTGAAATCGCAAGATTTCGTTTCCCGTCCCGAAAGGAAATGAAATTTCCTTTCGGGACGGGAAACGAAATCTTGCGACCCTGAAAAGAAAGGCTCACAAACACTCTGGAAAGAAGATATGATCAAAAGAAATGCAATTGAAAAAAACCCCCAAAATCCCAGAAAATGGGGAGATGAAATGACTACCAGAAAGTGGTCTGGGCAGAAATGATGTGCAGTGCAAAGGACCAAAAGAGGCCAGAACTAACCTCACAGCTGTTGCAAAAGCAGGGGAAAAATCAAGGAGGCAGACACAACTTGCAGGGGAAGATATCAGGGACGTGGTGAGGATACTTACAATAATTTAAAAAAAAAAAAATCTCGGCCACAGTCAAAGCCATCAAAAGGCATGGCATGCCATCCAGTGCAGGGACATGCATGACATACCTCTTGGCTTGCAAGAATTGATCCCTGCGGTAAGTCAAAACAAATAAGAAGGGCTAAGGAGCACTCTGAAATGGAGATGCCATCAAAGGAAATGAAATTGAAGGAAAAAAAAAAAAAATTTGGGAAATTTAGAGTCAATGAGAAAGTGGTCTGGGCCAAAATGAGGTGCAGTGCAAAGGACCAAAAGAGGCCAGAACTAACCTCACAGCTGTTGCAAAAGCAGGGGAAAAATCAAGGAGGCAGACACAACTTGCAGGGGAAGATATCAGGGACGTGGTGAGGATACTTAAAATAATTAAAAAAAAAAAAAAAATCTCGGCCACAGTCAAAGCCATCAAAAGGCATGGCATGCCATCCAGTGCAGGGACATGCATGACATACCTCTTGGCTTGCAAGAATTGATCCCTGCGGTAAGTCAAAACAAATAAGAAGGGCTAAGGAGCACTCTGAAATGGAGATGCCATCAAAGGAAATGAAATTGAAGGAAAAAAAAAAAAATTTGGGAAATTTAGAGTCAATGAGAAAGTGGTCTGGGCAGAAATGAGGTGCAGTGCAAAGGACCAAAAGAGGCCAGAACTAACCTCACAGCTGTTGCAAAAGCAGGGGAAAAATCAAGGAGGCAGACAAAACTTTGAGGGGAAGATATCAGGGACGTGGTGAGGATACTTACAATAATTAAAAAAAAAAAAAAAATCTGGGCCACAGTCAAAGCCATCAAAAGGCATGGCATGCCATCCAGTGCAGGGACTTGCACCAAAGCTTGTCCCCTTGGTTCCCATTGAAATCGCAAGATTTCGTTTCCCGTCCCGAAAGGAAATGAAATTTCCTTTCGGGACGGGAAACGAAATCTTGCGACCCTGAAAAGAAAGGCTCACAAACACTCTGGAAAGAAGATATGATCAAAAGAAATGCAATTGAAAAAAACCCCAAAATCCCAGAAAATGGGGAGATGAAATGACTTCCAGAAAGTGGTCTGGGCAGAAATGAGGTGCAGTGCAAAGGACCAAAAGAGGCCAGAACTAACCGCACAGTTGTTGCAAAAGCAGGGGAAAAATCAAGGAGGCAGACACAACTTGCAGGGGAAGATATCAGGGACGTGGTGAGGATACCTAAAATAATTAAAAAAAAAAAAAAATCTCGGCCACAGTCAAAGCCATCAAAAGGCATGGCATGCCATCCAGTGCAGGGACATGCATGACATACCTCTTGGCTTGCAAGAATTGATCCCTGCGGTAAGTCAAAACAAATAAGAAGGGCTAAGGAGCACTCTGAAATGGAGATGCCATCAAAGGAAATGAAATTGAAGGAAAAAAAAAAAAATTTGGGAAATTTAGAGTCAATGAGAAAGTGGTCTGGGCAGAAATGAGGTGCAGTGCAAAGGACCAAAAGAGGCCAGAACTAACCTCACAGCTGTTGCAAAAGCAGGGGAAAAATCAAGGAGGCAGACAAAACTTTGAGGGGAAGATATCAGGGACGTGGTGAGGATACTTAAAATAATTAAAAAAAAAAAAAAATCTCGGCCACAGTCAAAGCCATCAAAAGGCATGGCATGCCATCCAGTGCAGGGACTTGCACCAAAGCTTGTCCCCTTGGTTCCCATTGAAATGAAATTTCCTTTCGGGACGGGAAACGAAATCTTGCGACCCTGAAAAGAAAGGCTCACAAACACTCTGGAAAGAAGATATGATCAAAAGAAATGCAATTGAAAAAAACCCCCAAAATCCCAGAAAATGGGGAGATGAAATGACTACCAGAAAGTGGTCTGGGCAGAAATGAGGTGCAGTGCAAAGGACCAAAAGAGGCCAGAACTAACCTCACAGCTGTTGCAAAAGCAGGGGAAAAATCAAGGAGGCAGACACAACTTGCAGGGGAAGATATCAGGGACGTGGTGAGGATACTTACAATAATTTAAAAAAAAAAAATCTCGGCCACAGTCAAAGCCATCAAAAGGCATGGCATGCCATCCAGTGCAGGGACATGCATGACATACCTCTTGGCTTGCAAGAATTGATCCCTGCGGTAAGTCAAAACAAATAAGAAGGGCTAAGGAGCACTCTAAAATGGAGATGCCATCAAAGGAAATGAAATTTAAGGAAAAAAAAAAAAAATTTGGGAAATTTAGAGTCTATGAGAAAGTGGTCTGGGCAGAAATGAGGTGCAGTGCAGAGGACCAAAAGAGGCCAGAACTAACCTCACAGCTGTTGCAAAAGCAGGGGAAAAATCAAGGAGGCAGACACAACTTGCAGGGGAAGATATCAGGGAGGTGGTGAGGATACTTAAAATAATTAAAAAAAAAAAAAAATCTCGGCCACAGTCAAAGCCATCAAAAGGCATGGCATGCCATCCAGTGCAGGGACTTGCACCAAAGCTTGTCCCCTTGGTTCCCATTGAAATCGCAAGATTTCGTTTCCCGTCCCGAAAGGAAATGAAATTTCCTTTCGGGACGGGAAACGAAATCTTGCGACCCTGAAAAGAAAGGCTCACAAACACTCTGGAAAGAAGATATGATCAAAAGAAATGCAATTGAAAAAAACCCCCAAAATCCCAGAAAATGGGGAGATGAAATGACTACCAGAAAGTGGTCTGGGCAGAAATGATGTGCAGTGCAAAGGACCAAAAGAGGCCAGAACTAACCTCACAGCTGTTGCAAAAGCAGGGGAAAAATCAAGGAGGCAGACACAACTTGCAGGGGAAGATATCAGGGACGTGGTTAGGATACTTACAATAATTTAAAAAAAAAAAAATCTCGGCCACAGTCAAAGCCATCAAAAGGCATGGCATGCCATCCAGTGCAGGGACATGCATGACATACCTCTTGGCTTGCAAGAATTGATCCCTGCGGTAAGTCAAAACAAATAAGAAGGGCTAAGGAGCACTCTGAAATGGAGATGCCATCAAAGGAAATGAAATTGAAGGAAAAAAAAAAAAAAATTTGGGAAATTTAGAGTCAATGAGAAAGTGGTCTGGGCAGAAATGAGGTGCAGTGCAAAGGACCAAAAGAGGCCAGAACTAACCTCACAGCTGTTGCAAAAGCAGGGGAAAAATCAAGGAGGCAGACACAACTTGCAGGGGAAGATATCAGGGACGTGGTGAGGATACTTAAAATAATTAAAAAAAAAAAAAAAATCTCGGCCACAGTCTAAGGCTTCAAAAGGCATGTCATGCCATCCAGAGCAGGGACATGCATGACATACCTCTTGGCTTGCAAGAATTGACCCCTGCGGTAAGTCAAAACAAATAAGAAGGGCTAAGGAGCACTCTGAAATGGAGATGCCATCAAAGGAAATGAAATTGAAGGAAAAAAAAAAAAATTTGGGAAATTTAGAGTCAATGAGAAAGTGGTCTGGGCAGAAATGAGGTGCAGTGCAAAGGACCAAAAGAGGCCAGAACTAACCTCACAGCTGTTGCAAAAGCAGGGGAAAAATCAAGGAGGCAGACAAAACTTTGAGGGGAAGATATCAGGGACGTGGTGAGGATACTTACAATAATTTAAAAAAAAAAAAAAATCTCGGCCACAGTCAAAGCCATCAAAAGGCATGGCATGCCATCCAGTGCAGGGACTTGCACCAAAGCTTGTCCCCTTGGTTCCCATTGAAATCGCAAGATTTCGTTTCCCGTCCCGAAAGGAAATGAAATTTCCTTTCGGGACGGGAAACGAAATCTTGCGACCCTGAAAAGAAAGGCTCACAAACACTCTGGAAAGAAGATATGATCAAAAGAAATGCAATTGAAAAAAACCCCAAAATCCCAGAAAATGGGGAGATGAAATGACTTCCAGAAAGTGGTCTGGGCAGAAATGAGGTGCAGTGCAAAGGACCAAAAGAGGCCAGAACTAACCTCACAGCTGTTGCAAAAGCAGGGGAAAAATCAAGGAGGCAGACACAACTTGCAGGGGAAGATATCAGGGACGTGGTGAGGATACTGAAAATAATTAAAAAAAAAAAAAAACTCGGCCACAGTCAAAGCCATCAAAAGGCATGGCATGCCATCCAGTGCAGGGACATGCACAACATACCTCTTGGCTTGCAAGAATTGATCCCTGCGGTAAGTCAAAACAAATAAGAAGGACTAAGGAGCACTCTGAAATGGAGATGCCATCAATGGAAATGAAATTTAAGGAAAAAAAAAAAAAAAATTTGGTAAATTTAGAGACTACCAGAAAGTGGTCTGGGCAGAAATGAGGTGCAGTGCAAAGGACCAAAAGAGGCCAGAACTAACCTCACAGCTGTTGCAAAAGCAGGGGAAAAATCAAGGAGGCAGACACAACTTGCAGGGGAAGATATCAGGGACGTGGTGAGGATACTTAAAATAATTAAAAAAAAAAAAAATCTGGGCCACAGTCAAAGCCATCAAAAGGCATGGCATGCCATCCAGTGCAGGGACTTGCACCAAAGCTTGTCCCCTTGGTTCCCATTGAAATCGCAAGATTTCGTTTCCCGTCCCGAAAGGAAATGAAATTTCCTTTCGGGACGGGAAACGAAATCTTGCGACCCTGAAAAGAAAGGCTCACAAACACTCTGGAAAGAAGATATGATCAAAAGAAATGCAATTGAAAAAAACCCCCAAAATCCCAGAAAATGGGGAGATGAAATGACTACCAGAAAGTGGTCTGGGCAGAAATGAGGTGCAGTGCAAAGGACCAAAAGAGGCCAGAACTAACCTCACAGCTGTTGCAAAAGCAGGGGAAAAATCAAGAAGGCAGACACAACTTGCAGGGGAAGATATCAGGGACGTGGTGAGGATACTTACAATAATTAAAAAAAAAAAAAAACTCGGCCACAGTCAAAGCCATCAAAAGGCATGGCATGCCATCCAGTGCAGGGACATGCATGACATACCTCTTGGCTTGTAAGAATTGATCCCTGCGGTAAGTCAAAACAAATAAGAAGGGCTAAGGAGCACTCTGAAATGCAGATGCCATCAAAGGAAATGAAATTGAAGGAAAAAAAAAAAAAATTTGGGAAATTTAGAGTCAATGAGAAAGTGGTCTGGGCAGAAATGAGGTGCAGTGCAAAGGACCAAAAGAGGCCAGAACTAACCTCACAGCTGTTGCAAAAGCAGGGGAAAAATCAAGGAGGCAGACAAAACTTGCAGGGGAAGATATCAGGGACGTGGTGAGGATACTTAAAATAATTAAAAAAAAAAAAAAAATCTCGGCCACAGTCAAAGCCATCAAAAGGCATGGCATGCCATCCAGTGCAGGGACATGCATGACATACCTCTTGGCTTGCAAGAATTGATCCCTGCGGTAAGTCAAAACAAATAAGAAGGGCTAAGGAGCACTCTGAAATGGAGATGCCATCAATGGAAATGAAATTTAAGGAAAAAAAAAAAAAAAATTTGGGAAATTTAGAGTCTATGAGAAAGTGGTCTGGGCCAAAATGAGGTGCAGTGCAAAGGACCAAAAGAGGCCAGAACTAACCTATCAGCTGTTGCAAAAGCAGGGGAAAAATCAAGGAGGCAGACAAAACTTGCAGGGGAAGATATCAGGAACGTGGTGAGGATACTTAAAATAATTAAAAAAAAAAAAAAAATCTCGGCCACAGTCAAAGCCATCAAAAGGCATGGCATGCCATCCAGTGCAGGGACATGCATGACATACCTCTTGGCTTGCAAGAATTGATCCCTGCGGTAAGTCAAAACAAATAAGAAGGGCTAAGGAGCACTCTGAAATGGAGATGCCATCAATGGAAATGAAATTTAAGGAAAAAAAAAAAAAAATTGGGAAATTTAGAGACTACGAGAAAGTGGTCTGGGCAGAAACGAGGTGCAGTGCAAAGGACCAAAAGAGGCCAGAACTAACCTCACAGCTGTTGCAAAAGCAGGGGAAAAATCAAGGAGGCAGACACAACTTGCAGGGGAAGATATCAGGGACGTGGTGAGGATACTTAAAATAATTAAAAAAAAAAAAAAAATCTCGGCCACAGTCAAAGCCATCAAAAGGCATGGCATGCCATCCAGTGCAGGGACATGCATGACATACCTCTTGGCTTGCAAGAATTGATCCCTGCGGTAAGTCAAAACAAATAAGAAGGGCTAAGGAGCACTCTGAAATGGAGATGCCATCAAAGGAAATGAAATTTAAGGAAAAAAAAAAAAATTTGGGAAATTTAGAGTCTATGAGAAAGTGGTCTGGGCAGAAATGAGGTGCAGTGCAAAGGACCAAAAGAGGCCAGAACTAACCTCACAGCTGTTGCAAAAGCAGGGGAAAAATCAAGGAGGCAGACACAACTTGCAGGGGAAGATATCAGGGACGTGGTGAGGATACCTAAAATAATTAAAAAAAAAAAAAAAATCTTGGCCACAGTCAAAGCCATCAAAAGGCATGGCATGCCATCCAGTGCAGGGACATGCATGACATACCTCTTGGCTTGCAAGAATTGACCCCTGCGGTAAGTCAAAACAAATAAGAAGGGCTAAGGAGCACTCTGAAATGGAGATGCCATCAAAGGAAATGAAATTGAAGGAAAAAAAAAAAAATTTGGTAAATTTAGAGACTACGAGAAAGTGGTCTGGGCAGAAATGAGGTGCAGTGCAAAGGACCAAAAGAGGCCAGAACTAACCTCACAGCTGTTGCAAAAGCAGGGGAAAAATCAAGGAGGCAGACACAACTTGCAGGGGAAGATATCAGGGACGTGGTGAGGATACTGAAAATAATTAAAAAAAAAAAAAAACTCGGCCACAGTCAAAGCCATCAAAAGGCATGGCATGCCATCCAGTGCAGGGACATGCACAACATACCTCTTGGCTTGCAAGAATTGATCCCTGCGGTAAGTCAAAACAAATAAGAAGGACTAAGGAGCACTCTGAAATGGAGATGCCATCAATGGAAATGAAATTTAAGGAAAAAAAAAAAAAAAATTTGGTAAATTTAGAGACTACCAGAAAGTGGTCTGGGCAGAAATGAGGTGCAGTGCAAAGGACCAAAAGAGGCCAGAACTAACCTCACAGCTGTTGCAAAAGCAGGGGAAAAATCAAGGAGGCAGACACAACTTGCAGGGGAAGATATCAGGGACGTGGTGAGGATACTTAAAATAATTAAAAAAAAAAAAAATCTGGGCCACAGTCAAAGCCATCAAAAGGCATGGCATGCCATCCAGTGCAGGGACTTGCACCAAAGCTTGTCCCCTTGGTTCCCATTGAAATCGCAAGATTTCGTTTCCCGTCCCGAAAGGAAATGAAATTTCCTTTCGGGACGGGAAACGAAATCTTGCGACCCTGAAAAGAAAGGCTCACAAACACTCTGGAAAGAAGATATGATCAAAAGAAATGCAATTGAAAAAAACCCCCAAAATCCCAGAAAATGGGGAGATGAAATGACTACCAGAAAGTGGTCTGGGCAGAAATGAGGTGCAGTGCAAAGGACCAAAAGAGGCCAGAACTAACCTCACAGCTGTTGCAAAAGCAGGGGAAAAATCAAGAAGGCAGACACAACTTGCAGGGGAAGATATCAGGGACGTGGTGAGGATACTTAAAATAATTAAAAAAAAAAAAAAACTCGGCCACAGTCAAAGCCATCAAAAGGCATGGCATGCCATCCAGTGCAGGGACATGCATGACATACCTCTTGGCTTGTAAGAATTGATCCCTGCGGTAAGTCAAAACAAATAAGAAGGGCTAAGGAGCACTCTGAAATGCAGATGCCATCAAAGGAAATGAAATTGAAGGAAAAAAAAAAAAAATTTGGGAAATTTAGAGTCAATGAGAAAGTGGTCTGGGCAGAAATGAGGTGCAGTGCAAAGGACCAAAAGAGGCCAGAACTAACCTCACAGCTGTTGCAAAAGCAGGGGAAAAATCAAGGAGGCAGACAAAACTTGCAGGGGAAGATATCAGGGACGTGGTGAGGATACTTAAAATAATTTAAAAAAAAAAAAAAATCTCGGCCACAGTCAAAGCCATCAAAAGGCATGGCATGCCATCCAGTGCAGGGACATGCATGACATACCTCTTGGCTTGCAAGAATTGATCCCTGCGGTAAGTCAAAACAAATAAGAAGGGCTAAGGAGCACTCTGAAATGGAGATGCCATCAAAGGAAATGAAATTGAAGGAAAAAAAAAAAAAAAATTTGGGAAATTTAGAGTCTATGAGAAAGTGGTCTGGGCCAAAATGAGGTGCAGTGCAAAGGACCAAAAGAGGCCAGAACTAACCTATCAGCTGTTGCAAAAGCAGGGGAAAAATCAAGGAGGCAGACAAAACTTGCAGGGGAAGATATCAGGAACGTGGTGAGGATACTTAAAATAATTAAAAAAAAAAAAAAAATCTCGGCCACAGTCAAAGCCATCAAAAGGCATGGCATGCCATCCAGTGCAGGGACATGCATGACATACCTCTTGGCTTGCAAGAATTGATCCCTGCGGTAAGTCAAAACAAATAAGAAGGGCTAAGGAGCACTCTGAAATGGAGATGCCATCAATGGAAATGAAATTTAAGGAAAAAAAAAAAAAAATTGGGAAATTTAGAGACTACGAGAAAGTGGTCTGGGCAGAAACGAGGTGCAGTGCAAAGGACCAAAAGAGGCCAGAACTAACCTCACAGCTGTTGCAAAAGCAGGGGAAAAATCAAGGAGGCAGACACAACTTGCAGGGGAAGATATCAGGGACGTGGTGAGGATACTTAAAATAATTAAAAAAAAAAAAAAAATCTCGGCCACAGTCAAAGCCATCAAAAGGCATGGCATGCCATCCAGTGCAGGGACATGCATGACATACCTCTTGGCTTGCAAGAATTGATCCCTGCGGTAAGTCAAAACAAATAAGAAGGGCTAAGGAGCACTCTGAAATGGAGATGCCATCAAAGGAAATGAAATTTAAGGAAAAAAAAAAAAATTTGGGAAATTTAGAGTCTATGAGAAAGTGGTCTGGGCCAAAATGAGGTGCAGTGCAAAGGACCAAAAGAGGCCAGAACTAACCTCACAGCTGTTGCAAAAGCAGGGGAAAAATCAAGGAGGCAGACACAACTTGCAGGGGAAGATATCAGGAACGTGGTGAGGATACTTAAAATAATTTAAAAAAAAAAAAATCTGGGCCACAGTCAAAGCCATCAAAAGGCGTGGCATGCCATCCAGTGCAGGGACATGCATGACATACCTCTTGGCTTGCAAGAATTGATCCCTGCGGTAAGTCAAAACAAATAAGAAGGACTAAGGAGCACTCTGAAATGGAGATGCCATCAATGGAAATGAAATTTAAGGAAAAAAAAAAAAAAATTTGGTAAATTTAGAGACTACGAGAAAGTGGTCTGGGCAGAAATGAGGTGCAGTGCAAAGGACCAAAAGAGGCCAGAACTAACCTCACAGCTGTTGCAAAAGCAGGGGAAAAATCAAGGAGGCAGACACAACTTGCAGGGGAAGATATCAAGGACGTGGTGAGGATACTTACAATAATTTAAAAAAAAAAAAAAATCTCGGCCACAGTCAAAGCCATCAAAAGGCATGGCATGCCATCCAGTGCAGGGACTTGCACCAAAGCTTGTCCCCTTGGTTCCCTTTGAAATCGCAAGATTTCGTTTCCCGTCCCGAAAGGAAATGAAATTTCCTTTCGGGACGGGAAACGAAATCTTGCGACCCTGAAAAGAAAGGCTCACAAACACTCTGGAAAGAAGATATGATCAAAAGAAATGCAATTGAAAAAAACCCCCAAAATCCCAGAAAATGGGGAGATGAAATGACTACCAGAAAGTGGTCTGGGCAGAAATGAGGTGCAGTGCAAAGGACCAAAAGAGGCCAGAACTAACCTCACAGCTGTTGCAAATGCAGGGGAAAAATCAAGGAGGCAGACACAACTTGCAGGGGAAGATATCAGGGACGTGGTGAGGATACTTAAAATAATTAAAAAAAAAAAAAAACTCGGCCACAGTCAAAGCCATCAAAAGGCATGGCATGCCATCCAGTGCAGGGACATGCATGACATACCTCTTGGCTTGCAAGAATTGACCCCTGCGGTAAGTCAAAACAAATAAGAAGGGCTAAGGAGCACTCTGAAATGGAGATGCCATCAATGGAAATGAAATTTAAGGAAAAAAAAAAAAAAATTTGGTAAATTTAGAGACTACGAGAAAGTGGTCTGGGCAGAAATGAGGTGCAGTGCAAAGGACCAAAAGAGGCCAGAACTAACCTCACAGCTGTTGCAAAAGCAGGGGAAAAATCAAGGAGGCAGACACAACTTGCAGGGGAAGATATCAGGGACGTGGTGAGGATACTTAAAATAATTAAAAAAAAAAAAAAACTCGGCCACAGTCAAAGCCATCAAAAGGCATGGCATGCCATCCAGTGCAGGGACTTGCACCAAAGCTTGTCCCATTGGTTCCCATTGAAATCGCAAGATTTTGTTTCCCGTCCCGAAAAGAAATGAAATTTCCTTTTGGGACGGGAAACGAAATCTTGCGACCCTGAAAAGAAAGGCTCACAAACACTCTGGAAAGAAGATATGATCAAAAGAAATGCAATTGAAAAAAACCCCCAAAATCCCAGAAAATGGGGAGATGAAATGACTACCAGAAAGTGGTCTGGGCAGAAATGAGGTGCAGTGCAAAGGACCAAAAGAGGCCAGAACTAACCTCACAGCTGTTGCAAATGCAGGGGAAAAATCAAGGAGGCAGACACAACTTGCAGGGGAAGATATCAGGGACGTGGTGAGGATACTTACAATAATTTAAAAAAAAAAATCTCGGCCACAGTCAAAGCCATCAAAAGGCATGGCATGCCATCCAGTGCAGGGACATGCATGACATACCTCTTGGCTTGCAAGAATTGACCCCTGCGGTAAGTCAAAACAAATAAGAAGGGCTAAGGAGCACTCTGAAATGGAGATGCCATCAAAGGAAATGAAATTTAAGGGGAAAAAAAAAAAAATTTGGGAAATTTAGAGACTACGAGAAAGTGGTCTGGGCCAAAATGAGGTGCAGTGCAAAGGACCAAAAGAGGCCAGAACTAACCTCACAGCTGTTGCAAAAGCAGGGGAAAAATCAAGGAGGCAGACACAACTTGCAGGGGAAGATATCAGGGACGTGGTGAGGATACTTAAAATAATTAAAAAAAAAAAAAAATCTGGGCCACAGTCAAAGCCATCAAAAGGCATGGCATGCCATCCAGTGCAGGGACTTGCACCAAAGCTTGTCCCCTTGGTTCCCATTGAAATGAAATTTCCTTTCGGGACGGGAAACGAAATCTTGCGACCCTGAAAAGAAAGGCTCACAAACACTCTGGAAAGAAGATATGATCAAAAGAAATGCAATTGAAAAAAACCCCCAAAATCCCAGAAAATGGGGAGATGAAATGACTACCAGAAAGTGGTCTGGGCAGAAATGAGGTGCAGTGCAAAGGACCAAAAGAGGCCAGAACTAACCTCACAGCTGTTGCAAAAGCAGGGGAAAAATCAAGGAGGCAGACACAACTTGCAGGGGAAGATATCAGGGACGTGGTGAGGATACCTAAAATAATTTAAAAAAAAAAAAAAATCTTGGCCACAGTCAAAGCCATCAAAAGGCATGGCATGCCATCCAGTGCAGGGACATGCATGACATACCTCTTGGCTTGCAAGAATTGACCCCTGCGGTAAGTCAAAACAAATAAGAAGGGCTAAGGAGCACTCTGAAATGGAGATGCCATCAATGGAAATGAAATTGAAGGAAAAAAAAAAAAAAATTTGGTAAATTTAGAGTCTATGAGAAAGTGTTCTGGGCCAAAATGAGGTGCAGTGCAAAGGACCAAAAGAGGCCAGAACTAACCTCACAGCTGTTGCAAAAGCAGGGGAAAAATCAAGGAGGCAGACACAACTTGCAGGGGAAGATATCAGGGACGTGGTGAGGATACTTAAAATAATTAAAAAAAAAAAAAAATCTCGGCCACAGTCAAAGCCATCAAAAGGCATGGCATGCCATCCAGTGCAGGGACTTGCACCAAAGCTTGTCCCCTTGGTTCCCATTGAAATCGCAAGATTTCGTTTCCCGTCCCGAAAAGAAATGAAATTTCCTTTCGGGACGGGAAACGAAATCTTGCGACCCTGAAAAGAAAGGCTCACAAACACTCTGGAAAGAAGATATGATCAAAAGAAATGCAATTGAAAAAAACCCCAAAATCCCAGAAAATGGGGAGATGAAATGACTACCAGAAAGTGGTCTGGGCAGAAATGAGGTGCAGTGCAAAGGACCAAAAGAGGCCAGAACTAACCTCACAGCTGTTGCAAATGCAGGGGAAAAATCAAGGAGGCAGACACAACTTGCAGGGGAAGATATCAGGGACGTGGTGAGGATACCTAAAATAATTTAAAAAAAAAAAAAAATCTCGGCCACAGTCAAAGCCATCAAAAGGCATGGCATGCCATCCAGTGCAGGGACATGCATGACATACCTCTTGGCTTGCAAGAATTGACCCCTGCGGTAAGTCAAAACAAATAAGAAGGGCTAAGGAGCACTCTGAAATGGAGATGCCATCAATGGAAATGAAATTTAAGGAAAAAAAAAAAAAATTTGGGAAATTTAGAGTCTATGAGAAAGTGGTCTGGGCCAAAATGAGGTGCAGTGCAAAGGACCAAAAGAGGCCAGAACTAACCTCACAGCTGTTGCAAAAGCAGGGGAAAAATCAAGGAGGCAGACACAACTTGCAGGGGAAGATATCAGGGACGTGGTGAGGATACTGAAAATAATTAAAAAAAAAAAAAAACTCGGCCACAGTCAAAGCCATCAAAAGGCATGGCATGCCATCCAGTGCAGGGACATGCATGACATACCTCTTGGCTTGCAAGAATTGACCCCTGCGGTAAGTCAAAACAAATAAGAAGGGCTAAGGAGCACTCTGAAATGGAGATGCCATCAATGGAAATGAAATTTAAGGAAAAAAAAAAAAAAATTTGGTAAATTTAGAGACTACGAGAAAGTGGTCTGGGCAGAAATGAGGTGCAGTGCAAAGGACCAAAAGAGGCCAGAACTAACCTCACAGCTGTTGCAAAAGCAGGGGAAAAATCAAGGAGGCCGACACAACTTGCAGGGGAAGATATCAGGGACGTGGTGAGGATACTTAAAATAATTAAAAAAAAAAAAAATCTGGGCCACAGTCAAAGCCATCAAAAGGCATGGCATGCCATCCAGTGCAGGGACTTGCACCAAAGCTTGTCCCCTTGGTTCCCATTGAAATCGCAAGATTTCGTTTCCCGTCCCGAAAGGAAATGAAATTTCCTTTCGGGACGGGAAACGAAATCTTGCGACCCTGAAAAGAAAGGCTCACAAACACTCTGGAAAGAAGATATTGTCAAAAGAAATGCAATTGAAAAAAACCCCCAAAATCCCAGAAAATGGGGAGATGAAATGACTACCAGAAAGTGGTCTGGGCAGAAATGAGGTGCAGTGCAAAGGACCAAAAGAGGCCAGAACTAACCTCACAGCTGTTGCAAAAGCAGGGGAAAAATCAAGGAGGCAGACAAAACTTTGAGGGGAAGATATCAGGGACGTGGTGAGGATACTTAAAATAATTTAAAAAAAAAAAAAAATCTCGGCCACAGTCAAAGCCATCAAAAGGCATGGCATGCCATCCAGTGCAGGGACATGCACGACATACCTCTTGGCTTGCAAGAATTGATCCCTGCGATAAGTCAAAACAAATAAGAAGGGCTAAGGAGCACTCTGAAATGGAGATGCCATCAATGGAAATGAAATTTAAGGAAAAAAAAAAAAAAATTTGGGAAATTTAGAGTCTATGAGAAAGTGGTCTGGGCCAAAATGAGGTGCAGTGCAAAGGACCAAAAGAGGCCAGAACTAACCTCACAGCTGTTGCAAAAGCAGGGGAAAAATCAAGGAGGCAGACACAACTTGCAGGGGAAGATATCAGGGACGTGGTGAGGATACTTAAAATAATTTAAAAAAAAAAAAAAATCTCGGCCACAGTCAAAGCCATCAAAAGGCATGGCATGCCATCCAGTGCAGGGACATGCATGACATACCTCTTGGCTTGCAAGAATTGACCCCTGTGGTAAGTCAAAACAAATAAGAAGGGCTAAGGAGCACTCTGAAATGGAGATGCCATCAATGGAAATGAAATTGAAGGAAAAAAAAAAAAAATTTGGGAAATTTAGGGACTATGAGAAAGTGGTCTGGGCAGAAATGAGGTGCAGTGCAAAGGACCAAAAGAGGCCAGAACTAACCGCACAGCTGTTGCAAAAGCAGGGGAAAAATCAAGGAGGCAGACACAACTTGCAGGGGAAGATATCAGGGAGGTGGTGAGGATACTTAAAATAATTAAAAAAAAAAAAAAAATCTCGGCCACAGTCAAAGCCATCAAAAGGCATGGCATGCCATCCAGTGCAGGGACTTGCACCAAAGCTTGTCCCATTGGTTCCCATTGAAATCGCAAGATTTCGTTTCCCGTCCCGAAAGGAAATGAAATTTCCTTTCGGGACGGGAAACGAAATCTTGCGACCCTGAAAAGAAAGGCTCACAAACACTCTGGAAAGAAGATATGATCAAAAGAAATGCAATTGAAAAAAACCCCCAAAATCCCAGAAAATGGGGAGATGAAATGACTACCAGAAAGTGGTCTGGGCAGAAATGAGGTGCAGTGCAAAGGACCAAAAGAGGCCAGAACTAACCTCACAGCTGTTGCAAATGCAGGGGAAAAATCAAGGAGGCAGACACAACTTGGAGGGAAAGATATCAAGGACGTGGTGAGGATACTTAAAATAATTAAAAAAAAAAAAAAAATCTCGGCCACAGTCAAAGCCAACAAAAGGCATGGCATGCCATCCAGTGCAGGGACATGCATGACATACCTCTTGGCTTGCAAGAATTGACCCCTGCGGTAAGTCAAAACAAATAAGAAGGGCTAAGGAGCACTCTGAAATGGAGATGCCATCAATGGAAATGAAATTGAAGGAAAAAAAAAAAAATTTGGGAAATTTAGGGACTATGAGAAAGTGGTCTGGGCAGAAATGAGGTGCAGTGCAAAGGACCAAAAGAGGCCAGAACTAACCGCACAGCTGTTGCAAAAGCAGGGGAAAAATCAAGGAGGCAGACAAAACTTTGAGGGGAAGATATCAGGGACGTGGTGAGGATACTTAAAATAATTAAAAAAAAAAAAAAACTCGGCCACAGTCAAAGCCATCAAAAGGCATGGCATGCCATCCAGTGCAGGGACTTGCACCAAAGCTTGTCCCCATTGGTTCCCATTGAAATCGCAAGATTTCGTTTCCCGTCCCGAAAGGAAATGAAATTTCCTTTCGGGACGGGAAACGAAATCTTGCGACCCTGAAAAGAAAGGCTCACAAACACTCTGGAAAGAAGATATGATCAAAAGAAATGCAATTGAAAAAAACCCCCAAAATCCCAGAAAATGGGGAGATGAAATGACTACCAGAAAGTGGTCTGGGCAGAAATGAGGTGCAGTGCAAAGGACCAAAAGAGGCCAGAACTAACCTCACAGCTGTTGCAAAAGCAGGGGAAAAATCAAGGAGGCAGACACAACTTGCAGGGGAAGATATCAGGGACGTGGTGAGGATACTTAAAATAATTAAAAAAAAAAAAAAACTCGGCCACAGTCAAAGCCATCAAAAGGCATGGCATGCCATCCAGTGCAGGGACATGCATGACATACCTCTTGGCTTGCAAGAATTGACCCCTGCGGTAAGTCAAAACAAATAAGAAGGGCTAAGGAGCACTCTGAAATGGAGATGCCATCAATGGAAATGAAATTGAAGGAAAAAAAAAAAAATTTGGGAAATTTAGGGACTATGAGAAAGTGGTCTGGGCAGAAATGAGGTGCAGTGCAAAGGACCAAAAGAGGCCAGAACTAACCTCACAGCTGTTGCAAAAGCAGGGGAAAAATCAAGGAGGCAGACAAAACTTTGAGGGGAAGATATCAGGGACGTGGTGAGGATACTTAAAATAATTTAAAAAAAAAAAAAAATCTCGGCCACAGTCAAAGCCATCAAAAGGCATGGCATGCCATCCAGTGCAGGGACTTGCACCAAAGCTTGTCCCCATTGGTTCCCATTGAAATCGCAAGATTTCGTTTCCCGTCCCGAAAGGAAATGAAATTTCCTTTCGGGACGGGAAACGAAATCTTGCGACCCTGAAAAGAAAGGCTCACAAACACTCTGGAAAGAAGATATGATCAAAAGAAATGCAATTGAAAAAAACCCCCAAAATCCCAGAAAATGGGGAGATGAAATGACTACCAGAAAGTGGTCTGGGCAGAAATGAGGTGCAGTGCAAAGGACCAAAAGAGGCCAGAACTAACCTCACAGCTGTTGCAAAAGCAGGGGAAAAATCAAGGAGGCAGACACAACTTGCAGGGGAAGATATCAGGGACGTGGTGAGGATACTTAAAATAATTTAAAAAAAAAAAAATCTGGGCCACAGTCGAAGCCATCAAAAGGCATGGCATGCCATCCAGTGCAGGGACATGCACGACATACCTCTTGGCTTGCAAGAATTGATCCCTGCGGTAAGTCAAAACAAATAAGAAGGGCTAAGGAGCACTCTGAAATGGAGATGCCATCAATGGAAATGAAATTTAAGGAAAAAAAAAAAAAAAAATTTGGGAAATTTAGAGTCAATGAGAAAGTGGTCTGGGCAGAAATGAGGTGCAGTGCAAAGGACCAAAAGAGGCCAGAACTAACCTCACAGCTGTTGCAAAAGCAGGGGAAAAATCAAGGAGGCAGACACAACTTGCAGGGGAAGATATCAGGGACGTGGTGAGGATACTTAAAATAATTAAAAAAAAAAAAATCTCGGCCACAGTCAAAGCCATCAAAAGGCATGGCATGCCATCCAGTGCAGGGACTTGCACCAAAGCTTGTCCCCTTGGTTCCCATTGAAATCGCAAGATTTCGTTTCCCGTCCCGAAAGGAAATGAAATTTCCTTTCGGGACGGGAAACGAAATCTTGCGACCCTGAAAAGAAAGGCTCACAAACACTCTGGAAAGAAGATATGATCAAAAGAAATGCAATTGAAAAAAACCCCCAAAATCCCAGAAAATGGGGAGATGAAATGACTACCAGAAAGTGGTCTGGGCAAAAATGAGGTGCAGTGCAAAGGACCAAAAGAGGCCAGAACTAACCTCACAGCTGTTGCAAAAGCAGGGGAAAAATCAAGGAGGCAGACACAACTTGCAGGGGAAGATATCAGGGACGTGGTGAGGATACTTAAAATAATTAAAAAAAAAAAAAAACTCGGCCACAGTCAAAGCCATCAAAAGGCATGGCATGCCATCCAGTGCAGGGACATGCATGACATACCTCTTGGCTTGCAAGAATTGATCCCTGCGGTAAGTCAAAACAAATAAGAAGGGCTAAGGAGCACTCTGAAATGGAGATGCCATCAATGGAAATGAAATTTAAGGGAAAAAAAAAAAAAAAATTGCGAAATTTAGAGACTACGAGAAAGTGGTCTGGGCAGAAATGAGGTGCAGTGCAAAGGACCAAAAGAGGCCAGAACTAACCTCACAGCTGTTGTAAAAGCAGGGGAAAAATCAAGGAGGCAGACACAACTTGCAGGGGAAGATATCAGGGACGTGGTGAGGATACTTAAAATAATTAAAAAAAAAAAAAAAATCTCGGCCACAGTCAAAGCCATCAAAAGGCATGGCATGCCATCCAGTGCAGGGACATGCATGACATACCTCTTGGCTTGCAAGAATTGACCCCTGCGGTAAGTCAAAATAAATAAGAAGGGCTAAGGAGCACTCTGAAATGGAGATGCCATCAATGGAAATGAAATTTAAGGAAAAAAAAAAAAAAATTTGGGAAATTTAGGGACTATGAGAAAGTGGTCTGGGCAGAAATGAGGTGCAGTGCAAAGGACCAAAAGAGGCCAGAACTAACCGCACAGCTGTTGCAAAAGCAGGGGAAAAATCAAGGAGGCAGACAAAACTTTGAGGGGAAGATATCAGGGACGTGGTGAGGATACTTAAAATAATTTAAAAAAAAAAAAAAATCTCGGCCACAGTCAAAGCCATCAAAAGGCATGGCATGCCATCCAGTGCAGGGACATGCATGACATACCTCTTGGCTTGCAAGAATTGATCCCTGCGGTAAGTCAAAACAAATAAGAAGGGCTAAGGAGCACTCTGAAATAGAGATGCCATCAATGGAAATGAAATTTAAGGGAAAAAAAAAAAAAATTTGGTAAATTTAGGGACTATGAGAAAGTGGTCTGGGCAGAAATGAGGTGCAGTGCAAAGGACCAAAAGAGGCCAGAACTAACCTCACAGCTGTTGTAAAAGCAGGGGAAAAATCAAGGAGGCAGACACAACTTGCAGGGGAAGATATCAGGGACGTGGTGAGGATACTTAAAATAATTAAAAAAAAAAAAAAAATCTCGGCCACAGTCAAAGCCATCAAAAGGCATGGCATGCCATCCAGTGCAGGGACATGCATGACATACCTCTTGGCTTGCAAGAATTGACCCCTGCGGTAAGTCAAAATAAATAAGAAGGGCTAAGGAGCACTCTGAAATGGAGATGCCATCAATGGAAATGAAATTTAAGGAAAAAAAAAAAAAAATTTGGGAAATTTAGGGACTATGAGAAAGTGGTCTGGGCAGAAATGAGGTGCAGTGCAAAGGACCAAAAGAGGCCAGAACTAACCGCACAGCTGTTGCAAAAGCAGGGGAAAAATCAAGGAGGCAGACAAAACTTTGAGGGGAAGATATCAGGGACGTGGTGAGGATACTTAAAATAATTTAAAAAAAAAAAAAAATCTCGGCCACAGTCAAAGCCATCAAAAGGCATGGCATGCCATCCAGTGCAGGGACATGCATGACATACCTCTTGGCTTGCAAGAATTGATCCCTGCGGTAAGTCAAAACAAATAAGAAGGGCTAAGGAGCACTCTGAAATAGAGATGCCATCAATGGAAATGAAATTTAAGGGAAAAAAAAAAAAAATTTGGTAAATTTAGGGACTATGAGAAAGTGGTCTGGGCAGAAATGAGGTGCAGTGCAAAGGACCAAAAGAGGCCAGAACTAACCTCACAGCTGTTGCAAAAGCAGGGGAAAAATCAAGAAGGCAGACACAACTTGCAGGGGAAGATATCAGGGAGGTGGTGAGGATACTTAAAATAATTTAAAAAAAAAAAAATCTGGGCCACAGTCAAAGCCATCAAAAGGCATGGCATGCCATCCAGTGCAGGGACATGCACGACATACCTCTTGGCTTGCAAGAATTGATCCCTGCGGTAAGTCAAAACAAATAAGAAGGGCTAAGGAGCACTCTGAAATGGAGATGCCATCAATGGAAATGAAATTTAAGGAAAAAAAAAAAAAATTTGGGAAATTTAGGGACTACGAGAAAGTGGTCTGGGCAGAAATGAGGTGCAGTGCAAAGGACCAAAAGAGGCCAGAACTAACCTCACAGCTGTTGCAAAAGCAGGGGAAAAATCAAGGAGGCAGACACAACTTGCAGGGGAAGATATCAGGGACGTGGTGAGGATACTTAAAATAATTTAAAAAAAAAAAAAAATCTCGGCCACAGTCTAAGGCATCAAAAGGCATGGCATGCCATCCAGTGCAGGGACATGCATGACATACCTCTTGGCTTGCAAGAATTGATCCCTGCGGTAAGTCAAAACAAATAAGAAGGGCTAAGGAGCACTCTGAAATGGAGATGCCATCAAAGGAAATGAAATTTAAGGGGAAAAAAAAAAAAATTTGGGAAATTTAGAGACTACGAGAAAGTGGTCTGGGCCAAAATGAGGTGCAGTGCAAAGGACCAAAAGAGGCCAGAACTAACCTCACAGCTGTTGCAAAAGCAGGGGAAAAATCAAGGAGGCAGACACAACTTGCAGGGGAAGATATCAGGGACGTGGTGAGGATACTTAAAATAATTAAAAAAAAAAAAAAATCTGGGCCACAGTCAAAGCCATCAAAAGGCATGGCATGCCATCCAGTGCAGGGACTTGCACCAAAGCTTGTCCCCTTGGTTCCCATTGAAATGAAATTTCCTTTCGGGACGGGAAACGAAATCTTGCGACCCTGAAAAGAAAGGCTCACAAACACTCTGGAAAGAAGATATGATCAAAAGAAATGCAATTGAAAAAAACCCCCAAAATCCCAGAAAATGGGGAGATGAAATGACTACCAGAAAGTGGTCTGGGCAGAAATGAGGTGCAGTGCAAAGGACCAAAAGAGGCCAGAACTAACCTCACAGCTGTTGCAAAAGCAGGGGAAAAATCAAGGAGGCAGACACAACTTGCAGGGGAAGATATCAGGGACGTGGTGAGGATACCTAAAATAATTTAAAAAAAAAAAAAAATCTTGGCCACAGTCAAAGCCATCAAAAGGCATGGCATGCCATCCAGTGCAGGGACATGCATGACATACCTCTTGGCTTGCAAGAATTGACCCCTGCGGTAAGTCAAAACAAATAAGAAGGGCTAAGGAGCACTCTGAAATGGAGATGCCATCAATGGAAATGAAATTGAAGGAAAAAAAAAAAAAAATTTGGTAAATTTAGAGTCTATGAGAAAGTGTTCTGGGCCAAAATGAGGTGCAGTGCAAAGGACCAAAAGAGGCCAGAACTAACCTCACAGCTGTTGCAAAAGCAGGGGAAAAATCAAGGAGGCAGACACAACTTGCAGGGGAAGATATCAGGGACGTGGTGAGGATACTTAAAATAATTAAAAAAAAAAAAAAATCTCGGCCACAGTCAAAGCCATCAAAAGGCATGGCATGCCATCCAGTGCAGGGACTTGCACCAAAGCTTGTCCCCTTGGTTCCCATTGAAATCGCAAGATTTCGTTTCCCGTCCCGAAAAGAAATGAAATTTCCTTTCGGGACGGGAAACGAAATCTTGCGACCCTGAAAAGAAAGGCTCACAAACACTCTGGAAAGAAGATATGATCAAAAGAAATGCAATTGAAAAAACCCCCAAAATCCCAGAAAATGGGGAGATGAAATGACTTCCAGAAAGTGGTCTGGGCAGAAATGAGGTGCAGTGCAAAGGACCAAAAGAGGCCAGAACTAACCTCACAGCTGTTGCAAATGCAGGGGAAAAATCAAGGAGGCAGACACAACTTGCAGGGGAAGATATCAGGGACGTGGTGAGGATACCTAAAATAATTTAAAAAAAAAAAAAAATCTCGGCCACAGTCAAAGCCATCAAAAGGCATGGCATGCCATCCAGTGCAGGGACATGCATGACATACCTCTTGGCTTGCAAGAATTGACCCCTGCGGTAAGTCAAAACAAATAAGAAGGGCTAAGGAGCACTCTGAAATGGAGATGCCATCAATGGAAATGAAATTTAAGGAAAAAAAAAAAAAATTTGGGAAATTTAGAGTCTATGAGAAAGTGGTCTGGGCCAAAATGAGGTGCAGTGCAAAGGACCAAAAGAGGCCAGAACTAACCTCACAGCTGTTGCAAAAGCAGGGGAAAAATCAAGGAGGCAGACACAACTTGCAGGGGAAGATATCAGGGAGGTGGTGAGGATACTGAAAATAATTAAAAAAAAAAAAAAACTCGGCCACAGTCAAAGCCATCAAAAGGCATGGCATGCCATCCAGTGCAGGGACATGCATGACATACCTCTTGGCTTGCAAGAATTGACCCCTGCGGTAAGTCAAAACAAATAAGAAGGGCTAAGGAGCACTCTGAAATGGAGATGCCATCAATGGAAATGAAATTTAAGGAAAAAAAAAAAAAAATTTGGTAAATTTAGAGACTACGAGAAAGTGGTCTGGGCAGAAATGAGGTGCAGTGCAAAGGACCAAAAGAGGCCAGAACTAACCTCACAGCTGTTGCAAAAGCAGGGGAAAAATCAAGGAGGCCGACACAACTTGCAGGGGAAGATATCAGGGACGTGGTGAGGATACTTAAAATAATTAAAAAAAAAAAAAATCTGGGCCACAGTCAAAGCCATCAAAAGGCATGGCATGCCATCCAGTGCAGGGACTTGCACCAAAGCTTGTCCCCTTGGTTCCCATTGAAATCGCAAGATTTCGTTTCCCGTCCCGAAAGGAAATGAAATTTCCTTTCGGGACGGGAAACGAAATCTTGCGACCCTGAAAAGAAAGGCTCACAAACACTCTGGAAAGAAGATATTGTCAAAAGAAATGCAATTGAAAAAAACCCCCAAAATCCCAGAAAATGGGGAGATGAAATGACTACCAGAAAGTGGTCTGGGCAGAAATGAGGTGCAGTGCAAAGGACCAAAAGAGGCCAGAACTAACCTCACAGCTGTTGCAAAAGCAGGGGAAAAATCAAGGAGGCAGACAAAACTTTGAGGGGAAGATATCAGGGACGTGGTGAGGATACTTAAAATAATTTAAAAAAAAAAAAAAATCTCGGCCACAGTCAAAGCCATCAAAAGGCATGGCATGCCATCCAGTGCAGGGACATGCACGACATACCTCTTGGCTTGCAAGAATTGATCCCTGCGATAAGTCAAAACAAATAAGAAGGGCTAAGGAGCACTCTGAAATGGAGATGCCATCAATGGAAATGAAATTTAAGGAAAAAAAAAAAAAAATTTGGGAAATTTAGAGTCTATGAGAAAGTGGTCTGGGCCAAAATGAGGTGCAGTGCAAAGGACCAAAAGAGGCCAGAACTAACCTCACAGCTGTTGCAAAAGCAGGGGAAAAATCAAGGAGGCAGACACAACTTGCAGGGGAAGATATCAGGGACGTGGTGAGGATACTTAAAATAATTTAAAAAAAAAAAAAAATCTCGGCCACAGTCAAAGCCATCAAAAGGCATGGCATGCCATCCAGTGCAGGGACATGCATGACATACCTCTTGGCTTGCAAGAATTGACCCCTGTGGTAAGTCAAAACAAATAAGAAGGGCTAAGGAGCACTCTGAAATGGAGATGCCATCAATGGAAATGAAATTGAAGGAAAAAAAAAAAAAATTTGGGAAATTTAGGGACTATGAGAAAGTGGTCTGGGCAGAAATGAGGTGCAGTGCAAAGGACCAAAAGAGGCCAGAACTAACCGCACAGCTGTTGCAAAAGCAGGGGAAAAATCAAGGAGGCAGACACAACTTGCAGGGGAAGATATCAGGGAGGTGGTGAGGATACTTAAAATAATTAAAAAAAAAAAAAAAATCTCGGCCACAGTCAAAGCCATCAAAAGGCATGGCATGCCATCCAGTGCAGGGACTTGCACCAAAGCTTGTCCCATTGGTTCCCATTGAAATCGCAAGATTTCGTTTCCCGTCCCGAAAGGAAATGAAATTTCCTTTCGGGACGGGAAACGAAATCTTGCGACCCTGAAAAGAAAGGCTCACAAACACTCTGGAAAGAAGATATGATCAAAAGAAATGCAATTGAAAAAAACCCCCAAAATCCCAGAAAATGGGGAGATGAAATGACTACCAGAAAGTGGTCTGGGCAGAAATGAGGTGCAGTGCAAAGGACCAAAAGAGGCCAGAACTAACCTCACAGCTGTTGCAAATGCAGGGGAAAAATCAAGGAGGCAGACACAACTTGGAGGGAAAGATATCAAGGACGTGGTGAGGATACTTAAAATAATTAAAAAAAAAAAAAAAAATCTCGGCCACAGTCAAAGCCAACAAAAGGCATGGCATGCCATCCAGTGCAGGGACATGCATGACATACCTCTTGGCTTGCAAGAATTGACCCCTGCGGTAAGTCAAAACAAATAAGAAGGGCTAAGGAGCACTCTGAAATGGAGATGCCATCAATGGAAATGAAATTGAAGGAAAAAAAAAAAAATTTGGGAAATTTAGGGACTATGAGAAAGTGGTCTGGGCAGAAATGAGGTGCAGTGCAAAGGACCAAAAGAGGCCAGAACTAACCGCACAGCTGTTGCAAAAGCAGGGGAAAAATCAAGGAGGCAGACAAAACTTTGAGGGGAAGATATCAGGGACGTGGTGAGGATACTTAAAATAATTAAAAAAAAAAAAAAATCTCGGCCACAGTCAAAGCCATCAAAAGGCATGGCATGCCATCCAGTGCAGGGACTTGCACCAAAGCTTGTCCCCATTGGTTCCCATTGAAATCGCAAGATTTCGTTTCCCGTCCCGAAAGGAAATGAAATTTCCTTTCGGGACGGGAAACGAAATCTTGCGACCCTGAAAAGAAAGGCTCACAAACACTCTGGAAAGAAGATATGATCAAAAGAAATGCAATTGAAAAAAACCCCCAAAATCCCAGAAAATGGGGAGATGAAATGACTACCAGAAAGTGGTCTGGGCAGAAATGAGGTGCAGTGCAAAGGACCAAAAGAGGCCAGAACTAACCTCACAGCTGTTGCAAAAGCAGGGGAAAAATCAAGGAGGCAGACACAACTTGCAGGGGAAGATATCAGGGACGTGGTGAGGATACTTAAAATAATTAAAAAAAAAAAAAAACTCGGCCACAGTCAAAGCCATCAAAAGGCATGGCATGCCATCCAGTGCAGGGACATGCATGACATACCTCTTGGCTTGCAAGAATTGATCCCTGCGGTAAGTCAAAACAAATAAGAAGGGCTAAGGAGCACTCTGAAATGGAGATGCCATCAATGGAAATGAAATTTAAGGGAAAAAAAAAAAATTTGGGAAATTTAGGGACTATGAGAAAGTGGTCTGGGCAGAAATGAGGTGCAGTGCAAAGGACCAAAAGAGGCCAGAACTAACCTCACAGCTGTTGCAAAAGCAGGGGAAAAATCAAGGAGGCAGACAAAACTTTGAGGGGAAGATATCAGGGACGTGGTGAGGATACTTAAAATAATTTAAAAAAAAAAAAAAATCTCGGCCACAGTCAAAGCCATCAAAAGGCATGGCATGCCATCCAGTGCAGGGACTTGCACCAAAGCTTGTCCCCATTGGTTCCCATTGAAATCGCAAGATTTCGTTTCCCGTCCCGAAAGGAAATGAAATTTCCTTTCGGGACGGGAAACGAAATCTTGCGACCCTGAAAAGAAAGGCTCACAAACACTCTGGAAAGAAGATATGATCAAAAGAAATGCAATTGAAAAAAACCCCCAAAATCCCAGAAAATGGGGAGATGAAATGACTACCAGAAAGTGGTCTGGGCAGAAATGAGGTGCAGTGCAAAGGACCAAAAGAGGCCAGAACTAACCTCACAGCTGTTGCAAAAGCAGGGGAAAAATCAAGGAGGCAGACACAACTTGCAGGGGAAGATATCAGGGACGTGGTGAGGATACTTAAAATAATTTAAAAAAAAAAAAATCTGGGCCACAGTCGAAGCCATCAAAAGGCATGGCATGCCATCCAGTGCAGGGACATGCACGACATACCTCTTGGCTTGCAAGAATTGATCCCTGCGGTAAGTCAAAACAAATAAGAAGGGCTAAGGAGCACTCTGAAATGGAGATGCCATCAATGGAAATGAAATTTAAGGAAAAAAAAAAAAAATAATTTGGGAAATTTAGAGTCAATGAGAAAGTGGTCTGGGCAGAAATGAGGTGCAGTGCAAAGGACCAAAAGAGGCCAGAACTAACCTCACAGCTGTTGCAAAAGCAGGGGAAAAATCAAGGAGGCAGACACAACTTGCAGGGGAAGATATCAGGGACGTGGTGAGGATACTTAAAATAATTAAAAAAAAAAAAATCTCGGCCACAGTCAAAGCCATCAAAAGGCATGGCATGCCATCCAGTGCAGGGACTTGCACCAAAGCTTGTCCCCTTGGTTCCCATTGAAATCGCAAGATTTCGTTTCCCGTCCCGAAAGGAAATGAAATTTCCTTTCGGGACGGGAAACGAAATCTTGCGACCCTGAAAAGAAAGGCTCACAAACACTCTGGAAAGAAGATATGATCAAAAGAAATGCAATTGAAAAAAACCCCCAAAATCCCAGAAAATGGGGAGATGAAATGACTACCAGAAAGTGGTCTGGGCAAAAATGAGGTGCAGTGCAAAGGACCAAAAGAGGCCAGAACTAACCTCACAGCTGTTGCAAAAGCAGGGGAAAAATCAAGGAGGCAGACACAACTTGCAGGGGAAGATATCAGGGACGTGGTGAGGATACTTAAAATAATTAAAAAAAAAAAAAAACTCGGCCACAGTCAAAGCCATCAAAAGGCATGGCATGCCATCCAGTGCAGGGACATGCATGACATACCTCTTGGCTTGCAAGAATTGATCCCTGCGGTAAGTCAAAACAAATAAGAAGGGCTAAGGAGCACTCTGAAATGGAGATGCCATCAATGGAAATGAAATTTAAGGGAAAAAAAAAAAAAAAATTGCGAAATTTAGAGACTACGAGAAAGTGGTCTGGGCAGAAATGAGGTGCAGTGCAAAGGACCAAAAGAGGCCAGAACTAACCTCACAGCTGTTGTAAAAGCAGGGGAAAAATCAAGGAGGCAGACACAACTTGCAGGGGAAGATATCAGGGACGTGGTGAGGATACTTAAAATAATTAAAAAAAAAAAAAAAATCTCGGCCACAGTCAAAGCCATCAAAAGGCATGGCATGCCATCCAGTGCAGGGACATGCATGACATACCTCTTGGCTTGCAAGAATTGACCCCTGCGGTAAGTCAAAATAAATAAGAAGGGCTAAGGAGCACTCTGAAATGGAGATGCCATCAATGGAAATGAAATTTAAGGAAAAAAAAAAAAAAATTTGGGAAATTTAGGGACTATGAGAAAGTGGTCTGGGCAGAAATGAGGTGCAGTGCAAAGGACCAAAAGAGGCCAGAACTAACCGCACAGCTGTTGCAAAAGCAGGGGAAAAATCAAGGAGGCAGACAAAACTTTGAGGGGAAGATATCAGGGACGTGGTGAGGATACTTAAAATAATTTAAAAAAAAAAAAAAATCTCGGCCACAGTCAAAGCCATCAAAAGGCATGGCATGCCATCCAGTGCAGGGACATGCATGACATACCTCTTGGCTTGCAAGAATTGATCCCTGCGGTAAGTCAAAACAAATAAGAAGGGCTAAGGAGCACTCTGAAATAGAGATGCCATCAATGGAAATGAAATTTAAGGGAAAAAAAAAAAAAATTTGGTAAATTTAGGGACTATGAGAAAGTGGTCTGGGCAGAAATGAGGTGCAGTGCAAAGGACCAAAAGAGGCCAGAACTAACCTCACAGCTGTTGCAAAAGCAGGGGAAAAATCAAGAAGGCAGACACAACTTGCAGGGGAAGATATCAGGGAGGTGGTGAGGATACTTAAAATAATTTAAAAAAAAAAAAATCTGGGCCACAGTCAAAGCCATCAAAAGGCATGGCATGCCATCCAGTGCAGGGACATGCACGACATACCTCTTGGCTTGCAAGAATTGATCCCTGCGGTAAGTCAAAACAAATAAGAAGGGCTAAGGAGCACTCTGAAATGGAGATGCCATCAATGGAAATGAAATTTAAGGAAAAAAAAAAAAAATTTGGGAAATTTAGGGACTACGAGAAAGTGGTCTGGGCAGAAATGAGGTGCAGTGCAAAGGACCAAAAGAGGCCAGAACTAACCTCACAGCTGTTGCAAAAGCAGGGGAAAAATCAAGGAGGCAGACACAACTTGCAGGGGAAGATATCAGGGACGTGGTGAGGATACTTAAAATAATTTAAAAAAAAAAAAAAATCTCGGCCACAGTCTAAGGCATCAAAAGGCATGGCATGCCATCCAGTGCAGGGACATGCATGACATACCTCTTGGCTTGCAAGAATTGATCCCTGCGGTAAGTCAAAACAAATAAGAAGGGCTAAGGAGCACTCTGAAATGGAGATGCCATCAAAGGAAATGAAATTGAAGGAAAAAAAAAAAAAATTTGGGAAATTTAGAGACTACGAGAAAGTGGTCTGGGCCAAAATGAGGTGCAGTGCAAAGGACCAAAAGAGGCCAGAACTAACCTCACAGCTGTTGTAAAAGCAGGGGAAAAATCAAGGAGGCAGACACAACTTGCAGGGGAAGATATCAGGAACGTGGTGAGGATACTTAAAATAATTAAAAAAAAAAAAAAACTCGGCCACAGTCAAAGCCATCAAAAGGCATGGCATGCCATCCAGTGCAGGGACATGCATGACATACCTCTTGGCTTGCAAGAATTGACCCCTGCGGTAAGTCAAAACAAATAAGACGGGCTAAGGAGCACTCTGAAATGGAGATGCCATCAATGGAAATGAAATTGAAGGAAAAAAAAAAAAAATTTGGGAAATTTAGGGACTATGAGAAAGTGGTCTGGGCAGAAATGAGGTGCAGTGCAAAGGACCAAAAGAGGCCAGAACTAACCGCACAGCTGTTGCAAAAGCAGGGGAAAAATCAAGGAGGCAGACACAACTTGCAGGGGAAGATATCAGGGACGTGGTGAGGATACTTAAAATAATTTAAAAAAAAAAAAAAAATTTCGGCCACAGTCAAAGCCATCAAAAGGCATGGCATGCCATCCAGTGCAGGGACTTGCACCAAAGCTTGTCCCCTTGGTTCCCATTGAAATTGCAAGATTTCGTTTCCCGTCCCGAAAGGAATTGAAATTTCCTTTCGGGACGGGAAACGAAATCTTGCGACCCTGAAAAGAAAGGCTCACAAACACTCTGGAAAGAAGATATGATCAAAAGAAATGCAATTGAAAAAAACCCCCAAAATCCCAGAAAATGGGGAGATGAAATGACTACCAGAAAGTGGTCTGGGCAGAAATGAGGTGCAGTGCAAAGGACCAAAAGAGGCCAGAACTAACCTCACAGCTGTTGCAAAAGCAGGGGAAAAATCAAGGAGGCAGACACAACTTGCAGGGGAAGATATCAGGAACGTGGTGAGGATACTTAAAATAATTTAAAAAAAAAAAAATCTGGGCCACAGTCAAAGCCATCAAAAGGCATGGCATGCCATCCAGTGCAGGGACATGCACGACATACCTCTTGGCTTGCAAGAATTGATCCCTGCGGTAAGTCAAAACAAATAAGAAGGGCTAAGGAGCACTCTGAAATGGAGATGCCATCAATGGAAATGAAATTTAAGGAAAAAAAAAAAAAATTTGGGAAATTTAGAGACTACGAGAAAGTGGTCTGGGCAGAAATGAGGTGCAGTGCAAAGGACCAAAAGAGGCCAGAACTAACCTCACAGCTGTTGCAAAAGCAGGGGAAAAATCAAGGAGGCAGACACAACTTGCAGGGGAAGATATCAGGGACGTGGTGAGGATACTTAAAATAATTTAAAAAAAAAAAAAAATCTCGGCCATAGTCAAAGCCATCAAAAGGCATGGCATGCCATCCAGTGCAGGGACATGCATGACATACCTCTTGGCTTGCAAGAATTGATCCCTGCGGTAAGTCAAAGCAAATAAGAAGGGCTAAGGAGCACTCTGAAATGGAGATGCCATCAATGGAAATGAAATTTAAGGGAAAAAAAAAAAAAATTTGGGAAATTTAGGGACTATGAGAAAGTGGTCTGGGCAGAAATGAGGTGCAGTGCAAAGGACCAAAAGAGGCCAGAACTAACCTCACAGCTGTTGCAAAAGCAGGGGAAAAATCAAGGAGGCAGACAAAACTTGCAGGGGAAGATATCAGGAACGTGGTGAGGATACTTAAAATAATTTAAAAAAAAAAAAATCTGGGCCACAGTCAAAGCCATCAAAAGGCATGGCATGCCATCCAGTGCAGGGACATGCATGACATACCTCTTGGCTTGCAAGAATTGATCCCTGCGGTAAGTCAAAACAAATAAGAAGGGCTAAGGAGCACTCTGAAATAGAGATGCCATCAATGGAAATGAAATTTAAGGGAAAAAAAAAAAAAATTTGGTAAATTTAGGGACTATGAGAAAGTGGTCTGGGCAGAAATGAGGTGCAGTGCAAAGGACCAAAAGAGGCCAGAACTAACCTCACAGCTGTTGCAAAAGCAGGGGAAAAATCAAGAAGGCAGACACAACTTGCAGGGGAAGATATCAGGGAGGTGGTGAGGATACTTAAAATAATTTAAAAAAAAAAAAATCTGGGCCACAGTCAAAGCCATCAAAAGGCATGGCATGCCATCCAGTGCAGGGACATGCACGACATACCTCTTGGCTTGCAAGAATTGATCCCTGCGGTAAGTCAAAACAAATAAGAAGGGCTAAGGAGCACTCTGAAATGGAGATGCCATCAATGGAAATGAAATTTAAGGAAAAAAAAAAAAAATTTGGGAAATTTAGGGACTACGAGAAAGTGGTCTGGGCAGAAATGAGGTGCAGTGCAAAGGACCAAAAGAGGCCAGAACTAACCTCACAGCTGTTGCAAAAGCAGGGGAAAAATCAAGGAGGCAGACACAACTTGCAGGGGAAGATATCAGGAACGTGGTGAGGATACTTAAAATAATTAAAAAAAAAAAAAATCTGGGCCACAGTCAAAGCCATCAAAAGGCATGGCATGCCATCCAGTGCAGGGACATGCACGACATACCTCTTGGCTTGCAAGAATTGATCCCTGCGGTAAGTCAAAACAAATAAGAAGGGCTAAGGAGCACTCTGAAATGGAGATGCCATCAATGGAAATGAAATTTAAGGAAAAAAAAAAAAAATTTGGGAAATTTAGAGACTACGAGAAAGTGGTCTGGGCAGAAATGAGGTGCAGTGCAAAGGACCAAAAGAGGCCAGAACTAACCTCACAGCTGTTGCAAAAGCAGGGGAAAAATCAAGGAGGCAGACACAACTTGCAGGGGAAGATATCAGGGACGTGGTGAGGATACTTAAAATAATTAAAAAAAAAAAAAAAATCTCGGCCATAGTCAAAGCCATCAAAAGGCATGGCATGCCATCCAGTGCAGGGACATGCATGACATACCTCTTGGCTTGCAAGAATTGATCCCTGCGGTAAGTCAAAACAAATAAGAAGGGCTAAGGAGCACTCTGAAATGGAGATGCCATCAATGGAAATGAAATTTAAGGGAAAAAAAAAAAAAATTTGGGAAATTTAGGGACTATGAGAAAGTGGTCTGGGCAGAAATGAGGTGCAGTGCAAAGGACCAAAAGAGGCCAGAACTAACCTCACAGCTGTTGCAAAAGCAGGGGAAAAATCAAGGAGGCAGACAAAACTTGCAGGGGAAGATATCAGGAACGTGGTGAGGATACTTAAAATAATTTAAAAAAAAAAAAATCTGGGCCACAGTCAAAGCCATCAAAAGGCATGGCATGCCATCCAGTGCAGGGACATGCACGACATACCTCTTGGCTTGCAAGAATTGATCCCTGCGGTAAGTCAAAACAAATAAGAAGGGCTAAGGAGCACTCTGAAATGGAGATGCCATCAATGGAAATGAAATTTAAGGAAAAAAAAAAAAAATTTGGGAAATTTAGAGACTACGAGAAAGTGGTCTGGGCAGAAATGAGGTGCAGTGCAAAGGACCAAAAGAGGCCAGAACTAACCTCACAGCTGTTGCAAAAGCAGGGGAAAAATCAAGGAGGCAGACACAACTTGCAGGGGAAGATATCAGGGACGTGGTGAGGATACTTAAAATAATTTAAAAAAAAAAAAAAATCTCGGCCATAGTCAAAGCCATCAAAAGGCATGGCATGCCATCCAGTGCAGGGACATGCATGACATACCTCTTGGCTTGCAAGAATTGATCCCTGCGGTAAGTCAAAACAAATAAGAAGGGCTAAGGAGCACTCTGAAATGGAGATGCCATCAAAGGAAATGAAATTGAAGGAAAAAAAAAAAAAATTTGGGAAATTTAGAGACTACGAGAAAGTGGTCTGGGCCAAAATGAGGTGCAGTGCAAAGGACCAAAAGAGGCCAGAACTAACCTCACAGCTGTTGTAAAAGCAGGGGAAAAATCAAGGAGGCAGACACAACTTGCAGGGGAAGATATCAGGAACGTGGTGAGGATACTTAAAATAATTAAAAAAAAAAAAAAACTCGGCCACAGTCAAAGCCATCAAAAGGCATGGCATGCCATCCAGTGCAGGGACATGCATGACATACCTCTTGGCTTGCAAGAATTGACCCCTGCGGTAAGTCAAAACAAATAAGACGGGCTAAGGAGCACTCTGAAATGGAGATGCCATCAATGGAAATGAAATTGAAGGAAAAAAAAAAAAAATTTGGGAAATTTAGGGACTATGAGAAAGTGGTCTGGGCAGAAATGAGGTGCAGTGCAAAGGACCAAAAGAGGCCAGAACTAACCGCACAGCTGTTGCAAAAGCAGGGGAAAAATCAAGGAGGCAGACACAACTTGCAGGGGAAGATATCAGGGACGTGGTGAGGATACTTAAAATAATTTAAAAAAAAAAAAAAAATTTCGGCCACAGTCAAAGCCATCAAAAGGCATGGCATGCCATCCAGTGCAGGGACTTGCACCAAAGCTTGTCCCCTTGGTTCCCATTGAAATTGCAAGATTTCGTTTCCCGTCCCGAAAGGAATTGAAATTTCCTTTCGGGACGGGAAACGAAATCTTGCGACCCTGAAAAGAAAGGCTCACAAACACTCTGGAAAGAAGATATGATCAAAAGAAATGCAATTGAAAAAAACCCCCAAAATCCCAGAAAATGGGGAGATGAAATGACTACCAGAAAGTGGTCTGGGCAGAAATGAGGTGCAGTGCAAAGGACCAAAAGAGGCCAGAACTAACCTCACAGCTGTTGCAAAAGCAGGGGAAAAATCAAGGAGGCAGACACAACTTGCAGGGGAAGATATCAGGAACGTGGTGAGGATACTTAAAATAATTTAAAAAAAAAAAAATCTGGGCCACAGTCAAAGCCATCAAAAGGCATGGCATGCCATCCAGTGCAGGGACATGCACGACATACCTCTTGGCTTGCAAGAATTGATCCCTGCGGTAAGTCAAAACAAATAAGAAGGGCTAAGGAGCACTCTGAAATGGAGATGCCATCAATGGAAATGAAATTTAAGGAAAAAAAAAAAAAATTTGGGAAATTTAGAGACTACGAGAAAGTGGTCTGGGCAGAAATGAGGTGCAGTGCAAAGGACCAAAAGAGGCCAGAACTAACCTCACAGCTGTTGCAAAAGCAGGGGAAAAATCAAGGAGGCAGACACAACTTGCAGGGGAAGATATCAGGGACGTGGTGAGGATACTTAAAATAATTTAAAAAAAAAAAAAAATCTCGGCCATAGTCAAAGCCATCAAAAGGCATGGCATGCCATCCAGTGCAGGGACATGCATGACATACCTCTTGGCTTGCAAGAATTGATCCCTGCGGTAAGTCAAAGCAAATAAGAAGGGCTAAGGAGCACTCTGAAATGGAGATGCCATCAATGGAAATGAAATTTAAGGGAAAAAAAAAAAAAATTTGGGAAATTTAGGGACTATGAGAAAGTGGTCTGGGCAGAAATGAGGTGCAGTGCAAAGGACCAAAAGAGGCCAGAACTAACCTCACAGCTGTTGCAAAAGCAGGGGAAAAATCAAGGAGGCAGACAAAACTTGCAGGGGAAGATATCAGGAACGTGGTGAGGATACTTAAAATAATTTAAAAAAAAAAAAATCTGGGCCACAGTCAAAGCCATCAAAAGGCATGGCATGCCATCCAGTGCAGGGACATGCATGACATACCTCTTGGCTTGCAAGAATTGATCCCTGCGGTAAGTCAAAACAAATAAGAAGGGCTAAGGAGCACTCTGAAATAGAGATGCCATCAATGGAAATGAAATTTAAGGGAAAAAAAAAAAAAATTTGGTAAATTTAGGGACTATGAGAAAGTGGTCTGGGCAGAAATGAGGTGCAGTGCAAAGGACCAAAAGAGGCCAGAACTAACCTCACAGCTGTTGCAAAAGCAGGGGAAAAATCAAGAAGGCAGACACAACTTGCAGGGGAAGATATCAGGGAGGTGGTGAGGATACTTAAAATAATTTAAAAAAAAAAAAATCTGGGCCACAGTCAAAGCCATCAAAAGGCATGGCATGCCATCCAGTGCAGGGACATGCACGACATACCTCTTGGCTTGCAAGAATTGATCCCTGCGGTAAGTCAAAACAAATAAGAAGGGCTAAGGAGCACTCTGAAATGGAGATGCCATCAATGGAAATGAAATTTAAGGAAAAAAAAAAAAAATTTGGGAAATTTAGGGACTACGAGAAAGTGGTCTGGGCAGAAATGAGGTGCAGTGCAAAGGACCAAAAGAGGCCAGAACTAACCTCACAGCTGTTGCAAAAGCAGGGGAAAAATCAAGGAGGCAGACACAACTTGCAGGGGAAGATATCAGGAACGTGGTGAGGATACTTAAAATAATTAAAAAAAAAAAAAATCTGGGCCACAGTCAAAGCCATCAAAAGGCATGGCATGCCATCCAGTGCAGGGACATGCACGACATACCTCTTGGCTTGCAAGAATTGATCCCTGCGGTAAGTCAAAACAAATAAGAAGGGCTAAGGAGCACTCTGAAATGGAGATGCCATCAATGGAAATGAAATTTAAGGAAAAAAAAAAAAAATTTGGGAAATTTAGAGACTACGAGAAAGTGGTCTGGGCAGAAATGAGGTGCAGTGCAAAGGACCAAAAGAGGCCAGAACTAACCTCACAGCTGTTGCAAAAGCAGGGGAAAAATCAAGGAGGCAGACACAACTTGCAGGGGAAGATATCAGGGACGTGGTGAGGATACTTAAAATAATTTAAAAAAAAAAAAAAATCTCGGCCATAGTCAAAGCCATCAAAAGGCATGGCATGCCATCCAGTGCAGGGACATGCATGACATACCTCTTGGCTTGCAAGAATTGATCCCTGCGGTAAGTCAAAACAAATAAGAAGGGCTAAGGAGCACTCTGAAATGGAGATGCCATCAATGGAAATGAAATTTAAGGGAAAAAAAAAAAAAATTTGGGAAATTTAGGGACTATGAGAAAGTGGTCTGGGCAGAAATGAGGTGCAGTGCAAAGGACCAAAAGAGGCCAGAACTAACCTCACAGCTGTTGCAAAAGCAGGGGAAAAATCAAGGAGGCAGACAAAACTTGCAGGGGAAGATATCAGGGACGTGGTGAGGATACTTAAAATAATTTAAAAAAAAAAAAAAATCTCGGCCATAGTCAAAGCCATCAAAAGGCATGGCATGCCATCCAGTGCAGGGACATGCATGACATACCTCTTGGCTTGCAAGAATTGATCCCTGCGGTAAGTCAAAACAAATAAGAAGGGCTAAGGAGCACTCTGAAATAGAGATGCCATCAATGGAAATGAAATTTAAGGGAAAAAAAAAAAAAATTTGGTAAATTTAGGGACTATGAGAAAGTGGTCTGGGCAGAAATGAGGTGCAGTGCAAAGGACCAAAAGAGGCCAGAACTAACCTCACAGCTGTTGCAAAAGCAGGGGAAAAATCAAGAAGGCAGACACAACTTGCAGGGGAAGATATCAGGGAGGTGGTGAGGATACTTAAAATAATTTAAAAAAAAAAAAATCTGGGCCACAGTCAAAGCCATCAAAAGGCATGGCATGCCATCCAGTGCAGGGACATGCACGACATACCTCTTGGCTTGCAAGAATTGATCCCTGCGGTAAGTCAAAACAAATAAGAAGGGCTAAGGAGCACTCTGAAATGGAGATGCCATCAATGGAAATGAAATTTAAGGAAAAAAAAAAAAAATTTGGGAAATTTAGGGACTACGAGAAAGTGGTCTGGGCAGAAATGAGGTGCAGTGCAAAGGACCAAAAGAGGCCAGAACTAACCTCACAGCTGTTGCAAAAGCAGGGGAAAAATCAAGGAGGCAGACACAACTTGCAGGGGAAGATATCAGGGACGTGGTGAGGATACTTAAAATAATTTAAAAAAAAAAAAAAATCTCGGCCACAGTCTAAGGCATCAAAAGGCATGGCATGCCATCCAGTGCAGGGACATGCATGACATACCTCTTGGCTTGCAAGAATTGATCCCTGCGGTAAGTCAAAACAAATAAGAAGGGCTAAGGAGCACTCTGAAATGGAGATGCCATCAAAGGAAATGAAATTGAAGGAAAAAAAAAAAAAATTTGGGAAATTTAGAGACTACGAGAAAGTGGTCTGGGCCAAAATGAGGTGCAGTGCAAAGGACCAAAAGAGGCCAGAACTAACCTCACAGCTGTTGTAAAAGCAGGGGAAAAATCAAGGAGGCAGACACAACTTGCAGGGGAAGATATCAGGAACGTGGTGAGGATACTTAAAATAATTAAAAAAAAAAAAAAACTCGGCCACAGTCAAAGCCATCAAAAGGCATGGCATGCCATCCAGTGCAGGGACATGCATGACATACCTCTTGGCTTGCAAGAATTGACCCCTGCGGTAAGTCAAAACAAATAAGACGGGCTAAGGAGCACTCTGAAATGGAGATGCCATCAATGGAAATGAAATTGAAGGAAAAAAAAAAAAATTTGGGAAATTTAGGGACTATGAGAAAGTGGTCTGGGCAGAAATGAGGTGCAGTGCAAAGGACCAAAAGAGGCCAGAACTAACCGCACAGCTGTTGCAAAAGCAGGGGAAAAATCAAGGAGGCAGACACAACTTGCAGGGGAAGATATCAGGGACGTGGTGAGGATACTTAAAATAATTTAAAAAAAAAAAAAAAATTTCGGCCACAGTCAAAGCCATCAAAAGGCATGGCATGCCATCCAGTGCAGGGACTTGCACCAAAGCTTGTCCCCTTGGTTCCCATTGAAATTGCAAGATTTCGTTTCCCGTCCCGAAAGGAATTGAAATTTCCTTTCGGGACGGGAAACGAAATCTTGCGACCCTGAAAAGAAAGGCTCACAAACACTCTGGAAAGAAGATATGATCAAAAGAAATGCAATTGAAAAAAACCCCCAAAATCCCAGAAAATGGGGAGATGAAATGACTACCAGAAAGTGGTCTGGGCAGAAATGAGGTGCAGTGCAAAGGACCAAAAGAGGCCAGAACTAACCTCACAGCTGTTGCAAAAGCAGGGGAAAAATCAAGGAGGCAGACACAACTTGCAGGGGAAGATATCAGGAACGTGGTGAGGATACTTAAAATAATTTAAAAAAAAAAAAATCTGGGCCACAGTCAAAGCCATCAAAAGGCATGGCATGCCATCCAGTGCAGGGACATGCACGACATACCTCTTGGCTTGCAAGAATTGATCCCTGCGGTAAGTCAAAACAAATAAGAAGGGCTAAGGAGCACTCTGAAATGGAGATGCCATCAATGGAAATGAAATTTAAGGAAAAAAAAAAAAATTTGGGAAATTTAGAGACTACGAGAAAGTGGTCTGGGCAGAAATGAGGTGCAGTGCAAAGGACCAAAAGAGGCCAGAACTAACCTCACAGCTGTTGCAAAAGCAGGGGAAAAATCAAGGAGGCAGACACAACTTGCAGGGGAAGATATCAGGGACGTGGTGAGGATACTTAAAATAATTTAAAAAAAAAAAAAAATCTCGGCCATAGTCAAAGCCATCAAAAGGCATGGCATGCCATCCAGTGCAGGGACATGCATGACATACCTCTTGGCTTGCAAGAATTGATCCCTGCGGTAAGTCAAAACAAATAAGAAGGGCTAAGGAGCACTCTGAAATGGAGATGCCATCAATGGAAATGAAATTTAAGGGAAAAAAAAAAAAAATTTGGGAAATTTAGGGACTATGAGAAAGTGGTCTGGGCAGAAATGAGGTGCAGTGCAAAGGACCAAAAGAGGCCAGAACTAACCTCACAGCTGTTGCAAAAGCAGGGGAAAAATCAAGGAGGCAGACAAAACTTGCAGGGGAAGATATCAGGAACGTGGTGAGGATACTTAAAATAATTAAAAAAAAAAAAAAATCTGGGCCACAGTCAAAGCCATCAAAAGGCATGGCATGCCATCCAGTGCAGGGACATGCATGACATACCTCTTGGCTTGCAAGAATTGATCCCTGCGGTAAGTCAAAACAAATAAGAAGGGCTAAGGAGCACTCTGAAATGGAGATGCCATCAAAGGAAATGAAATTGAAGGACAAAAAAAAAAAATTTGGAAAATTTAGAGTCAATGAGAAAGCGGTCTGGGCCGAAATGAGGTGCAGTGCTGTCGTGGTTTGAGAGGAAATAGTTTTTTTGGGATGGTGTGGTCACGCCAATCGGTGTCCAGATATTAATATTGGCACCTGGTTTGTCCACTGAGGGCATGGATACGCCTCTGAGAACACAGGGGTTAAAAGCTGTGAACTCCCGCTGGACCTTCCTTTTGAGTTCCGGCCCTGGACCAAAGGAGACCTCTCCCCTGTCCAGCTCCTAGCTGGGCAGGGGGGAGGGGAGCCATGTGGCCGGAGGGAGGTTGGCCAGGCCTGGGCCGAAGGGTGGAGGAGCATTGCACTGCGAGGGCTTCGGGCAGCCATCCCCCATTCCCCCCCGGAGGGAGAGAGAGAGAGCAGCCTGTGCCTGTGATAGCACGGCTGGAGTGAAGAAGGGAGGGGGTGCCCAGCAGAGCAGCCAGCCGTGGGAGTTCATGAACCAAACCAGCAGAGCCTGGGACTTTTAACCCTTCGTGGGACGATGGAAACCTTGCAAATGCTGATTCCTCCTGGAGTTGGTGAGATTGAGAAAAAGTTGAGAAGAATTCTAGGTGGGAGGAGATGATGGAGTGGCTTTTGGCTGGACTTTTCTTGGATAGCTATGGACAGAACCCTTGAGTTCCTGTGACACAGAGACTGCATCCTAGGGGGAGGCAATGGCTCAGAGCCAGGAGAGTGCGGTGATGTGAAGGTATGTGAACAGAGACGAAGGGTGGAGGGGGGTTGTGGTGGTGCCCTCCGTCTTTGATGAAGAAGAAGAGGAAGATGATCTCTGTTCGAGAGACCCCTCAGCCCCAGGGGGTGAAACATGGGGGGGACAGGTGTCCCAAAAGGAGAGGGACTGTGCTCTTTTTTGGAACTGGACAAAGCATCCTTAAAGGGAAAAACCCTAGAAGCAGCTCTGGTCCATGTGCAGTGGTGAGAGCACTGGACATGGAAGGAAGAGGTCACGATGGCAAAATGTTCTCCGGGCGGTGCCACACGTGACACAGAGACACGAGAAGTTTCGACTGTTTCCTGGGTGAAGTCTGTAGTGCAAGAGGGACTCCTCTCTTCTCAAAGAACTGAGAATTGATTATCCAAAGGGTGGCAGCGGAATTAAGAAATTTGGTGGGGGGAGGAGGAGGAAATTTGGAAGGTTTTCATCCCGTGTTCTGTGTGTTTTTTTTTTCCTGTAGTTCTATGTTAATAAAGTTTTTTTCCTTTCAATCATAAGTTAGAGCCTGCTCTTCTCTGTCTCTGATCACATCTCACAGCAGATACCAGGAAAAGAGGTTTTCTCATGGAAGCACTGGCATTTCGCCAGGCTCAGACCATGACAAGTGCAAAGGACCAAAAGAGGCCAGAACTAACCTCACAGCTGTTGCAAAAGCAGGGGAAAAATCAAGGAGGCAGACAAAACTTGCAGGGGAAGATATCAGGAACGTGGTGAGGATACTTAAAATAATTAAAAAAAAAAAAAAATCGCGGCCACAGTCAAAGCCATCAAAAGGCATGGCATGCCATCCAGTGCAGGGACATGCATGACATACCTCTTGGCTTGCAAGAATTGATCCCTGCGGTAAGTCAAAACAAATAAGAAGGGCTAAGGAGCACTCTGAAATGGAGATGCCATCAATGGAAATGAAATTGAAGGAAAAAAAAAAAAAAAATTGGTAAATTTAGAGACTACGAGAAAGTGGTCTGGGCAGAAATGAGGTGCAGTGCAAAGGACCAAAAGAGGCCAGAACTAACCTCACAGCTGTTGCAAAAGCAGGGGAAAAATCAAGGAGGCAGACACAACTTGCAGGGGAAGATATCAGGGACGTGGTGAGGATACTTAAAATAATTAAAAAAAAAAAAAAATCTGGGCCACAGTCAAAGCCATCAAAAGGCATGGCATGCCATCCAGTGCAGGGACTTGCACCAAAGCTTGTCCCCTTGGTTCCCATTGAAATCGCAAGATTTCGTTTCCCGTCCCGAAAGGAAATGAAATTTCCTTTCGGGACGGGAAACGAAATCTTGCGACCCTGAAAAGAAAGGCTCACAAACACTCTGGAAAGAAGATATGATCAAAAGAAATGCAATTGAAAAAACCCCCAAAATCCCAGAAAATGGGGGGATGAAATGACTACACTAGTGCGTGTTTATGGTAGATATTACACGTGTACTGGATCATATTTCTCTCTCCTCAAAGTAATGTTTTTGTCCTGCTGCCCTTTCGCCAAGTCTTCTTACTCTTCATCTGCAATCCTGGTGAGTACCTGACTCGACATCTTCCATCAAATAGCAACAGACGTCTCAAAATTCATTAAGAAGTCATTAGCACTTGTGGCGGGGAGTTGGGGGCGAGGGAAGAGTAAAAAATTGAGGGCCCTGAATGTGAAATACAAAGCTGTGTTTTGCGTCAGGTACATACAGGCAATGTGTGTATTTGTGATTGCGATATTTGTGGAGTCCAACAATGGGGCAGTTGCAAATTCTAATAATAACTGAGGAAAGTAAAGCATGGAAGAAGGCCTTTGAACCTACCCTTTGTTTGCAATTTACCTTGGCTGTTTTAGGAGCATTTGAATTAAAGCGTTAAGGATGTTGATTTTTGTTTTTAGTCAGGCCTTAAAGAGTGCTGCAATAATAACCCTTTTTTTTTTTTTTTTTGAAGTATAATTTTAGAATATTGCTTTTATCCTTGAAACTATAGATTTGGAAAAATATATATAAAGGAAATATGCTTACCTCATGCCTTAACAAAATAGAGAAAAACAGCTTGAGAAAGGAAGATGAACATCATCTCAAGGATTTGTGGTTTTGACCAAGGGAAGCTGGATATCACTGTTATGAGATTTATAGTCATTGTAATTAAAAGGTGGACCCACATCTGGGGAGCTGGACTTCACCAGATGGGATCCGTCTTTATTCTTGCGGAAACCTGGACTAATATTTTGGAAACTACTACTACCATCTGGGGGTTACTCCTTTTTGTGACACATCCTGAGAAAAACTAAATCACAATCGTATATAGAATTGTGATGTAAAAATTGGAAAATAGAAACTGCTGATGAGTAAAAATTGGAATAGAAACTGCTGAGAAAGCTTATGAGTACCCCTATAAATACCCGTAAGCCCCAACTATCGGCGTGCAGTTGGAGGGAAACTGTCCCCACTGTACCAAGCGCTGTGTTGCTCATACTCTACCATATTAATTAATAAATTGATTGCTGCTTGAATATTGGCATAGTCAAGCTTCTTATTTATAACATGAAGAAGCCCGGCTGCTCAGCCCGCACACTTCCCTGGCCCCCTGAGCAGAGCTCGGCGGGGCTGCGCTCACCCTCGGCCCCGCTCCGACCGCAGCCCGCCGACCCCCCGGACCCCCCCAGTGCACCGCCCGTGCCCAGGTGGTGCTCAGGTGGTGCCCAGGTGGTGCCCAGCTGTCCCCGGGCAGGGGATGGCCCGCGGGCGCTACGCCGGGCTCGGGGAGCGGCCGCTTGCAGCGCGCCCGCCGGGAGTGCCCGCGCCCGCCGCCCCCGCCGCAGCGCTGAGCAACGCCCCGAAGCATCTTGGCAGGCTGCTTCTTGCGGAAGACACAAAAAATGTGAACAGCGTTAGGGAAGAGGTTTCAAATTCTGGAGGTTTTCCTCTTTTATCAGTTTTTCTCGATGTGCTGTCGGTACCACCCCTCCTCAAGGAGAAGACTCTGAGTCCATCAGTACTTATCTATAGATGCTGAATCAGCTCCCTGGATTTCATTCACTCCCCGTGCACTTCAGCGAGCTGACTACGTGCCCATAGCCGGGAATCCTCCTGCTACAGATTTTTGCATGAAGCTGAATGTAGTCTCAAACCAGCTCCTAAACACTAGGAACTCAGGGAGTTGGAGCATTGACTCATCATATCCATGCAAGAAGTGCAACCTAAGAGCTATTTCAAATCAAAATAGCAGCTCAAACACACCAATCTGAATGCATGAAAAGACATAGAATCCATGTCATACCTTCTGTTAAAAAATCACTGAAAATATTTTTGTTGTTACCTACATACAGAATCAGAATCATAGCATGGTTTGGGTTGGAAGGGATTTTACAGATCATCTAGTTCCAAGCCCCTGCCGCGAACACAGACCACTTGATCAAGTTGCTCAATACTCCATCCAACCTGGCCTTGAACTCTGCCAGGAATGAGACATCCACAACTTCCCAGGGCAACATGTTTCTTTGCCTCAACACCCTCACAGTAAAGGATTTCTTCTGTGTATTTAACCAAAATTCTCTCTCTTCAGTTTGAACCATTACTTATTGTCCTATCACCTTAATTCATTATGAATATCCACCCATATAATTTTGAGTACTCAGGGAGACTTCTTCTGAAGAAAATGCTTCAGTGTTGCTTTAAGAAAAAACTAAATCTTAAAAAAAAACAACCCAAAACCAAACAAACTCAAAAAAAACCCAAAACCCAAAAAAAACCAACAAAAACAAACAACAACAAAAAAATCCACCGTAAAAATGGGAAGTTAATGAATTATCCATGAGCTTTTGCTGTGGAGTAAAGGGTGTCTGGGAGTTTCAGCATTTTGTGTCACCTTGTAGACAGACACTGTTTTCCAAAGTCAGTAATGTGATGAAGAAGATATTAAGATTAAATGAGCAGTGCAGAACTCAAAAGCAAACCCATAATTATTAATAGATATTTAAATTGGCAGGCAATCAATTTTTAAATTGTCTTTTCACCCTTGTGTGTAAGGCGGTTTGCTCACAGTGACAAATTAGCAGCAGCACTGTGCTGTGACTGTTTCTGCTGGAAGGTTCTCATTACCATTCAGGGGTTTTGCTGGCTCATCAGTGAATCGTGGACAGCATTTCCATTGCTGAAGTGTGGCCCAGAAACCAGAGAAAGGATCGGAAACAGAGCCCACAAAAGCCTTTTCTTAAATTCTAAGATTCATTAGGCTCTTGAATAGGACTAAGTTCTTTGGCCTCAGTGTTATTATTTCTTCTGTATCCCAGAGGAAGTGACAGTACACTCACCCCCTCCATCCCTCTCTTTAAATCTTGGTATTCTTGTTAATCCGTCAGGAAAATAAGAACAGTAACATGTAATGGACTGAAGGTGCTTTTTTTTTCTTAATTGAAAATAACAATCTCCTAAATCCCAGCAGCACTGGGCTGAGATCTGAGGTTTTGATCCAACTTTCATTATTCACCAACACCTCCAAGATAATTATACTAGCAGCCTATAGGAAGACCAAGACAAGCATTTTCTCACACAAATGATTTTCAGTTGCTAGTCAAAACATGAATCTATTTTTCAGTTGCTACTTGGCATTTGTTTTATCATTTGTTTTTCTTAACCAGAGTTCTAATTAGAACTAATTGCAGTTTTGTCTGTCAAAATAGATATTTTTAAAACAGTAAAGTTTTCAAGGAACACATTGCTTCCATTTCCAGTGGGGTAGGTTCTGTATCTCAAGAACACAAACTCCAGTCAGACATGGAGAAATTAATAAGAAAACTTGGAATTTTGAACCTTAAAATTCATATTGTAGGAAGTCTTATGTAATTTTACAAGACTATGTTTGATAAAACAAAAGTAAATATTTGATCTTCAAAGACTTCAAAACCCAATGAAGTGGAATTTTGTTCTTCATACACTTCATGTTCTGACAATGGTTCTTCTCTTCGTTCAACACTATTCCACTCTGCTCAATTTTCAAATACCTTGTCCATATTGAGGATTCCTGAAGAGTTTGGATTGTGTGCCACACTCAACAGATCAACTTCCAGAGTGTGCATTCTAACAAACTTGTGGCAAATCCTTTTGCCTCTTCTGGTATTTTCTCTTTTTCCACATTCAGAGTTCTCACATCATTGTCATTGTTTTTAATAAGCTGTGTTCAGCTTTGTATTGTTATCAGTGAACAAAGCACATGAACTGAACTCATACTAGACTTTAAGAATAAATGCTAGATTAAAATTCCAGGTATCTCAGAGGGCAAAAAGGCTTTCTTAAGGTTTTACTTTTTTTTTTTTTCCAGGAAATTATATAGTATAATATCAAATAAGTGAAAAAATGGAAGGTACAAACTGTTTTTCATGTTCACAAGGAATTGGTCAGTTGATAATGGGCTTAAATTTCATCAGGGAAAATTTTAGTTAGACTTCAGGAAAAATAGATTTAACCATGTCCATTTAGTTGAACATTAGAAGGGGAGGCCTGTGGACAATCCATATTTGAGTATTTTACAATGTGAATAGACAAGCCTCTGTCAGGAGTTGTTGGAGTAAATTGAATGCTGCTGTCAGGCAGAGGGATGGATTTGATTTTCTCTCAGAATCCCTCTTTATTGTCCATACCTTGTTTTCAGCTGAAGGTGCCCACTGTTCAGATTTATGTAACCCTTGACATGGACAGGTGTCTATAAAGGATATTTTGCCCTCAGTCCTTACATGCTGTTTGCAGGTGTTGAGCTTGAGCTGTTTCATTCTAGAGCAGCACAAAGCCAAGTACAAGCTGATATTCTCAAGGTAACATGACCCCAAGCAAGGCAAGCAAATGCCTGCCCCAGCTGACCCTCTACTATTTAGTAATGCACATTCCCCCCACAGATACTGTCAGATACTATTTTCTAGTCAGACACCATCTGATGGTTTGATGTTAACAAGAACAAGGGCTGATGTGGGTATCTGGAAAAAGGGAGTGAATTTATCAGCAAGCTAACCAAGGCAAGAAAGTATTTTGTCTACTGATATTACCTAACAACCTAAAGATTCAGACAGCCCTTCAGGGACTGGCATGATGATGCCTTTGATGGGAGATGGAAGTATAATTTTGCTTAAATATTCCATTTTTTCTTCTTCGCTTACCAGCATTTTTCTAGCATTGTCCAGGTTTATTCAGCAGAAAATCTCCTGAAACCATGTTGTCATTTCAGCAATGATAGTACTTGCAGGAGGTGTCAGTGGCATGTTGGGAAATCTATCTGAACCCTCTGTGCACTCTTTTCATTTACAGTGGAATTGCTGAAAGGTGAATGATTTACTTTGGGTAGATACCTCTACAGCCTACAAATAAGAGAAAAAGGGAAGAAGCAGTACTACCAAGAACAGCTGTGATCACTGTAAGATGAAGCTGTCAGATCATCTTCCTCTGGTTGTAACACCAGACGTTGCAAAGACCCTTGAGATGTGCAGGATACAGGAACAGAGATCTTACCCATGTCTGCAGGAGATATCAAAACATCCATGTACAGCACAGAGGTTTCATCACATGCAGCTGGAGCTTGGAGTTTACTTAGCTGTTTACTTGAGATGAGGATTGTGGGCCTACGAACTGAGCTGAAATTCACTTCAGGGTCAGATTTATAGGAGGTTTTGTGTCAAGTATTGGTTTGCTTGGGACTACTCAACTGTCAGTAGATTAGACAGAAAAGTTCCCCTAAAGGAGATTGTAGGGGGTCCTCCAGAAAGTGTTGGTGGGGGGATTGTGGTACTCTGCTCTCAGCCCTTCCTCTGACAGCGTATAGAAGCAGTTCTAACAGTAAATGGATATTGTTAAATATTATTAACTTGAGCTGAGAAGCCAAAGGCAGCCTTAATCACCGCTACCCCGCACCCTCTGTGTCTGCAAGTTTCTCCCAACATTAGGTGTGTTTTAACAGCACTAGCAGGATCAGCATTTGACCTTTGCACCTCTTCAGTCACTGATCTTAATTGCTGACCACTGCAAGTGAAGAAGCAATTAAATATGAAAAGGATGATTTGAGGCCTCAGTCCTGTACGATACTGAGCACACCTGTACATTCCTATGACTCAGCTGGTCTGGGGCAGTTGAGATCACTCACCATCTTGCAGGATGAAGCCATGGAATGAAACAACACCACTTTTAATGAATAGCAGAGACAGAAAAAGCGGATTTATTATGAGTACTGATTGAACAACCAGATTAAGAATAATTGAGGACAACACCAGAGAGATGAGGAAACTCTCATACCTTTGGGGACTGCTGCTCTAGCACGCTTTTTTTTTTTTTTTTTTTACAGTTTCCTGCCAGGAAAAAAAAAATCTCTTGGCTCTTGGTATCAGTTTTAGTGGACCACAGACTGCTCTGATAACTGCTGTTGTAATGAGGGATGTGACAAATCTACATTTGAGATACACTGAGTGCCAAATACTAGTGCTTCTCCCTGACTTACAAGTATGGATGTGTGTCAATGTGAGGCAGGAGCTTGAGAGCAGTTACAGCAGCTACAATGGGGAGAGATGAGAAATTAACACTGTCGCTAAAAAGCAGGTGACAGCTCAGAGAAGTACTGAGAAGCAACACTGCAAGTGTCATGATTTTATTCTTAAGATACCTTTCCTTTATCATTTAATAGCATTTACAGAAAGATGTTTGGGTTAGACTTTCAGGGTTCCTTTCCTTACAAGTTTTCTACACTTATATTTTCATTCTCTGATAGCTGTATTAAGAGTCACCTTTGTAAAAACTACTTGTGATGTCCAGAGGAGATAACTAAAATTGCAGCTGGGAAGTAACAGCAGGAGTAATGAACTCTTGAAACCAAAACCTTCACTATTTTCATGTTAATAACTTGACAGTAATACATCAGGAAAATAAAAATCAGGAAATAGTAAGAAGGTGATGTAAAACATAGGTGTAAAGGAAAGCATTCATAACAGGAATAGAATTGGTGGGCAAATCCAGGTAGAGTGACACCAAGAAATTCTCCTGGACTTAGTTCTCCTTTGTTGCAGACAATGGAGTAGTCATCCCAGAAAGGACTATCATGAATTCTGGAAAAGAAGACTGCAATGCTAGCCATTGAGTTTGGTGAGTTTTTTGTAAAACTGTCCAGAAAAAATAAGAAAGAATTGGATGAGGTTGAGAACTTTTGGTAAAACAAAAGATGTTAGACACATTCCACAGTGTCAGCTGCCATTCCACTGTCATGATGAGAGTAACCAATTTATTCCTTGATTACAGAGGTGCCTTGTTAATGTATATTTCAGTAGAAGGCTTTGAATACTAAAAAAATTACAAAGGTACCCAGCAGTCCCTTATGTGATCACAATTTTAGGTGTCTGTCTCCACAACAGTGTGAATTCAGAGAGGGTGGCTCCTTTTATCCCCTAATCTCTCGACATTAAATCCATGAAGGTTCCAACCATATTTCATCTGGCCCTTCTCTGATGGTGACCAGCAGAAACTACAGGGAAGAGTACAAAAACAAGTAGTGTTTTCCCCACATCACTTCATAAAAACACTTGGGCTTCACCTGCAGATTGAGAGTACAGTGTATTGGCATTGCTATGAGATAGAGTGGCTGTGATGATGCTGTGACTTTACCAGACTGAGTCCTCTAAACACATTTTTCATGTCAGCCAATAGGACACTCACTCTGTCAATACAAATTTGGGCTGATTATGGCATCTTATGAAAGGCTTTGTTGTTATTCAAGTGTAGGTGGTTTGTTTCACAAAAACAGTAGTATATCAGTACATTTAGATGCACAGAAGGGAAAACCACAAAATTATAGGCCAGAAATGGATTCATTTATAAGTTATGAAATCCGAAGTTATCTTTAAATACAAATAGCAATAGAAACAAACAGAAAGCTTGTACAAAGGTAACAGAAGAATGATTAAGTGAACAAGGTCATACTGGAATCATGTGAATAGAACTCGTGATTTTCTGTGATCATTGACTTACTTTTAAAGCAAAACTAGGCCCTTACCCCTGTGATTCTTAATGCACAGGGAATCTGGTAGTTTTGCCCCAAGCTGACAATCCATTGTTTATTGTGAATCCTATGGGCTTGGTATTACAAATCTATGCCCACGTAAAACAGGGTAAAGTACTAATTGCTAATATTTTTCATTCAGCTGGCTTTTCCAGCAATGTTTCAGGAACCATGTTTCAGCAGCCTGTGTGCCATATGTGAACATGTCTGAGTTATGAATATGCTGAATTTCTTCCCAAAGAAGATTTATTCTCCAGGGACTTTGAGCTCAGCATGGGTAAAGAAGTAAGCATGAAGATCAGAAGGCTTTTCCTTAATTCTGGATTGATTCAGATGCTTTAATATAATATTGTTAAGTTTCTTCAGCTCTTCTATGTTCTTCTTTTCAGATAGTAGTCTGCTTGATATTTGGTCCACCTCATTTCTAGTTTGAACTTGAAAAGGAGAATGTACCACATTAAATTGGCAACATTTAAGTCAAGAGCATCACCACCCTCACTTGTATTCCTGTGAGACTTTGTAAGGAATTATGATGACTAAAAATATTAAACAGAAAAAGAGCTACAAAACCTAACAATAAGAAGTTATACATGTGGTGGGTTTACCTGCTCACTGCATTCTTTTTTGCTTATTTGCTGGATTCTTCTTTTAGTTTAGTGCAGAGTAATAAAATCATTTATGGCTCAGATAATTTTTACAGTTTTCAGGAGCATATCCATTAGTGTCAACAGGGAAATGTCTTATTTTGGGGCTTGAGATCCAATTTGTGGCAAGTAAGTGCATTTATTTTATTTTAAATAAAAGAAAAATTCTTGCAAATGCTGACATTTCGAGGCCAGCCTCCTCTGGCATGCCAATATGCACTCCTGGAGCTATTTTTATTTTGGCCTTCTGAAGTTAAAAAATTTACCCATGGGTTTTGAAGCTTAAGTACTATAGTAGCAATGCTAAAGGAATCCATGCATGTGATTTGCAAACACCTCAGATCATAGAACACACTATATCTAGATGTATCTAATAAAACATTGTAACATAAACTGAAACACCACCGGAAATCAGTTTCAAAAACCCAGGTCTCCACCAACCTGAGTGCAAGCAAACTGCTTTAATTCTTGCAAGAAATTTTTTCACTTCAGTTTATAATTTTTCCACTAGAGCAACCCAATACTAATTTTTCTGTACCAAGGCTGTACTTTTAGCAGTTCCATGTTAAATAAATCTGAAATTCAAGCATGAGATATTTCAATTAGGATTTTACAATCATGTTACTTAAAATCTACTTTATGTTTTTTACTTGTCTGATATTTCTTTTAGTGCTTGTAAGAAAATTTAGTAAAGGGTTAGGATTTCCTGGACTAAAAGAAAAATCAGGATTTTCACTACGTTTCAGCAAATTCCCTACTACAGGATATCAGAAATCTTGATTTCATATGGGCTCCAATTCTTTCAAAATAGTCTTGTAAATTGAAATAATGCACCTCAGATTCTATTCAATATTATTAGCTCAGAAAACCCCAAGATGACAAGGGTTCCATTAACAAGCCATGTCTTCAGCTAAACTTGCCTGATCAGTCCTAAAAAAGTGGAACAGTGATTATGTCTATAGATCAATGCTACATGCAAATCTTGATAAATGCCTAATTCTTTTTCTTATGCTTAAGACTTTCTTAGTTCCAAATCAATTTCCAGTCAGTACTTTGATGACAAAGGCTCAGGTCCTCCTGCAGGTAGCCTGATTTAAGTGTTAGCCTGGGTGGAATTCCAGTTTCAGTGGAATGACCCCAATACTGAGTTTTATCTGGAAAGCAATGGAAGGCACATTGCCAAAGTATCTCACTGCCATACAATTACCTTTCAATTTTAATTTCATTTCCAGCCAGCATTTTTAGCAACACAGTATAATGCTGCTGAGATAAATTCTTCACAGCTGTTGAAGCTCACAAATCCTCAGCACTAAGGATAAAACAGTGCCTTTTAGCCCTGAGAGAGTGTTGTCTGCCTGTGCTTCTGCTCCCAGGACCACAACCCAGTGCCCACAACCAGCCAAAGCCTTTGACCATGCAAATACAGGAGCAGCATGTTACAGGGTAGCATGACACATTCCAGCAAAGTTCTTTTTCCAATTGGCCCTACATTTTTAAGAACTACTCTTTGGTTTACTTACATATTAAGAATATTACAAATGAAACAAGCGCCAAACTGACTGTCAAAGTAAGGACAAAGGTGACGAGGAACAAACGCTGGTTGCTTGTGTGGCTCCCTGCCATACTTTCTCCAGTACCACCAGTGTTGTCTTCCTCATCTGTTAAGAGATGACATTTGGTAATACAGTTTTTTAAGGCTGGTTAGGATAAGCATGGCATAATGCTCCTGGCATCATCAAATGATGCAGAATACATCATATAGTTGGCCAACAGATTTTATTCCCTGTGATATCTAATGAAAGGGGAAGAAATCAACTCTATGAACTCAGCTTTTGGAAATATAAAAAATTATACATCTGTTATTGCTGTTAGAACACGTTTCTGTGTTGAAATACAGTGTTTTGTCGAAGTCCACCTGTTTTACAGTTCAGAGTTTTACAGCTGTTTTACATGTACAAAGGTTGCAATGAAGTTTTCATCAGGCAGATTTGTAAGGGCCTGGTTGCATTTAACCTTTTCAAAAGGGAAGAAAGCTAAATTCAAATTGAAAACCAAAGTTAAGAGTCATTATACACATTCATCCTCTAGATATGCATCTTCTGTTTAATGAGAAGTATCCCTGGGATGATTATTCTCCCAAAGCAAACATCTCAGTTAAGCCCCTAATGTTGGATAGAAAGAATTTAGGTCTTGACTGTTTCATCTTAAAACAAATGTTTCCAATATTCTTCTTCATCTTTAGGATTTGTTGGTTTCATTCCAGTAAAAAATGAGGCACCTATCCTCCCAGTTGTCAGGAATGGAACAAACTCTCACATAGAGTACAGATGTTGTCCTTTAAGCACAGGAAGAATGAGGGGGAAAAGGAAGGCACTTTCAGAGCTGACCTTGAATCAGCTCAACAAGCCGGTTCATTGCTTTTTAAAGAATGTGTTGCATATATTGGGAAATTCAGTAGTTTCTCTCATAGAAACAGTTGCAATCAGTGTGAGGTGGCAGTAAGCCCCAAAGATAAAAAGTCAAGTGAACACCATGAGGAAATTCATGTGAATGTAAAAAATTTACACTTGAGCCAGATTTGTTTAATCTTAAGTTTGTACACTACTGTAATAACTTATAAAGATTTGGGTTTATTTTCTGTTTTGAGGGGAGGAGAAAGCTAATGTAATTTCACTTTGGTGTCAGTCTCATACATACTAAAATTACATGCAAATTACTGTAATTTATCCTTCTGTAATTGCCCTCTTGCCATTCTGAAATGGAGAGTAGTGTGTGCATCTGTGAAAAATGTATTTCTAGGTCATGTTCTTGTTTTAGCTGTTGTTATCCTTGGTCATGTTCTTGTTTTAGATTTTAGGAAATCTCTGAGGTCTTTGCAACTGAGCCTGTAGTGATAAAGCTGAGGAAAGGCTGCATATGCCATTACAGGACTTTAATAATGACCCTACCTAGGGCTGAGCAATTCACTGAGCTGGTAGATCTCTTAGAATATCTCTGTTTTTCTTTATTTTGTGTTTAACACACTCCTGTCTGTGAGTAAGCTGAAATATTTTCATATTTTTCCTTTGAGGTTCTATTCTTACTCCCTTAGCATTCATAAAAAATGAACAATATAATAAGTGTCTGCACCAATATTGCTTTCTAAGCAGAATAATAGGGATGGGCAGGGCCTGCTTCTGCTGCCTGCCAAGCATCCTAAGTTCTCAATAGTGGTCTCAAAAGTGGTCTGAGCTAGCTCTGCCTAATGAATACTTCTTACTATTTCATCAGGCTGAACGTGCCAGGCTGCAGTGTTGTGAGGAATTGGTGAGCACACATTCTTGTCAAACTGCAAGCAGTGGGAACATTTTATCATCTAAAACATGAAATTACTGCTTAGCTCCTACTGAAGCAACTAAACAGCATATGCATTTTAAACAGCTTTTGACATGTCTCTGATTTTCTGGGAAGAGAAACAGTTTTATGCTGCTGAGTAAATTAGCTGACAGGATGAGATATCTACAGACTCTCCAAGCTTAAAAGCTACATTAAAAGAATAATCCTAGAAGGAACCAAAGGATTTTACAAATTTATTAACAAAATACTTATTAAGCTACCATTTTTTAGTGCTGAAATGCATGTGATTATTCTAGAGAATCATATATGTTTCCACAGAACCTTGTATATTTACACTAAAAGTAAATAATACTGTCCAATAAAATTGCAAAAGAAAGCAAAACAGTCACACTGAAAGAAGTTTCTTAAAAATAAAATTTATACATGCCATGTCTAATTTTCCATGTGTAAAAGTGACAATATCAAGATATGTCTAAAATATTTGCGTTAAATGTGGAAACCAGCACCACTCTAGTTAGTTGGATTAGGAAAAGTTAGGGGACTTGGAAACAGAAGTAATGAGAAAATATTTAAGACCCAAAATTAGAAGCATGATTAAGTTACGGCCACATTTTAACTTAGCTACTGATCTATAAATTTCTTCACTCCAATTTGCCATTGCAAAAAGGGGAATAAAAGCAGACTCAAATATTGTTATGTGGAATGCTGCTGAAGAACTCCAGGTTTTAAGATATTTTCAGGTCACAAAGAACTCAAATGGTAGCTAGCACTGTGTGAAAATATTCTTGTTGCTGTGAGAAATCAAAGGCAAAAGCCTTATCAAACCAGTAGAAATGTGGGAGTCATAACTGAAACTGTGAGTTAAGAAATTCCAGAAAGAAAAATGCTTAAGAGTTTCACAGGATATTTCAGGTAGCTGGATTGAGATCTTAGGAGATGTGTCTTAAAGGAAAGAGCAGAAATTCTCAGGTGCTTCTGTTGCCACATATGAATTTTAGTGCTTGGGAAGAGCTATGATGCTATTTATCTAGAAGGTGTATATTGGGCATTACTAGAGGCATTATCCTGCGAGAGACCACCTCATAAATCCCAGCTGAAATAGAAGATAAGTTCAGGTTTGAAAATAAATCCCTAACTAAATGCAAGGATTTTCAGGAACCTAAAGCAGAAATACTCAGCAGGGACAGCTAAATCATTGTCTGATCCATCTAAATTATGCCATTTTCAATCTTTTTCTTACCTTTTTTAGTACAGAGCTTGGCATACATATTGGCCTATTAGGCTGTTGACATCAGGGACACACAAGATGGATTGTATATTCAGAAATCCACAGATACCTATCATACATACCTAGTGAGCGCTGGGATTCAGCTGGACAAACATTTAGCTTGTTTAGGTTGTTTAGGGAATCAACCACATAAAGTTTTCCTTCTTCATGAGTATCAGGCAGCTTAAATTCCAAGGAAGGCCTCTCCATTGTCTCTAAAAGAAACAATAATTTAAAAGGTAAATTAACATATGGCTGTGGCAAACAACTTGTAACAGTTGCTATCCTGTTCCAAGGAAATACTGAGCAGCCTAAACAATCCTTAAAATACAGAGATTTGAAGGACCAGCACACTTACTAGATCTTGAAGGCAGGGACAACTCAATACATAGCACTTTTTTATTCTTGGAAATCTTTGATGATGAAAACATTTCATTTTTGCATTGTGTTTGTGCACATACATGTGTGTATGGGAAAAGAGAGAAAGAGAAAAGTCAATTTGACTGGCTCCAGCATTGTTTTGAATGGTACTTATTTAGGGTATTATTCTTTGATTTGGTGAGTACTTGGTAAGAGGAGGTGCGACCACAGTGAAAGCCAAACCTTCACTATAACACTTCCAGGAAAGATGTCACTCAGGTCCTCTTCCTTCAGCACCAAGTAATTGAGAGATAAAACAGGGAAAGCAGGTATGAATGTAGGAGATAAATGGGAGACATGTCTGTTTACACACCTAAGAATATCACTGTGAAGCTATTATTAGTGAAAAAAGGAACAAAAAATGTAGTCTACTTTGCACAGTTTTGGACAAATTTAAAAAGCTTTTTCTTCAGACTAGTACCCCTTGCTTTAAAAAAGGCACTGGATGAACTTAAATTAGTAAAAGCAATTTCTCTGCAGAGTCTGGGTGCATGAACTCAGTGAATGATTCGTCATAAAAAAACAGTTTAGAAAGAAGATTATATATAGAAAATAAGCAATACCTAGGGAGGCAGTTTCTATGTATTGCATGTTATTCCTTATCAGTCTTTTGCTTTTCTTTACACTACTGTGATTGCAAACATGTCTTCCAGAAACAAACTACACTTCTAGCCATAAGGAGATCCAGGCGTTGTAAGTAGGCACGTTTGTCTACAATTGTCACTGAAAACTCCCTCTGTAATTATTGAAGAAAAATATATTCCTCCAGGTAGTATCCCTCTTATTCTAAGATATTCTTTTCTCACCTCAGAATCACAGCCTAAATGTCCATTTTTCTTGCTAGTGAATGTAATGAGGGTGCCCCACAGATGAGTTTAAATTTGGATTAGAATGCATCTTACCCATTTAGTTTTTTATAAAGCTCTCAAGTTCAATTTTATCTGCCAACATAAATCAGCACTTCGTGAGATGCAAACATCCCTTGATGACATGTGTTAAGCACCTAAGGGTGATTTCTGAATCCTAGATGAGGTAACTGTCCTCTTGACATGCTTCTGAACTTTTTCTTCCTCTCCAAGAAATACAGAACACAGTGTGACCAGCTTCCTAATAAAACGCTTAAATTAAAACCTTAAAATTTGAACCCTAATTGTCTGCAGAAAATCCTCACTCATTCCCTCATCAAACCAAATGCAGAAGATCTCTATAATTCCCCCAAATCTGAGCACACTGCAAAGTAGACATTCATTGAGCCTCAGTAAGTCTGAAGACTAAGCACTGAAAGCAATCCTGACAACAGGGCTTGCTCTCCTGCTAGTAGAGACTGACAAGACTATAAGGATACTTCCATATTTCTTTTTAACTGCCTATAAAAGATTTTTATTACAACTTACTTTTTTCTCTGTTCAGAGTGTTGCCTCAAAGTACAAAGGAAATGTAGAAAAGCTGGCATGATAGGGGTTAACCTTACCTAGTATATGATCTTTAGGCGTGCAGCAGTAACTTCAGGACAGATGGCTGTGCACACTGTCCTTCCTCTAGAGCATGACATGGCACCAGGCAGCACAGTCTGTGAGCCACATCCCCACCAGAGCTGGCTCTGCTCTGCTGTCTCCCCACACGCACAGACTCAGCCAACAGAATCTTTATGGAGCCCTGTGTTTGAACGGTGTGCCAAAAGTTACCACTTCATGCACAAAGGCTGTTGGTTATTTTTAGATTCTGAAGAGCAGTTGCGTCTCTCTTTTGATTAATACCTCCCTGCAGCTTTAGGGAAGACTCTTCTTAACAGCTTGAGGAGTAATAAATGTGACTACCTTTGATTCATTAGTATTATGAACTCTATGTTTCTGCACTTATTATTTAAGCATTTGCACATGTAAACACAGTGGAGATTACCAATAATAATTCAAAAAAGTTTATATTACATTTGTTTGATTCCATTGGCGTGCCAAATGAGAAAGGATACAAACATTAGTGTCACTAGACAAAAGTATTGATTATTTTCCCAACAAAACAATCTAAACTTTGGGACCTTTGAATTCACTTAAGAACTTTAACCTTGCCTAAAGACTTTTTTCCCCTTACAACTTTTGAATTTATTCCTAAGTCATTGTGGTAAAAAAAAAAAAAAAATTTAAAATGAGGACACACTGAGAATTCTTCACAGAAAAAAAAGGAAATAGAATCTAAAATGTTAAAAAAAATGAGAATGAAACATTACTTACAATATAATTACATTCAGGTAACGTGTCAGTATGGAAGAAATCAGCCAGTGAAAATCATGTGAAGAAAACTTGTTCTGCAGTTCGTCTCTCTACTTCTAGTCCCATAGGAACCTGTCGAGTCCTGCAGTACCCATAAAGATAGCTGTGAAAGAGACTGCCCCTCTCAGTCTATATTTAGAGTTCAGCTTGGCCAAGTATACTCGCTTTGCAATATTGATCTGCTAAAACAGAAATCAGCACATACACAGCTCTTTTTTATTATATTGGAACCATGATAATATCCCATCGTGGAGAATGAGGGCTGTTACTGATGATCAGTATTTCACTAATCTTTTGGTTAGTGCCAAACCTCCTAGCTTTAGTGCTTGTCTAAAATGCACTTGCTATGCAGAAGAGTCATATCTACAACACTGTAGCTGTGAGTAACCAGTTTGCTATGCAGAAGAGTCATATCTACAGTACCGCAGTCATGAGTATGTTAAAGTCATAGACCAGAAAAATCAGGGTCTTTCCCCCCTTCTCCCATGCATTTTATGAATTCAAGTGGAACAGTATTATGCAGTAGACTAATTTGTCTGGCATCCTTAGCTGTTCAAAGATAAAATTCTGATGAACTGGTGGGAAGTAGTGTAATTGCTCCTCTGCAGACAGTTCTTTCGATCACTTTTTTCCTTGCTGACATTGCAGAAGGCAGTGTTACAGCACATTGTACTGACAGGCAGCGGGACTGCAGCTCAATACCACAAATCCTTTCTGAAGCTATCCCATGTCAAAAATTCTGAATCCCTTGTAACTGCCCATAAACATATTTCTCTCTCAGGAAACAAAAGAGAATAAATCACCTGACTCATATTTCCCACCCTAAGCTGACATGTTCTGCTGCTCAGAACTGCTCCCTTTCTGCAGGAGTTTCCTGGAAGTCCTCCCTCCAAATAAGGATGCACAAGCCAAGAAAAAAAAAAAAACACAAACCAAAAAAACAACAACAAAAACAAACAAAAAAACCCCACCAAAACCAGTGTGGCCTCCATGCCCAAAAACTCCTGACACCAAAATAATTGCAAGACAAAGAACTAGGCCTCTCCAGCTGAAAAGGCCGGCAAACTCAAAGGATGTCGCAGAGCTGCAGAAGAGCCACCTCTGCAACAGTGCCAGAAGCCACCTGGGTCACTGCGGGGGGCAGCTATAGCGCAACAGGGAAAAGGACAAGCACCTGCTTGGGCCCCTGCCAGGAGGTGCTACAGCAACCCTGGGCAGGAACCATCAAAAGTGCCTGGCAAAGGACACCAAAGGTGACCACAGGAGACAGCAACAGGCTCGAGAGAACAGCTTTGCTCAAAGGGAATGTCTTCGGCCAGGCAACTACTGGCACAGAGCTCCACCTCATTCAAGGATCTGGGTTTTTTCTCCACTTGTATCACACTGACCTGTGTGTTCCATCATCACAGTTTTCAGTTCAAGGTTTTGTGCAGTCCAAGCGATCAGTTTTGCAAGCCAAACAAGTTCTTACATAGTGGATTTAAGGGAAAAAAAAAACAAACAGGTTAAAGTAGAAAGTACAACTCATTAGTATTCATTGCCTTTCTGTAATAGGTTCAGCTGTAATCAGAAAGTAGGAGGGGGAAAAAAAACCTCAACCACTCCACCCCAAACCCAACTTTCCCTTATCAGAGCAGGCCACAGTTTCAGGGGGTGGTGTTGTCTTCAATGCAATGTTTACTTCATCTGGTGACAAAACATCTTAAGAATGTTTATTTAGACATAAAGCACATTTACAGATCTTCAGGTTCAGAAGCTCCAGCTAGCCAGGTTTTAGTGTCTTTATTACATAGCAAACCCCCCACTCCCCCCAAATTCCTAACTCAATTCTCAGCTACTGGCATATTTCAGTCCTATAGAACCAGAAATTGAGGTTAGAAGAGTAGTTTTCAACATGATGAACACAGGGAAGCCAGACTGGTTCCTCTAAGATAAAGGACAACATGTTTTGCACCACCAAGACTTGAAAATGTTTGACCATTAGAGAAGCAATGACAAATCAAGATTAGGTGGTTGTGCAGAACACATGCAAGTAAGCAGAAGACACCTTTGAAACACTGCAAGGTAGACTTGCATGTAGCATCTACTACCATACTGAGAATACCCCAAGCACGTATTTGAACCAATAACCAATAAACAAACCCGTTCCTTTCAACCTTTAGGTTTTGCCAGTGTTATAGCTTTCCATTCATGGAGTAATTACTTTTACACAGAGAGCAGGCAGTGAGAAACATCTTTATTCCAAAAATTAAATATTCCATTTCAGAACACAAGAACCTTGCTTTTATTTTACATGGAGGCAAGTATTTGTCATTCACTACTTGACTGTCAGTGAAAGTTACTGAACTTCATAGTCCCTGTTAGGATAAAGTTATACTTACATAGGGATTTCTTGTCTGTCTACAGACAAGAAAACACTGCAGAGTTTTAAAAAGTTACTAAAATAATTTCACACAAACATGGTCATCTCATATTCTTATCAGAACACTTGGTCATGACTTTATATAAAGAATCCAATCTGACACAGAGCATTTGACTAGAGTTATCCACCCCATGTAAGGTATCAGTTACAACATAATCAACCTTTGGAGCTAGTGGGGGTCTAATGTATAGCATAATATATCCCTGCACCAAATGTTACATCTATATACAGTGTATACCCAACTAGGCAACAGCATGCATTATATTTACAGACTATGTAACAAACCCGTGCACGACTGCAAACTGACTACAGAAGTTAAAAAATGCATTTAAATGTTACAAATTTATTTGAATTATGAAAATTGAAGCCCATTAAAAAGGGAATCTAAAAAAATTCCCCCACATCTGCTCTTTTATCACGACATTTACTTCTAGCCTTTGTCCGAGCCTTGAACGCTGCAGAGTTGTATAAGTGCTACAAAACAAAAAAAGAAAAGAGAATTACATATTGTCATAAGGCTTAGGCCCTTCAGAGATTTTTCATGTTACAAAACAAATGAAAATAACCTTTTAGTAATCTTTGAAGTAAACTGGTAGGCCATGTGAAGTTTATAGTATGTTATCTTTGCACCAAAGGCTAATCTTTGTGTGTATGTGTATATGTATATATAGAGAGACAGATGTATTTTTCCTGTAGGTCCCTCCCCGAAAAACATGTATCTCTAAGAAGAGACCAAGTTTCACATGGGTACTAGATTCATGCTCTACACATCAGCAACCACATCAACCTTCAGACCCCTTGGAAATAACACAGAAGCAGACACATGCCCAGTGGAAAATTTAAGAGTGCATAGCTGCATACAAGTAAGGCTGGGTTTCATTCAGGACAGTATGAGGCACTCTTAGAACTACAGTCTAACAATGACAGCTTCTGAAGTGCAGGAGTAATTAGAATAGGAAGAAAACTCATTACAGTGCAATAACCTACCCTTTCAAAACGGGATATCTTCATTGTTTTAAGAGTTGCAGCATCCAGCATTACTGGTGGACCAAGCTCAAACACATTCCGAAGAAAGTCATTTGACTAAACAAGAAACACACAAAATGATTAGTTTTCCCTCTAATTATCAAGTTTCTAATGTTGACTGCTGTAAAATATCACATGTTCCAGTAAGAAATACTAAGATTCGTGGCAAGTTACTGCTATCTTTTGCAATTAAGTCAAGAACACTTCCTCCTTCAACCAAAATAAGGCTAAAAGTGAAACAGCCACCTTGAGAAGACAGACAGCTCCTCCTGCCTCCTTTGATATTTTTGTCCCAGCAAATGAGACACTGTTCTGTTCTACATAAAATCAGGCAACTGAACAGACCTGTATGGTTTGACAACACACCAGTTTTAAAGTATCTGTGAAAGCAGTACTTGAAAAAACTGAAAAACCTGCTACATGCCTGAGCTCCCTCAGTCACACAAATTCAATTAACACAGGACTGAAGATTTTAAAATCATGGTTATCACAGGAATTTGTGAGCATAAATTCCTAAACTACAGCTCCTGCTTCTGTTACATATGTACACAGATGACTAGTAAACAAGCAGTTCCCAGAACAGAGATAAAGATTTCTGCCATCTCTTCTGGAACACTGTCACCATTGGGTCACAAGCTGTGTTCATTATTTTTGACTAAAACTTTCCCTTTGTTTTACAGGCTTGAACAGGAAGGGTGGAGGCATACAGCTTTACAGCAGCCAGACAACTACACCAAATTTGCTGAAAGAGAGCATAAGGATTATGGGAAAACCCTGAAGCTAAAAATATATTCAGCTTAAATTTCTTACTTCTTGGAGAAATCAATTACTACATTAGCACACCCAGGCTACAACTCAGCAGCAGCTTACCCAGACAGCCATAGCTCACTGTAATTAATTTTTTAACTGCTGTCTTTAACACCTCAAATGCAAGGCTCATCACATCACCAAGTTCTACTCAGGATTTTGTAATCCAGACTGAATTCCATCAAAGAAGCCAGACACAGAGGAACATTCTGAGCAAGTGTCAAAGCGTGGCTCACCTGCAAATGGTATTGCATCCCTGAGCCCAGAATCTCCTTGAACGTCTCATAGGTTTGTTTTTTAACCCAGCAGTCAATATACATCCGCTCAGGTCCAAACTTCACCATCTCTGTAGGGAAGTCCCGCTCCTATGCAAAAATCAAAGGAAACAACATCTAGAATTTTAAATTAAACAGTCTTTTGTACTAGGAATTTTACACATCTCAGTGAACTTAATTTTGACTGATGAATTTGGCACATCAAGACCTTCCAAATAACACAGTGTACATATGCTAAAGATTGTATTTGTTCATAATGCAGATGCACACCTACAGTCAGATCTCATGTAGAACCTGAAGCTGATATTCTTCATGATTACAAAGCTTTTTAATAAACAAACGCTCAACTTTCATCTTTAAAATTACTTTAAGAAGTGGACTTATCTCCAGGAAAACCAGTTTCAAGTGCAGAAGCCACCTTTATGTCAGACTATAAGCCTCATTTAGTCTCTACCTTAGAGGTATTTGGGACAATGGAGTGTAACAAGCAGTAGCTAATAGGTGACTCAGATCCTTCTACAGACAGAATCCCAGAGGTGACTTCAAATTATGCCAAGCCTTCTCCTTAGCTTCCACAATATTTAACTGTTCCCAGTCTTTTTTCAACATTCCTAAAAAAAGCAATTCTATTCCACATATGTGATCTGACTATGAAATCTCACTTAAATTAGCTTTTTCCAGTTTCTTTCAATGAAATAGTAATTCTGTTTAATAATAAAATTGTTTTCTGAATCATACACTGTATGTTTTGAAGGTCTAGATTGTAACTAAGACAAAAGAATCACCTCAACAGCCCGCAGAACGTCTCTGAAGACAGATCGCTGCTTTCTTTTATCCACTTTGGCCCGGTGCTTGTTTCCATCAGTAGCCAGAGCTCTTAGTTTCTCTGTTAGAAGGTCCATATCTTCATAAAAGAAATCCTGGGTTACCAGAAAAAAACCATTTTTTTAGGGTTTTTTAGATTTTGGTTTATTTTATGACCTTACCTTTTTCCCCGCAAATAAGAAAATGGGTCTCTTTAAATTTTGGGCATCTAGATCTCTACAACCTCTTTATTTAAAAAGACAGAGAGCACTTCTGCAGCTCCATCTGCAGCACTGAAATCAGCAAGAACAAAGTCACAGCACCCAGCTTAACAGGAAGGGCACTAACGAAGTCTGTTTGGTCAGCCATGTGAACCATACAGCTCCATCAGTGTGCATATACACCTGCCAATCTGCTCCACTCAGTAATTCCAAGGGACTCAAACTGCTTAACAAATCTGCTGAACTACTCCGGCCAACAAGCTGAGGGCACTTTAATGTTATCACAAAATTCCTGCTGCTGGAGTCAAACTGTGAGACACCACTGGACTGACAGTATGGAATATTTAGCTATAAATAAGTCTTTTATGGAACGGGAAATTAGGAAACTTTTTTTTTTAATGCTTAACAAAACACTAAGTAAACTATAGAAACAGCTTCGTGTTATTCACTTTATTAATTAATATGTGCTTTACACATATTTATATATTTTCTCCTCTGCACTTAACTCAGCACTAGTTCACCTGGACTAGTAAGAATGCATGCAAACTTACGTAAAAACAAGTCTCTGTAGTTTGGAGGGTTTTTTTTTTAAATCTGAATGTTTTGTCATGTCAACTGACTAGACTGAGCTTACTGCAAGCTTTCTGAAAGGATCTGGTCAAAGGCAAATGCATCAAGTATTTTTAATCTGCACTGATTGTTAAGGATTCAATGAGAATCATCTGTAATGATTCAAGGGGCATTTCCTTAATGCAACAGCAGAGATTGTAGTAAATAGTCTCATTTCTTAACATATTTTAAGATTTTCATTACTTGCAGTCAGCTTGACCAAATAAAGGATCAAGTTGTGGTTTCCATTTACTTTTTTCCTTTCAAAGTTGACTTTCATAGCCAAGAGACTGAAATCCACACTGCTTGCACTTATATAGAAGCCTCATCATTATTTCAGATTATGCTGTGTGTCATGATTCCTGACTTAAATGGAGTTATCCTTTCACTTTAGGCAGCATTCTGGCAAAGCGCAGCAGCCTTGAGTTGGGAGCCCTTCAGGCAACTCTCCCAAACTGTGCCATAAGTAAGCAGAGGGAGGCTGTTTCCTTCAGTGCTGTCAAGAAAAAAGTCTGAAAATTAATAAGGCATACTGAAGAATGTAAATGCAACTTTACCTGTGGACAAGCTAATACTGAACAGTTTGCACCTAATCCAATTCCAAAGCAAACTCCGAGAAATCTCACCAAATGAAGTATTACCAATATCTGTGTGAAATGACTGCCTAGTTCTTAACTGACTAAAATAGTCAAATGCTGTGAAACAGTCATGCAATAGAAGTTACTCTTCTCAAGTTACCTAAGCAAAAATACTGAAAAAACAATACTTAAAGTCAACATGTTTTCTACCTGATAGATTTTTGGCTGCGACAGCAGAATTGTGCAGGCTGTGAATTACTCAAACTTGTCTGCATAAGCATCTGATGAGTGATCCCACTACAGTAAACAATACTGTTTCATTCTGGAATCTATCTAGAGGTATCTTTTTTTTTATTCTATTTTAAAAGCAGGTGTGGATTTAGATTTAAATCGTACATTCCTTATTTCTAGTTGCTATTAAGCAGCATTTGATGCATTTTGTTATATTGGTCCTGTTTTGCAATATAGAAACTAAGTGTAAAAAATGATAGCCATGAATTATTGCTATATCCACTTAGACTGGGGCAGACTCACTAGAAGGAACATAAACCATGGAATTATTTGCATGAAATTGTTGAGATCCAGGGTGGTGTGCAACACAGGTTAAGTAATTTGTCTCATCATTGTCCTGATGAAAGAAGGCTTAGCTGCTGATATCTACTTACAGCATCTGTTTCACGTGCCAGTTCAAACAGAAGCGCTAGCGTTTCTCCAGCAGCTATTCTCATGTTGAGATCATCACAAGACAGCAGGCTTGGAAGTTTATTCAAGTGCCTAAGGAGTAAGTAATATTCCATTAAGATCTAAATTTTACTGACACTGTTTCATTGCATATAAACAGCCATTACAAACTCTGCTTTCCAAGAAAGATACTCACATTTCAATTTTCTTCTTCACTTCATTCATTGGACAAATGGTCAACAACAATGTCCATGCTAAGAGAGCACTGACGTGAAGCACAGTATTATGGGTACTCGATACACCATTAGTGTCTCTATCCCGCTGATAGGCCTTCATGAAGATGTTTTCCAGGCATTCCATAGTAGAGTACAGTTCCTGTACCAGGGAAAAATACCATGGAAGTGGTTTAGGAGTCACATATTTTCATCTTGCCAGTTTATTACATTTGAAAGGTATCAATCATCCTCACCGTAATGTCATCGGTCACAATGAAACAGCAAATCCCTAAGCAGGTTGCACACTGGATACAAAAGAAAAAAGAGAAGTGTCAGTATTTGACAATGTTACAGTTTCAAACTTGGGACCTTTGAAATTTAACATCTGGAGGAACAGAAACTTGAGATAAAAACCTAAAGATTCTAGAAGTCCCCAGTCCTTAATTGTAAGGATTACCTTCTTTGTAATACTTAGCTCCCAATTTCCATCTACTCAGGACAATTTTACAGCATTTGCTATCACAAGCCTTCCCTTTCCATGTATTATTATTTTTAAATAGCTTACAAAGCCCTTGAAAAAGCTCCGCACGGCATTCTTTTCACCCAATGATTTTAAATCTCACTAGGATTTACAAGCAGAAATTATGCTGATAATTACATGTATTTATTCACAGCTGTGGGAAATATTTTCTCATGGTGACCACTATTTCAATTAAATAGCATAAAAATGCTGCCCTAAAAAGCCCTTCCTGGAACACTCAAACTTCTCCTGCGGGTCTGTTTCCAATGCCCCATATACTAGTCCAATTTCTCTTATGAAGAGTAAAGAAAAAAAAGATTTGAAAGTGATGTTTGCACCAACCACACAGGACTCAAAACTACATTTGAACAGGACAAACTTTAATAGCGTTTGTCTGTTTGTGGAAATTACTACTGTTTAACTAATACTATCTCCTTTTTGCAGCTGACAGTATCTGTTGTGCCATAGCTTGACTAAAATAGGAGTAGCCAGCCACATACTGATAAAGGAAAGTTGGAAAACATTAGCTAAATCTCTGAAGTTTAAGCAAAAGTAAAACTTTTGGCAAGCACTTTGGACAATCTTCCTTCACTATTTCAAGCATTCGATGTATAGATGAGATGACTGGGCAAAAGTAACTTAAAAATACCTTTGGTAGAATGGCTGTATTGTTTATGTAGTTTCCAGATGTGCTACATGTGATTTTACCATAAATAAATGTAAATGCTTAAGTAACATTCCTGTGCTGTTTAAGAATAAAATTAAATTCTAAGAATAAAATAAAATTAATACAGGAAGGACATATCACTCAGTAGGAAAGTGGGAAAATATTTTCTAGGACCCCAACATCAGTCCCCAGAAGTAAGGAAGCTGCAATACAGTGAGTTCAGACACTTGACAAAGCAGTATATGTAACAGCTGAAGAAGTGAATCATGTTCAACTTCCAGGTGGAACTTTTAAGCCAGTGAAAACTGCTATGCATCATTGAGGGCATATGTCAACATTATAAGTACACACTAGTGTGGTAACCTTTAGTCCTGGATTACACAACAGTGAGCTGGTCAGAAGCAGCCCTCTGTCCCTGCCTGGCAAATAAACATTTCATACTTACAGCCTGTCTGGCTTGGATACTGGCTGTTCCATCACAGACAATCTTCTTCAGAACTGGACCAAGGGTCTTAAAAATCTCCTCGCTTTCAATTCCTGACCCCATCTGCACACACAGAAGACAAGCCAGTCCAGCAGCTGCACACTGCTCATCGCTCTTACCTAGGGATTAATTAACACAGTGATGAGCAACCACCTTCTGCCCTGCTTTCCTCCTTCAATAAGTGGAAATTCAGAAACCAAGAGATAGAAGATAATTTCAGTTAATTTTCTAGGACAGTTAAAATGTGACACCTGCATTTACAAAGTAATGTTACCTAAATTATTAACCACTCTGTAAAGTGCTAGAGAACATTCACAATCTTAATTTCTTTTAAACAATGTGCTACTTCATAGGGATTATTGCTTTCTAATAGCATGGATGTTAATTACCTTTCTTTATGCAGCGCTCAATGCTATCAGTTAGGGTCATTCTCCTTTCCATGATAAATTCATATAGTATTTTAGAAGAAAATGCACTTTTCAGGCTTTCAAGGGCTGCTTGTCTTGTCTTTGCACTGTTAGAAGAGAAAAGGAAGACCTCCTGAAATCAGCACCTATCAGCTGAACCTCTGCCCTTGCTTTATGGTGATTTATATTTGCCTACACCCAGTAGAAAGAGTAATCCACAGAAGTACTATGAAGAAATGAAATGCTCTGAACTGCCTCCTTACTCAAGGACAGCAAAATTTTCTTTGGGGATAAAGTTCACAGCAGTATTGCTGGCCAGAAAGAAAGTGATTCTACTTCAATATATTAGAAAAAGAAAGTCTAAGTCATCCTAAAAAATCAGTAGAGGGAAATAGTTTTTAGATCCAGAAGTCCTCCCCAGAGTAAAAATCTCAGTAAGCACAGAAAAATATTTGATATTTTCCTTATTAAATCAAGCAAGAAAACAATGTATGAATGTGTTTCTTCAAAGCAGACTATACCTCTTGTCCAATGTAAGATCAATAAACCCCTTCAACTTGTATTCTAAGTCTTCTTGAGTGGCTTCTTCATCAACTTCAGGCCCTAATCCAGAAGAAATAATTTAGTCCTACTGATACACATTTCATTAGCAGACACAGTAGTTCCAACACAATGTTTTAACACTAATAAGGAAGCAGCTTAATACAGACAATAGCTACAGAATTGCTCAGTATCACAGCAGCACAATGGTGTTAAACCTACTACATCAGACTGTGCCCCGAAATACTTTCATAAAAATGGGCCTATTGATACATTTGTGCTGTTTCTAGATCTGCTTCTTACACATGCCAAGAATGAATGTGGGAGCGAATCAGGTCTTACATAAATTTTCCCCATCTGACGACCATCAGCCAATCCTGTCAACACATTTTCATCCAGTCCACTACATCTACCCTTGGAGTACTGCAAGGTGCTCACAGCTGATGCAGTGAGTCAAAGCAGCCTGTCCCACATAGCATCAATTCAGACACCTCTGCAACAGGAGCTCAGTTAAGAGCAGCATGTATCTAACGATGGCTCCCTGCTTATCCCCATTTCAGGCCTTCAGGTCCCCTCCTCTCAACAAAATGACTTTAGAGTAGTCTAGGTTGCAAGGATGGTAAAGGGGACAAAGCACAAACCTAGCTCAAAACAGGCAAATGTGATCTTCCCATCTTAAACTCTACTGCAGTTCTTACTGCTTCAACTACCTGTCATGTAAATCCATGTCTTACAATTCACCTTAAAATTCTTATTGTCTCTATAGCAGAACTCGATATCTTATTGTCTCTATATCTATATTCTATTCTAGTAGAATAGAACCTGATAGTTTCACAAGGCTCAAAAAACCTGGAGTATATGTTTATATACCTATACAACCAAACAAAAAAACCAGCCACTGGATTAGCCATCACAGTCTTAATATAATGTCATTATTTCATTACTGCTACTTACAGTCTACTAAAAACTAGTAAATCAGCTCAGGTTTTATGTTTTTAAAAGATGAATAGATATAAATACAAGAATTTACCATCCTCAGTGAAGCTAGCAGGATCACTGAAGCCACTGCAGTGGCTCATGGTTTCAATTGAAGCATCTTCATCACTAAAAGGCTGCACGTTTCTGGGCTGACCACCTTAAGCAAAGATGAATACAATAGTTTGGTCATTTCTCATACAGAAAAGGAAGATCTGAGCACCAAAAGTAGAACTGAACCCACCCAGAGCAGATTTCCTTTCCCTAACCCAGCCACAGAAAGAACATTTCCATCCTCTGCTGGTTCCTTTATTCCCACCTACTCTGAAGACTTTGTTGTCTCTGTTCTGGAAGATCATTTGTGAGCAGTGAGGAAAGGCCCACCTAGTACTGGTCCAATTCCTACTGTAAATTTAGGATCCTTCTACAACTTCATGTTAATGCAGTTTTCTGTGACTATGCTTTAAAAATAGGTCTGTGTTAATTTAACTGTTAGCATGAGCTATCTAAAAAACTGCCATACACTCCTTATTTTTTAATTTTGAGGAACTTCAAGATAGTGTTAAGTCAAACCTTCGGGCAAACATACATTACCCAGTTCAATGCAGGCTATATGGCATTAGGTGTAGTATGTGCAGGATCAGCTATGTCCAATTCTTTTACTACTGAATTACAAGTACAAGCCAGAACATCAAATGCTTTAACAGGGGATAGAAGTTTTCCCCTCTCAGGACAAAGAGGGTCTTAGTACAGCAGCTTTTGGACTTCTTGACAAAACGTAGTATTTTTACTGATGTTCACCGCCCTTTTCATATCTGTTTCTTCTCCAACAGTTCCCAAAACATCATTTACAGAACTTTGAATTCTGCTCTTTCAGCTATTTTTTTTTTCTAAATTATTTAGAAGGCTGTACATAGGGCTTACCAGCTTCAAGCAGGCTCCCCGACTATCAAGACCCCAAAAAACTATTCTTATCTAGGCAGAATCAGCTTTCAGTTGGATCAGTATGCAAATGCTTTCCAATTAAGTAAGTCACACTCCGGAAGTTTTGCTACTTTTAGCTAAATCCACTGGTATCATTAACCATAACCCAAAAAAACCCCACTAGCCAATGCATGAGTGAACTAACTTGGAGGCTCGCAGCTCTCACATGGCCACCTTCTTGCTGCTAACAAACAGGGATTTAACAGAAGTGGCAAGAACGACACCAAGCCCTTAACAACCTAAAATAAGAGCTGTTGCAGATACACCCCATAAATTGCTCACTTCCTGAAAACTGGGTACTAAAAACAAATGCTTCACACAGCTATGCTAGCTTGAAGTGCAATTTCGCACCACCCCACAAAACCTCCGTTCCGTCCCAAGCATCAGCACCTCAGACACGCACATTCTGCATCTGTATATTTTATAACATCCTATTTTAGGATAAGAAAAAGGATTTTTTTTCTTTAAAGACACATCAGCCTTCCTGGGCACGACACGGTGACACACAGCCGCAGCAGCTGTCGGTGGTGCAGCGGGCGGACCCGCGGCCGTGCCGCCCGAGCCGCCGCTGTCCCGGGGCGCTCCCGGCACCGCCAGCGCGGCCGCGCCCGCCGGCCCCGGCTCCCCGGCGCATGCGCGCAGCGGCGTGAGGTGGCGGTTTCATGGACGGCTCCTGTCACCCGCCCGGCCCCAGCCCGGCCAGCGAGAGCCCGGCGGCCGCGCCCGCCCGTCCTGCCGCTCACCCACCGCCCGCGGGGAGGCGGGGCACCGCCGGACAGCGCGGGCCTGTTCCCGCGGCCACGGGAAACGCCGTCTAGACCCTGCGCCCCTACCCGCCGGCCCGGCCGCACTCACCGGCTCCGCGCTGGTGGTTGCTCCCCCGCTTCTTAGGCTTGGGCATGGTCGCAGCGGCGCTCGGCTCGGCTCCCGCGGCCCCTCTCCGGGTCTCGGTCTCCCTGCTCCCCCCCGCCCGGGAATCAGCGACAATCAGCCGATAGAAGAGCAGGAGCGCTTTTTACTCCAACGCCTCTGCGAGGCTGACTTCTCGAGCCGGGGCAGCGGGGGTGATTGACGAGAGCAGGCGGAGGGCGAACCGGCGGCAAAGGCAGAAATCCCCGTGGAGGCCCGTGAGCGGAGTCGATGCATCTTTCTCCTCTCAGACACCCGGGGCTAAAGGCGCAGAGGGGGCGCCGGAGCCACTTTTATAGCCCCACCGGGCTGCGGGGGCGGGGCCCCGCGCCGCTGCAGCCAATGGCCGGGCGTTGCGACGGTGGGCCGCTGACTCAGCGGCGCGAGCTCGTGACGCGCGAGAGCTGCTGCCCAGTGGCGGGGCTGGAACGTCAGCGGCGCCTCGCGCGTCGCACCGCGGTGCTCGCCGGGAGCGGCGGGCCCCGGCGCCAGCCCAGGGGCGGTGCTGGGGGCGTCTGAGGCCGCGCGGGGCGGGGGACAAAGGATGCCTGGCAGTGCCCGGCGGCTCCCTCCGTGCTCCCTTCGCGCCGGCTGGGCTCGGCTTCCGGCCCGCGCCATGTGCGCGGTTGCCTGTGGGAAGGGCAAGCTCGGCTGGGCCGTGTGCAGCTCTGTGGGTGTGCGGGGCCGTCGCCGGCACTGCTCTCCGTGTAGGCGGGGAATGCCGGAAGGGTTCAGAGAATCAAACAGCGGTTTGGTTTGGAAGGGACCTCTGGTGATCCTCCAGTCCAACCCCCTGCCAAGGCAGGGTCGCCTGGAACAGGTGGCACAGGAACGTGTCTAGGTGGGGTTTGAATGTCCCCAGAAGGGAGAATCCACCATCTCCCTGGGCAGCCTGTGCCAGTGCTCTGCCACCGTAAAGCTCTTCCTCGCCCTGAGGGGGAGGTTCTTGCGTGTCGCTTTATGGCCACTGCTCGTCATCCTGTCACTGGGCACCTCTGGAAAGAGTCTGGCACCATCGTCTTGACACCCACCTTTGAGATACTGGCATGCATTAATGTGATCCTCTCGCAGTGGTCTCTGGACTAAACAGGCGCAGCTGCTGCAGTCCCTCCTCATAAAAGAGGTGCTCCAGATCCCAGATGATCTTTGTGGGCCTCCACTGGACCCTCTCCAGTAGTTCCTTGTCTTTCTTGTACTGAGGAGCCCAGAACAGCAGTATGCTTTCTCATTTAAAAACAGATAAGCAGGATAGATGCCTTATTCCTTCATAGCAGATTTTCTTCGAATGCAGAAGAGTTTTGTCAATTATATCTTCCAATATAGAGACTTGTATTTTCTGTTTTTTAATCCAAAATTAATTTTTTATGTTCTCTGCTAAACATCAAATAAATAAATAAATAAATAAATAGAAATACAATAGCATTCCTGTCCCCCAAACAGAGATTGGTTTATGTTTCTGAGCTCTGAATGTTTGCGAGTGTTCGCGGATAAGCTGTATCAGAACTGCAGTGTTTGAGGAAGGGAAGACAGTTTTGCAGAACTTGCTGAAGGTTACATAAGACACAATTGTGATTACACTGTTTGAATTCTGTTGTGTACAAAATGTATTTACACTGACTTCCAGAAAGGCAAACTTCCATAACAATTGTCTATATATGTCACATGAAAAAGAAAGGAGCTCGTGAGCCATTTGTGCACGCTGGGTCGGGAAATGCTGGAAGTGTCTATTTCTAGTAAATGGTAGCTGGCTGTACCTGAGCTCAGTGTTTTCCATTGCTGTCAGTGTGAGACTCCTGGTGAGCAACGGGCATGGGAGGTTCAAATCCCTGGAAAGGCTTAAGTCAGGATGCTTTTAGCATCCTGTTTAAGAAGAGCAGAGAAGAGACAGACATCAGTATGTACTGCGTCGATACAGGACAACACATTCATGTCTCAAGGGCACCAGTTTTTCTCCCTCGGGATGAAATGTTAGAGCAAAGGACAGCCTTCCAGTAAGCTGGCAAAGGAGTAGCAATTAAATGCAGAAGGCAAAAATTGCTCTTGGGTACACAAGACATTATTAGAACAAGGGAGCAGCACTGGGCACACTACAACACCCAAAAGGAGCCAAGCAAACTTGTATGATGGGAGTACTTAGAGCTGTGAGATGCCAACACTACTCAAGTGAAAACAGCCATGTCCTGACAATTTCCTCCATGTTCACCCTGTAATATGCAGATTGATTTTGGGGTGCAGGCTGACTGGCCTCCACAGAATTGAAGTTGCTGCCTTCCAGCAACTGTCTTGCAACTGCTGTCTGAGGCTGGCAGCAAGGATTTAGTTTAATGCTGAAATCCTTGCAGGTGTGACAGTCTGGATAATGTGCCGAACTGTGCATGTCCGTGTGGCAGCTCAGGTGCAACATCAGTGCTACCTCACGGTGGAGTTGGAAGAGTTAAGTGTTGCAGCCCTTGCATACTTGAAGATGGTCCCACCAGGAGAGGTGGAGCTAGTGCCTTGGAGAGAGAGAGAGAGGAGAGAATGCTGCAGATGAGGTGGGAGAATCAACAGCTAACATATTAAATGTTGTTGCCAGATTTAGACAACTAGAATAAATTACAAAAGATGACAAAGAACTTGTGACTACTTTGGGTTTGTGACCACTTTGCATTTTGCTTGGGCTTTTGAAATATGATTTCTTCAGGTTGCTGAGATTCTCTGATTATTTGACCAAGTTAAGTGAGGTCACATAAGAGGAGTTGTGTATCACTGCTTAGTTTTGCTGTCTCTCTGTGACAGAACAGACTCTTTGTCTTGATTGCTGCCTTCTTGCCCACTCTCCTGATTTATCCTATTGGCAGGAATTCATGGCACCAGTAGGCTGGCTCAAGACAGTTTTCTAACAAAAATCTTTGGCTAAAAGGAGAGTCACATGGTGTCTGCAATTCATGTTCCTATTGTCTGGCTTGTACTAGAACTACTGGTGTCAGGAGTGTCATAGTCCCAGTGGCACCAATGACACCAGTGGTAGGTGAGAGGTGACATCCTTTGGAGAAAAGTGTTTTATGGAGTAGCAAGGCAAGCTGGGAGTGGAAGATGACAGTAAGGCATGCATGACAGTGGCTTTACTAGCAAGTCCATAGCACCCAAACAAGAATAGCAAAGCAATTCTGGTGGTGACTAGAAGTTCAGCCAAGAGTACAGATCACCAGTAACCATCCCAGTGAACACAGTGACAAGGAGATCTGAGGTCAAGCCAGAAAAGCCAAGCCAGTGAGTCAGGGTCAGAATCAGGTTCAATGACAATAACCAGGACCAACCAGCCACCAGTCTGGTCATCCCATCACAAGTCCACAGTGATGGGAGGGATGCAAGATCATCTCAGTTGGGTCAGAGTCTGGATCAGTGTGTGAGGCCAGGCACAGTCATACCTGTAACATAGCTGAGGCAAGGACTGAGGGAGAGTGCTTCAATGTAGGCACAGCTCTTGAGCAAAGTAGATGGCCCTGAATTCTTATAGCTCTTTTTCACACAGCACTGTAATCCAAGGTCACTCAGCTGCACCACGACAGAGCTGCCTTTGAGCATAGGCAGCTTAATGCTGACTAAGCCCCCAAGAAAAGGTCTAATTAAGAACTTCACCCCAGCTGAGGAACATACATATGTGACTGACTCTGTTTATGTGGCTTAGTATTTATGTGCCAGAGTTTACTTTAAAGACATGTAAACCATCATAATTTATGACCAGCTGGAGGCATGGCCAGACATACTCTCTGTGCACTATTAAATGTTGTAAAGAATTCAGAATTGAGGGACTCATATGGATCCTTGATTCATATGGGTGTGTTTTCCTCCTCTTTTGACACAATGTTCCAGTTATCTTGGCATACAGAATTCTTTGGATTTTCTTTTTCCTTTCTGCTGGGCCTTAAGACATGACTGTCTTTGAACTCAGAAGAGGATCCCAAGCTCATCCAAACCTGGAGAATGAGCCATGCTAAGGCATTCCCTGAAAAAATATTGTAAAATGCCTATGTTTTTAGTGAACTACAAGGATTGACAGGCCTTCAGAATGTGTGCCTCAAAGCAGTGCCATGCTCCTCTCTCTGGAACACTTAATGCTACAAATGCTGTCAGCACTGACATGTAGTCACTCTGCTGAAAATAAATTGCCTATGATAAATTACAGCCACAGCCCCCTCAATTCTGGCTACAGTTGCTACAGTGGAATGCTTGCTTGGGGTTGACTTGGTTCTGCAGGCAGAAGGAACTCATTCACTTCCTCTGCATGTGTAGGGCACCCAGTCTTGTGTCTCGGGAGAAAAGTAAGACTTAGAAGGGAAAGCTCATGTTAGGTCTTCACTGGGAAGGTGCTCAGATGAATGCCTGTGCTTCCAGGTGTACATGCAAGATGTATCTGATCAGTTCTTGCAGAACTCCACTTATTTCTGAGATAGGGATTGCAAGTGACAAGAATTTTTAGTGGGCAGCAGTAGCCAAGAGTGCAGCTTTTTTCCCTTTGAATGCTGGATCATGTTTTGGAGGGCTAAGCAGTTCCTGATATAATATTTCAGGAGTGTTACACTGTAGCAAAAAATACATACCATCTGTGTTGGAGGTCCTTTCAGATTTACATTACTTACCTCTTGTCCTCTTGCTTATATTTTGCAAGCCTGACCAGTTGTGGTCCTAGCACATCCAAGAACCCCAAGTCCAGAATAAAATAAATGTGGTGTCAAGCTCACTACTAGAGTTACTATTATTAGTTCCTGAGGGAGTTTTGGTCTTAGCTGATGGATTAACTTCAGACACTGAGGGAAGCTCATGATATCTATAGGTGGCTGAAGTCCAAAGCTGTAAGGTGTAGGCACACAGTTTGTTGTAATTGGGAGTAGGGCTGTGGCCCAGCCTCATCCCCAGTGGGTACAGCTGTGAAAAGCGGGTGAGCAGCATTGACAGCAATGAACCATGGAGTGCCCAGGGGCACTGACCGACCACCAAAGGGCACAGAGGGCACACAGGTGCAATGATCAACATGAGGGGTATGAAAGGTTGGGCTAAAGAACAAGAAGGATATCCACTTGAAGCCTTCTGATGTGGTGTTACTTAGTATGGGCTGATGCTTAAAGCCTTCTGAAATTGTATGGTGATACTCTGTGTATTGTGCCCATCTCAGCTGTGACATATGCTGTGATAGTAAGGTGGCACAAAACCAGCTCTTACTTTTTTCCCTAATTTTAGTAGCCCTGTGTGTATGGACACACAGAAGACATGTTGAAGGGAAAAGAAAACAGTCAGGAATGAAGTTCAGTTATTTATGGTGAGCAGATGGATTTAGAGAGTCTGCCTGCTGAGACAGAGGCATGACTCTGCAAATCACTTAAGTGCTAAGTGGTCACACATAAATCCTCTCTACAGCCTTGGTACTGTTCATACTATATGAATGGTGCTATAGGCATATATTGCACTCAATTTTACAATCTTTTTTAAGTTACCAATTTCTGCAATAGAGTATGTGTAAACTTTCTGAAACACTGGGTATTTATACAGCTGAGCACATCCTTAGTGGCACACTACCCTTTCTTTCCTGGCAGGGGGTTTCAGCTGCCTTCATAATCCTGATGTTTTGTCTCTTTTTATCTAGGTTATACTGATGCTTACCTCCATTTTCTGAGGCAGATTCTTCCCTCTATATATATGATTTATTCATGCCAAGCTTTCTTGGACCTCAGTAAGAATTTTTCCTGGTAAATCATAAAGAAACAATGCATACTTACGCTCTCTGGTACATATGTCATTATTGATTTCATGTCTAAATTTGGTTACCTGAACTTTGACTGTCACTGCCAATAGCAACTGACCACAAACATTATCCTTAACAGTAACAGTATTACAGAGCAGCTGTGACCCCATGGAAAAAGAAAGATAAGACTCTGACAAACGTTAAGTCCTCCCAAACATTTTGCAATAGCTAATAAGATTTTGTTGGAATAAGGATTACTACATTTTTTTAAAACAAAAAATGTACATGACTCTGTCTGTCTCTAGCTTATTGTTTCTTGTGGGGCAAGCTGTAGCAAACAAATGACTTTGAATAATGAATGTAATTGCTATTGTAAATCTGTTGTAAGATCATGTATTTCATGAGTCTTAGGGCTTTGTGTGTTGTCAGTTTGTGTCTTGCTTCACTTGCTTCTCTGTCTTTTGCAAAATTTTGTTTCCAAATATCAACCACTACCTTTATGCTAAGAATTACCCAGGAAAACAAGCTACCTTCTGCTATTCTGAAATGAAATATGTATGTAATTTTAGAAACAGCCTCAGTTTTAAACATAAATTTCAAAGTTACTTTCATCCTTCCAAATTATTTAATATACTAGGGTTGCATAGAATTAAGGGACTGTGACACAGCCATTCTGCAGCATGCAACAGCATAATCAGGAGTACAGATCTTGTTTCTTTTAGCACACATTGCTATTGCGTTAGAATGCTGTTGATCCAACTGGTTAGCCAATATCAATGTAGGAGAATCTGATATTTCCCTGTTTCTGCCGCATTGTTTTTTGTCAATGTGCAGAGAGGGTCATTCCATTGAAAATCAGGAAGGATTAAATAACAGGAGACAATGCTCTAGTCTTATTTCTACCAATGCTCCTGCCAAAATCCTTCTATGCTTACATTCCCATGTCCTCTTCTCTCTGTTTGCCAGGCCCTTGGCTGTGCTCTCCCACCCTTTTGGCAATGCACAGCTGTGATCGATACTCTGTGTTTGTACTTGCTGGGGCACTTCTAACTGCATGGGTCAAGCACTTCAGGCTTGTACATGGAGCTGGTCCATGGACAGTGAGTTTCCATTGCTGCAACAGCCATAAACTGGAAAGACACTAACTTGCCTAACTTGTCATCAGTTGTACACTCTACTGCACATGCTGCCTGTGCAAGTGACAACTGGGAGCATGCTGATAGCATTTCTGTACCTTCCAAACAGCATCTTGCCATGCATTTGCCCATCACTTAGGAGAGCTGGCCTCCCTTGCCTTGGGCAGCAAGCGTTTTGCTCAGTTTGCCGAGTGTAGATCAGTTGCTCAGCTGTAGTTGTTTTTGGTTTTGGTTTTGAGCAATTCTGGTCCCAGGAAACAGATTTTTCTGTCCTTCCCCTTGATGCAGATGGAGAAAGACAAGGCAGGAACACTTTCCAATAATTCCTTTTCAAAACACATGTAACTTTATAAGAAGTCCCTTTTATGCCAGCGTAAATTATTAGTTCTATTTGTATTCAGTAACAAAAAAATCCAAATAAAACAGCATAGCAAAACAGATGAGGCAGGAACTTTTTGTATCAGCCAGTCCAAATGTTTGCTCTTTCAAGTATGTCCATCATAAAACCTCTTAAATTAACACATTCAGCTGCATTTTAATTCTAGGCAGGTATCTTATTTTCCCCCCTCTACATATGGAAAGCTGTTTCCAAAGATCAGCCTTCTATTTATCAGAAAAATTTATTTGTGCATAGCATGTATCAGTTTGTCTTGCTGCTAAACCTCACCTTGACCTCTTCTGTGATCTTTACACTTCTGTGAGCAGCTGGTTTCTTTCTGACCATCTGTTTTTCAGGGTGCTATGCACATTCCCTGGAGCAATATGCTCCCTTTGTAGTTAGAGTATTTAAATAAATGATCTCATTTAGAAGCCAAGTCAGAACTTAGGTAGGCTGAATGACCGGAGGTGACCATCTCTTTCTGTTGACTACAGGAGACCCTGGTGACTGTGCTCGTATTTTATGTGTCTTTTGTGAAGTGCCTGAAGTTGGGCAGCATGAATCTGGGCTTCAGTGCTGTTTTTTGTTGTCTCCTGACTGGACTTGAAGTCTTTCTGTGCACTGGTTCCCATGGCAATTCTTCTTTCTTGAACAAAGATGACCAGTATTCCAAATGAATTCTCCTAAGTGTCATTAATAGCTTTCCCATCTCTCCATCAATTGGAAGTACCCTGTCTGAAAAAGTCTGCCATTATGTATATTTTAAACAGGCCTGAAATTTGTATTCCTATTTCTTTCCTCCCTCCCCATGATATAGAGTTCATTATCACCCTAGCTGACACCTGAAATGCTTTAAAATCCTGAAATCCTTGATCTTTCACCATGAGTTACTAATTCTTTATTTCTGTCAACCTGGACTTCATAGTCAGTTCTTCCTAGGCAGTATTTAAAACCTCCTTTACAAAGGTACCACCTTCCAATTTACATAGCAATTTTAAGTTCCATTAGCAACCCCTTGTTTCTGGTGTCCTGGTAATTAGTGGCAGCATTAGGCTGCTTCCTCTGAAGAGCAAGAAGTTCCTGTGAGAAGTCCACATTTTTGTGTTGCATAGTCACTCACTTGTTGCTTATACGTTTGCCAGGCTGCCCAAATAATAATGAGTATTGAAAGGTGTTGTTTCTTAATCATATTTCTGTTCTTGAAATGGAGGGAAATATAACAATAAGGCTGCTACCATCTACTGTGTAATTGCAGTTCTTTTTCCATTCAATCACTGGCAACTGCTGCTTGTTTGAAAGATTATTATTTAATTGCTGCTTATATGTAAGATGATTTCTCACTGCAAGTCACACTGAAGCTGCAGGGACCTGCTGAAGCTCATGTTCCACACTCTGAATGATATGCAGACTTCATACCTCTCTTTGCACTAAAAATTGAAAATATGAAGAGTGGTTCTTTGTTGGAGGGAAAAGATTGTTTCAGCTGCTGGCTTACAGAGAGCTGATTAAGCAAGACAGGGAAAGAATTGGCAGGGCTCATTTCCAAGGAAGGGGGAGCTGGTCTTTTTCTGTGGTATCAAAAGAGATGGTAGCGACATGGCTTTTGTTCTACCAAAGTTAAAGCATGGAAGTACCAGGCTTTGTGCCTTATGGTTATCTCAAGATCAAAATCCTGGCACATCCTAGATACTTCTGTATTCCTGCCTTTCTCTTCCCCACAGGATGACTGTGTGACTCTCTTCTCATCTCTCTAATCACTGTCTTCAAGCTCTCCCTCACTCCAGGCCTTGTATCCCACCTGAATCTGGGTACACTTTTCCTTCCTTGGGTGATTCAGTGTCCCTTGTATCCTCTTCCTTCAGAATGGCCACTACGAGTCTCCTCTCTTTCAAGCTGCTCCTCTTCTCTTTCACAGACTTATTTGAACACTTGGAACGTGGACTGAGAAGATTGTGATATTCTCAAGTATTTAATCAACTTATTTTCTTAGAGGTGGGCTATTCCAACTGCTGTTGGAAGTTCAGGACGTGCTCACTAGAGGCTCCAGCTACTGCTTTCTGGTTGACTGGTGTCAGAACCAGGCAATTCCTGCCCAAGGATGTCTGTAATATTCTTTCAATACTCTGTAAATGATTGATTGAATGCCAAGTTGTTCAGTGACCCTATTACAGGCAAACATAAATAATCAGACATGGCTCTGAAGGGTTTGTGTGGGCCCTGGATACACCTCCCAAAGGTGGGGACTCAAAAGCTGCGTTGCCATTTCAAGCACTGATGTGTAAAATGAAAAGAGCCAAATTGCCAATGCTAAGTAGTCTAAGTAGTCACCATTTGCTCAAAGAGCAACTATACAGAAGAGCTTTTGCACCGAGGGGAGGAAAGTATGTATCCAGCAGGAGCTGGGAGAGCTTTTTCCAACAAAAAAAAGTAATGCTCTCAGATGCAAATAGAGAAGAGGTGTGGGCAGAACAGAAATAGGATGCAACCCATATAAAAAAATTACTGTGCAATCTATGGAGTGCAGGGGATGTACAGTGCAAGAGTGTTTAACTTTTCCAGTTACTGTCAATGCTGGCCAAAAATAATGACTCATTCAAATATGCTTCAGAGCTTCATTTGAAAATTAAGAATCTGGATGGACAGGTACTGACATGGAAATGTACACAACAGTTTGTTTAAACAGTGTCTTTCACAACCAGCTGCTCAGTGGCACGTGACAGGCCACAATGCTTTTGCCACGTCAGTTGCCTATGCCACGTGTCCCAGCTTTGTCACCTTGCTCTAGGTTTGTACTCAGCACACCCACTGCACTGATGTGCCTAGCTGCCACACAGATCTCATCTACTCTGAAGCATGTTTCAGACCTGAGGACACAGAAGAACAAACTCTTAGGGTACCTGATGTCCCCATTCTTTCAAGGTTTTTCTATGGCATGTGAGCATTTTTTTGGGTTGCTTAAGAAAACCAAAATTATATCATGAGAAGTGTTGTGTAAATATCCATCCCCAAGAGAAACTTTTGGAAAATACATGCATGTTTGCTGTCAGAAATACCAAATTTCATTTGAGGTTTGTGGGTAAAAAACATGCTGTCTTCCTGATTATTCACAGCAAAAGAATCGTAAGACGGAAAGAGGAAACTGTTTAAAAAAAAGAAAAAAGAAAAAATGTGTCCCTGCATCAGTTTCAATCAGTTTCATATTGAGTATTTGCACATGTGTACTCCACATGGGTGAGATCTTCTGCCTCCAGCAGCTTGCGTCCTCATATAAGAGAGAAAAACACTGAACATAGTGCCTGCTGGACCCTCATCAAGCACAAAGGAACATGGATGCAGCATCTCTCAAACAAACAATGTGCCTGCAGACTCCGAGATTCCCCTGTGGCCTCCACCCCATCACCTCTGATGGCTGTCCCTGCAGGCAGCAGCATGGAGGGATTGCACCCCCATCCCTGAGGGGGTTCAAAATGCCCCATGCTGAGAGTGTCATGAATAGTGTAGCAGAGACACAGTGGAAATATCCAGAGATGAGTGCCTCGTGAGCTGCCTGGTTGAGGTGGTAATCACAGTGTGTAGCGCCAGCAGCATTCCTCTGCCTTGAGGTCAGCACCCTAAACCAGTCAGACTGATGCCAACACCTCACCACACCTGCCAGTAATGTCATTAAAACCCAAATCTTCATCTCCAGATGATCAGCACTAAAGCCCTGTTCAGATCTTGACTGTCTTTTTGGCAGCCTTACTCCCAGCCATCGAGCCCCTCCATGGGGATGGGGACAGCCTAAGGCCAGGCTGGGACAGCAGCCTGCCTGTGTGGTGGGGCCAGGATCAGGCTTGGTAAGGGGTGTCCTTACATCTAGCAGCTCCACTCCACTAGTCTCCCTGCTATTTCTAGGACAGAGACAATGGGGTCAGGACTGAAAACAGTATGAACAAGGCTGTAATGGATAAGATATTGCAAGATAGAATACAGTACAATGCAGTACTGTCTTGTGTAAGATATTACTGCTGTGGTTATGAAAGTTGATCAAGTGACAAGGCAGAACAAGGTCATACTATCAAGTTGTTTTCTATTTGTGTCATTTTTGTTGGGTTTTTCTTGTGGTTTTTCTTTTTTCTTTGGTTGGTGGTAGTTGTTTGTTTTTGTGGTTGTTAGATTTCACCACTGAATTTAGAGGAAGCTCCCTTTTACCTGGTGAGATGGTGGTGAGAGCCAATCACTATTCCAGCCTGTATATTAAATCTGCTTCTAAATACAGGTGTTTCAGAGGGCATCTCATTTTTAAAGGAGGCTCACAGAAATGCTCTGTGTTGCTGCTATTAAAGGCAGCCAGCACCAACACTGAAGCAGGGAGAGGGGTGGAGCTCACAAGCCTCCGAGGTTCTTTCCTCCTCCTGCAGGACAAAGCTGATGGAGCAGAAAGGCCAGAGCAGGCCCTTCATGGATGCTGCTGTCCAGGACCTCCATGCTTCTCTGTGACACCGCACCTCTCCAGGCCTTTTTGGTCAGCATTGAGAAAAACTGCTCAGAGGGCAGCTAGGCACTGTTTTCCTCTTCCTGTATCACAGAATTTTTCTATCTCTAATTCTACCTAGAATAATTAAAATATCTTTAAATCTTTCTAGTCTATTTATATGTAATATAATTAGGGCTAGAGGAATGAGGCATACTCTAGAGATCAACAACATACCAGTAATGCTACATGTACCTTCCCCTCCATTTTTTATTTAAAAGCACCTAAGACCAGCAGGATAACATGCTGAAAATATAAATCATGTTGCCTTTTGGTGCAGTTGAGGGGCTAGAAAAAAGGAAGAGAAACACAGTATTACAGACCCATGTATGATGAATACTCACTGTAGCTTGTAGTAAAATTTTTAACACAGGTAGTAATAGGACATAATTGCAATTGAGGTGTTTAAGAAAGGGTGCTTCTCATACAAATTAACCACAAGAGCAATTAGACGTGCAAAAGTCCACGTTCCTTGTGTGCTCTTAGTCACAAAGTATATTCAACTATGAAAAAACCCAGAGGTTGTGATCTTTTGTTCTGAAAATCAACTAACCTCATAATTACAGGTTTTTATATAACTAAAGGAGGCTTCTTTTGACCTGCATTTCTTTTAGACAGTTTTGCTTTACATCAGAATAAACACTGACCTGGCTTGCACAGGGGACATTTCTGAGCAGTATAAGTGAGATTTTCTTGCAATAAAGCTCCCTTCACCCTGAGGGTTGTCGATCTTTAATTTACAGAAGGCAAAATTGCTTGGAAGTCTCTACCGTGATTGAAGTGGCTTGTAGTTTCAAAAACCATGTATTCCTCCTGGCAATATTGTCAGTTTTTAACTCAAGCAAGCCCCATAAAACCTTAGAATATAATTTGTTTCCAGTAGTCACAACTAATTTCTCACTAATGGAAAAGAGTGCAATGCAGGACAGATTGATTTCCATAAACATGATTTGTTGTTTTATCTGTCTCATTAAAACAAGCAATTAGCTTGAAATGTTACAGACTTTTCTGTGAGGATACATTGATGATGAAAACGCATGTTTGTTCAGGATGGGAATTCCTGTTCATTCACGGAGGCAGCAAGACGACTTACAGCCCCAAATTTGAAAGGAAGCATGATAAGGAGCTGTGTGTTTTCTCACCACTCCAATTTTTTTCTCAGGAGAGCACATGGCTAGCAACCTTTGCCTCCTAACTCTTTGTGGGGATGTGTGCCCACAGTTGTCCTAACTGTGCTGAAAGGCATGGGCCAGGGCAGAACTGGGACTTTGCCACAGCCCCCAGCTCCACTAGTCCTTCTGCTCAGTGGCACACAAACAATACCCCCTGGTGGGGAAGCTCATTTCCCCCACATGTTCTTAATTTTGGGCAATAAATAAATAATATGCTTGGAACAAAAGCTTGTAGCTGAGGCTGAGACAGTTTTGCATTTAGCATGCATGATAAATCCTGGCTGTAACACAGGCATCCATGCCAGTAAATTTAGCAGCTATATTACCCTGAAGACTGGTCTGTATTTAGAAGGGTAAATAAGATTATTTTTTTCCTCAGTGATTGCTGACAAAGTTTGTAAGAGGTCTAATAATGCTTGTGTCCTGTGGGAAATATGTATGGTAATTTGCCTGTGTAAACACTCATTTCTCCTAAGTAGATATTCTGTCTGGCTCTGCACGTCCCTTCACCTGTTTTATAAAAACAGTTAAATAAGCAGCTTGCTCCCTGTGCCTCTTCTCACCAAACCAGAGACATGGGTCAAAGTCCAGCAGCTCCAAACGCCATCTCTGACCTTTATGATATTTTTGCAGACTCTCCCCAGCCCTCCTCTGCTCTAGACTCAAATGCTTTCTCTTCCATGCCATGAAGATCAGATGAATTAAAGCTGCTTCAGACCTATTTGGTCATGGTAGCCTGGGAAAGTCATGCCTTCCAACAGTTTTATCTATTGACGTCTGTCTATGGCCTTTGGAACTTACGTGGTGAAAAAATGACCCTCAGATCCTGGGAAGGGATCTCATAGTTCCTTCCACGTTTCATAGCTCTTTTTTTTTTTTTTTCCATGTCTTTTGGTGTCTACAACTGTGAAGACTGCTTTGCTTGGTTTTTCAAAACAATTTTTAAGCATTGGTTGATAATCATGTTGTTGTTGTTGCTCAGCACGAGAGATCATTTCTGAATGGAGGGTACTAAGTGGTTTCCATTGCTGCCATCTCCTGGCACAGTTAATGAACTCCACACAGCAATAACAAAGGCACATTAGCAGGGAAGAGAAATTAAACAAACTAAAATAGCATATAAATTTTCCTGAAGGCAGCTGGTAGATGCTAGGAAAGCATCTTAAAAGATAATACACACCAGAAGGACCACTGCCAGATGGAAATTTCAATGCTCCCTGGAACTGCCTTTCTTGTTGTTGTAGTACCAATGTAACATCCACGATGATATTAGAAAACATATGGAAAAAAATTATATTCCTCTGTGTTTTGGTAGGCATTTGACATAATGACTCTGCAATCAATTTTATGGTTTTGCTGAAGTAATTTCTCTGCTGTTTGAAGAGCTCTTTCAGAGTAGGAAAAAAGAGAACATTTTGAGGTTTAAGCAGGTAAATGCTTAATGCTTTAACAATGGAAATTACGCATGAAAGTTCAAGGAGAGGTGCAAGGTTAGAAATGTCTTTAATTAATGCTTCTGGAACAGATCAGCTGACAGTGTCCCTATAATTGTGTTGTTTGGTAACTGTGGTAAATGAAAGAAAAATTAAGAAATACCCTGGAGTTCAGTAAAGGCAAAATAAGAAATTCAGTGAGCAATAAATACAAAAATAAATATCTTTAGATGCTGTTTTTGCTGCATACTCAACACATTTCACTGAAAAAAAAAAATAGACTGTGCTGTGCTTTGCAAAGAGAGCAACTCCATGAGGTGCATAGCTGAATCCAGCAGGAATCCATCATACCAATAGAAAATACATTGAATTTCTGCCCTTCTTTTGTGAACAAAAGCACAGTATTCTGTCTGTATTCCCTTCATTCATGTCATATTTCAGATTTTTTAGAGTTTTGTCATTGCTTTGGTTTGCTTGTGAGTTCAAATAAATTTTTAAGGATTTAAGGATGCAAAAAACCACTCAATGTTTCCCAACATCACACCTATACACTTCAACTGCAAGCTTCACCAATCCTCAGAAATTCATTATGGGAGAGATGGAGCACTTGATAGCTTTTTGATCTCCTCCACAGTCGTTACTCCATTCATCAGCCAGCCAGCTGGCTGCATCAGCTCCCTTTGGAGTCCCTTTCCCTGACTAAGCAGTGCTGCCATAAAACTGCATTGTATCCCCGTTCTCTGCCCTTCCTCCACAGATGTTACTGTTTCAATGGGCATACACAGTCCCTCAGCAAAGCTAAAACGCTGCTCTGCCAAGTTCCTCTTGGCCAAGATACTTCCTGATGCTGATTTTTTTTTTTTTTTTTTCTAAGAGCTTCTGCGAACCATGTACCTTTCCCATTCCAAAGACAGAATATCTTTGGTTTACCCTGGCTGGCAGCCTGCCAAAATGGCATCCAGGTTCCTGGAGTTAAGAATGGTTTCCGTATGATCAGACAAAATTATTTTGGGATCAAAAAGGTTTTGGCAGTGCACAGCACTCTCTGGAGCATAGTTATTTATGCTTAACAAATATTTTCATCTATAAATGAATGTAAACCTCAGAAATGTAAAACTTAACCTTTTCGCTGAGCTATTTTCTTGGAGTAAAGTAATATTCCTCAATAAAATATTCCGTAGGAACCCCTACCCCATGCAATGAACTAAGTAGTTTTTACTTGTAAATCTCCTTTTTTTAATCCCACTATCAATTGCCATGTGAAATACAACTGGCTCTCATGAAACTGCTCAAAAATAACCATGATCACAATTTGGACTTACCTTGTATTTGATATCACTGCTGTTCAGAATAAGGTAACCAAGGATGCACTTCTCTTTGCTCTATTTATGGCCTTACTAGTTCACGTGTCACAGTAGGAAAGTGTGGGCAAGAAAAATTAGCACACATTAGAGACAAGTGTGACCTAATGAGGAATTCATGGGGAGGCACAGGATGAGCAGGGACTGCACAGGAAGTGCACTGTGACAGCCATGGTGGTGGGCGGGTGTCTGGTGTGATTCAAGGCTGCTTACAGCAGTGAAGATCAGTTTTATTGCTTTCTCAAAGAAGAGGTGAGAATGAAGGTGCACAGAAATGATAAAATATTTATTGTTTATTTGTTTTTTCATAACCACTATAAATGGCAGACATACCTGTGGGAAAACTCCCCCTATCTTTGTCAGAGGCAGATGCCTGAGAGCATTTGCAGGTGCATCACAGCCTGAGCAAAGCATTTCAGTGAACTGTGTGTGCATGTGGAACAGGAGGAATGCTGAAAGCAGACATGTTCAAGTGTAGTGGCTCCGCAAGTGAGGGTCAGAGCACATTCCAAAACATTTCCACTGCACTTACACTGCTCAGTAACTTTAGCGCTGACCCCAGGATGGAAATGGGAAATAGGCTCAGTGAACAAGAGGCTCACCCTACCCTGAAGGTATTTTGCACTATGGGCAAATGGTGTTTTGCTGTTGACTCTGTCATACCTCTCCCCCATGTAAGGAAGGAACCAGGGTTGCCATGTTTTCCAACCCAGCAGTTTTCCCAGGCACGCAGTTTCATCAGCACACAAGAGTCAATTCCAAGTATTGGTTCTATGCATAGGGTTCCTACAGATCATTTCAAATGATCCTCCCTCCCACACATCCTGGTTGTCTGCTCATCATCTCCGCACTCGCCCTCATCTAACACTGGCCAGATTTCTGCTGTATCTCTTACTCTTTCCCTCATTTCTGTACCTCATGTTTTCACTAATTCCTCGCTGGTGGTGGTGCTTTATCTTCCTGTCATGCCTCTCTATTTTTGGCAGCCCAAGAGGCAACATATGCTCTGTGGGGTTTAGAGCTCCACGGGTGCTGCCCTTTGTGCCAGCAAGCTCATGCTGTTCACGCAGCGGAGCCATGCCTCCTGCAGTGGAGGAGGGCTGAGCTACCCTTTCCTCTCCTCCCCCAGGGCACTTCCTCAGCCCTCTCTACCAGTCACCTGCATTTTTTGATCCTTGTAGGAACTAAATATCTTTGAGACTCCTACTTCTTTGACAGATTTGGTAAAAATAGCAGGATGGCTTCAGTAGTCTGCACAGTGGGAAGGCAGATAGGAGGAGAGGCAGTCACTGCAATTATACTACTCCAATTCCTTAGAAAAATGGAGCTAAAAATTAATTACTTTGAAAAATGGATCATAAGGAACTGGACTCAGTACCCTCTCCTTTTGTCTGCCTACCACACTTCTTGTCTCTCATTCTGACTTTGTATCACAAGATCCACAAGCCAAGAAACATATTTTTGGTCTCTGTTTACTCGATTACAGTAAAAAATAAAAGTAGTAGCAGATAGAAATTCACAGGACTTGGCTGGTTTTTTTTTTCTATATGGCAGTTGCTTCTTACAACACTGTTTTAAAAGCCCCAGAACATGGAGCCAATGAACTGAGAACTGCAATATGATGAAGATGCTGCAAGATGCCCCTTGATCTCTTCCCAGCTGTGCTCTTTCCTCCCCCCCGCCTCCAATACCTTTTTGGTTTGGTTTGATTTTGGTTGGGGTTTTTTTGCTGCAGTGACCTTCTGTCACTCAGCATGCCAGGTCTCAATTCCAAATCTGTTGTCATGGTGATTTGGGCCAGCAGTCCTGGGGGACAGTGTGCCTCTCTCAGCCATGCCAGTGATGAGTCCTGAGCAAACCTGGAGCATGGTCCCCAGCAATATCTGCCTGCAACATGAAGCCTGCTGGCACCACCAGGGAAGTACCTGGTGAGTGTAATGCAAGGAGACAAACCCTGAATTTTTAAAAACCCAGGGTTTTTTCCAGATTTCCCTGCAAATCTGCAAGCTAATCACAGGAGGTCACCCTCTGGCTGGCTGCACTGCTGCAGCATTGTTATACTGAAATAATAAAGCAAGAAGGACTGTGTTCATAACAATAACATCTCTAGGGGGGTCTGAAAAAGATGAACTGGCTGAAACTTTGCCTTGATATTCTCATTGTCAAAGGACTGGGGATGAGTCACACTGTAAGATAATGAATCAGCTTAGAGTTAAATTTTCTTTCTTTTCAGTTTGAACAGTAGGATAAGCGGTTGATATTCTTACATGTTACGAGGGGGACAGAAAGACAGGCATTAGCTCACACAGGAAGAAAAGACAGTCTTAAATATCTCATCAAGATGAATATATAAAGAACACTGAAAACAGATAAGAATAAGCCTCTTCTCTGTGGTTTTAAATATTGCAATATTTATGACTGTTTTTCAGCAAATTTGCCTGTCTCAGGTAGCTTGTCAAATGAAAATTAGAATTTCTCTTTTTCAAAAGTAGCAGGCTAGAGCTATGATGCTGGATCACCATTTCCACACTTCTGTTCCCATGTTGAAGGTCTTGCCTGCTCCTTGCACGTTAAACCATTCCTCAAATCCACAGAACTCATTATGTTCTGCCTGTAATCCAGCCCCGAGGCAACAGAGGATATTGCTGTTTGCACCTGCTAAAGCAGAAGTGAACCAGAGCTGGGGAGTTTCCCAGAAGCTTTGTTTCTGTTTTTTATGCACTTTGGATAGCTGCTGTTGCCCTTAGTTTGAACCCAATAACTGTGATGTTTGGGACAGGACAGATACAGGTATCACACAAGAAAGGCCAAGGGCTCAGCCATCTAACTGCACAGTATTATTGGTGCTGGCCCTTGTAAAGTTACCCCTCAAGATTCTTTGAATGCCAAAACTGCCCTGGGGGTAGCTGGAAGCCCCCGAGCTAAGTCCCATCTCCAGTCCCACCTCCAGTCCTGCTGTTGCCATGCTGCATGTGACATGCCCAGCAGCATGGCAGCAATGCTCTGCCACAAGCTAGCTCGTAGTATGGGAAGATGTAAAGTCCTGTCTGACTTTTAATTAGAGAGGGTGGGAGGAGCTGATGTGCTCTTTGTTCAGTGTGGACAACGGGGACTTGTCAAGGGACTTTCTGGCTGTGCTGACCCTTCCCAGCCCTGGCTGGCAGGTGGATGCCACGGCAGGCAGTGCCCTGCTGGGCATGGCCTGGTGGCAGAGAGACACATGGCCCAGGGCTGCAAGAGCATGGGAGACAGCACAGGAAAATCCTGCTGGCTGCTCTGGGCTGGGCCTGGCAACAACAGCTGCTTTTGCTTTCTGCCTCCAGCTGCAAGGCCAGCTGGGGCCTGCTGGGTGCAGGCAGGAGGAGAAGGTTCCTGCTGTAGCTCCTGGGGTATTGCCCGAGAGGAGGACTCCATGTTTTTGTCACTTTGCAAGTCTAATGATCCAAGGACCTTGCCCTTGGAGAGATGAAGGGCATAGCTTTGAATCAGGCTGGTGTGGGAGCTCAGCAGCCCCCGGGGCTGCCCAGAGACACTGGTGTGCTGTGGCCACCCCGCTGCCTTCTCTCCCGCCGTCCCCATTCTGTCTGCCTGTCAGTCTCCACTGGCAGCACACAGCCAGCCCTGTAGTGTCCAGCAGCTTTCAGCCAGTGCTGTTAGGGCAGCTGGGCTCCTGACAGGCTTTACTTCTGTGGCTGCAGCCCAGCTGGCTTCCCTGCATGGCCATGGTGTGAACCTCACCACAGCTTGCTCTACCTCCCCCTGAGTTTGCTTTCGCCCTGTGTGAGGTGGGGAGGCCCTGCTGGCCGCTCTAACACTGCGGCCTTCTCGCTGCGCTGCCTTGCTTCGTGTACTGCCCCTGAGCGAGCTGCTCTCAGTGCGTGCATGGAGCCAGAGCGGGTGTTTGGCTCTCACCTCCCTCCTTGCCTCTTGCCTGGCTTGGAGGCAGCTCTCTCTTTCACTGTGTGACAAATGGCTGCTGGGATGAAGCTGTCACCTGCTGGGGGCTACACACAAACACAGAGAAAATGAGAGCAAGAAAATGCTGAGGTTTCTCGTAGAAATTAGTAATTAAACATGCAGCCTTTGGGGCATGGCTCCTGCCCATATGCATGTGTTGAGCTGTCAGCCTTTGGAGAACAGCAGATCACAGTTGCAGACACAAACACTCTTTCTGGCTGGTTTAAACACTGCGTAAAGTTGCCCAGTGCAAGGGCTGCTTTGCATTCAAAGGTGAGGAGAGGAGCACCTGGGTCTGTTATTGAAGAGCTGTGCTGGTACGAACCCTACCTGAAATACAGCACCCAAGGAAAGTCACAGGAGATCATATCAAGTCACGTGCTTAAGTGACAAGGAGGTACTTGGATGCTCAGGCATGTACAGCTTGTATTGAACCCTAGTTTAAATTCCAAGGAAGGAATGAGACAAAGAGTCACTGAAACTTGTGTCTTAAAGAGAAAAAGCCCAATCCTATCTCCACATAATTTCTGATATTATTGCAATGCATTGGATATAAAATACTACTGTCAACAATTATTAAAAGACTCTGAACATCCTAAAACCTATTCCCTTAAGGTGCTAGTCCAGAAGCTACTGTAACCAGCTGCTTGTCTTTGGTGCTTATTTCTATCCTATTTAGCCTTAGGGTAAGTCATTCAGGCCAAGATTGATTAAAGAAAAGGCCAGTCAGGACCAGGAGCTCTCTGTACGTGGGAGGATGGGCAGTAGCACAGGAGCAAGCAAGGACATGACAACCACTGGCTGATCTCTGCATTCACTGGGAAGTCCCCTCCAAGAAGACAGTGGCCCAACACAGGTAACCTGTAGGAATGGATGAAGAAAGAACTGTTGAGACCAATAACATATGTGAAGTTACAGTCTTGTGTGAACACTGAGTCAGTTCAACAGGATGAGTTAATTTTGCAGGCTGCTTGGGCAAAGGCTACGCAATGATTGTGCACTGTTTCCTGGCTCAGCTATGAAACACTGCTCATGGCATGGGAATATATGACCAAATAATCAGCAGGGTGCACGGGCAAGGCTTCTCTGCAGAGGAGTGTCCTAACCAAGGATCTGCCTCTGAACCTCTCTGCCTGGCTTGATTTATAAGATGTGATGTCCCTAATCCTGCTGTCTACTTCATGATGGCATTGTGACTGCATATACATATACACCCTGCCTCCTACAGCCTGCCAGACCCTCGGCACTTGTGCCCTTTGCCTTGTCCCCCTTCCAGGATGCTTGCTCATCCTCCTCTGCTGGGAGGCCACCTTGATGTCATCTTTCTGAGCTAGAATGAGTTCAGTAGCCATGTACTCAGGAAATAAGGCTGAATCAGGCGCATCCTTCCTGGAATTACCTTTTCTGGAATTTGAGTTTTGGCACCAAGTTCCCAAAATGTTGTTCTCCTGAACTGACTCTTTTGTGGACATGTGAACCACATGAGCCACACTTTTAAGTCACCCTTCTAATGATTTAAAGCATCCTTCTTGCTTCCTTATAAGTAACATGAACGCCTGCTTTCCTTTTCCTCGCTTTCTGATTATTTTTTTGTTGCTTCCACGCCCTGACTAGTGAGAGAGAACACTTCAATCACAGCTGCTTTTCTAACACAACTATTTCTTCTCACTTTTGTAGGTCACATTCTCTCTGCCAGGATGAGTTTCTTTTTTTATCCCACCTGTCCCTACATTGCATTTGGAACCAGCTCGCCTGAAATAAAGGTTTAATATAAAAGAAATTGCCTCGCATTGTACTGAGAATGCAGTTGGGCTTTCATAACACCACAGACCAACAGGGTGCAGTACCACACTGCACGCTGCGCCTCGCAGACACAGCACATACATTGGCTTATTATATGGGCAGAAAGTAATTTTCCAGTTACAAAACATGAAATTCACTTGGTTCTCCCCAGCTTAACAGCTATTTCTCAAGCACATGCTAGCATTCTTAGCAAAATGAATTTGAATTGTGCATACATAAGAGTGGGCAGATGAAAAAAATGGCTTCTTTTGTGAAGGCACTTATCTACTTTTTACCTGCTTAGTCAAAACCCTCACAGCAGCAATTACCCACAGTGTGTTTTCCTGGCTATACAGCCTCAGCAAATAGGCATGTGTCTTGACATACACGTGCTGACTGCAAAGGGGATTTAAAGTGATCTCTTATAAATACTTAATACAGGGTAAATGGAGTATAAAGAAAAAGAATTGCTAAGCAGGAGAAAGAAAATGGTGTCTTACTTATGCATGGCACTTGAAGTCAGTCTGAATGCTTTTACTCTACCACAATACTAATTTCACTCATGGCTTGCCATTTCAATCTTCCAGCTCGGCTAATACCATTGCCTGAAAATTAGAGGAGCTGCAAGCCCATGTTTGCCATTTGCATCACAACATTCTGGGGAGCAGGAATTTGGGCTGCTGTGGAATGGCTTGGGTCCACAGAAAAGCAGAGAGAACCTCTCTAGCAAGACACTGCTCTCCGTTTATGGTCACACTATAAACTGCTTGGCGTGGCCAGATTCTTTAGTTTTCAGTCTGGAGGTGTTTTAGTTTCCCTTGACAATGAGAACAAAAAGCCCAATGAGCCTGTGTGTGAGCTATCTAGAAACTAACTCCCATGATTTTTTTTTTTTCCATCTTCCAAATTCTGAAGGCTAAAGCTACCTATAAATCCCCTGCAAGTATATGCAGAAATACCATGTATTTGGGGGTTTCACTTTCAAGGGGACCACTCATTATTTCTGGGCAAGCAGAGAGCCCTCCAGCAGAAGGAGCAGCAAGGCTGGCACACACTGACTGCTACCTCTGGGAGCAAAGCTGCATGGAGGAGATCTTCCTCCACTGAGATACCAGCAGCTGGTGCATTTGGGCTGTGCACACTTGCTGAAGTTCAGCCCTCCCCTTGCACAGCCAGCTTCTGTCTCTGTTCACACCTGTGGAGAGGCTTGGGTAACCAGCTTGGGTGCAGCCACACAGGTACCACCACAGCCAAAGCACAGAGCAAGCTGCAGGAACAGAGACCTGAGCAAACTGTCCTAAGTCAGTGGCTTCCAGCCTGCTTTTGGCAGAGCCTGAAATGCATCTCCTTTGTGTGGAGGCAGTCCTAGTTAAATGACTGCTCTGCAATGAGTACTTATTGCTACTTTTAAACAACCAAAAGAAACCAACCTTCCTCAGATATTTCCTTCATTTTTAGGTTGGGCTAAGGAGATATTTTTGAAAACCTCTTAATGAATAAGGAAAATGGTGATTTCTACTAGCATTCTCAGATATTTGCAAATAACATTATCACCCTAAAATTGTTTTGTTCTGTTTCCTTCCTGGCTTCCGTGTGCCAACATTGGTAACAAGCAGAAGACAAAGGATGAGGAAGTGAGAGTTCAGTTGTTCAGATATGAGATCATCCCCAAGGAGAAACAGCCTTTATTTTTGTAATCTCCTTCCTTTTCTCCTCCAACTTATCTTCAGCTTCCCATTTGTTTAGTCACAGTGCACTGCCTGAAGCAGAAAGAAGCCTTTTAGTAGAGTCACTGTGTCCTTCCATCTCTTGGAGTTCCTGACCTTTCCCACCATTTTTTGCCCTACTGTTAACATAGACTGCAGTCAGCAAAACTTGCTGTGGGACCAAAAGAGGAAATAAAATAATTTTAGAAAAAAAACCCCAAAACTATTAGGCACTTCCATGTTGGCAGTATTAGGAAGTTTTAAAATAAAATTTTATAGTGTAGGTACAGGTAGCAGTGAGCATTGTCCAGGCAGATACCAAAGGGGAAAAGGAGTGGGGAGACCAAAACCTACTGGAAAAATTACTCATGGGGAGTTCTGATGATTTAAAAAGCTAAGACAAACAAATGCCAAGCCAATTGCTCATACCTCTCTCCCCTGTTGAGCAAACCTACAGGATGTGGCAGAGAATCTGCCCAAAGATGTCGGCAACACTATGGTGGTTGTTGGAAAGAGAAGTGCCACAGAACTCTCTTGAGAGCACCAGTGACATCGTTGATGCTGAGGAAGTATTTAATTGAGGAAGATTGTCAGAATACCAAAGTAGGATTAAAAGGCTCTGAAAACTTTTTGAAAGCCTTTGTACTGTTTTAAAAAAATATTGTGCCTTTTTTCCTTCTGTGCTGTCAAACCAATCCTTCAAAAGTCATAGTCATGGAGTAGAAGTGGATTAAACTGCTGCTTAAAATCCATTCTGGTTTTTGTTAACTTTTGCTTAATTTATGTCTTACTCAGGTGCATCCATGTTATGTTTTTATGCTCTTGATCCCTAACACAGAGTGTAAAGTCACCCTCACAAAAAAGGAGATTTTAATTGCAAAAACATGCCACATTGAGACACGAGCAGAATGTTTTCAAAATTTGTTAAGGGAATGGAAGTTCCTGTTGCTTTGTCTTTTATAATACATTTGTGCCTACCCTTGTGTCAGCTCCCTTTTTGCCAGTGGTGAGAGGGAAGGCCAGCAGCAGGGCCCAGTTCACACCATGCTTTGCTGTACCCATGCAAGCGAGTGCTTCCCCCATCCCCTGGCTTGTAACCCAGCACAGAGAACAGTACTCATAGAAAGACTCTGCCTTGCAACTTACTCATTTCTCCATAACAGTGCACTGAATTTCACAATGAGACACAGATGCTGGCAAATATCAGTTTTAAGGTGCAGTTACATTTTCTTCATTACTTGTGGTTTTTTTGTGCCTTGTAACCAGACACCAGCTTTTATAATAGGGGGCAGCCCTGGCTAGCTGTACCCCCAGCAAGCCCTGCAGCATCCTAGCTGCTGATGACAAACCACTCTCTTCTCCTCTTTTTGCAGGATTCTACTCAAACCCTGTGAAAATGTAAGGGGGACTTTCAGGCCATCAATGGAAGAGAGTGACTGCAGTAGCAATACAAATGATTAGGGAACGTAGGCAAAAAACGTGGCAAAAAGCCAATACCAAAAAGTACCAAGCTCAAATATTATATCTTTTCTTCTCCTTCTCCTTCTCCTTCTCCTTCTCCTTCTCCTTCTCCTTCTCCTTCTCCTTCTCCTTCTCCTTCTCCTTCTCCTTCTCCTTCTCCTTCTCCTCCTTCCTCTTCTCTTTGATGTAAACTTGGCTCCTGTCTAAACAGTGTCTGAAACACTGCCATCTCCAGCCTGAAGGACTGCAGCACTGACATCTCCTGTGCAAGGAGAAACACGTAATTCATGAAACAGTGTGCTCTATATGGTAAATCTTGCCTGTGTCAAGGTATGTCACTCATGCTACATACCAAGTAACCAGGATAAAACATGGAAGCAGCGTCTTGAAAGATATTTCCATTGGAAATAAAATACATGAAACTAGGATGAGCTTGTCACAACAGAGAAATGAATTTTGCAGTATTCTGGATTTCCTGCATGAATCATTTTGTGTCTGTGTGTTCCTCTTTGGATGATGATGCAGCAGAACAGAAGGAGTGAGTTGCACATATTTAAAGCTGGTCTGAATTCTGCTCTGGGTTTCCATCAAAATTACGTTTGTGCAGTTTAGTTATTCAAGTGGCAGTGTTTTACATGGAGGATTAGACTTTTTTCTTTGATTTTAAGCTTTCTCAAATGGCCCTGTCCAGCCTAAGGTAGTATTTGTATCAGCAGAAAAATAGACAGATTATGGTCTTTTGATTTATTCTGATGGTAATTTTAGTGGTAATGAAATAATGCTGCAGACATGAAAATCATGATCTGTTGTTTGCATGACCCTGTCCATGATCAGGGTTAAAATATCTAATTTTACAAAAAAACTGGACCACCTGAAATGGCACTGTCCTGTCTTCTGAAGCGTGTACCAAGGAACAGAGATGAGACCAGCTTCTCCCTTGTTGCAGCCTGAGAAGACTTGGTTTAACATGCCTACATCTGAGCTGTCTCTGAGTCTCTGTAGTTCTGATGTGTTTATTTTATTTGATTGTCAATGTGTTTTTGCTGCCAAATTCCCAGAGATCTCCATGATACAGAGAAGTTTGCAGCAGCCTCAATCCTAGTGCTTTGGTCAGGTTACCTCATGCACTGTCTTGTGTGCCCAGCCTTTGTCCTGAGATTCAGCTTTGAACTGAGGAAGCAGCTGGGGCAGTGGTCTCTGCTTGGCCATGAAGGACCATGTTCTCCTCCTCATCCTCATAAAGCTTGTCCCCAGACATGACTTCCTGTGATTGCTCTGTTGGGAAATCTTGGTTTTTCACCTACCACTCATGGCAGTTGCAGTACCTTCCACTTTCCATGCAGTTTTCAACTCCTGAAAATGTGCTACAAAATACATACTAATTCCAAAGAAAGACACTTCTTTTGATGTATAGTTTACTAAAGATGTATAGTCTTTTTTTAACATTAGATATCTGAAAACACAAGCATCTTAGCACCCAGCCGTGGCTGCAGACAACCGGATTCAGATAGTGCATCTTCCACTTCCACTAGCTGGGAAGTGTCAGACTCTTCTTCTGGAGAAAACAAAGGAAAGCTCAAAGCTAGGCTTGGCTTTGGTACAGCCCTGATCAAGGCCTTTTGTACTCTGTGTGGAAAAGCCCCTGACTGGGATTGGAAAGGTTCCCAACCTTTGGAGGTACAAGGAGGATGACCTGATGCAGGGAGCTGCTGGGGACAGGTGGCAGTGGCGGGTGGGTCTGTCTGGGCTGGCCAGTGGCACAGTGTGATGCTCTCCAGAGGGGGAATTAGCTTAAGAAAGATTTTGATTTCCTTTTCTTTTCCTGGTGTGGATGTACAGCCTGAGACATGACAAAGTTACTTTAAACAAAAAACAACAAAAAAGTGCCTCCTTCCAACACTAATGTTGGCACTTGGCTGTTTTGGGTTGTTACTTGAAGCATGAATGGGCAAGGTTAGGCTGTGTAACACAGCTGTACATCACTGTGTTTTTCCAACAGTTTACCTGATCAATATTTCAGATTCAAGCTTCTGTAACTGCCTGTGGAGAATCTATTTTAGGCTTATCTATTTCAACTAGCTCAGCAAGTGTTTCAGAGCTTTCTTAGGCATTATCAAGCTGGGATCCTATTTTTTAAGGAAAAAAGGAAAAATGTCTTTCCATCTTTTTAATGAAATTAGGTCCCAATTGCTACACAGGTTTCAAAGTAATTGCCTTCTCTTCCAGATGTAGATGATGCCCTAAAAATACCTCTAACACTCAAAGAAACTGGGAACTGGCAAACCCACTGCTGCCAGCAGGGACTGAGGTTGTAAGGGGTTTGAATATGTGTGAAGATCCAAAAGCAAATGAAGTAAGAGGCCTCAGCTCTAGATTCTTGAGATACAAATGAGGTTTGTTTGGTTGGTTTTTTTTGGCTGATGCTCCCATGGCTCTGCTTCCCCATGAAGCAAGAACGCAACGTTCAAAGGAAAAAAAAATCTTGAAAAGAGGCAGAGGTAGACAGTGGACTCAAACCTGAAAGGGAAACATCATAGAAAGGAAGAAGCTGGCATGGAGCCTGTTTCCAACAGAAGGGTTTCACAAGCAGTCAGCCAGGCTGCCCCTTGCCTCACTTGCTTTCCTGACTTACTTCTAGCCAGATTTGCAAAACAGCAGTCTGCAAAAGGCTGTGCAGAGCCCCTAACTTGCATGTCTGATAGCTGGAAATGCCAGATTTTCAGGGCATTCACAGTAATTGAGGATTTAACTGAACCCTGCTGTTGTACATGAACTTTTGATTGCAGCCCTGGGCAGTTATCAGGGCTTTTTCTCATGTCTGGGGATCATTTTGTGTCTCCAACCATAGCAGACTGCTCATGGGATTAGTATATGAATGATTCTTAAAAAGGACTTGACAAGTTAGGGTTTAACCTCTACCTCCCTGTCTGTAGGCAGAGATCAGAGGTGGTATTTCTGGAATGGCCCTTTCACACCCTTTTACTGTGAGTGAAGATTTAAAGCAAGGATATTTAGTCAGCAAAACTTCTAGCAGACCTTACCTTGGCCTTTCCCTAACACAGACATCTTTTAATGGTGGTCTCAGTTTTAATATGCACAATTTTTGTAACATGCAGGCACTGTGAAACAATTGGCACAGCTTGACTATTGTCTGCAAGGCATAATAGCATACCCAAAAGCTCTTATGTGGAGGTGACGTGGTGTTTCTCTACTGAATTGCCTCATGCTGGAGATGTACTCCCATGTGTTTTGAGTTGGAAAGGTTTCTAAATTAAACTCAAAGCAGACCCAGGTCAAGTAAAAAAGAAATGTTTGGCTAAAGAGCCTTAAAATATAGCCATGTTTTTACAGCTCTCCTTGCAGGATAGCACAATTATTGTAAAGTAGCAAGGATTTTTCCTCCACAGATAATGGAAGATTCATATAAGACCCCATGTGTTTCAATGACATATAGAAATTGCAGAGGGAAGATTAGAAGTGATTCCTCATTCCTGCTGGGTAACTGTGGGTTTTCATTCAAATTCCTCTGCTCCTGTTGAGCAATACCTCTAGTTGGAAGAGGCTATTCAGCATCTAGTTAGTAACAACTGCAGAGTATTATCCCATGTGAATGCAAATGAATGTGTATTGGAAATGGAAAAATGTTTTCAGGATAATATCCTAAAATAATCACTGCAAGCAGACACAAGGTGAGCAAAGATGGAGAGCAGGTTCCACCTGATCCTGAAGGTGTTCCTGGGATTCTCACATGATAGTGCAGTGTCTTTTCCTCTTGCCCAAAGCTTAATGCCATATACCTATGGTGTACAATGCTCTACTCTCGCTATGTTTGAGTATTTTAGCATATTTAATTCAAAGAGCTGAAGAAATGCAGTGTAATGCTTAGAAATGCTTTTCATCCTCACAACCAGCACTGCTGCCTCAGCTCTTAGGTGGACCCAAGGACCAGTGCTGGAAACTGTGGGAACAGAGCTTGCCTCCCTCTCCAATTAACAGCCTTAATGACAAGTGCCTTATTGACTTCCAAGTAATTCTGGAGAACAACTTTTCCTACAAGGGCATAGGTTTGCACTTGACTCCCACATTTAAGGGTTACACCATCATGGTACATTTACAAAATTTGCTCTGCAAGAAAACATTCTTGGCAAATTGTTCCAATGCAGGAAGTACAGTCATACTGATAAATGACTGTCCACTACAGTGGACGGGGAACTGAAGTCCAGCATCTTTCTGTAAACAGTTCAGAAAATACCACAACGTCACTTAGGCTGCTTTTGCCCTTCTGTTTGCAGTTTTATCTAATACAACTGCATTTCTGTCTTCCTTCTCCCCCCCTCCCCAGTTTTTCACTGAGAAAAGCCAAGTGCTAACACAGAAGTTTTGGGTAGCAAACTTCTGAGGCTGGAATAAACTGCCTTTCTAATACAAAGGCACGAATATAATGAGAAATTTTCAATTCCCTTCAATTTCCCAGAAGAGCAAATGCAGCTGCTTGGCCTTGTATGCTCTTCTTAGATTGCCTGACCTGCGTTAAATTGCATTGCACTCAAGCAAGTTGGAGAGGGACTGTCTGACATGTGTCCTCACAAAAAATGAGCTGGAGCTGAGTGTTCCATGAGGCTGTTGAAGGAAAAAGAACTACCAGCAGATAATAATGTATGTGCTTGATTTGCTACTCTGAGTACAAATACAAATACTTGCTAAAAGCATTCTCAAACCCACAAACTGATTTTCTGTAAGAAAACCTTCTAGAAAGTCAGAGAGACTAGAATTTATTCCCAGGAAATTAATTTAAAAATATAAAAATGCTGGACACTAAGGGGAGCAGGGATGAGGGCACAAGTTCCAAGTACCTCCTCCAGTAAGCCTACACTTGTGATGAACCCCTACATACTCTCTCTGCATGTGCTGCCTGCAGAAACCATTGGGAGGTAGTTCAGATTCCACATCTTACCTCCTGGATGCTAGCAGATCACTGAAAAGCAGTGAATATGCACATGTTTAACATTCTGAAAATAATCTCCTGAAAGCCAGGAGATGCCTCCAGACCAACTGTCAGATGTTACAAACTTTCAGCTCCTGAATGCAATTTAACTCCCTTTGAGCAAACAAGCAAGAGAGACAATCAATAATGCACAGCAAATAATGAATAAAAGATCATCAGATGTATCAGTGGTTCAAAATAATTTGAGCTCTTCTTTAGTATTACTGGGCTGAAGTGCTTGCAGAATGATTTGAGTTCAGTGACCCAGATTGGTATCTCTGAACATTTACTTCATTAAGACAAGCAATGCAGCAGGAATGGGGACATGAAGCACTAAACAGCTGGCTACAGTCATTTCAGCCCCACAACTCTTCCTGTCCTTTCACCTCTGCCATTTACCTATTGTAGTCTACACAAAACTTTAATATGACTGAACATATTTTCACACAAAACCCACTAATTCTCATTAACCAGAAATTGGGACACACTTAATCCTTTCATTTATTCTGAGAGTTCTGTCTGTGGTTTCCAACCAGGTGCTCCAGTGGCAGCTTCAAAAATGACTGGGAAAAGCAAATACGTATCCTTCATGTGTGACTCTGTGTGTGCCTCAAGTTTCTAAGCTGTCTGTGCCTCCTGAACAAACAGGGTTTGTTCCTGCTCTGTACTATTCCGGTCAGCCCAGGAAGCTGGCACATTTCAAGTTTTCTACTTCATTGACAGTGGCTTTGCCTATATCAGGTAGAACTTGCCTTGCATACTAAGCAATATTAGCTGTCAAAACATCACATCTGATTTTTTCATTGGAAGTTTGTAGCATGTTGCATGGAAGCAAATGTTTCTACATTTCTCTCAATGTGTTAAGTGACAGTAATGGATGCAGAGCCTAAAGCGGTCAACTTTTTAAAGGTGAGGCAGTTTGCAGTCTGTCACTGGTGACAAAACCAATTTCAAGTAGGAACAGCAATGCTATGCAGAAAAGGACAGGAGGGACCTCTGCACCTTGTTAATCCAGTAATGGCAAACTTGTGGCAGTTGTGTGCTTTTTACTTTTGCAACAGCTACCTGCAGGACCCGGAGAAGTTAAACAGCACAGAAACAAAAAAGCTGCCTTAAGCCCCAGATTGAGGTTTATTAACTCACCGTGTAGCAGCCCAGAGAGCCAAAGCAGGTGAGCCCTGGTCACTGCGCTGTGCCACAGCATCTCCGCGCTGGCGCACCCTGCTTCCACTCTGCTCACATCAGGGGGCTGTGGGGCCCTTACGAGCAGCTCAGATGCTGTGCAGCAACTCTTAGGTACCTGGCCTTGCCATGAAATACAGAACTTCAGCTGCTACCTGCATTCCATGCCCAGTCCATAGCAACAAGCACAATAAAACAAAGCCCAAACCAATCAGCAAAGGGAGCCAGCCAAAAAGATGTTTGCATCCACAGTCTCTAGCATATAGTTACGTGTATGAGGGCTGCAGAAATTCCATCTAGGTGAGATATGAAGCTCACAGGCTTCCCTGGAGGTTGTTTTCATCTGGTTTTAAATTATTGAAATGTGTTCATTGCTTGCTTTCATGCTGTGGGAGGAATTGCTATGTAAGAACCTAGTTAGTACAGATGCACTGGGAGTGGGGACTTGGTCTGGCGCCTTCCTCTGCCTAAAAATGTTTAAAGCATTTTTTGCACGGGCAGCCTCATCTTAAACATTTTCAAGTCTCATGGATGTTTTGCCGCAAAAGAGATGCAAGAAGAAAGTGGCACCAAAACAGGCACAGGTCTAAACCCCCATGCTGAGGGCAGTCAGCCTGGAGGGACAATTCCTGCTTCAGAGAATAGCATAAAATCCAAACAAATAGTCACTGGAGTAAAACCCAATAATTTGAACTTTGCTTAGCTCAGTTTTAAAGCACCCAAAACCTTACTTGGATATAACCATGAAATTCAGAGATTTCACTAAAAGTAATCTGTGCATATATATGAGCTTCCATATCAGCAGTCATTGGGCAAAAAACCATCAGTAAGTAGTGCTCTAGTTGTGTTTTTAGCAGGCATATTAGCTATTGCTCTCAAGAGAAAGGAGGGATTAAAGAAATCTGGAGCCTGACAGCGAACCATCTGCCTGCAACCCCCTACACCACCTGATGAGGCAGGGATAAAAATGTGTGTTCTGCCTCAAAACAGAGAAGGGTGAATATAAACCGTGTGCTCTTGGAAGAAGAAATCAGGAGGGTTTCTCATTCTTCTGTCTGTCCTTGGAGGATGGGGAGGTCAATACCTTCCACCACCACAGGAAAAGGTGTATTTTGAGCAAGGCATGTTGCCAGTTGGCTGCAGAACAGGACAGAAGTAGTGTCACTCACCTGCTGGAGATGGGAGGGGAGAAAATTGGTGTTTTTCCCTTCCTTGGTGTCTTTGCAAGCACTGGTGTGGCTCTTTGGCATAAAAACAGGCACTGCTCCCTAGAAAAATGTCTTGTAGTGTGACATATTGCAGTTCCTGGCTGCAGCACTCTGCAAAGGGAGTGAATACATTGGGTGACTGAATGTGAAAGCTACTCCTGGCACCTCCCATTGAAACCATGGGAAACCAAGGGCCCTCAAGATCTTCCAGGATTTGAGACATCAGGACTAATAGGTAGGTGGGAAGGGAAGGGAAATTTCTAGGAAGGATTCATGAGATCTGGGAGGTTTTACTTCCGATGGTCTGTCTATTCCTTGGTATTCAAGTGTAAATAAGCTACATCTACTTCCTAAATAGGCCTTCTAATAATTTCTGTGTGCTAAGTATTCTCAATGTCTCCCATTCCTGAGAATTACAGTTTGATTTCAGATAAAAAAAACCTTTATTTCAGATTTTTGCAAGATTTCTTATTATTCTGGAAAAACTGCATTTATTGGCACACCTTTGACATTTTTGGAAATCCTGCATCTCAATCTGCACCACTATTACATGGCTTCTGCCTTTTCTTTAATTTTTATATCCAGGTTCTAAGCCTCCTGTCTTCCACATTATGTGATACAAAAATAAAGTAAATGAAAAATAATTAATTAAAAAAAAAATGAAGGGAGCTAAAGATAAAGGGTATTTTAATTCAGTCACTGAAAATGAGATTTATTGGACCCCTTTTTAAACAGATGGCTGCCTTATCACCATGTGTCTCATCAAGGACCGCTTCAATTGCTATCTAAATTCAGAGGGCCAAGCAGTGTCTGCCCTAAATACCTGGACAAAAAGTTCAAATCTCTTGGATGGATATTGCCTTCTCCAAGGAAGACATAAAATACTATTTGATTCTTTGAAATTAGAAAAAATCCCTAAAATCCAGATTTCTTTTACTACTTGTAGTATATACTCTTCCCAGAGCATCATTTTACAGCCTGCACAACAGATGACACCAGTCATCTGTTTATATTATGCTCAAATATTATGTCCAATAGATTAGTACATATTTTATCATTATTGATTTAATAAAAGCTCTTTTGCAAGACAAGTAGTGTTAACTACTGCTTTTTACAGATTATCCCATGAACATGCAGAAAACACGTTCTTGCCTTTTACTTCATGACTAGAGAACGCTAAAACATTTAACCCATCTGCCTTCTCCTGCCTCTGCAAAGAAAGCCCTTAGTTTGCATAGGAGGAATTCTGCACATGTATGAAGATCTATCCTTAGCTTGGAATAATATTGGAATAAGATTTAGTCTAGCTTTCAGATGAAAGACTGCAAGGTAAACCTTACCGAGGAGTGGAGTTGGCCAGTGGTAATGGGAGGGATGGTGGCAGAGGAGGAGATGAGGAATAAAACAGTAGAAACAAGAGAGGGCAGACTCCAGAACTGTACTATTTTTAATCAGCACAAAGCCCCAAAAATTTAGTACATAAACACTGTCACATATATTTAAGAATGTTGTTTTTTGGTTTTTTTTTCCCAACTGGAAACAAAACTAAAAAGCAGGAAATCTTTGCTCAACAGGATGCTAACATTCATTTTAGGTATTGATTGGAATCCTATCTAACTGGTTTCAAATCAGTCATTAGGGACATTTAAACAACTATCCCAGTGTCACCAAAGTCTAGGAGGCAGAAGGAACAACATCCCCTTCATCTTTAAAGATCCCTAGGGACAATCCAGCATCAATGGATAAATGATCCATGCTGTTGCATTGAAACATGGGTCCCAGCATGAGTTCTTTCACAGATTGCTAGCTTGAAATGTAACTGTTTGTCTGAGTGGCTCAAGGCAAATTAAAAAACTCAAGCCTCTGGTAAAGATGACAATAGGAACAAAAGTACCATTGCAACAACTTTTGAGAAGAAAATATCCAAGTATCAGCTCTAATAGCAAAAAGAAGTCCTGTCTTAATCAGAGACTTTCCTACACTGAAGGAAAGGCAAGGTAAATGCAATAACAAGCTTAAGCGAATCTGAGGAGTCTTCCCAACCTCACACGTATACTTTTTTGAGAAAAATACTAAACCTTCACCTGAAACCTTTTTAAAGAGCTAGGATTTAAAATAGAGACTGCTTATAAAGCAATGGATCAATTAAATGAATTAGGGATGCACAGCATTTGATATATTTTTTACAGCAATATATTTTTTTTCCTTTAATCTCAGCAAACTCATGGGTTTATACCTTTTAAGGCTAGAGCAGACTAGCATGGACATCTTCTCTCATCTGTGCCAACCATGAGTACTCTACGTTATGCAGTCATGTTTTTCTTACAGGACAACAATTTTCCTTAGGGTGCAACTGAACACTTGGAAGATCTGTAACATGACTAAAAGCAGAGGACCTTCTACAAAATATACATTCTCTACTTGAAAACCTCAATTGAAGGCAAATCGGAAATATTCTGAAGATCTGATTTGGAAGTTAACCCTTCTTTAAAAAAAATGTCATTTTCAAAATGTTCAACATTTGTTTCCTTATGGGAATGTAATCCCAATATTAGGTTTCTTCTTCTTGAATGAGTAAACCTTTTGACTGTGATCTAGTCACCTTCTGAACTAAATATTTCAAATTTGAAAGCCCAACTAATGCAGATAAACTGCATGCATACTTTGGAATCCTGTCTTCTATGTGTAGTTTTCTTCCTAAAAGTTGTTATTGTATAATCACAATCTTGCTGTTTAGGAAACTGAGGCAGAGGGAAGTAACAATATTTGTCAAAGAATGCATGGTAAATCACTGTTTGTAAAAATACAGGAGGTAAGCATTGTCACATGCTCACGGTCGTTCTTCACAAATGCTAAGCTCCATCCATGCTTATCTGCTCTTCATTTCACTTAGATGCTAACAAAAACCACTTCATTGCCACAGGTCAAATACTTGTGAAGATCCATAGCAATATTTCCGTAAGTGGTGTGAAGACAAAGATATGCATCAGAAAGTAACAAAATTACCTCAGTACAACTGGAAGCCTAAATTTAAAACCACCTAAAGGTTAAAGCAGTGCTTGGCTCTGTAAAGCTGTGAAGGCAGTTTACAAAGACAGACTCCCCAATGAGCAATTAGCAATTCCTGCATTATTTATTCCGAGATTGTTCTGCTATTTCCAGAAAGCATAGAAATAAAAAGTAAATCTGACATTCAATGAAGCTGTGGCTGGAGGTGATACCAAAATTCTGCCTCTAGTTATTCTGAGGGATTTTACTACACACTCATGAGATGTGATGTGACGGACAAATGCATTGTATGGCTCCCTCAAAATGTGAATTTTGAAGCATTTGTTTATACTGAGAATTAGAGTTGAAGCATATCAGTGTTCTAGCAGTAGCACTAGAAATCTGTCACTGGCACTTTAGGGCGAGCTGAACGACTCTAGGATCCACAGACTACATTTCATACATGATGAAAATGCAAGAGTAGACATTTGACTCGTCTGTAACCTACACATAGCCACAAAGCCAGCTTTTCAGTCTCAAGATCATAAACCAGATAGAGAGAATTGTGTTCAAAGGTACATTTGTGGAAGAAAAGTACTTTTATTTTTATCTAAATTTATGCAAACAAAACTGATGTATTTTTAGTTGTAAATATCCTTAATTCCCCTGCTCTTCTTATGGAGAGAGTGAATTTATTAGGGATTTAAAACATCAAAAGTGAATTCAACTAAAGGGTTACATGTTAATCACTAAAATAGTTACTTTGCATCTGCATGAGCAAGGGTTTGGCAAAAGATGTAAAATCCAATTCAAGAAGCAACTAAAAATTTCTTCCTGGTGGAAGAAGTCAAACTGAGCACAGCTTAGTAGGAGAAAACTTCCTAGAGAAAGGAAAAAAACTGCACTCGGAAGAACAGAACATTGAATACTCATCAAAAAAGGGATTAATTTTACATGCAACCACTGCTGCACCTATTTCTACAGCAGCTGATTTTAATGACCACTGCATGGAAGCAGTAATTTCTGCTAGGACTATAAGTTACCTCTTGCATGTGACAATTGTTATCCTACCAAGTTTGACATACCTGGCAGAGTAGATGAAGGCATAATTTGATAATTTGACCAACAGATGCTTCAGTTGTTGCGTTGTTACTAAGCCTCAGAAAGCATCCTGACTTAAAACCTCCTGGGGAAACAAAGTATTTCTCATGTTGCCAATGTGAAATACAGTGTTCTCCAGGGATCTTTGATTCTCTTTGTTCTCTGTATATGTCTAAGTAAAATGAAAATAATGCAAGACCATTTAATACAGCATCAAGTCATGAGCAAAGTCAGGAAATTTGCTGCTGTTCATTGCCAGTAGACAGTAGATGATGCCAAGCCCTATGTCCACTGTCTGGTCTGGACTTGAATTTGAGAATGGACACTGGTAACCTTGTTTATTTCCACTCAAAGTTCAGTGTCCCACCTCAGATTTAGGTCAAACATTCTGTTAGGGGAACGGGGAGAGAGAGGGAGACTGTAACAAACACCTCACTCACTAGTAGAGATCTGACTGGAATTCAGAGGCAGTGATGACACTGAGAAAAGACAACAGCAGAGAGACTTTTCAGAGACTTAGTCTGGTGTTTCTCACATCAGGTACCATTTAGCCAGCTAAGAGAAGACGCTGACAGCTCTCACAGCATGCCAGGCAAATGTAGACAGAAACAGAAAACTGTCTTAAATGGAAGCCAACAACCATTAACTCCTTAAGTCAGATTAAGTCTGCACAGACTTGTCAGACTAAACTGAGTGTGGAGAAGCATCAAAGACATAATTAAGATATTTGTAAAAAGGGCAGGAAGGATTGCCAGCCACCTGGACACAAGCATTTTTCTTCCTTTAACCCAGGTCCTTCTAAACATGGCTTTATACACAGAAAAGTGAGTGTGTATTAGGAGTCCAGGTCTAGGCTAGGAAGAATTATTGTAAGAAATATTCATTGGAGTTAAACCAGAATAGATTTTTTCATACCAATTAGAAGTACTCATTCTCGTGATCTGACTCTCTCAAAAGCATTTGCCAACCCGAACTCTGTCCACTCTAAGAATTAAGACATTATTAGTTTTGTTGCACTGCTTCCAAAAATACTTTTTTTAGAAGACCATATTTGCCCCTAATAACTGTATGCAGTCATTACTGTGTCCTCTATTTGTGGCAAAAAATAGCTTCAGTTTTAAAACAGATAAGGGGACAAGAATGCCTACGGAAAATTGTGGGCATTATATGAACAAATAAGTATGCTCCAGCAAAATAACAAGCATCACTGTGCTAATTGAAAATGCTCGATTTTTACTCTAGAATCCATAACCAACCCTCTCTGTGAACCTACAAAAGACTTAAACCTACTTTGTTGCCATTTCATAACTGAAGTAACAAGCTCAACCCTAATCTGATTCCTCATGTTCCTGATATTTCAAGTGAACAGTTATATACTGCTTATGAATTCTAAGTCCCTTTTTCTCTTTACTCAAAACAGACAACCAGTCTGTGTTATTTATACAATTTCTCTTTAGATAGTCCCTTAATTCTACGCTGAAACATTGCTTTTTCAAATTTCTCCTAGAACCAGAACAGCAGTCATTTCATACTGCTGACATTGTTTTCATTTTGTAGGGATTTGAATGACTCAGCACCACATTCCTTATGATTAAGAAACATTTTGCAATTTAATTTTATTATATATCAGTAAAATTTTATGTTTCCCTTAATGTGCCCTCCTGAATGGGCTTGCCATAAAACTAATTTGTCTGCTGTTGCCATAGTTTTTTTGCTGATTTTTTCCATTGCTCAACACACATCACTAATGTAAGCCCCATTAACTCTTATTCCCTCTGCTAAGAATCTGACTAAAAAGCAAAGACTGAAATCAATTTCTAAGTTAGGAAGAAAATAACTGCTTGGAGAAAATTAGGGGGCAAAAAAAAAAAGCAGCAACAGCCATACAGCAGCAATTGCTGTATGAAATTAAGAATTTTATGAATGCAAGAAGTACAGATTATAGCTCATTTAAGATGGTCAGGACATTTTAGTTAAAAAATATTGGGCTTGTGCTTACTCCTCCTAGATTTTTGTACCAATGCAAACCTATGACAACAACTGTCCCCTTTTTCTGTCTGTATTCTCAGCACCTGCTGCACTTCTTCTATCCCATTTCCTCTTGACAGAGTCAGACACTGCTTCTGTCTCCGTTTCACTCTGCAGTTATGTGGCTGATCTGTCTTACTCAGTGCACTTTCAGTATCCTATTGGTCTAATTTATTTCCAGAGCACCCAGGCCTAAGAAAAAATATGAAAGAGAAAGCAAAGAGAGGTGCTAGAGGGTGATGTGTAATGGCAGGAGAAAACCAGTCCAATGCAAATGAAAAGAAACTGATGCAAATAAGATTGCAGGGTGAATTAGGGGGGACACAGAAGCTTAGCAGAACATGGCTAAAGATTTGCACTTTAGCCCTGCTCCCAGGGACTGCTTTATAATTCACAATCACTGTATAAAGACAAACAACAGCAACTCGTATTGATAGCAAGGAATTTCAGGTAATGAGGGCTGTGCAAAGGCAAAGCTGCAGAGCTTTGAATCTTCTCAGGCAGGGAAGGGCACTGAGCCAAGACTTCAATTCTTTCAGCCAGTGCTCTAACACTGACCTGAAGAAGAAAAAAGAATGTACTAACATTTTTGAAAGAGGTTATACATATTATGGAAAGCTAAACCTGAATTCTGGAACTACTTAACATTTCAGGAATACTTAGTTTGGAACATCCTAGCAGGACCTATGCTCTGAGCAGCTTTAGCCTACCAAGATTGAGATTCTTTCTGGACATGCTGAAGACCTTCTGCCACTTTGAGAACTTGAAAAGGAAATATGACATCTTTTCTGGACTTGAGATTTTTAGGATTTTATTTGGATTATGTGTTTGCCATTCCCTAAGTCATTCTTTAAAATCTCAGTTCATAACCATACAAGAAATATACTTTAAATTATTTGGATTTTTGATGCAACCAATATTGCAATTATTCCTATAATAATTAGACTTTAGGTAGGCAATTTTTCATGCAGTCAGATATTCATGGGGCAGGCAGAGCTTTACTGATGTTTCTGAGCTAATTTTGAGAATAGGCACCACATGTCTTAAATACTGATGATTAATAATAGAGATATACAGGTTTATTTTTATTTTCCAAAAGTAAAAATGAGCAGGATTTCCTTCACACACCTGACCAAGAATTACATTTTCTGTCTGCTCTCTAACAGCAATAGCACACAGAAGATTTACTCACTGGCTTTACACATTGTCTCAGTTGTTCTCACCTTTCACAAGGTGGCCTTAAAATAGAACTCATATTCTGATTCATTTAGGAAAAATTGAAAAAGAATGAAAAAATTGTAAATAACTCTAATGCACTAAAGGTATTTGAAGATCCTAGCAGAAAATCAAGCATTCAATTTTAAAATGAAGCTAAAATTTAAAGGACACACCAACAAAGTTAACACTTATATTTTTATTTAGCATTCATTTTTTAGTATTTGTCCCATGATGATATCATTTGTGGGTTTAACTGTATTCCAATAGTATTGAAATAACTTTTTTTTTTTTTTTTTGGTCTTGCAAAAAAAGCACTAAAGGACAGCCACTGTACTTCCAGGTCAAAATTTCTCCTGACTCTTGCTCTCTTTCCACAGAAGCTGGTTTAAAACACTGCTCTGTTTGAGAGCTTTTAGACTGGATATATCTTCACCTACAACAGGCACTTCTTCACTTGGATCCTCAGCTTTTGCATCTTCACTGTCTGACAGTGTACACAGGAGTGTATCATTTTCATAGGTAGGAAAATAATACCTGAAAGCAACAAAACACGATTACTAGACAGTCACCCATTTTGTTTGAGAGGCTGAGACAAGAATTTTAAAAAGGAAACATGAGCAAGTCAGGTTGTTTGGAATGACAGTAAACAGCACACTCAAAAAATCAACTGCACAGTGCAGTTGATAGAGAAGAACTGAACAGTCATAGAGAAGAGCTGACAACAGAAGAGCCCTTCCTCCTATTTCTTCAAACATATATTACAAAAGAGACTACAGATCCAGATTTGTCCCTCAACAAAGGCTGAACTGAGGTGTTTGAGTTAGAACATCCCTGTGCTCTCCCACGTGGTAGAGAGCATCATCCCCTGGACCCATACAGCTTACTTAGACTCTGAACCAGTGCTTTGTTACACTGTCTCTCTATCTTCCATGGAAAAAACTATGGGTAAACAACCATCTTGTTTTGATGCCTAAAGTTAGGTAGACATCATGCATATATCTACATTAGACATGCAATAGATGGGGTTTGTTCTAGAACAATTTTGTAACAACAAACTTCTCTAGGACAGTGACTTGAAAGTGCAGATTTCATGTATAGGAACACTGCACCCTGGATGCAACTAGAAGAGAAGTACCCTATGTTCATTTTATCTTCAGACTGTACAGAGATTTCTAATTCTGAGTAGATCTGAGACTATTATTTTATTTGGGCCACTAGAGTTAGGGGGCTCAGGGCACTGTTGCATTTGCAAATCCCAGAACTTTCAACTTATCGTTTCACAGAAATTATTAAGTAAAAGTATAAATGCTGGAAGAAATGTATTTGCCCTTACTGTGGTTGATCCCATGTAGACCTGGCTGGCAGGAATGCAATGTGTTTGGTCTCTTCCATATGACTTATCAATCCTCCTTTGGATTCAAATTTCTCCTGGCAGTTGTAACAACGACAATGATGGATTTCTCTTCTGATGAAATTCACTAGCTTTACTTGCTGATAGAAGTTCAGACCTGGGAGAGATGGTGTCTTAATTTAAAAATGATTTCTTGGATTAAGCATAAGAATTGATAAGAGTTTACTGAAGACAGCACTGCCTGCATGCTGTATCTTAGCAAATTAATAAGTGTTTGTTCCTAGCTGCTGGGAAACCAACCCTTCTTTTAGTGCAAAAGCTGCAAACCTTTTGCTTCCTCTCAGTCTGTCTTTAGGCTTAGTGAGAGAGCTTCAGGAAGAGGCAAGTAGGTTGAAGAATATTGGGAAATGGGAGAGAGACTGACTATTGGCATTGTACCCTGGCTTCCCTGGGGCAGGCCCAGCAGGCAGACGGGATGCATGGCTTGGAGGATTCCCTGCCCTCCCTCTGCCTGCCTGAGCACAGTGACTTCAGGGACAGGGGCAGTCCCTGACAGCAGACCTGTCCCCTCTGTGACTGCCCCACCTCCCCAGGTGTAAGAGGGGTGAGCCCCTGCAGAGGAACCCAACAGTGATAAGGACAATGGTTCATCCAGCACAGAGGTGCCACCAGGGTTAAGTCAGCCCATGCCCTGCAAAAAAGCTGCTCCCATAAAGAAAGAAATACAGGTCATTGTCACAGAAGGTTCCCTGCTGGAGGGAATGAAGGCCAAAATGCCAACCAGACTCACCTTTAGGGGAAGTCTGCAGCCTCCTTGGGGCTCAGGTTAAATGTGTGATGAGAAACCTTCCTGCCCTCATGGGTAATTATCTGTTAGTGATTTCTCAGGTGGGCAGCGATGAAGTCGCAACAAGAAGTCCCAAGACAATCAAGAGAGACTGCAGGGCCTTGGGAAGACTGCTTAAGGGGTCAGGAGCACAAGCAGTGTTCCAGTTGCAAGGAGTAATGAGGGAAGAAACAGGAAGAGCCAGCAGATCAACACCTGGTTCCAAGCCTGGTGTCACTGGAAGAATTTGGAGTATTTGGATCATGGGTGTGTCACGAGCCCAGGCCTGCTGGTGACAGATGAGGTACACCTGTCCCAGAGGGGGAAAGGGATCCTTGCACAGGAGTTAGCAGGGCTCATTGAGACAGTTTCAAACTAGATTTGAAGGGGGTAAGGGATAAAACCTCACTAAAGGCCTGTCAGAGATGAGCCTGGGTCAGGATGACAGTGTACTGTGTTTGACAAAGTGAAGTGCTGGCTCCTGCAGCTGGTCACACAACCCAGGCAGCGTTACAGGCTGGGGGAAGCTGCACAGCAGAAAAGGACCTGGGGTGCTGGTGACAGCAGCTGAACATGAGTGCCCAGGGGGGCAGCAAGGCCAATGGCACCCGGCCTGTATCAGCAATAGTGTGGCCAGCAGGATTCCCCCCTGTTCAGCCTGGAGAAAAGGAGGCTCCAGACTGACTAAATCACTCTCTACAGCTACCTGAAAGGAGGCCAGGTAGGGGTCAGTCTCTTCTTCCAGGTAACAAGTGATAGGGGGAGATTTAAGTTGGATATTAAGAAAAATTTCTACACCAAAAGGCTTGTTGAGCCTTGGTACAGGCGGCTCAGAGAAGGAGTTGAGTCACCACGCCTAGAGGAATTTAAAATACGTGTTGATGTGGCACTCAGGGACATGGTTTAGTGGTGGACTTGGGTTAACAGTTGGCCTCAAGGATCTTAAAGGTCTTCCACAACCTAAATGATTCTATTCTATAGCAGAAAGCAAACACTGGCCAAACAAATCTCCTAGACTGCAAGCATAAACAGGCATAATAATAACAACAACAACAATAATAAAAATAATAATACTTCCAAGTCTCCAGCAGCCAGACCTGGAACTCAGAGAGCAGGTATTTGTAGAAGCTACTCTGCAAAAGAATCCAATGGGTCTAAAGAAAATAGCACACATCCTTGGCAGTAGCAACAGTTCCATAAAAATAAAGTGTTCTTGGCTTGCTTTTGTAAGCTGGCAGAAACAGTTTCCATTATGGAAAAGTTAAATGTCTCTACAAAAATAAAACTGATAAACTTGTTTTCCACTATTCTTATGATGTGGTTTTCTCCACACTAGTGGCAAATGCTGACAATTACAGCCCCTCTTACTCACCATTCTCTGACTTTATTTTAGGAAAGTGAAATCCATGTGATTTCTGGAGAGAGAAAAAAAAAAAAAAGGGAAGGAAAAAAAATCCACTTATTTCCACTACTTCTACTATTCCAAGTTAAAAACAGCTCAGCTTTTCATGGGCTGACACAGACATACACATGAATACACATACACACAAACATGAATGCATGAAACAAACCCCAGAAGTTTTGGTTCATCAGAAACTTTTGCATTCATATTTAATACTGTTAAATAGTTTATTAAAACTGAAACACAGATGCTAACAATAAAATATATTAAATCACGAAACCACTATGGTATCAAAGATGCTATTTCTTTGCTGCCTGTAGCAGTCTGTACACTCACAAGTAATAGCTAGTCATACTCTCCATGTAAAGCTTGACTTCTCTGCATGTTTTAAAGAACAGATGCTGGAGGTGCAAGCAATATTTTAGATCTGTGCTGAAGAGGGCACTTTAATGCAGCAGCTGATTTGACCTTAATAAAGGCATTACAAACACAATTTTTAATTCCACAGCGATGAAAAAACTGTTATTTTAAAAAAGTCTTACCTGCATGTGAAGATACAGTTTTTCTGTGGTGTCAGCTTGTTGTTCACAGAACAGGCAAACTGCACATACAGGATGCTCTTCCCAGTCAGACCAATCTCTTACAAATAAAAGTCAAAAAGATTCATTTAGTCTTAGGAAAGAGAAGAGACTCTTCTTTTGAGAAGAGGGCAATTCAGATTCTGCTTTCACAACACTAGAAATAAATCCAGAGAAACTGAGTATTTTAGAGGGTGGAAAAGACAGTGTGGATTTATAGCTGGATACATGATTACAATCTGGTGTAGAGTCTAAAAAAATTAGAAATTTGAGAAAGAATGAGCAGTTAATATTGGGTAATTTCTATGCAGAGAGCCATTTAATCCTATTTGAAACTGTCTGCTCTAATAAACAGAATCCTAACTTCAATTTCTATCCAGTTTGGCAAGTCAATAAATATTGCTTTCAGTATTTATTTGTGTAAGGTCTTTTAAAATTCTTGTATACCTTTCTAATCTTTCAATACACCAGCCAAAGTCATAATCATGAGGCAGAGCTAACTCTAAGTGTTATTTACTTATGAAATATTAATTACTCACTTATGCTACATTTAGACAAGTACACAGAGAATACTTTACCAAAACATCCATTTAAATCCTAATGCTGCTGAGAGACAGAACTATTACTGCACCAGGTAGAGTCAAGTAAAATTAACCTCAAGACACAAAGAGAATCAGGAAGATCAGGGACCTTGATTCCCATAAATTACTTCCTGCTTATTCAATTTTCTATGGCCAAGGAAATCACCTCTGCAGTGATCTGAGGGCCTGCACCACAGAAGAATGCAGAGGAGGTGGATGTTGCCCTCAATCAGCACTGCTGAGAAGCTTCCTTTGAAATTCTTCTTTAATCTCTAGTTATTACCTTTTAATCAATTTTTTTATACAATTTCTTCTGTATACTGACACTTTTGATGCTCACTTTTAATTTTTAAATTTGAGCAGAATCTGTTCAACTGTTTTCTGGTGCAAAACTAAAGAATAATGCATTTTGTCTACATCATTACAAACTCAGAAGGCTCTTGTTTGAGTTCTAGGGAAACAAAGAACAGGCTTGTGGATGAAATATGGAGTTTACAGCTCTCATTGCTGAGAAGTATTTTTAATGAGGACAATTTGGAGTTGATTTGATTGGCTTAAATGAATTTAAATTGTGTGCTAACTGTGCACAGCATTTTCCCTGCAACTACTTCAAAAAATAATGGTCCTGCAAGTCTGTGTAATGGGTGCATAAGTAACTCTTACTCTTCCAGGTTATCTAGTAATTCCCGGTCATCTTCTGACTGCACTTCCTCCCAGGACTTTCCAAATTCCTGGGGGGAAAAGGAGAAGAAAAGAAAAAAACATTTCCTGATTCTCATCACACATTGTCACTGAACTGAATGAATATCTCAGAAGTCACAATCAATATCTTATTTTGGATCACTTCAGTATTGCTGTGAGTAAAAGGCAGTCATACAACACTGCTTTAGTAAGAATTTTTAAAGTAAGAATTATTTTCATCTTTTAACAGGGCACTGCCCACACTATAGCTGAGAGGAAGATGATTTGGCAGAGAGTTCTCAAGAAAACCAATGTTGCAACACTTCCAAAGTGTTCCTGAGGCAGGTCTGTTACCAATACCCCAAGTCTGCCCTCTCACTTGCTCAATCCAGTCTGCCTGCCTTGCCTTCCAAGCAGCACGTGCTGCTCCATGCAGCTGTCCCACCTGAGGCTGCAGCTGCACCACTCAGTGCCTGCGCCCTGCTCAGGGCTGTGCCAGGGCAAACACGGTGCCAGCTCAGCCACAGGTGCTCCAGAAAGCAGTGAGAGCCAGGGCACAGACCTCTGGGATAGACTCCACTTGGTGTTCCCTCCTCTCCTCAGACACGAACGTAAGCACATCTATTCATGGTGCTCTGCTCCTCCTTTTGCTTTTTGTGCTGTTTATTTATACCTTAAAGACCTTCAGCACGAAGTAGATCACAATACATTTGTGCAGCCTTCAGCACAATGGCAAGCACTCTCAGCATGACTGAGATATAAATAACAGGCAATAAAAAGCTGAAGGGCTCTACTCAAATACCAGCAGTGATCTTTAGCTAGTGTTTTTCTTTCCTGGGATTCTTCTTGTTTTTAAAAATAAACCCAAGCAAACTAACCAGTAATCAGAATAGTATTTTTGAACCCATAATTTTGATGGCTGTGGAGGATTCACAAAGATTATAGTTGATGATCTTGTCCCCATTAAAAAAAAAAAAAAGACAGCTAATAAAAAGATAATCCTTTAATTGATTTTATAAAAATAGTCCTGCTAATAAATATATTTAATAACATCCTAAGTAACAAGTATGATTATTGCCTTTATGGGTGTTTGGAAAAAGAAGCAAAAGATACCCATCATTTAACAACTTAATGAGAATTTTTAAAGTTGTTAGTGTCTATCTGGAAAATGATAAACAATTGTCCCTAGACAGCTCTAAACATTATGTCATCATATATTACAGAATGAAAATGCTGTCATTAATTCAGAGATACTGCGTGGTAGTGTGTAAGCTCTCTGAGTGAGAGGAGAGACTCATTACTGTCACCATTGCTGTGAGATCTCAAGAAGCCATTAAGACCTCTCACCACATGTTCTCCCAGCTGCACACTCCTTTCCTATGTCTGCTAATGTTAACACCTTAATGAGTAGATAGACAGTGGCTCACAACCACTGCAAAGTGAAGAGGAATGCTCACCATTTTTCCCCTTACCAGCTCAAAGTGTACCAGCATAAGAGAGTGTTCAAACCAGCAGTCTTAAGCTTCACCTTTTAATTGAAGGTGAAAGGGAAAAAACATGCCTGAGCTTTCTTATTGCTGTTTTTCATGGTGTTTCTGTGAAGAAGGCAGAGAGGGAGCTTGTAAGATGTCTCAGTTTCCCTCATCTATTTATATTCAGAGGTGAAAAAAAGAAAAGGAAAAAGCTAAAAGTTAACCAGTTCTCGTATCACTGGAAAATTGCATGGTGAATGGATAACTAGGAACACTGGTGAAAGTGCCAAGAGACTGAATCTGAGCAATTGGGTGGAAAAGAGTTCTTTGAAATATTCCTAAAAATCCTTCAGGTTTTTTTCTTTTTTTTTTTTTAACACTTTTTCAGTTCTCCAGCTTGATGGGCATCTGGGACCAAGGGTGCCTTTGTTAAGTATTCAATTTTCTTTGCTTTTTCATCCAATATGCAAGAGCTGCCACGAATGATCTCTAGAGATTCCCAAGAAATTCTTAACAAAACCAGAGAAAAAATGAGACTTGACATTTTTAATAGTTCAAACACTAGAAAATGCATAATTAAAAAAAACCCTGAAGGCCTTGCTATATATTCAAGAGAAAACAACTTTTTCTTTTAAACACTTTCTGTGTACCTCACAGAGAGGATGATGCTATAGAAAAATGAGAACATGCAAATGTGTGTGGTTTGATTATTTCCTCTTCCAAAATGCAGTCTAAATGCACAGAGATGAAATGCCTCACTGGCAATTTACCTTTGCAACCAGAGTGCAGTTCTACAGGAAGAAAGTCTGTGTGCCTCACTGAGGCAACACACCCCAGCTTGAAAAAGTGCAGAGATGGGAGAAACTAGAAACAGCAGCTGGTATCTCAAGCAGTGCTCCCTAAAGAGCAGTTCCCAAACTACATGCAAATGGAGATCCAGGCCTGTGCAGCTCACAAACTCCAAACAGATGTTGATTTCCTCTGCAAATTTTCTCTTGTCCTTCTTCTCACCTGCCTTGCTGTGATCATCTGAGTTATGTTATCTGTTTTATATTGCTGAAGAACTTGAGATGGTCCATCAGGAAGAAGAGATGGCCTTGCCCCAACGTTAGTCAATCGATGTTGGATGAATTTCAATATGAAGCATTCCCCAGTTGGGGGATTTTATTAAATCTTGAATCATCACCAATTTATGAAGGGTTTCCCTTTACTATTTTACAAAATACACAGTGTAAATCAAAGGAGGTTAAATATAAGAAGTGATTCCCATAATAAAATATTCTTCCCCTGCCCCCCAACAGATAATAGTGATGATCTAGAGCTTGGCAATAAGGAGAAAACATCTTTTTATTTTTGAGGAAAAGAAAGGTTTTATGAAACAAGTTTTCTAGTAAGTAGCAGGTACCATTTCTCAGCTGCCTAGTTTAGTTATAACTGTATTAATTCACTGATGCTACATACAGTAGACACATGCCATTAGTTGATTTGAAAATAGACATCTGGGCTTCCTACGAAGGATACTCTTTACCTAAAAGTGCTGCTGGTAACAATCAGGTGAATACAAAAAGGAAGGTCTTGTCAGTCTGGGTATGCCTCTCTTCCTCTGGGAATAAGAGAGTTTTAATACTGCTTTCTGTTCTTTCATGGCCTCCAGCAGGCACCACATTACAAAGTTCTTCTCTCTCCATTTTTACTTGGCTCTTTGTGCAAGGTGTGCCATGGGGCCACAGGATAATACACACAGAGAAACAAGGAATTAGGTTGGAAGTTTTTTTTTTTTTTTTGAAGAAACGAAAAATAAGGAATTCTACATCTATATATCATAGATACATTGTTGCTTAGTTCTTTGCACTCCAGTACCAGTTCATCTCTTTGAATTAACACTTTAAGCCATTCTGTAGGATTGGTATAATCTTCCACACTTACACAATACAGACAAAAGGCCTCCAAATCCACCGGGGAATCATTTCAGATGTGACATGTAAACCATGTTTGTGTCTTTGAAACTGTAAAATCCCCTGGACATTTAGAGCAATGTGAAGCACAGACCTCTAACACTCACTGGGCAAAATGAGTAAATCTTGATAGTACACATTAATAAAAAATCTGGTTAGTTGTGAGGTGTTAGGGGAGAGGAAGCAAAATCACTACATTGAGCCATTACAAAAAGCAGATCTTGTATAACATCTAGTATTTACTGAATATAGCTGCAGCTTGAAAAAAATCCATCCTATTATTTAATATAATCTACTGTAGAGCATGTATGTGCTCTACAGAATATTTCCTCCTTAAAATGTAAAGGCCAATCTACAGAACTGCTAGTGAAGAAATTGAGGTTCTTCCTTGTAGTCTTCTTGTCTCTGTGCAGAAAAGAAGGGGCTGTTAAAGGCTGTTTGGAAAGCAAACACTTTCCATTATGTAGAAATGTTCCTAAAAATTTCCTGTGTGCAAACATACATTTTATAGTGAACCATGTTACAAGTGTTTAAGACAGAGTTTTTAGTCTGTTTTCAATCTTTTTTTGAAAAAAATCTTTCTTTGAAAGAAGAAATGTCAGAAATTCTGTTGTGGGTATAGCCTGAAGGATCAGAAAGGCTGAGTAGAAACAGTCCCCCGAGTAGACTGTAGTACAGACAACTGAAAATGTGTGAAAAGACAATGTGGCTGTAGCAGAGCATGTAGAGCCAGACAATTGTGATCATTCAAGTATGTCCCAGAAGATGTACTGGCACAGATCTTGCATATGCAGTATCCTCTGTCAAATTTCAAACATTTTGGTATTTAAACATTTGACATAGCTTATCTGAGTTATACTTCCTCTTGTCTGCAATTCCCAGCACCTGAAGGAATGCATGTCTGAGTGATGCTACTCAGTGACCTGAGCTGGTTCAGGCTGGCACTTGAAGGCACCCTGCCAAGTGCTGGCCAGAATCCCAGCTGCAGGCAAAGGGGACCAAGGCCCTGACTGTGAAACAGTCTGCATGGTCTGTGGCCATGCAAGCAGCACCACTCAGACCATGCCTGCATGTGGGTCAGCAAGCACACAGACCACAGACCATTCCCAGGTGACAGGCCACCAGTTTTGGAGCAACTGGAGAAAAGAGGTTAGGTATGTGAATAATAATCTTGCTGTTATATTTACTTTGGCATATTCTGCTTATTAACACGACACAGCCATTGTGTCTGTATTCCTGTTATGACCTCCCTGCATGTCTCTCAAGTTTCTCAAGTAGTACTTAATGGTTCTCAGAGATTCTGGGTAGTCATCTAGCTCAATTTCCTGATCTAAGATGGAATTAAATTGTGAACAATGAATGCAAATGAGAGACAAAAGATAATTTAAAAAGATGCCAAGTTCTGAAAACAAATATTACATGGAGGACAAGCAGAGAAGAAAGAAACTATTAAAATCACTTAAACAATTATATGAAATTAAAATCTGTTAACTTCCAAAGGAGAAGTAAATGCTCAGTTCTGTTGAGGATCTAAGAACATCTACCCTAGACAGCTTCACAACTTTTTCTTCACTGTGCAGCAAATACAGGTCAGTTTTCAACATTGTGAAATTTGAATATTGAGAAAAAAACCTCCAGGTCTGAGATCATTGATCTTTGGAAGAAAAATATAAAATATCACCAAGAGAAATCATTCTGTCTTGGGTAGAAGGGACTTGGCAGAGCACTAAACATACAAATTTTTGTTCTCAGTATTAAAGTAACGCCCATGGAGAGAAATTAAAAGGAAAGAGTAGGTAAAACAGTCAAGAATGCCTATTTATAACCTGCATATTAGCACATGTAGAAGGCACAAAGACTACTTCAGGTGAAATATAGTTATTTCTGGGACAGAACATATCAGCTTTTGAAGCAGCTCCTATATTCATAAATTGAAGGCAGCAAATGAAAATCTGTTACATACACAGGCACACCCTCTCAGAGGTCTGAGATAAAAAAATATTTAGCAACATACACCTACCTGGAAGCTAAAAACTAACTGTTTTTCTTTCATCTCTGTGTCTTTCGTTTTCCTCCTCTTTGCATTTAATTTATCCTCTGAAGAGCACTTCCAGCTTAAGGTTTGTAGAAAATGAGCTCAAAGCCAACTTGCTTTAAGTTAGACCTCCATTTACTTAATTGCTCAATCTCACCTTCCCTTCTGTTTTTAAAGCAGAGACTGAGCACTAATGACATGATGATTAGTATCTCTTCAAGCTACACTCTTGCATCTCTCAAAATCAAATCTCAACAAAAAATGTTTACTCGCGCTTAGTTTGACAATTATCCAGAATATCACGCCATAAATGAGCATACTTCTTAAGAATCCTTCACTTGATTTTTGACCTTTTTCTTAATTGCTAGTTTGGATTTATTCACTTTTAACTAGCTAATGTCTGTAGCTCTTTAGTCAATTTGCTAATTATTCACAGAACTACTTACCAAGTAATTAATGATATAAAATTTGTCATATTCTTTATTTTTGGCATTGATTCTGCGATGCTGCTTCTTTCTCATGTGATCTTTAAGTGTGTTTTTGTCTCTGAAGACTTTTTCACAGTATAAACACTGCAAGCTAAGATAAAAAGGTAAACAGGTCAACATGTTAAACTGAAATTAGTACAAAACAATAAGCTTAAATAAGCTGGAGTTACATATAGTAAGATTAACCTAAGCATGTCAGAGCAAACTAAAAGGAACAGAAAGCTTATTTGAAAAAAAAAATTACAAGACAATCTTAGATCACAGTAAAGTCAATCAAACAGAAATAACAATGACAAAAAATGAAAAATATAGATAAAAAATTTTACTGTTTGCCCCATATGCAAAGTGAGATTTTGGTCTGATTACCCAAAGAAGGCACAGAAAGGCAGCTGATTGCTCACTGTGTGCGCTGTGTAACTCAGCATGGACTTACACTGACATCCAATCCATCTGTAATTGTTTCTTTGTAATTCAGATTGAAAAAAAAAAAAAAACAAACTGTGAACGTACTACTTATCTTTTGAAACAATTTAAATTAGCTAAACAGAAAGTTTTTATAGTTCTACCTCAACAGGGAGGGTAAATGAAAGGTTGCAAGGGTGGGCAATGGGTTTTGAAATCCTAAGAAGTAAAATTCTGTAAGTAAATTCATATCCACACACAGAGGGAAGTATATATAATTCACAGATAGACATACATACACATAGGTACATGCATATATGCACATAGACAGGAAAGTATTATTTAAGTGTATATACCCATTACTTGAGAAGGTGAAAACATTCATTAACAAATGAGAATTTTACCACAGTATGTCTTCCTGAGCAATTCAAGCAAACAGAAGTATATGCACTGCCTTAAATCAGCATCACAGAACTGTTTTGGTTCCAGATTCCCCTCAGATGTTTTGTGTGGAGCAGCAATTCAGGATTCTCAGTATCATTCTGCCTTTCAAGACATTTAAGAAATTTTGATTCCTCCCTATGCTTGCAGACTTCAAATCAAGATTGCCTTGCTGGTGAAACATAGGTCAGAATACATCTATGAATTTTAATATCTGCTTTGCTCCACCTGCTAACAGCAAAGGGTTTGCTCTCCTTGAGAAAGGCATTCCCATGAAGGGTATGGAAGGCTTTCTGTCAGAATACATAATGTAGTCTTATTTGCCTGAAACATGATTCTTCTCCTCTAGTAATTTATTCTCAGGTACTATTCTACTAGCATAGCTAATATGTCTATCCTTAGCCATAGGGGGAGTGGCCTTTCACTACTCTGGACACAATTTCAGCATGTGCATTAATTACAGAGAGGATCACCTTTGAGAAAACTCTCTTACTGAAAGCCTCAGGTCCCACTGATAAACAGCAGGGCTGCAATTTACCAGTGACCATGTTAAATCAGTGCATTAGGCAACACCAACTGTAAAAGAAAAGGCATTCTTTATATGTCTTCTATTCTGGGAAAAGTTAACATGTATCTATCCCCTTCTGCTCTGGGTTTGCTCTCTAAGCAGTACAAAAGGGAGAGACCAAACATCCCCCAGCAATGGTACATGGAGGCAAATGGAGACTGCAACAAGGACTCTGTATTCAGCAGTTAAGGAGATGTTTAAAAGTTTGTCATGATGAGAAAGAACATTAATGCTAACAGTTATGAGCAAAAGGCTTGTGCTATTATTGATGTCAAACTGTGCAACACCTAACTGAAACATGGCACTCGAGTTCATACTATTAACTGTCAGGAGTTAGCTTTCAGCAAGGGAACAAAGACTTCTAAGAGGACTCACAATAAATTTACATGCTCTCTTTGCTCCTTCTTAACTAGCCACAGATGTGGAATTAATTTTTACCTACTATTTCCAGGTTAAAAGAAATACAACCCAAATTTATTGAAAACAAAGAAAACTCTACTTACTTGTCAAGCTTCCCCTGCAATACAGCCAAAAACTCACAGCAGTTCACAATGTTATCTGGCAGCCCAATGTTAAAGGCATGCTCTCTTGCCATATGATTGAGAAGAACAGATCTACAAAAGACATTCAAATAGAATGTTACAAGAATTATTCAATTACTGATTTAAAATATACCAATGGCTCTAAAACTGCATAAAAGCCAATGTTAAATAAACAGTAATAGTCTTGCTGCCACTGCTAGGAAATAAAGAATGCAATTTTATTGAAAGAGGAAGTTTTTCATTTTCAGCTCTGCTGAATGTTCAGTAACATTTCCACTGCTCCATCCACACGCATGAAATATAATCCTTTAAATGAAAATTACAGTATAGTTTATTTTGACCCTCACTGTTAGCAAAGCTCGTTCATTACCTTGTATAAACAGATCACATTTCAAACAACCCTCTTGAGAAACATTCTAAAAAGCCCTTTGTCAGACTTCTCTCTGTTGGTTAGCAGAGCAGAAATTCTTGGATGCAATGTGCTTTTACATCAACATTGCTTCACACAGCACCAGCAACATCAATGGCACTCAAAAGTGTACACAAATAAACATAATGGATGTCTAAATAAGATATTCTTCTGACAGAGATATACTGGTTAATTCCTTAGGTACCCAATCTCTCTATACACCTCTGCTTTTGGGGACTAAAGAAATACCAGAATGTTGACACTTGCTTTTACCACTGTCCTGGCATGATTTTCAAACATGCACTCTGCCTGTCAGACTCAGGAGGAAGCAGAGGATGAAGTTCCTCTATTGTCACCAGGCAGTAGAGAGGGACACTCACAGAACATTGGGATGACCTGCAGGAATATGACCCCTGGTGCTTCCACCCTTCCAGACTACCAGAACTACCCATGCAAACAGATTAAGCCTCTCCAACTGAAACTGATTTACTCTGAATAAACAAAGTTCCTTTGGAGCATGCACTTCTTGGCAATTCTTGCTCACACTTGACTGATGCTGTAAAGCCCTCTGTTCTCACTCTAATTTTCCTCTCCTCTTTTTCATTTGATATTCAAATTCACACTAGTAAGGTGAGCTTTAAACAAGAAAATATACAACTGGATAAAAAATTTTTTTAACCATCACACTGGCTTACACAGCTGTCCTTGTCACTAAAACAGCTGCCATAAAAAAGTTTCTCTTTCAAATGGTTTGCTCCCAACTCCAGCATAGTGTGTAGTAGAAATAGTTGCACTGCAATAAATAAAAAAGTTTGAGAAGTAGGACAGGATCTATTTAAAATGCCACTTCAGTTGAAAGAAATACGTAAACTATACCTTAAAGCTAATTCTACCTTCTGAGTCCTACCATTATGCATTAACTGGTTCAATGACATTGAAAACATAAACAAAGATGCTGAGGAGGTATCAAAAAATAAAACAAAAGCAGTCAGGGCAATAAACAAACCTGTTCCCTGTGAATTCTTGATCACAGAACATACACATACTATGAAAACTTGTGTCATATCTCTCTTGTTGTTGCTGTTCTAGAATTTCTCTCTATGAAAAGGAACAGATAGAGTTATTCAGACAAAACCATAATCATAAAATCATTCCATCACATAAGTTTGTTATACATATTTATTCTTACCTGTAACAATGAACATATAAAATTCAAATGTGCTGCTGGCTCAAACCAGATGTTAGTATGTTTTGAGTGTGGGGTCTCACAAAAATTCCAAGTTTTTCCAAAGGCACTATGTGTCCCAGTTAAATTCCAGTAAAATTCTCTTAACTTTATATACATGGTGCATGGAAATAAATGCAATCCACAATGAGATCTTATGCAACTATTTAAATAATTTTGTATAGAATGCATCAGTTTAATGTTTCTACCTGTGATTCAGCTTTACCTCTGGTAGCAATGAGCAGGTTTATGGGTAAGCACCTAACACCCCATGGAATGACAAACTCAATCCTACACAGCTAATTGCAGGCAGCCTAGAGGGCTTTATCCTAACCGTGGGCACAGCCCTGGCAGTTTCTGTAAGAAGCTGTGGCACACACCACAAGCACTCCTGATGCTGCATTACACTAAACTGGACTAACACCTCCATCCCTTCTGGTGTGTATCTTCAACCTCCTCAACCTTGTCTCAGCTTAAGATTGTGACAAACTGGGGATCATACAAGCAGCTCTTCCTGGGAAGCTGGTACAGCTTGCAGTCTTGGTGAAGACTCCTCTTTGGGGTCGTTACTTCTTGGCAGAAAGGGAAGCTCCTTCACCTAAAACTACCAGTCAGATGATGCGTGGATGGCTGTAAGCATGACAGCAAGACAAGGTCAGTGCTATTGCAGGAAGTATGTATTTTCAAAAATTAGGTCTGGGGATGTTATTTTTTATTTCAAGAAAACACCCAGGTGCCTTATACTGACACTGCCCCTCCATGTATCCTCAGGTTTGCTGCCAGGACTTCCTTGCCTGGCACTGCTTCACAACTACAAAATCTTTGTCAAGACTGTGTTTTTCCAAAAGACTGTATCTGTTTTATATTTCACAGTCTTGTCAGCTATTTCAGCAAGCTGTGCTCTCTAACCTACTTCAGGCTCATTCCTTGGCCTCTCTCAATACATCACAATCACCATTATGTCTCTGCATGACATCCACCTTGGCTAGCTCCCTGCTGCAATACAGCCTGAAATATTCCTAAACTGGAGTTTCAAAACTGCAGAATGAAATGCTTCAGGCAGCACATTTTAAAGACAGCATTTGTCCTTGTTTGGGCTTGCTGTTGGAGACAGCAGTTAGGATTCAAAGGATGCAGAAAAATCACCAGAAGTTGTATGGTTCTGGCCTTTATTCTATGCAACTCACATGAGCCCATTTGCCAGCTCACTCTTAATTGCTGGACTTGTCTGGAGGTAAAAGGCTTTACAAAGCAAAATATCTATTTAACTTGCAAGTCAACACTCAGATTGCAGCAAAAGGAAATGAAAAAATAAACAGACTTTATTGGTGTAACTAAAGCATTGATTCCATTAGCCCCAACTACAGCTACAGCTCGATTTCACAAAATCCTTCTCTAAAAACTGAGGAAACAATTCTGATATTCAAAACTGTGTAACTGCAAACTATTTTGCACCATAATAAAAATGCATATTTCTTTCTCCCCTAATTTAATTACTCTGTAAACAAAACCAGCACTTGTTTTGGTTAAATTCTCCACTCATTCCAGAGTTTGAGGAAACGTCTACTTGCAGAGCAGATGAGATTGCTCACCTGCCAACAGACTCCTCATGCCCTTGGCACTGCAGTGGAGAGAAGGCTTAGCTGGTACAGAACTGCATAGTAAAACCCATCACAAAATCAGAAACAAATGCCCTTTAAAAAACAAAAAAGTACACTCCAATTTATAGCAGCCAGGAGGTATTATTTGTAATAAGATGGTTCTATGAAAACATCAGCTGCATGCTCCATCACAACTCTTTTTCCTCTCTCAAAGTCACAAACATGATATACACTTGGGAAACAGACATCATTATGACACTGCATTCCCACATGCTAAATTCAGGGTGTCTTCCACAAACCCAAAAGGATTGTAGAAAACTGTAAAAGACACAGAGAAGTGCAGTAATGATGCACTGTGAAGAACCACCACCAAATAGCATTCCTCAACCTCAAATCACTTAATCACTGAGGTTGCAAAGGATCTCTTGAGAGCAACAAGTCCAACCCCTGCGCACAAGCAAGGTCACCTCTACCTGGCTACCCAGGAGTGTCTTGAGTTTTCTTTTGACTGTCTGCACAGAGGAAGAGTTTACAACCTCTCTGGGTAACTTGCTCTAGTGTTTGACCACCCTCACAGTAAAAAAATGTGTTTCTTTGTTTTTAGGGGGAATTTCCTGATTTTTAGTTAATGGCCATTACCTCTTATCCTGTTGGTGGGCTCAGCTGAGAAGATCTGACTCCTTTTTCATTCATCAAGTATTTATATACATCACTAAGTTCCCCTGTGAGCCTTGTCTTCCAGACTTAACAGTCCAAGCTGTCTCAGCCTCTCCTCATATGTAGGATGTTGTAGTTCCTCAAGCATCTTTGTGACCCTGCACCAGAGTTGCTCAAGGAAGTCCATATCCTTCTGGTACTGGGGAGCCCTGAGCTGGACCCAGCACTCCAGAAGTGGTTTCAGCAGTGCTGAGTAGAGGGGAAGGACAATCTCCCTTGACCTGCAACACTCCTCCTAAACCAGCCCAGAATGTTGTTATCCTTCTTTGCCATGAGTGTGCACTCCAGCACAGGACTAATGAAAGACATAATCTAAGGCAGATAACACAGCAGACAAATCATGAGTGGTTTGGATAATACAAGGGACAAATTCTTCACTATCTCTTATACAAAAAACCTGCCAGGTGTGACACGACAGGTTCAAAAGGACCAAATAGGTGGCTCTCTCCCAGTGTGTGGTCAAGCTGCACAACTTACTCCTGAGGTAGTGGGGATCCTGGAAGTTGTTGTGGGTTCAGGGTTGGAGGCTCATATTGCTGAATTCAGAAATTTTTGAGCTGCCAATTGCAGGAAACAAAGTGAGTATTTTGGGAAAGGATCACCACTAGATCAGAAGACAGCAAATACCAGAGACACTTAGCTGCTGTCAAGGGTAAGATTCTGATCTAGACAAACCCTTTTTACTGATCCCAGACAGCTTTGGAAGGGAAGCATCCTAGGCATGACTGCATCAGCTGTTTTTTTGAATACATGCTAATCCAGTGGGCCTATATCGGAAGGCAGGTTTCAGCTCAGGTAACTCTAACTCCATGGGAAATCTCCAGTGGAAGAACTACCACATTTCTCCTTTGCAGGAGCTGGGATCCTATGGAAAACTGTTTAAAGACTTGTACATATTCCTCCAATTCCGGGTATTCACTGGTCATGTACTTCAAGCTAAAGACTATTACTGTTGCCAGCAAACAGAAATAGCACTCACAGAATAGGTGAACCAACTGGATTTTGCCTGCCAATCCCAATTTCCCTAGGACTAGATTTTGGGTTTTGTAAGGCTCTCCTTCATTCTGAACACACACCACTTACTGTGTCTTTGTTTGCATGCTGCGTATGCACAAACTCGTAACATAATCATACCAGAAGAAAGAGCATAACAAAGGGTTAAAAGGCCTGTGTTGACAATTCTCAGGACATGGCTGCCAGCACTAAACTGAGGAATGTAAAGACCCTAAGGCCTGCACTCTAACATCTCACAGTACAGACACAGGGTATTGTGCATCTCAGCGGAATTCCCTGCATCCTAACCTGAGGAGATTGTCAACAAGGCTGCTATGTACCATGTAACACTAATTTCTAAATTATCCCAACAGCAAAACCAGACTCCAGATGTGCATTTCAAACAAGAAACCAGAAAAAACCCCACTGGCCAACAATCTGACTAAGACTCCTGGAAGCTGGTCAGCGTGGGTTGAACTTGAAGGACCATCCTTTCAGAACTGACAATGCCTGAAAGTTCAGCAAGGTCTGTCCACAGGACTGTCTGTCCACAGGTTGCCATCAGGCAAGAAGAACCAGAAGGGTTCACGTGGACCCAAGAGCTGGCATTTCATGTCCTTTGCATCTCACAGAAACAATACTGGCCAGACTTCCTCCACTCACACACCATGGTGCTTGTGAGTACGAGACTGAATTAATGAGATCTAAATTAATGGGAGAGGGAGTGAGAACGCACACAAACAGCTTGCTCAAAGATTTTGTAGGTAAGTATCACCTTCTCTGCTCACAGTATCACACACCGAGTTCTAGTTTGCTAATTTCCCTAGATGTGTATTATTACATGAAAGATAGTGTGTCAATGCACTGCAGATCCTTGCAAGCAGAAAAATGTTCAGCACACTCAACCTTTTTCAGTGTTCTGGGTGTATTCTCCACTAGTGTGGAACACTGACACACAACCTGTATATTTATCCCAAGGAAAAATCTATAAACAGGGGATTTGTGTATGGTTGTGCAGAAGCTAGGGAAATGAGCTTAAAAAAAATTCAGAGTTTCGCCATCTTGCAAAAATGCTTTCACTTAAAAATGCCTGCTAAGTTACTATATATTATTCTATTGGAATGTTTACCTTAAAAAAAATAATTTCTTACCAGTCTCTTTTGCTGAAGCTGTTCTCGGAGTAATCGGTCTTCTGGTAAAACATCACATAAAAGAAAATAATTGTCCTGTTCCTCTGTTAAGAGATTAAAAAGTGTGAGTAAGGAATGGGAAGTTGCAGCTGCTTTGAACATTACTGGCAGATAATTTGCTAAGACTTTAGAATATATTAACAATGTAAGAATATGATTATTAACCTATAAAAGTCAGTTACTCTAATTTCATAATTTAATGAAACATGTTTAAATATTTGTGCATATTTATTTATATTGGAGCATGAAGGCAAAAGTATTGCATAGCTTTTCTCCACTACCAGCTTTATTCATTTTTGTGATGGTTCTCCTGGACACATAAAGCAATTAGCATTTACATTGGTTGCAGATTAAAGTCAGCATGAAAGAAATATGAAATCACCTTTAATTTTATCTTACCAGTTATTTCCCTAAGTAACTGTTAGTTTTCAGTAGCTATCATAATTTGGTTTATCCTCCCCTTGCTCTGATCACCTTTTACCATCAAATATTTTTCCACCTGAGGATATACACAACTGTACAGTACCATACACTGAGACATGCTTAATTTACATTTCTACTTATATGCTTTACACATATTTTATCTTTAGCAACCTTTTTACTATTTATGGTCATATCCCATCGAAGAAGGCAACACATTTTATTCAAAGGAATTACAATTATTCAGCATGTAGGAAAATACAAAAGATAATGGGTTAAGATATGAACAATTTTCTGGAGGGAGAGGGAGGGGTGAGGAGAGAGAGAGAGAAAGAGCGGGAGAAGGAGAAGGCTCATTGATATTTCACCATTCTGCTGTTCAGGTGCTTGGTTTGCAGTTTTCAAACTGAGTGGCAAGTGTTTGTAAGAGAAACAAAATTATGATTTTTGGAATTATTTTCAGGTTTTCCAGGGCTACTTTTCTTAAAATTACTTTGAATAATTTAAAAAATTACCTTCATCCATTTTGTACTCAGTTTCCACTTTCTAACCATCTCTGACACCAGCTGTATGCATTGTTTCCTCCCTTTTAAGGTCTCCATTGAGAATTAAAGATGCAGAGAAGCCCTAAAGTTCTTATCTATTTTAGGTAAACTGTTTTTCTGTTAGCAAAGGAAAGCCAAAGTAATGCATCAGCTGCTTGTGAGAAAAGCTCTTCCTTCACACAGTCAACACTGTCCCAGTGATGGAATGTGCCACCACACCAACGCAGCAGAACAGGGAACTATGGTTTCAGACTTGTGTGGAGCCCAGAAAACTGCACAATTGTATGGCTTCTGTGAAGATGACATCTCCTGACACTCCTGGGGCAGGGAGCACTGTGGCAGGGGAAAGGAAGGGGGGGTGGCCCTGATGTCCAAGAAGAACTAGCAGCATCAGCGCAGGTGGTGGGCAGGGTGAAGTCAGAAAAGGCAGCTCACTGGGAATGTTTCTCATCATTTTGGAAGGACCATCGTTTGGATATTCTGTGCAGTGGGCACCAACATCTCCCCAGGCAGTGTAAGCAGCTCTGCTTCCAGACCTTGATTTGCAACAGGCCCCAGCTCACAGCACATTTAAGCCTGTGTTGATCTCATCCTCACGCAGCACAGTGCTGGAGCATGTGCTGCAATCCTTGGAAAAGGTAAGGTTAGATATGTGCTTAAGAGTTAAACATTACTTCTGTGGTTTTCTGCCCTAGTGTCAGACACACTTGGCTGATCAAAGCAGCCGTATATGCCAGAAATTATCACATCATCTGCCTATCAGAGAGTGAGCAAGCAGCATACTTACCTAATGGAGCTTTTGAATTTGTTCTTATCACACTACAAAAGTCTGTGACAGGCTGCTCTGCAAACCTCTTCTTCCAGTACAGAATGTAGCTTTAAAAATAAGGGGGAGATGATCAGTGAAAAAGGAAACACTGAAAAACTTGTAATAAAAAATTGATTAGCTCTTGGTTTTTTTTCATACTCTAAATTCTTATGTGTTTTTGTTTCTTTTTTTTAAACTCCTGTGTCTCTTTTTTATTCCTTCATGTTAGTCTTCAATTTTATGAAATTAATTCAATTTCACTTAAACTGGGTTTAACCATGCTGTCAAAGTGAAGAACTCAATAAGCAGATTTGCACCAAGCTTTGCATAAACACCGTGACCTATTCACATCTACAGACAGAAGTGCCACTCAGATGCATCTTTACTGAAAAGATATATTACAGAGCATTCTCAAATTCCCAAAATATTGTGCTCTGTGTTCTGCAAGATGCAGTCAGGAAGCTGAAACTCCATAAAAACACCAACTTGACAAAAGTCAGGTTTTGGCAGGTCTCCTGTGGAGTTACAGTGAAAGCTGTAGCTTGGCAGACAACTAGAAAGACAGAAAAATGAAGTCCCTGAACACCTGGGGGTAAGACAGCAGACAGAATAAGAAAAGACCTAAACACATCTTGAAAGTTTAACCCATCAACTACAGTTGTTTAAAATCATTCTGTACTATCTTTGTTGGTATTACAGCTGCATCAACAGAACACAACTGAGATTAGATTTCCACTGAACTAGGAAACTACTGTCTAACCAAGAAGAAATCATCACTTCATTTATATGATTAAGGGAACCAAGCAACTCTTCTGCTAATTATTTAGAATTTTACTATAAAAAAGAATCTAAAAATGCTTAAGGGCTTGCTTAAATTTATACTCACGTATGATATAAATCATGTGAGAGTTGGTAAGGTAAGGGCTATTCAATGATTTCTTCTTATTTTGTGCCACCAAATTAGGAAAAGGATGATTAAAAAATCAGATGTCATTACCATGAGAACATTTTTAAATAGCTGCAGTTTTTAATACTTGTCACAGCTATCACATCCCATAGTGGCTCACACTGCCTCTACCATTCTCACCTAATAGATTTGAGGACTTCCAGTGCAGCAGCCAAGGAATCAGCACATCTCTCTGCTGACTCTGACATGGAAAGGACCAACCTGTGGTGCAGCAGACAGCTGGGCACAGTGAAGCCCACACATGGCTGAGGCTCTCTCAGCAGCATTATCAGATGTCATTAATGAGTCTTTAGTTCTCCCCCTGCCTGCTCCACTGTTTGCAATGCTCATTGAAGGAGTTGCTAAACAGAACTGTAATTCTTCCAGACTAAGTCATCCTTGAGCTTTTAGGACATAAATGTGCAAATGGAGAGATTTCAGGAACTCATTTAATAAATGTCTCTCCCTTGCACTGAGAGAAATGAACACTGGTACAAACTCACCTGCCCATAACTGTCTGTGTCACAGAAATTACAGTTTAGGGATTTCATATCATAAGACTTAACCCAAATAATCAAAGACCAGATAAAACCAATGCCTTGTGATACTTCCAGGGAGACAGAAGGATGATCATGTTGAGTCATGAAGCAGAAGCTTCTTTCCCTTATCTCTTCCCTCTGCCCTTATGCCAACTTATCTTTATTCTTCAAAGTAAAAAGGAAAGAAAAAAATTTTTCATTAGCATTGGTCTTTTCTGGATTATCCACTTCTTGCAGTTCTGTCAAGAAATGTATTCCTAAGACTGGCTGTAACTCATTGCCAAATATAAAAATAATACTGCTTTACAGAGTTGATCCCTGTATTTTCCACACCTCAGTTCAACACTTCAGAATATATTCTCTTTTTTGTGCATAGTATTAGACTATTTTACTAATACAGCAAATCAGAAAAAGCACACTTCAGAGCAACAATTCCATCATTTCACGTCCTGGGGCCACTTTCTGTAAGATTTGGCTACCTTCCAATTGCATTAGCAGCAAAAAGAATCTAAATGGGCCCTTTTTGAAGGGGTGATTTTAAAATACATTTCTATTAATGCAAAATAATTCCCCCAAGCTCGCTCAGACTGGTGGTCCATGACTGAGCAGCTCTAATTCCTTTACTTACCCAAAAATACTAGTACTATCTCCAAAGAGCAGTACATTCTCCTGCTGCCTGCCTTCAGCAGAAAAGCAAACAAAAACTACCATCAGTTTTCAATTTTAAGCAACATTAAGCTCATAGATTTGATTAAGGATTTATATGGCTTTCATTTCTCTTCCTAAATGATACTGTATTTTTTTTTTTTTTTTGAGTCTTGATAGACAAAGTCTTGATTTTGACTTAGTAACTAGTGACAGAAGACCTACTAGAAAACTCATTTTAGTTGAGTATTTATCCGTCTAACACTTAAACACTACAGCAGAACTGTCTACAGACTGGCAGGTACTGTCTAGCCTTCCTCCTGGCCCACACATTACTGTGGAAAGCAAAATGCCAAGCAAGTACCTTGTCTCTGAAGATACAAGGCAGCTGGGGCCATAGCAGCTATTGGAGGAAGTTAAGAGGGAGAAAGCCAAATGTGACCCTGGTGAGATGATCAATGACACAGCTGTAGAAGGCACAGTTGTTTGTAGATCACAGTACTGTAAAGCATAGTTAAGGATTAAATGTGATTCTGATGGGGGAATACTGTCCTTAAAGTAGCACAAACAAATCTCATCCCAGAATGTGAGAGATCCTGCACTGAGCAGCCTCTGTGTACAATACACAGCTTTAGGACATCGTAGAGGGATAGAAATAGCTTTGCCCTACACAAATAAAACCCCAGATTAGGAAAGCTGATTGTCTGGAATGGGCTTTGCTAAAAACCAGCTTTCCAGTTTGCACACAACTTGTTGATTAGTGACAGGACCTGAGAAGACCTCAGGATATATAAAAAAATGTCAAACACAGGAATTGCCATGTATTCTAAAAGTGAGCTCCCTAGTCCCAAAAACATCTAGGCACCAGGGAGAGGGAAGGAAATAGGAAAACAACCTTACAGTCCAGCAGCAAAAAGCTCATAAGCAGAAATTCTCCCACAATATCTTTTTAAAAAGATGATCTCAACTTTTCCAAAGCTTTCAACAACATCTGCACACATACACACTCATTTTTAAGGACATAGCCCTTACCTTCTAAAATCTGCCACCAGTTTCACATCTGCTATGACGAGCTTGTGCTCAATAATCATGTGCTTCAGGAGCTGGTTTTGTTCTGCTAAGACATAGCATTCTTTGCAGAAAATACAAGGCACATAGGGAGAACTTTCTACTGCATCAACACCACCTGGACTTTCTGGCAGAGAAAGAGGCTCCAAAATACACTCGGTATCTAAAATAAGAATAAAAATAATAATAATTAATTTTGACTAAGTAAATAAATGTACATCTCTCGGAATACTTTTAGGTAGTACATGTAAAACCTGTTTGAGTCTCAGTGTTGTTGCATGGATCATTTGAGGAGCAAGATGCTTGTAAGCAGGTTGGCTGCACTGATTCCAAGAAGGACAGTGGGAGGTCAGCACAGGACAGTCCCAAGTGTCTTTCTCAAATGAAACTCCCAGCTGACACCAAGTCAGTCACACACAAGTGCTCTGCTTACTACTAAAGGAATTTTATGATGGGAAACCTACTTTTCTTCTTCTCACTATCTAATCTACCTGCTGATATGAATGAAGGCATTCCTTGTGGCTCCCTGAGCCACATTGCTCAGAGTGTCAGGAAGGATTTAGACTGTATAGCACAAACTGTTTTGCATGTTAATTTTCCCAATTATACTTTTATTTATTGTAGAATACTTCTATAATTTTCTGAGTGACTCTTGAAGATATGCATTTGTCTTGCCTTTTTTCCCCATTAACATCTAATTTACTGTTCTATGACAAAAGACTATCCTTGATCAAGATTACTGCCCCTGGATGCTTATGTCCACTGGAACACTTTGGAACTGTACAGATGCTGAGGAAGGGACAGCCATGCTCCACGTGGAAAGGTGAATGGCCCATGTTTGCACCACACCGTACCAGCCAGACACAGATTCCCCAAGTGACACCACAGAGAGGTGAGTCACTGCCACATGTTGTCCTGGGGTTGCATGTGTGTGTTCCCCATTTAAACAACACTGCTCTAAATTCATAAGCTCTTCCATTGGCATAAATTAGTTTAATTCATTAAGACACACTGACCAAGAGAGTTAAACAGTTGGCCTCATTAGCCTAACCAAATTCCAGCTGTCCAGAAGTAAACTGTGGTGTTTATTTTCGAAATTAATTCTACTTCAGTCTTGGGTTTTAGGGTTTTTCTTGGAAGCAAATGCCAATTTCGACACGTATCTTCAATTTTAGATACGTCAATTTTGGATAACAAAAATCAAACAGGAAAAAGCTCCCCATGTTCCTGCCCTCTTGAAGCTGAAAATTGAAAACATGGGTGTGCTGGACTCCTGTATTATGAAGTTAGCTTGTGCAGCAGGAGAATACACTCAGTGTCTCTGGATTCCTGCAGTGACATGAACACCTCTGTAGAAAAATGAAATTTCACGGAATGACAGAATGGATGAGATTGGAAGGGACCTCTGGAGGAGGTCCTGGAGGATCAAGGAGGATCCTGACACAGGACCACATGCAAATGGCTCTGACTCCACAACCTCCCTGGGCAACCCGTGCCAGGGCTCAGACACCCTCACAGTGCAAAACCATCTCTGACACTCTGAGGGAACCTCTGGGTGTCAGTTTCTGAAGGTATCTGAAGAATTAAGAATTCTCTCAAGTCTCTTATTTTGTCACACATGAATTTTAAAATACACATGGTTAAAGGAACCTTAATGAATATTCACCAGGAAACTTTCACCCTACAAAAATCACATATATATGTTACACAAGATTTAGTATATGCAAGTATACTAAATCTGACAGCCGGGTAACTTGCTCACATGGAAAATTTGAAAAATAATTTAAAAAATTACAATAATTTAGCTTTTTTCCTAGGAGAATATGTTAATGTATCAGTGCTCTACCCCACCTTCTACCAAGACTCTGAAATAACCAAAGAAGGGCAGGAGAGTCCCACTGAGAGGCAGACCTGGGAAGCCCCTGTAAGTTCTGTGACAAATCTGTGTTCAGGCAGAGGAACAGGCAAGCAGAGCTCCAAACAGCCTCAGCACAGGCAATGGCCCCAATGGTGGGGGTACCCCAGGGGACTGAGGGTGAGGTGGAGCTGCTGAGAGCCACAGGTGGGGAAGGGGATAAAAACATAGGAAACACAGCTTTATCAGCTCTATACTGCTCCTGGAACAATATATATACGCCCTGCACAACTGCTGAGGCTTCTACTCAGGACTTCTGAAAAACAGAACTTCCTGGAAAGGCACTGACTTGACTGAAGACTGATGGCTGGGTTACACTGAATTCAATTCATCACATAAAACCAAGCACTGTGGAAAGATGGCAGCACACAGAGCATGGTATTACCTGGAGCAGTGCAGCTGCTGTGCACAATCTAACTCTTTTCTTCTCATAATTTTATCTACACCTCAGCTCATTCCCTTCCCTTAGAAATTTCTTTATTAAACTGGCATTGCAGAAATTGTTCCATTTTGTCCTATTTTAAGAACAGCAGTGGCTACACCATGTGCTAGAGCAATCCTCATGAAAGGGTCAAATCTCCCAAGCAAAACTGGTGGTACCTGCAAGAGTCCAGCTTTGTCCATTGTTACAGTCAGTCCTGTTGCCTGAAGAGGCATTACACCATGTTTACTGAGAAAAGTAGAACTTAATTTCCTTTGCACTTGCTGATGCCAAGTGAACTAAGAAGATACTCTGTCAGCCAGTTCCACTTAACCCAGTAAACAGCAACACTGCTTTCTGTTAATTTTTGGTATAGCTCTCTTGCAATCACCTATCTAAACCTTTAGAAACACAAGTAAATAAGCACCTATCTGCCTCAAGAAATCAACTTTCAACAGACAGGTGTGTCAGCAGGAACTGGTACAAAACTGAAACGAGGAGCCTTGTTTGGTAAGGGTGCTTGAGAATAGCAACAGCTTGGGCTGGCAAAACAGAACTGCTAAGTCTTTAACTGTAGTCATGAGTTGATGAAAGGAATAAACTGGGGTGAAGGGTTTTTTTTGGTGCCCAGAGTAGCTAATGCTAAAAGAGAATAACTTTAGGCTATCTGAGCAGTTTGGCAAATGCAGAAGCTTATGCAATTTCTTTTGAAGGCACTTAAAAGAAGAGGCAAAGGAAAAAGGAATCCATGTAAATATCTTTTTACTCTTCTGCTACAAAAACACTGAACAAGAGAATAAATGCACAGAGCTGAACAAATGCACAGCCTTTAGCACAGCACTTACTGGACTAATGTAGCACAAGCCTCAAAAAATACAAATAAAACCAAGCATAATATTGGAATCTCTGCAAAAGCAGCTAATTTTGTTTCTGTATTTGGAGCAGAGTGGCTACAGGTACTGAATAAAAGCTGTTAACTATAGCACAGCTTAGGGCTAACAGGGAAATAAAAACTCTCAGATGTATTCTCAGACTCCAAGACCCTACATGCAGAGACATTTGAAAATGAGGGAAAAGTAGCAAGCTTTTCTCTTAGAATCTACTGCAACAAGAATAACTTCACAGAGACTGATTAAACACCCCTCTGGTGCACGTGCCCTGGCTGACAAGGGTGAGAAGCAAGTACATAGGAATGGTACAAAAATAGGGCAAACAAACAGTAACCACACAAATAGAATAGTCTTCCAGAAGTCTGACTATGGAGAGTTTAAGTCAAAGGCTATATGAGCCCCTCAGATAAGCAGCTTTTATTTTTTTTCTCCATTGACTTATTCCTGCACTATTTGAAATTCTTGGTCTTTTAACACCTACAAAAACTTGCATCAACTTTTCATTTTTTTTTGGTAATGATTTTATGAAAGTTTTCCTTTATTCCTTGATGTCCTGGTTCAACTCAAGGCTAGTTCTACTCTGCCCTTCATGTAATGTGGTAAGAGGCAGCTTGAAAATGTCCAAGATCAAACTGAGACATCAAGATTTTGATGTCTCAAAATCAGCACAGATGTTTTTTCTTTTTCAATCTCTTTTCTATTTACTTTTTATTTCTGGTATTTTGCTTGCTTTTAGGATCACTGAGTTCTCTTCAATGATTCAAAGTCTCCTAAGCTGTGAATCAGGTGTTAATGCACAAGACAGTGGTCATGCTCTTTGTGTGTTCACTCCTGTCTGTTACTCTACATTTGTTAACATTGAATAGCACTTTTTTGGGTAGAATTCGCTCAAATAACATGAGATTTCCTGCAATGCTTCAGCTGGCCCTCCTGCTTACCACTAAGGAAAATAAAAGTGTATTAACAGCAAAATCTATCACCTTTGCTTATTGTGTCTGTGACGGACAGCACATGACAGCACAGTCATGAGACTCCCTATGAGAAGAGAGCCTTATAAAACCCATCCATTAAATTTTGGATGAATCATGTTTTGCCCCTGAGTTTTTCTTCTCAGCCTAAAAGAAAAGCAGCATGACTGTTATGCAAAGAGACATCCCAAAGGCTTCACAGAAAGCCCTCTGAACTCAGAAAATAAGAAAATCCCTTTCTCAGTCACAGAACTGGCAGCTGACACCATGTTGTTCAACCTTTAACAGGACAGATAAAACTGTGGTCTTTAACAGCTAATTCAGAGCTAAAAAAGGTAAATTAGTAGAATGAAGAGAACTGAGGAATATGTTCTTTGGAAACTAAAACTAAGAAGTATACCAAGTTCTTCAGGGGAAAATAAAATACATATTTTGAAGGTATTTGAGAATGAGATGGTATAGAAAACAATTTACCTTCAAAACCAGAATAAGCACTATTTTATTTTATAAGTACCCACAGGATACCCAGTACAATGGATTTCTGATCCCTGCACAGGGACTGTACACACCATCACAACAGTGAGGAAAAAAAAAGTAAATTAAAAAAGGCTGCCTGTTATAGAAATTATATGGCTTCATTTTATTTTAAGAATTGTTGTAATATAGACTAGTTAATCTTCACAGCTAGTGAAGCAACGAGATGAAAATGGATTCATTTTCCTTACTGGAACATTTTTACTTTTGAATACAATTATTCTAAGCTCCAAACCAATGTTGGTTTGCACAATTAAGTAAACGATCCACCCACACAGTTATAACACAGCCCACAGCAGAGCAGGCAATGCACTCCACCTGCACAATCACACATGCAATTATCACAAAGCAATATGCCAGGCAATGTTATGGCCAGTACAACAGATATTATTATCTGAAAGAAAAGGAAGGAAAGATTTGGCTTTTGAACGGGAGTTTTGAAAGGCAAGGTCCCCAGAGATGGTCCCCAGTGTAACCACTTGCTGCCACCAAGAAGCACAGGGATGTCTCATTATCCTGACTTTACCTTATCCCATCACTCCCAACCATCAACCATTGTCCTTCTGCTTGAGCTGGCTCCCAGGCTTGCCAAACCCTCTGATGAGTCAATCCAGCTCTTTACCATTAAGGACCATTCCTCCCTTCCTTTTTGCTCAAGAATGTTGAAAATGGTGCCACAAGAGTCCACCAAGGGCAAGAGCAAACTAAGGAGTGCATGGTGAGAAGCAGTAAGGTGAAAGAGAGCCTTCCTCTCAGCCTTCTCCTCTCTTCTCAGCTTTACAGCCTCAGCTGTCTCATACAATTTTAGCATAAGCCTGCCACAGTGTGCAAGGTTTCTTTAAAGGCATTACACACAGGGAAAAAAGCCACTAATATTTTATCACTGCTTCCTAACAAGGACACTCAGCACTGGCTTCAGTTTGCAGAATCCACTGCTGTCAGCATGGGCACACCTAACACACTAAATGCACACTAAAGCTCTTGTGCTCAATTCTACTTGGTTGCACATCTGAGCTATCTGCTCTCACTGACAAACTGAACACTGCTGCATGAATTACATTCTCTAACTAGCAAGGGAGGTATGTGGGCTCAGAGAAATGAAGTAACCTCACTGTTAGAACTCTTCACTCACACAGCTTGGCCCTGAGGTGCGACCTGCAGCCGTGCCTCAAGTGCCAGAGCTCAGGGAGCAGAGGGCTCTTCCAGCAGGCAACCAGCAGGCTGAGGGAGGAGCTCCATAAACTGGTCTGCAGGGAATGCTGAGGACAGAGGCATTCACATCCTTCTTTCTGAAGCTTTGCCACTAGATAAAAAGGAATGAGAGTCACAAGACTAGAGGAAAAGGAGGTAAGTCCAAAGACAAGGGGTTTTAACTAGGGAAGAAGAAATCAAACTATTTTAAAACAGATTAATCGATTTATTATTAAATGAAGAATACTTTGAAAATTCAAGGCATTGCAAAGTCTGAGAATTGAAATGATGAAAAAGGAATTAATACAAATTTGCTTAAGACATATTTATGTGTTTCCTGTCATATTTTGTAGTCTGTGGCACAGCAACAAAGCCTTAGGCTGAGGACTTTATGATGTAAATATCCCACTGTTGGTAACACAAGGATAATGAAACAAAATAAGAACATCTGCTGGAATGTTAAGTGTCTTTCTAATTAAATCCAATAGTTGAATGGATCAATTCATTACCAACAAATCTGGTTTATTATCTCATTAATACAGCTGGTTAATATTATGAGGAGATTAGCACAAGAACTTGAAATGATTCTAAAACAAAAATGAACACAACAAAGACATACTGGTGAATACAGGAGTTCAAATAACAAGCAAAAGACAGGATTTTAGACACGTAAAGAACAAAGGGAAGAAAGAATGACAGGAAAACAAAAGACACCTAGCAAACCTGGCACTCCACACTAGCAGCCCAACAGATGCTGAATGGAAAACAAAAAGGCTGAGAGCATCCTCCCCCAAGTTCTCACTGATCACATGGCAAAGCCATTTAGTTGCCAAAATGACCAAACCCCTCCGGAGTACGTTGTGGAACCAACCTGTACTCCTATAGGCAATTCTGCACAAAAGAGTGGTGCATTTAAAACCCTTTAGGAAATGAGCAGTTTTAAAGCTTTGTCTTGGAGTCAATCTGTTTTTGAGATGATGTAAGAGTTTCAAGAAGGATCAGCTTGATGCTCGAAATACATACATGACAGCTTCCCTGTTTGGCAGCCTTGGCACTGCAGCATCTATTTGTTGGCACAGCAGCATTCCCTAATTTGTGGTCATATTCTTGGAAGCAATTTTACACTGATTACAGGATTTTTCCTTTGTTTTCCACAGCACAAAAGATGGATGACTAATGACTTGCCAAATAAACAGTATTCAAAGCCAAAACTCAGAATAATGAAAATAAAACACCCTGTCATGGTCCTCACCAATACTACATGCAAATATGCTTCCTAGTGAAAGAAGAATCAATGTGCATAATCATCTCCTACCTCGATATATTAAAGCCCTCAAGTACTTCTATTAAGTAGAATTAAGTCTGAGTTCATGAGGAATTATTTACCTATTACTTCTGCTTGTTAACACACTATGAATGATATTTAGTTAAACTGTCCATGTGCTCTAGGGGACAACACACCCTGTAGCTTCCCCCAAGATCAATCAGTCCCAACCCTGCCTGTTTTTTCATTGAATGCAAATGAGCACTTCAAAAGAACACTTAATCCTACAGCTAAAGCTTGTCAGTTTCACAGACACTGTACATATTCTGTAGCATTTTCTGTCTAGGAATATGAGAATTTGATTCCAGTTAAATGACAGCTTTAAGAAAAGCTGTAAGTTACCGAATCCTAATAACTCAGAACAGAGTTTCTACAGAGCAGGTGTCTGCTGGGAGCTGGAACTAACAGAAATACAACTGTGCTTAATAGCCATATTTAACAGGGCTGCTCTGTCGGGGAGCTTAGGATGTTGCAGTTTCATTAGCATTAACAAGTGTTGCTATGGGTACCACAGCACAGGCATCAGAACACAACTGAATAGGACTGGGAAAGTGATTAATAAAAATGTGAAGTGCTGGAATTTTAATAAAACAAAACCAATGTGCTTGCCAATAAGATCATGTTTAAATAATAGACTAGATTATTGCCCAGTTCAGCAGCAGATACATGCCACTGCTGGCTGTCTTTCTGCTGGAGCCCAGACAAACCCCCACATCTGTAAAGAACAGAGCAAACCTACTGTTCTCACACAGAGGGACACACACACACATACACAAATGAAAGTGACCCCAGTAAGTATTGATAACAATATTTAAATGCTGATGTTAATGTGCAATTTATAAATATTTAACACACTACAGCAGGTTCTATTGCAAGCTCAGAGCTGTATAAATGTCATTTACCCTCATTCCTGGGTAAATGACACAGACTTACATTAGGGTAACTAAAATCAGGGTTTGATGTTTTGATCACAAATATGAAAAAAATATTTATCTACTTCAGCATTATATACTGAATAATTTTCTTATACATTTTAGAGCTTCTGTGATTTCTTATGGCTATTGTTAAACAAAATTTCTGTTTACGTTTCCTTGTTTAGTGTGATCACATGACTTGGTAGACATGGAGAGCTGAGATCCATATTATCTACTAAAATGAGGGATTAGAAGCAATGATTAAACCCTAGACTATTATCTGGAAAGATTAACAAAGTAATTATGTAGCCTCAGAATGTTGAGTTACAAGGAAGACGAAGAAAACATCCAACAGAAGAATCTGAAATAGAAGGACAAAATGGACCATCCATGTTCTTCTTTTGTACTTATCACCCAAATCTATCTAACAAAAATTAGCAGCTCTTTTCTCTTCAACTTGCTGTTTAGTAAAAAGGCATACCAGAGACATCACAATAAAGCATAAACAATGCTGTTTAAATTTAAGGTATAAAGACTGAATTTCTGCTATTTTCATATGAAAACTCCTGGGGGAAAAAGTAAGAGAAAAAAAAAAGTGTACAATTTTGTGTCAAGGTGATCTGGACCACCATTTAAAAATGTTAAAAAATACATACTGGAAGGCATCACAAGTAAAAAAATGTGTATGCAAATGTAATACTTTTGTATGTTACTACTGCCACTGCTCTGCTTAACCCTCTGCAAAGAGCAGCAAGCTGGAAAAAGGCACGTCTTACTTACATATTCTGTGTCTGTGACCTTAGCTCTCCTAGAAAGGAGGGGTCTTAACAATGTGTTTAATATGGATAGCAATACTTCATTGCCATAATTTGTCTTGGCAGTGCCATTAAAAATACTGTCTTGAGCCTAGTAACTTCTATGCCAGCATTGCTATATGAAGCAGGTTAATTACTTTACTCTCTGCTTTCTATCATGATCATTTAGTAGTGATCAATAATGCTTTATTACAAGAATTTTCCTTTTCTTGTCACATGTTCTTTTCCTCTAACAGGATTCAATTTCCAAGCACGTTTATTCTTTTGATGCTAAAAGAATTGCCTCGTGGTCTTTTTTAACAATTGCTTTACTCTGTAACTACAGAAAAGGCTGTGTGATTTGCCTTAAAAACATAAAGCCTGCTTTAGCAGTGCCTGACACCCCCACGTCATTATGATGGGAATTTCTGCCATGCTCCTAAATAAAACATTTGCATTGCAGGGTTTACAACTTTTCCACTGGTAGACTTTCCTTGAAAAAGGCAACTATGTGGAAAAAAAAAACCCAACTGCAAATTGTGTGAAACTTTTATTTTAAATAGCACTTAAATTTTTTCAGACTCATACAAATGAGAACTAACCTCAAAATGCATCCTGAGAGGTCTTGTTTCTGGCATCCTCGTGTGTGTGGGTGTCATACTGACAGAACAGGCTGAAATCTCTCTCAGATATTCTGACTGAGCTTCCTGACACACAGAGAGCCTTCAAGGCTGAATTAAGTGAATTTTATACTTAATGAAGAATCCGTACGAAGAAGAGGCCCTGTGATGTTAGCACCTCTGTGGTCTGTTGCTGCTTTCTCAGTGAACTGCAGCTTTTCCAGATGGAAAGTAGCAAAATAAGTTGTTTCTACTTTTAGAATCAAACCTCCATAAACTGGTATTCAAACTGGAAAAACAGTGGCTAAAAGGGAAAGTTCATTATAGTGTGCAGTGATGTGAATCAACATACTTCAGCCTGATATCATGATTCGGGAAAACAAAGCTTTGATTGTACTTCAAATAATCCACCATTTATAGTCTTTACACATATATTTTTGAAAATTATTTTGAGAGGAAAGTATTTTTAGGTCTTATAGATCCCAGAGAGATCTCACAGCAAGCTATATAAAATTTCTGTGAGCGTATTCTGACTTTGTACCAGACTTTGAAATAAATATTTTTGTGATACTGTCCTCCATGCATTCATTAACCATATAACACAGATCTCGACTTCCTAAGTATGATATATGCTTACTGATACTACTAATGTAGCTCGTGGACATGGATGATACAATAATTGAAATTAACTTCATCAAGAAACAGAATCAGAATGTTTGAATTAGTGATACAAGTTGTTTATATTTTTCAGGCAACATTTTGCTAACTAAAAATACATCAGGCTCCTGAACATTAAACTAGTACAGTAATAATACAGTAAAAATACAGCTCAGACTGCATGTTTTCATTCCATATAAGACAAAATCAAATTAAAACCCGCAGCAGGATGTTTCTTTTACATACTGGTCTTTAGAGAAAAAGCTCCACCTCATTTATTCATGCATTTTGGAGTCATAATAAAATTCGGTGCTGGCACTCTGGTCAGGACAAATGCTAGCAAAATGCTCCTCTGGCAGCAGTATCACTTAGAACTGCACACATTTATTTCACAGCCATGGCTGTTTCCATAATGTGAGCCTTGTGCACTTCCACCACGGCACTCACAGGCCTACCCTGGGGCACATGCCACGAACTTGGCATGAGGTCCTGGATGGGAGGGTGCTGTGCCAGGCTTCCCTCTGCTATCCACCAGCCCTGTCTCTCCTCCTGCACCTCAGCACAGCTCTGACCCACACAGGAGTCTTGCAGCCCCCATCACCCTGGAGCTGCTTTGTGCATTGCCCAGGTCTAGAGATCGGTGTTGGAGCAAGTGAGCAGGATTGGTTTGGAGCACAGGTACATGAAAAATGCACACCAACCAGTAACAGAAATGTCTGGGGCTGTTCAGTGTGGGGGCACTCACTTCATGTGAGCAGAAATGCCAGACCGTGCAGTATAGTTGCAGGGACTGCGGCACCTTTATCTACTGGGCCTTATTATTTCTTCAGGTAACAGAGCCACAACATACCACAAAAAATCATGAGGTTGAAACAGATGGCATGTCAAGTTACAGACTCCTACACCAGAGGGACAAAGAGAAGGTGTTTAACCTGCTACAACTACACAGGGCAAGTGGCACTCCTTGGATACAGAGAAAGACAAACGGGAGGATGAGAGGATGACATCTCAATGACCAAGAATCAAATGGAAACAGCTGGGCCACTTCACACTGGTCACTGCCTGTCAGTCATAAAAATCAGAGAAGAATACACAAAATTTAAAAAAGATCAATTGGAAGATAGTGTCCAGTGAAAGGTCCAGTGAAAACAAGAGGCAAAAAAATCAAAAGGAAAGTTTCAAGAAATACAGTTGAAATGTATTACAAAGAACAGACATGCCTGTGGACCACTGCATCTACTGAAAAAAACACCTACTATAATTTCTATCTGAAAGGTCTACTACAGCAGAATATTAGGACAGAATGGCAAACAAGCAGTGATCATGGAAACACATGCTGGAAAATCAGGTCTTGGGATCAATGATTGGACCACTGCAGCTATACCATTTCCTATGGAAACATTAAAATTAACATGTACTGCTATTGTTTGGGTTGGAAGAGACCTAAAAGAGCACCTAGTTCCAACCTGCCCCCTGCCATAGACAGAGATGCCACAGTATATCTTCATTCTGGTTATGTGGTTTTAGTGGCATTGATTAATGCATCATTTAATACAACAATCATCAGGTCATTGAACACTAGTCTTTTCCTATTCAAGTGACTGTAATTAAGTACTGTAGACAACAACTCTGCAAAGAACCCAGACTTTTACAAACACATTTCCCTGATTTCAGTGAGGCACCAGTCAGGATGATGTGCCCAGCTCTTCAGAGGCACAGACCTGCTTTAAAGTTGTACAAAACTCATCACATTTTTTTTCTCCCACTTCTTGAATGTCATGTTCTTTCCTCCATTGTGTGAGCTTTTATTGATGCAATATTTAAAGCTACTTTAAAAAGCCCACAGAAAGACATTCAAATGCTTTCAGGCTTTTCTCCCAGATTATGCCTGCTGGGAGTTTGTGGATGAGAATGTGAAGCAAAAACCTCAGAGAGAGACTGGGAACAACTGCAGTTTTAGGATTTAAATGGTCACACCAAGTTGCAGAGTTCTAGCAGAGGTTTCAAGACAGGACATGGTGGAAGGAAGCACACAGGGCTGGGAAAGGTTATGAAGGCTGTTTTAGATAGAAAAATTTACCCTATACTGAAGTTAAAATACTTGACGCTTGTAATTTCATAATATTTAAGGTTTTTCTTCCTTTCCTACTATTTGTACACACAACCATATGCTAGTTTAAACCCTACATCCCTTCATCAAGAAAGCTGGCTAAAGTCTCAAGGGGTGAACTCTGAAACCCACTTACATGACAGGCACACCCTGTGGCAGTCATCACTGCTGACAAGAACCTACAACTTCAGCGTTCTTCCAGAAAACCAGTACTCCTCAGCAAACACAAAGCAGCGAACAAGGTGTTTCAAGAGGCATAACAAATTATCCTGGCATCTGTGTTACCCTCAGAACATTCAAAATACTTGAAGTACCTCTCTAGCCTATACCTCTACATCTAAATAAAGCATGTCCACATCTGTTACTTGTTCAAGTGATGAGAAACACTTTTTTTGCGGTAAGAATCAGATATTTGCCAATAGAGAAGCAGTTTAAAGGTCCTCATCACTCTGAGGACTGATGAAACACCACTCATTCTTGCTCCACTGCAGGGAACAGAAAGACTGAGCAGAGGTTTCAAGGAACTGGAAGGCTTGAACATGCTAACAAGTTCCCATGTTTGAGCCTTGTACCTCCTCATCAGGCAGTCTGAAACAGCTCACTTCTAAATGAGACTGGTTAGAGTATAGAGGAGCTGATACTGTGTGGTTTGTTCATGTATCAAAGTCTTTACTTGCAATAGAGAGGGCAAGAATTGGCTTAGTAAACTGGAATGAAACAAAGATAAAGGCCATCCATCTTTGCTTTTAAGCTATGGAAGTTTTCTGAATTCAGAGCAAACTAAATAGCAAGTCTTTATTGGGTATTTTGGGGGAATATATGCCTTGTGCTAACAGAAATTATGCATTCATGCTGAGCTGTGGGGATGCCCCTTGTCTTCAGGTAAAATATGCTGCACATTTATAACACAATTCTTTGTAAAATTATGGCAGGAATCATGGGCACGTCAGATCTCTATTACCAACCAATACAATCCATCACTTATTTTATTAAGCCATTTATGGCCTGTTTAATGAAATATTTAGTTTCACCTGTATATTCTTCCATCGTCAGTTATTTAAGAAATGTGATGTGAAGGCTAAAACCTCTAAAATATTACTACAACAGTTACAGGAAAGGATTCTGCCTTTTCAATTTTCAAACAGAAAAGCACATAAAAGGTGACTTTACAACAATAATTTAGTAATTTTCAGTCCTTCAAAAGATCCACTTGCTTATCAGGTAAGTGTTTAAAATGACTTTGAGACTGGATTTTTAATTAAAAATCACATAAAAGGCTCTTTAAACATTTTTAAATAATTCTGCTTTAGGAGATCCATTTTGGTAATCATATAAAATAAATTGTGTTGCACTTCTAGAATTAATTAGTGAACCTGTCCTCCAGGTGTAATTGCTAATTGTTCAGTTCACTGTGATTAATCTGCATCCTTTACAGAGCTTATAATGCCTACTAGTAAAAGGACTCTCTTCTCTCTCTGTCCAAAATTTGTAGTATGGTGGAAGCCTCAGGTCTTGAAATCCTCTAGTGCACACAAAGATTTAACCTGAGAAACAGATCACCAGTGGTATTCCGGATGCTTGAAAGTGTCCTGTGGGAAAACAACTGGGGATGCAACCCCATGTGTGATCATCTGGAACAGGTGGGGGTTTTTAAGGAAGGGTACTGAGAGGATATCAACCTCTAAACCCATGAAACAGGAATGGGCAGATACACGTGGGCTGCTCATCAGGCTAAGATCTGAGGATCTCTCGAGAATGAAGAGATGAGCAGAGGCAGCTGTGTGCTTGGGGCAATGGTTGCTCTGTCACTTTGCTGGAGTTTTCACCCATGGACACGAGCAGCCAGCAGCTCCCCATTCACCACCATGCATGCTGTGGATATTTTAGAGAGGAAAGAAGTAAAGCACTCAGTCTGAACAGGAGCGGTAGTATAAGGAAGCAGGGGCTGGGAAAGCATCTAGTCCACCAGTTATTTGGTTAAGGACTATTCAGTATAAAAGAAACAACAAATAACAAGGAAAATGAAATGGCAGATTGCACACAAATGTTAATGAGCAGGTGAAAACAGAGACAGTAAGTTGTCTCTGCCAATATGGGAACTAATGGCACTAAAGTAACTACCCACACATACTTGAACAGGGTCAAGGTGAACTTTTGTCACTGACAGGAAAGGGGAAACGTATGACTACCATATGTACTATGGTATTTTGGAGGGTGTTTGTGGATGGGATCAGAAGGTGATAGTGGAATTTGGTATACTTTATGAAATGGACTTAAAGAGACTTAAGATTCCACACTGATACATGAAGTGGCCTGTGAACATGGGAGAGTTTGGAAATCTAACAAGGAATGCATCCATTAACCTGTGTGGAGAAATCTTTTGGATCTGAGAGTACATGGGACTGCCTTTCAGTGACCAGGAAAGAGAAAACCCAGCATTCCAGAGCCCACTGTGTTGGGCAGCTCTAATAGCAACCCTAACACAACTTAAGAGTTGAGCAAAAGAAGTAATGGCAGTACTATCAGGAACAAACCAGCTTTCACTGGAGTATCCTCTAGGTAGAAAAAAAAGTAGACATGTGGTAGACCAGTCAAACTTTTGTTTTCCAGAGTAAACTGAATAGTCTTAAAAATGGGGTATGAGAGACATGGAAGGAATCAAACATGTTGTGCTTGGACATGGTGCACCCCATCAGCACGTGTTCAAAAGCACTTGAGCACAAGAAGACTTTGAGTAGGAAACTAAAACTGTCAGACTACTGAGGTAACAATGAAAGCCACACTTCCAGATAAAATACTCATTTTAAAATCCTTTGACGGATGCTGCAAGAAGTGTTGATATGCAGACTGAACAAACTGTACTGTGGACAGTGATATATTTATTAAAAGCCACTTGGTGAAGGCTGCTGGAAGGAGCTGACTAGAAAGCAACACTGTCCTGGATTAGAATATAAAACCACAGGCTTTCCTGTAAACAGAATCAGCAAACCAGGAAATAGTATATTATTTTATTTTCCTATATGCTGCCTCCAAGTAAGTGGCACACCTCAGGTGCACATGCAAGTACAAGATGTAGTTAGAGAGAATAGTTTTGTACAAGCTAAACCTCTGAATTAATAAGGATTTTGTTCAGAGGCAAAGAAATAATAAATATTAGGGTGGGGTATTTATTTGCCCATAGACAACATGACGTATACTCTTAAGATCTCTTGACTCTAAGTAACTGTGTTGCAAACAAATAATTTTGAAAAGGCTGCTTGAGCTATTGGACACTCTTGCCTTTGTCCAAGGGAAGATTGTTAATGCTGAAGTCAGTCATGGTTAACATGAGAGACAGCAGTTACAAGGCTGGGGCAAAATTTTATGACTCCCAGCGAGCATGCTGGCAGACCTCTCTTATGGGGAAATGAAGCACATGGATGTACATGAAAGTCTATAGGCTAACATAAAAGTTAATTTAGCCTGACATCTATTATTTTGATTTTCAACAGTAATTTTTTACATATTACATTACCTAGAGACTCCAAATGATCTGCCAGGGGATGCAAAGTGAGTTTGGGAGCAAAGACAGAAAATGTTCACTAGTCATTTCAATGAGTGTTTGTGCTCAGTAAAAGGAAAACAGCATGGGCCTCTGAATTTCCATTTTCCTCAAAAAAATTCCTTTTTTTCTTTGAACTGGTGCCAATATCTTTACAGGAGTTATCTGAAAAAACCTCAGGGTAACCTCATCATCACTAGTAATCCACAGACCAATGTATACACAGAAGAGTTGCACATACACAGGCACATGTTCTTTCCAGTAGCTAGAACAACACAGCTTTGCCACCGGGTACAATTACACCAGTGTGGAAATGCTCTAAAAGGGTCTGGCTTTTCATGTATGAGGTTTATGCCAACATACTGAAACACAGAAATAAGACAAGAGTACTGCTCTACCTGCTAGTTTAAATTGATATTACTTTTATGAATAGGATAAGGGCACATACTAGACAAACAACAGAAATGTCACTTAAAAGACTACTCACTATCAAATGCCCAAACACAGAATAAAAGTGCTCTAACTCTAGATTTGAAACTGCCTGCTTGTACATAACTTCCTTTCATTGTGTCCTTCACATTATTAACGACATGACAGTAGAAGTTAAAAGTCAACCTGAGCCAAAAGCTACCCTCTTCTCTTAAATGTGAAAACATTAAACTATATTTTTCATTTGGATCAAACCAAAGAAACCCATAAAATCTCTAGAAACCACTTCAGAATATCGATTTCACTAGAGAACACTTTTCTAAAACCAGACATACTCATTTTAGAGACAGCTTGTACTTGGTAAGGCCTGCAAAGCAGCATCATTATCACTGGTTTTCTTCCTTTTTTCTGTCTGCCTTTCCACAGGACCAGAAGACATAACCCAGGCTGTTGCTCCTGTCTCAAAACCCTCAGGTTTCTCTTAGAAGGACCAGTGTAGCCTGAGGATTTCTTGCAGTTTATCTACACTGAGCTATAGCTAAGCTCCTTCCACGAGGATGCAGACATACAGACCTCTCGACAAGGATACCCTGCTGTTCTTGCTTAAGGCACCTGGCTTATCCCTGCAGTAATTCCCCACGGACCATTTGTGCTCTTCGCTGTGCACTGCCGGCTTTGCACTATCTCTGTGTATGTGTGCGTTGACCAACAGATTTATGTGAGGAGCCAAAATGCTCCCCGGACCATCAGCCCCACGCCCCACCGCTCTGGCGCGCTGCCGGCATCAACTCCCTCTCCACCTGGACTGGCTGTTGGAAACTCTCGCTGTCCCCACAGTTCCGTGTGCTAAACGTGGAAGGACTGGCATCAGCAGGGGCAGAGCGACTCAAGTCCCTGTAACCAGCGGGAGGAAGGTACGGGGCTGTCCGCGGCTCTCCGCGGAAGCCCGCTCCGACGGGCGACAAGCGAGCCTCACCGCGCCGGGCCCTGGCGCTCCCGGCTGCCGCACACGTGTCCACCGCTCCCCATCCCAGGGATGGCTGCGCCAGCCCCGTCCCACCGTCCAAGCCGCGACGGCGGAACGGAAAGGAGTGGGGAAGCGCAGTGTGAGACCCCCACGCCTCCCGCAGCGCACTCACCTCCCCGCGCCGCAGGTCCCGCAGCCCCGCGGGGCTCGGCCATGCCGCCGCCGCCGCCGCTCCGCCCGCCCGGCGCTGGGCGGCCCCCGGGAGCCGCGCTCCGCCCCGCTCCGCCCCGGCGGGGAGCGCGGGGCCAGACGGGGCTCGTAGTCTCTCCCGCGGCCGCGGGCGACGAGGGGCGCGGCCGCATCGAGGCACTACGTTCCCCGGCGTGCAGCGGGACGGGGAATATAAGTGGCTGGCGGCGAGCGCGCTTCAGTCAGTCCGCCCGCCCGAACAATGCCTTCGCCGCTGGGGCCGGGCAGCCGCGGCTGAGCGCGGCGGGAGCCCCGGGTAGCGGACGCGCTTGCCGGCCACCGCCGCTCCCGGCGGAGGGGCTGGCGGGGGAACGGGGGCTCGCACGCCGCGAGAATGTGGATACCCACGGAGCATGAGAAGTACGGCGTGGGTGAGTGAAAGAGAACGCGAGCGGGGCAGCGCGGGGGCGAGGAGCGGCTCTGCCGGCGGGGAGCGCATCCCGGGCAGAGCGGGCTCGCCCCGCGGGACGCTGCTGCCGTTTCCCGCTGGAGCGGAGGCAGCGCCCTGCGCGTGTGAGCGCTGCCGTGGGAGCCGAGGTCCCGTCAGGGCACGGGGGTGCGGCCCCTTCCCCGGGGGCACAACAAAGGGCGGCCGATGCCCAAGCCGCGGCTCCGGCGTCTCCCGCTCCTGCCAGGGGATGGGGCAGGGGCCGGTCCCCAGTCTCCCAGGCGGACGTTCGGTTCTCCCCGCCGGCGCTGGGTGATAAGGCTGGCGTTTCACGGGGAACAAAGCATCCTAAAAACATCGCTGGGAGCGGCGACCCGGTGGGAGACGGTGTCCGCCGGCGGCCCGGCAAGGAGCGGCGACGGGGCCGCGGGCATTGTTCGCGCGTCGGGGGTTTTGTCGCCGCTTCGCTGGAAGCCAGACAAAGTGTCGCTTGTGGGAGCCGCGCTGCCTCTCCTGTTTGTTCCCCTCTGCCCGGTGCAGGGCTCTGAACCCCGCGGGTTTGACTTGCGGAGTGATCGGAGAGACTCGCGGTGATTTTATTTTTCTTGGCACCGCCTACGCCAACACCCGGTGAGCGCCGGCCTCTCGTCCCGGACAATAGCCCCCTCTGACACGGGTGTAGCTGAACTGTTGTACCGTCCTGCCGGCGTAGTAGGCAGCTCTCCGTGTGTTTACGTCGCATTTGAACGCGGAGTTGTTCATATCGGAGAAAAGCGGGAGGAGCGCGGAGCCCTCCTTTGTGTGTGTGTGTGTGTATAGCAGCGCTGTGGAGAGCCGAGAGCGCGGGGCCGCTCCGTCCCATCTGGAGTTGAGCCCAGATGTTGCCGTCTTCCGATTGCTAAATGACACCGATCATCGATGGGATTTTTTTTTTCTTGACTTCTTTATTTGTCAGGTCACAGCTGGGTTGCAAGATATTGATTAATCCTGCCACCCGCCTTTCTCTACAAGGATGGGCAAGAGGCTTAAAAATCTCTCTGGGACTCCCTGGAATGGCATGCTGGATATTAGCAGTCAAGTGTTTCAAGCTGCAGCCCTCCTCTCCGTCTATTTGTTGTTTATTTTTATTTTTGATCCTAGTGTGCTGTTTCACAACTGAAAGCATTCTCCCCCTCCCCCATATATGAGCTAAAAACCACTATATTTTCTGAAAAAAAGCAGATTAAACTGTTCCCCCTATTTGACTAACTATGCCATCGTTGCTAAACAATTAGGAGATATCCCTTAAGTAAGCTTTTCTACGTTTAGTAACCCTTTTCAGGTACTTAGAGGTGAATTGCTCTTCCGCTCTGCCTTGCTTACCAGAGCAGGTGTCACTGAGATCTTACTCCTGCTAGAGAGATACAGTTGCAATTTCTCAATAGAGAGCTTCCTTTGGATCAAGCAGAAAATGTGGTCCACTACAAAGATTGTCTTTATTTCTGCAAATATAATATAGTCACCCAAACGATGTGTATTCTTATTTAAATTCATTTCCTGGTTTTCTGTGATTTGGCTTCCAAAGGCTATTCAAGATAGTAACAAAAAACCACTGTTCAAATTGGTTTCTCTGTACCCCTAGGATGGCAATGATATAGTTCAATATGACTATTGAAAAATGTTGAAACACTAGCCTAAAGAAATCTAATTTTTCTCTTGGACTGCTTTTTATGCTATGTGCTCACTCACCTGCATGATGAGTGCTGCCTGCAAAATCTTCACACCCAATTACCCTGTAAGCTATTGTACTACACAGCCGTGGAGGGGAGGCAAGAGAAATGCTTGTATCTTGCTGTATAATTGTTTAACTTTATCTGAAGTGAACCTCATAAATCAAACTTGCATTTTGCATGATAGACTAACTTATGTGTTTTCTTTTTTGCTTTTACTGTTAGGATTATCACACTGCCAAGCAGCTATTCATACTTGTATGTTTATCTGCTCTGGAAAAATGGGTGCTTTAGGAAACCTCTTTGAGAATCCTGATTAGTTGTACCAAGCATATGCATCCTTTATGCAAAGAGCTCAGCTCTTGCATCAACACCAGACCTCATCTGCATTTTCAGTCTGAATTCTGCAGCACATGCTGTGTGCTGCACATTTCTACTGTGATGCCAAAATGGATGAATAACCAGACAACAGCCGCCTGGTTGCACTGAAGGGTTGCTGGTGACCAGGTGGCTGTTGCTCACTTGCACAGCCTGACTGATCCCACTTTGAGGGGTAGGTGATACAAGTCACAGTCTTCTCTTCTATAAATTTTTTAACTTCTGCCTGCTAGCTATTGATAATATCTGGTTGGTTTTTTTCGCTGAGCATGTTGCTTAACTCAGAGTTTATTTACTAATAGGCAGACACACTGCTTGTTCATTTTGTGGTAGACATTCATGCTGCTATGAGGAAAACCCTACTGCACTTTTATGTGCCACCTTTTGTACTACAGTTGTGTTTTTATTTCCAAGGCTGCAGATTTTGTCAGTTATGTTGTATTATCCCTCAGGATGCTAAAAGTGAAATAGGAGTATTTTTTCAATATTGAGAACTTGCTTTGTCTGGGTTTTGATGTCTGTATTTTCAGAACAGAAGGTTAAGCTTGTGTATTTCACTTTGAAATTTCATATGTTTTGAACCACACCTTCAGCTGTGGTGGCATTGTGTGAAGGATCCTGTGGTCAGTTATGTGGAGTATTTAGCACAAAGTATGCTGATGAAAGGGTAGGAGGGGTAAGATTATTTTTTGCTGTTAATAATGTTTAGATGTGGTAGATGTCAAATGGAGTTGACTTGCATAAATACTGTATGCTGATCTATGTGAATTCAGAACCCAAGAGAATCACAGATTTATTTAGGTTGGAAAAGACCTCCAATATCATAGAGTCCTACCAATGACCAATATTGTTTAGCACAGCAATCAAATGCTTTGTTAAAATGAATCATTTAAGACTGCCTAGCTTTGGATGCTCTGCAGGCAGCAAAGCATTAAGTGTTGTTTTCAAAAGTGACTCTTACGGGTTGGTGTGTACTGGAAAATTTTAGCTGTAATAAATAAATCATGGGACTAAATAATTACCTAGTAGCTTCTGTTTGGAGTAAAGATAGAAGTTCTGCTCCATCCTTTATATTCAGGATATCTGTTTTTCTTTTTGTCTCACCAGATCTACATATTGCCATATCATCTGATTTCTTTGATTTACCTGAATCTGTAAGGGTTCAATTATGTTTCCTGGAAAGTAGGCAATTTGCCCTTTTTACTGAGCATAAAGTTCCTCAGCATTTCTCTGGAAGGCATTTTTTGGATTAGGGTGGAAAGATTAAGTAAGGAGAATAATTAAAAACAGTTGCTGAATGTATCACCTAATTTATAAGCAGGATGGCATTCCAGATGCTGAAGACATTCTGTACAGGAAAATATACCAGTTTAACTCTGCCAATCTGAAATAGTGATTGGTATTTTTAGCGTGGTTAAGCCATAAATGTGCCTTTCTGAGGGGGCCATGAAGTTTGGGTATCTCCTAGTTTACAGATAGAGGAGTGTAAGGTTCAAATGGCTTTGTGTTGTAAGCTGAGGTTCAAAGGAGGAAAAAGACAGAGGCCTATTAGTTGATCACAGGAGCAGTATTGACTTGTACATAGACAAAAGCCACATCAATTGGCTTGTGTCCTGTTCTCAGCTGCAGCCAAACTAGTCTTGCTAGCAGTCCTATTGAAAGATAGCAAAGATATCCTAATCTCCATGCTGCAATCCCCTTTTTGACTGCAACTAACTTTACTGTAAATGGACTTGGGTTGTTGAGGTTAACAGTAGCTCTGTCAATAGCATGGTATAATGTGTTTTGTTAAACATAAACACTTTATTTGTGTTGTTTGAAGAGGCACACAGGAAAAGCAAATGAAGTCTTCAATCAAGCCTTATTTCCTCCATTTCTCTCAATTAATTGTGCCTCACATTTCTATGTGGAATTCACTTTGTATTTTTGTCTTAGACTAATATATTCACTGGAAATGAACTATATCCAAAACTTCTATCAAGCTGTCTAAATAATTATTGAGAGTTGAGGCAGGGCAAAATATAATGTATTTGTGGGTTCATTTAACTAAGTGGTGGAAGAAGGGTGATTTTTGCTTTCTAGTTACAGCTTGCAACTGTTTGTATGGCTGGTCACTTGAAAGCAAGTGGAGGTGAGGTACCATGGGGCTCCAAGAATGAGGCTGACAGGATACCAGTGCTCCCTTTGCCTCACTGGGACAGTGGGAGTTCATTATGAAATATTCCCCCAGCTATCTGAGATCACAAGGACCCACACATTTTCTATAGGAACATTTCTGATACATGACACATTTGTCATGGAGGCTTTTATATCAATTTAGTATGTCAGTCAAATAAAGGTGGTATTTTTTCTAGTCTTTTATATAAGCAGTAACTTTCAATGTCTTTGAAAAATGGAATTATCTCAACTTGCAGCTTTTGGACAAAAAAAAACCCACTGACTGTGTTCTGTTGGAGTACAGAACATGAAGCCGAGATTCAGAAGTAATTTTTGGTCATAAGAATAGTCTTAGACTAAACAAATTAGGTGGTGAAATAAGGCTAAATCAAGGTTTTAAAAGTAATTTTAAAAAGCTGTCTCCAAAAATCTGTAGACTTCCTTATGAGTTTGCAATGTTTTCAATGTCTTCACTATTTCCTAAGGACAGCTCAGAGCTGGCTGGCTTGTTAACGAGTTATATAGTGCCCTTCAGAGACCCAGTTTTTTCCTATTTTCTACATATCTGGAGCTACTGAGGAAAATTTCTGGTGGTTATTTCATGGTTAGCTGTATACGGATGTCACTCTTTCTTCCTCTTTTGGAAGGGTTTTTTACCACCATTCTCACTGTTGGACTTGTGAGGCTACTAGCTGGGCTGGATTTACCCAAAATGCCATGGAACAATGGTGAATTAAATGACAGTGAGAATGTGTTTTCCCTGTGGAAAAGAAGATTTTTTTTTTTTTTTTTTAATCTAACATAGGCTAATGTAATCTGTGATTGTTTCTGCACACTCAGGCAGCATGAGAGTCACTAACTTCTCTGTCAAGGAAGCTATAATTGGTTACTGGACTCCTACCATGCAGATCTCAGCAGCTTTTTGCACTGCTGCAAGAGTGTCTGCCATTGACTCATCTCTCTGCTTCCCTAACCCCAGAAAGGAAACTTCAGAATAAAATTTGGTTTCATGTTTGCAGCCTGGTACAATGTTTTCTATGGTGTTCCATGGTTCCCAGCTCATTTCTGAGTGTAATTCACTATGTAGGTTTTGTTCTATGAAGTTCTTTGTAATTTGAGTTTTGGGATTGGGGAAAATCCTGACAGCATTTGTCTGCTTGGATCATCTGTGACACTTGAATATATTCAGCAACTGAGACAAGGCACTTTGAGTAGACAGTTTGCACCCTTGGGAAATGTGTTACTTAATTTCTTTGGTTTTTAAAGACTTTGTGTTGTGGGGGTTCTTTTGTGGTGTTTTGTTTTTTTTTTTTACTGGATTTCTTGGTTCTGTGAATGTACAGGAGAACAAACTTGATAATCCATCAAAGCCTGGTTCTTCACAGAAGGGTTGAAATGCAAAAGTTTTGCTTCAATTTCATGGAATTTCTTTTGTTACTGTGGGATTTTTATTTTTTTTTCATCATTGAGTAACCTTTTGTTTTGCTTTTATCATTTTCTTGCCATCTGATTGTGAAGAGCTCGGCAGAATGGCTTTGATGTGACCATCATCCACTTGCCAGTGATTGGAAGCCAGGTGACTAACCTGGTGGGAAATGTCTCTATTTAATTGTCACATGCATTTAATTTGCCTTAACTGTCTCTAGCATTACGTAATAGAGAGGATTGCTTTTTAATTTTTTTTCCTGATGGTGATAAATAGAACTATAGAAAAATATTTAGGAAGAGTTTTGAGGGATTTAATCTATACTGCTTTCTCAAGGCCAGGTCAACTCTAGCTGTCACTTCTGGAGCATATTTGCCAATATGTTTTTTAAAATGCTGATAGCAGAGCATTTCTAACTTCTGCAGTCAGTGCTTAGCAATCTCAGTACCTAGTAAGTGTTTAGCACTGGACTAGTTTCCCTCTTGAATGTATCATTGTGTACATATGAAAACTTGCCAGGACTTTTCCTCGGATGAAGCAGCTCCAGTTATTTCATTCTGTCCTTGTAAATGATGTGTTCTTATCTATGATCCATGCTCAAAACTGGGCAGGGAAACTTTGTCAGCTAAAGCAGGAGCATCTTGGTGTGTGCTTTAGGTGATGTGTCTTGTCTGCTTGTCATTGCTGGCGTGCCATTTGTTCCCGTGGCAGCAGCGACTGACTCACGTTCAGTCGGGAACTGCTAATCAATCCCTCCGATCCTTTTCCGGAGTGTGCTTGTCTAGACAGTCCTTCTTCCATCCTGTGTTTGTCAGCTGATGATTTCTGCTTCTGTGTCTTTGCTGAATGGCACTTCTCTTTGATGCTATTTATTCCATTTGTCAGTCTCTTTGCGTCCCAAATTTCCCTTCTCTCATATGCCTGTTGGAAGCACCCTGTTTGACAGGTTTGAGAGATGAAATTTGGGAACTGTAGTCACTAGCAGAAGCAGTCATGATAAGCAACCAAAGATGCTTGGATGCCACAATGATTTGCCATTACTTTGCATTTGTATGTTTAAAGGAATGTGTTTTTCAGATCTTTACAATGACAAGAGACCAAAGTCAGCTGCTTGGAGTTTCTCTTCATACTGCATTTTTCTGATTACTCAGAATTTATGTTCCCAGTTATATAGTATAAAGATGATATGATAACTTGTAAACTTTGCATTTTTGGGCACCTGAAATATTTTGTTTAAAAATAATGCTGATCTAACTTCCAGATGCTCATGGGTGAATAGGAGAGCTGCAAACAGTGTAGCTGTGAAAGTCACCTGTGCTATAGGGACAAAGAAACAAGCTTGGATTTTGCAATCTGTCATGCATTGTGCTTGCTCTTTTTTTGTTGCTTTGAGTAAGAAAGTAGGATAAAAATTAGTTTTGCAGTATGAAAAAAAATCAAAAGTTTTACTGTAGGGAAAAAACCCTTGCTGATACTGATTGCACCTTTCATCTTTCTCCAGTTAAGGAACCAAGTCAACTTATTTTTTTGGATTCATATGCAATTATGTATCTACTTTGTTAGTAACTACTGATATTTCTTCAACTGAAAGTGAGTAAGGTGTGTTTACTCAGTACAAAGGATTTTGTTGTCTTGATTGTTTTTGTGTAGAAAACCACACTAGTAGATGAGGTAATAAAACTGAAAATGGAGTTGTTAATTACCAAGACTCACTTAAGGTGTTTGAGGAATAAATTTATTTCAGTTCTGCTTTTTGTGTTGCTGGATTTGAAGTGTGTGTTTTTGTGCTTTCAAGGCTCTGGAAGAAGGTGGTGGCTGGTCCAATGCAGTCAGTAGCTAAATCATGTGCTTGTTCAGTCCTTTCTGCAGCAGAGAAGAAATGTGGTGCCCTTTGAAATCCGTTGCTTGAGATTTGTTGATTTGAATTTTGTTGTTGTTTTTACTGAAATTATGATTTCTGAGTTTTAGTTAGAAATGCAAAAAGAGTCTTTAACTATAAGGGTGCAAACTGATGCATTTTCATGAGTACTTATCACAGAGTAAGTGTGAATCTACATACACTGTGGATAAGACATCATAACTGCCTAATAAGGGCTCTTCCTTAATAGAAATTATGGAATTCTCCTTTGTTTATAGAGCAAGGCATTTTCTTTTATTATCATAAATCATTTACACATAATAGGGTATTATGTAAAAGAATATTGTTTTATTCTTTTGCAACTCTTAAATTACAGGTTATGGTGCAGAAATTAAATGATTACTCCATAAAGTCTTATTTTAACTTTTCTCCTGAGCACTGTAGTGAGGTGAGTATGTACAAGATGTTGGGCAGGTTGGGACAGGATACACCAGTATTTCTGATGCTTTGTTTTGTTCCATGGCCTGAGTGCAAATTTCTATTTCATTATTTTATTATAGAAACCTAATGGGTAACAGCTTGATCCTTGATCAAGCAGGAGTTATGTTATAGACTATATAAGTGTGCAGTAGTTGTACTTTTATGAGGAAGCATTCAGACTTCTGTAGGTGATGTTATCTATAAAATAAAGACTACTAACTTTTTTTTCTGAGAAAAGCCCTGCATGAAGATGGCTATTGGGTTTTAAGTGCACTATCTTATCTTTTGGAGAAAAATATAGCATGGGGTTACTTAAATGTCAACACTATGAACCACTGAGTTCATAGGTACAACTGTGAGGAGCACTCTCAGACTTGTTGGTGCAGCTCTGAGTTATGCTCCTTGAAACTAAGCAGGATACTGATGGCTGTAAATGCTATTTTTTGGCAAGTGATAGTGGTAGTGAAATAAAGCTGGATAATATTTTGTATCTTCAAGGAACATGCCTCTTTTCCTAGGCTGCATGGTTCCTTTCTTGACATCTGTACCAGGCCTGTCAGTACATAAAGAATACAGAGCTTGGCATGCAGTTTGTGTCTTTGCATGGGACTTAGAAGTGCTCCTTCTGGCGTTAAGATTGTTTCCTCTTACTCTGATAAAAAAGAAATATGAGTCTGTATTTTTGAAACAATTTCATGGACAGCAGTTGGCAGAGCTGTACTGTTATTCATGTTAATAGTGGAAACTTCTTAAACATTCTTTACTTATCTGTTTCTTCCCTATTCCTCTTCATTCACCCCCTGCCCCCAGCTTCCTTCCTTTTTTTGGTCTGTAAAACTTAGGACAAAAAAAGAGGAAATCCTAAGGTGGAAAACAGAAGATCCCTGTTCTTCTGTTTCAGTGTAAGAGGCACATGTCAGTTCTCTATTGGATTTGTAACCTCTATTCTTCCACCTACCCCTATCTGATTATAAGTCAAGCCAAGATGATATTGATATCCTTTTTTTCCATTTGGAGTAAGAGGACCTGAATGTTTTTTCTCATTGGGCCATCAGTTCTAAGTTCTCAGCTGTGTTGAACAAATGGGCTTATTCCTATTTTTTGCCAGGTAAAATAGGTGAGATAAGGGCAGACATATCTGCCTGCACATATTTTGCCACTTTATTTGTCTTGGTGAAATATACCAGTGGCAATAGTAAGCATGTCAAATTACAGATTCTCTTGTTTCCATTACTGGAAAGCTCAATTCAATCACTTACATTTTGATTATTTCTCTTCAGATTGAATTGGAAGACAAAAGACTTGTATGTGAAAAAGACAACAGACAAGTTAGGCTTTTTGTAATGATTTAATTAGCCAAAGACAATTTCCTTTCACCAATTAATTAAAAATGCATTGTAAGAGATGCTGAAAATATGTAAAATACCAAAATAATATGAGTTTTTCCAGGCATGTGTGGTGTTCTTGCATATGAGACAGCTGCTGGTTTTAGAGTTTAATCTTGTTTGGAAATGTAACATGGTAAGCAATATTCTGAGGAATTTGAGGTAATGGATTCTCCAGCCTTAGCCATGTGACATGGAAATCACTTATTCCATAATTGCCTGCAGTGTTACTTCTTTTAAGCTGCTGTCAGTGATTGCTTCTAGAAAACACTATTGTTTTATTGGTTTATTTTTAAAAAAATGTGAATAGTAGCTTTATCTCAACCTGAGCAATTACAATGTGAAGCCAGGTATTCAAGAAGCAATACACAAAACTTGTTCTCTTGATGAAAAGCCTTGGCTTCCTGGTGGCATGGAGAATAAGTAGTGTCAGTCAAGCTGTTCCTACCTCTCTGTGGCTCAGTGTTGGACTGAATCTATTGCTTTCGTATCTTCAAGCTTAAGTGTACTCTTGCTTGTTTACATTCAGAAAATCCCTGGGGAAGCCTTTAAGACTAAAAATTGTTGATCTTTAATGTGTTTGCATGCAAAGGAAAGTATTCCTTTGTTTCACTTCTGCAAAGACTTGGTTCTTGGCCAAGGCTTGAATAGCCGTGCCTCTAAAAATGCATATGTAATAGGTGTATTAAATGGCAGCAGTTTTAATGGCCGAGATACACTTTATCTGCTAAGCAGGGACAACAAAATATGTTGGTCCCTGTTTTCCCAATCTAATCTGAAAAATGTAACCTAGTTAATAGGAAAAGTGCAGCTGCGACATTAGAAAAATTGCATTGGTTTTCATCATGATTCTTACAAAGATATGTTTGGATTTATATTGATAAATATTGCCTCTAGCTCTTTTTGAGCAGCCAGTTAATAGCATCATAATTGACATGCAAATGGGGTTGTACAGATGATAGAAATCTGTGGTCTCTATCAGTGTGCTTTGCCTCTTTTTGAGTTCCCCAGCAAAACAGTGACCAAGTAGAAAGGGACTGGACTGATGAGGAGGTGCCTCTTTTCAGAGAGGCAAAGGTCCAGAATAAACCTATTTAGCTGATATGTACTGAATGGACTCTTAAGCTAGCAAGTTAGGATCTTTTGGTTAGTCTATGAAGTGGATTTCTTGTTTGCTGAGCCATCATAAGTTTGGCTTGTTAATGACCTCTGTAAAATACCATTTATGTTTTTACGTGCCTTATGCAAAACCTTAAAAAGCACTCTGCAGGCTACAAATAACAGGTTTTGTGTAGGATATGAATATGCACAGCTACCCTACCAAATGTTAAAGTAATCCAGGGAACTCGGAATAGCATATTGTCTTGATTGTGTGTGTGTGGTAAGGCTTTGAGCAGAATGTAATTGTCTGGGGACCAGCATGACCATGGCCAGGCAAGCTCTGGGGCTCACCCAGCTCTGGCCATGTGCTTCCCCCTATGCCTTTGTAACAGCTTCTCTGATGAGCAATTGAGAGAGCTGATCTGGCTGGAAACTAATCCCTTTTTTTGGCAGGGAGGTATTTACACTGCATCAGCATCTCTAGCTGGGTTTGGATTGTCTGCCAAAGTAAGGGTGCCAGAGTGGGGGAAGTGAGCAAGGGTGCAGCTGGGAGTGCAGAGGATGGCAGGACCCCAGTGCTCTGCTTGTGCCTGCAGGCACATCAGATGAGGTGGAACAGAAAGCTACAGCCTAATGAGAAATTTAGTTTACCTATCAAGAATATATCACACTTTTCATGGGGCAGGAGCAAATGACAAACTGTATGTCATCCACCTGCTTGGTCTGGATTCATGCGTGTTTTGTTTACACAATCCACCATTATAAAACTCTTACACATTTTAAGTTACTGCCAAGCACAGTAAGTGCTTTCTTATTCCAGAGGCTACTTAGTGAGCAATTACCTCTTTTTACAATCCCAAATTTGGTCTTCCTTGCAACAAGCAGGACTGTCCAAACATGTTTTGGACATGAAGTTGAGATTGATTTTTGTCATCCCTTAGCAGGCTGCTAAAATAGATTGAGTGTCACAAGATCAGAAAATAAAGACTCTAAAGATGTAATTTCAGTTTTGTGGATGTAAAACTTGTCAAATTATGCCATGGAGCAGAACTTATGGAAAAAGGTAGAAAATGACAGAACTGAGAACTGGTAAATGTACATCAAGAGTCCTGTGAGATGTAAATAACACAGTAAAATAAAATGAGCCCAGATGTCATACTTATAACATAGTTATGAGAAGTCTTTGTCCTACTGCTGCATTCAGAACTTAAATACGTAAACATAAGGTACTTTCAAAATCAAAATATGTGAAAGAAAAAATGAAGAGTTCTGCCTGATATAATAAAAATATTTTATATTTGACAATTTCACAATAAAATTTTAGATGTTATACAAATACTTTATAATAAATATTTTATAATGATGACATATAATAATATGGTTGTTATAAAAATTTGAATGAAAACTGCTGCTTCTCCAGAATGATGGCTCTTATACATTTCCATTGCCTCTTCATTCAGCATTATACTGGGGAATAAATTTGAGGAAGGGGCCTTGGCAGTTTCTTCTTCCAACTGTCCCTACTAGTTTTGTCCTGTTTCTTCTTTGCTGTGGCTGTTTCTGTGTTAGCTCTCCTGGAAACCATCAGTGAAGTGCCTGAGCCACAGTCATGTTCCCTTCTGGCTCTCACCCGCTGTCGCAGAGCTCATTTGTCTCACTTCTGGCTGTCAGTTTTTTAGGTCTGAAAACCTCGACTCAAGCTTAGAGAAAATACTCTTTGGTTAATTATGCATTGTTTGTTCTGTACCAAAATAAGTTTTGGATACATAACAAGAACCTTCAGCACAGGAGGAATTGTTTGATTTGGCTATGATCTATGGGTACCAGACTTCTCAGTGTCTGTTAAATACAAAACAGCATCCTTATGACTTTTCTGGTATGGTAGCTATAAAGCTGGGGCATCACATATGTAACATCATACTGGAGGCATGTTCTTCAGTGTCTTCTCCCCTTTTAAGTTAGTCTAGTTATGAAATTACTTTTACTGTGTTCAATACATTTTTAAAATCTGAAGCACCCTCTGGGTGTGGGTGTGTTTAATGTACAGAAATGTATGAGGATAGGAACTGGAATGTGATATATAAACTGGATGTATTTTTTTTTCTCAGTTTTCTCAAATTGTCAGTCACCTTGCTTGTAATACTTCAGTTATTAAGTGTGTTTTAGACCAGTTGTCACACAAGGTTTTGAATTTGTGTGTCCCTGCTGTTCAGCCCTACCACAATGAAATGGGAGGTGAGGAGGAGAAAAAAGGAGCTATCGTGTGTCTGATAATTGTTGTTTGGCTCATAGCCAGGGTTCTGTTTATAAAGAGTTCTATAGTGTGATCTTAAAATATGTAACTTGTCTGAAAATGTCAATATTTACTTTTCTCATGAAGTCTTGATTTGTTGAAGTACCTTTAAAATTTTAGGAGCAAATAGTTATCATCAGGCATCAGTGTTCCTTTTGTTTTTTGCAAAGAGTTTGGATAACCCTTAGCCTTTTTATCTGTGTGCATGTTACTTTTTTGGTTTTTTTAAATAATACTGCCCTACCAGTTCACAAAAGGAAGTGTTTGGTGGGTGATATCTTTATGGAAGATTAGATACAAAGACAACTTCATGATGAAATACAAAAGTGGTTTTGAAGGGAATAGCTTGGTCTCCTCAGATCTATATTTAATAGGAAAGCTGTTTGGGCAGGTCTGGTTTGGCTTCTTTTTAGTTCCAAACGTTGGATACTGTGTAATTCCACGATGCAGTCATTTTTCTTCCTCTCTAGAGAACTTTACCTCCAGAAATTCATCAGTGCGTAGTTCAGCCGTAAAATACTTTTTTTTCCTAGAATTAGTTATTTTGTACCAGCTACAAAGAAATTTGTGTTCTGTATGGCTGTTGACTTAATGAACAGATGAGGCATTCCTGCAGCCTGTGGTATGTCAGGGGGCCCTGGGGAGGAGAGAGGAATGCTGGGGCTGCAGATACGCCGCTGAACCGCTGACACTGCCGCTGTGAAATGCTGCAGCACACAAACAGTGCAGCATACCTGATTTAAATACCTCGAATTCCCCAAGCTTAGAGATGGAGCAGAATTTCATAGAATTTGCTTTGTAATCTCATGTCAAGCTCTCTTCAAGGCAGCATTATACACTCGTGTGTGAGTGGGTGAATAGCACTTGGCAGGCTCTGCTGGCACTTGGCTCTTCTAACGTCTCCTACAATAATGACTTAGAAGCAGAACTTCTACCCTTCCCCCTGCTTAATTTACCCATGTGCTTCTCCCAAATATGGTGGTTTTTGCACTTTCTGTACAATGTCAATTTCAGGCAAAATTAGCTTCTGTTTCTCATAACACGAAAAATAAATTTACCTGCACCACTGTGTGGAGATACAGACAAATACCTAATGCTAATTGTTTTGTGGTTACTTGCAAATTGTTTTTTACCTAGAAACCTTTTGCATGTTAACCTTGCAATGGTGAACTGCTATAATTCATGAAGTATGTGACCTGAAAACACTTAGGTTAAGTATGTATTTTATTTGTATTTTTGGAGGGCCTTTTTGGGTAAATATGGATGGAAGTTATTGTAGCAGTATCAATTGGAAATGAAGGGAGACTCGAACACATGTACCTACAAACTTAGGCTTGGCAGACCCTAGAAAATGGAAGGTACTGGGTTTCAGAAGAGACTGGGTGAGGGATTATGGAGTGCAAGTGAAATGACAGGCAGGGGTGGAGAGGTCAGAGCTGCCATGTGATTTTATCAGGGTTTTCTAATGAACTTACAGGGGAAAAAGCTGGTAGTCAGACACAGAGAGTAAGGAGGAGTTGTGACTATAGTGAAAGGCTGAAAAATATATTAAAGTGTAGGAAAGTTTCTTACAAACTTTTTTTATGCTCCCCTGATGGCCTGTTTCATGGCATCTGCTGCCTGCCTTTCCAGTAGGGAAGTTATAATTAAGGTTTGCTGCAAAACTTGCAGAATAAAGACAGTGGGGGAAGAAGATCTGGGAAGTGTTTCTGGATGATGTGCTTGTCAGGGATTTTGGTTTGGAAACCATATACATAACATTACTTCTGGTGCTAACTGGATCTTACTAAAATACACTTCAGAAACAAGACCATGTCAAAATTTTGCAGTACTTGATTCAGCTTGAATTTTCATGGAATTGTGTTAGCTGTGTGGTTTTAGGTAGGGACCTCAGGTTTGAGCTTTCTGTAATCAGTTGTCTTTATTTTAGTTTGTAGGTCATGCAGGTTTTAGTTTGCTAGATAACGACTCTGAGAGATTCTTGAATGTTGCTAATGAGCTTTGGGCTAATCAAAAGTCCTTGTCCTCTGGCTCAGGGCTCCCTGCTATCTGAACAAACTGTTCCTGAAAATACAGAGTTTCTCATTTCCAGAAGGCTGCTTGGAAACTTTTGGCTCAATACTTAATTGTGACCAAAGAAGCGACTGAATTGAGAGCTCATGGGGTAATGCTCTTTGCTGTATTATGTGCTCCAGCCACTGAGGTGCTGGTGGATTTGCTAGGAATAGGCAGCATTCAGCTGCAACTTGAGGATTCAGTCACTGTGTGACCTACAAATGACAGACAGTGGGAGATGTTGAAAGAATTAGACACTGCAGATCTTATCTGTTAGATGTTCATGCCATTTTACCAAGGTAGTGGATTCTGTCAGTGTCCTGTGTCTGCTGGGAATCAAGTTTGAATTAATTTGTAAGTATGGTTTCACCACTTGGAAGTTATCTTGATTAAATGACAAGTTCACTTGGCTTTAAAAGAAATGCTTTGTTTGCTGTACAATGCACTAGCATTCCCTGTATTGTCACCTCACTTCGCCTCAGTAAAATACAGACTAGTAGAACTCTTGTACTAAAAAATACTATTTATTAATGAAGAGTATGTATTTGTTCAGAAGTGTAGGAAGTGATGAGTGACTGTGATTTATTTTTTTGTTAAACTAAGGTTGACTTCAGGATTTTTTTTTTCTTTCAAATTCTTTTTTTTTTTTAATTTTAATAGGCTTCTGTGTAGAGTGAGCCTTCAGTCTGCTGGCAGGCACTCTTAGAGAACACAGCAAGCATGTGTGAGTACAGGTACAAGTACTGCTCAAAATATCATCACAAAGGGCTGTGGCAGAGAGTGATAGGAGTTGAGTCTGTATCATCATGAGCTGTGCAGCAGAAGTGTGATGAATGCCTATAGTGTTTGTCTGATGGCCTTTTTATTGAAAATAATACATGTTTCATAATAAATTAATAATTGTATTCGAATGCTTTAAATGTCTGTTCTCACATAGTTCACTTCTGAAATCCTAAATACATGTTTGAAAGTGCTTTGTTTTCTTATCACAAATATGATTTACATTTTCAAGTAATGTAGCTGTGTGTGTAGTGGCAGACACTGGTAACCTTACTGAAGACTGAATCCAGGCCATTCGGCTACCATCCAAATGCTCTGCCAGCTTAGCTACTTGACCACCTGCTTCTGTTTTTCCATTCCCTTTGCAAATGTAGGTTTTGTTCGTTTTCTGGTATCTCATCATTGCCTTTCATAAAAAGAAATCAAATTGTGAGGATAAGGTTTGTACTATAGACCACTTGGGTGTCTTTGTGACTCTTGTAGTCTTTTGAGTTTTCATCAGCCATTCAAGCGTGGAATGGCTTGAAAAGAGCAGAGAGGATGATGCCTTCTACCCCTCCATGCTGTCTTTCCCCAACCATGGTCCTACACTTTGGATTGCAAGACTCAGTGGCAGCCATGTAGTTGTGCACAGTCTCACTGTAGCTTTCCTGCTCTGCATGAGCCTGGTGGCTGTCCTCAGTGGGAAACATCCAGGTAGTGCTGATGTGCTGTTGGAGCGTGTGGATATTCCTTTAACTGTCCAAACAGGCAGCTTAAATTCTTTGTTTTTGTTCATGTCTTTTCAATATGTAATACTGGAATAAAGGAAACACTGGTCATAAATATATCTTTGAGACCTAAAGGTAAATGCTTTTGAGTACGAATCCCTTAATAGCCCAGTGTAACTGCAGTGCTGAATGGGGAATCTTCAGCAGTGAGTTACATTCCCACATCGACTGATCTGCTCATTGGCTGCATCCAAATTACATGACCTCAGTGCCTGGTTTGTAAAGCAGCACTCTGAAAAGCAGGCTAGCACTGCTGACTGAAAGCTTGTGTACTTGTTTCATCTGACATAGCTGAGATAGTTCAGGAGTTACGTCGGTGGTTGGTTGGTGAAAACTAAAGGAAAAAGGGGGGGCTGTTCTGTGGCTTCTCATGCGTTAAATGCTGCTGGTGGTTTCTAAAGTTTTTGTCTCATTTTTGTCAAGACATATAACTGTGATGCTGTGATTTGGGTGCACTAAGTTTTAAATGAGAAAAATCATAAATTACTTCTGGTTTCCTTATAAATGCCAATGGATTGTTTTTATCTTGCATTTTAAAGGTGCATCAGTCATGGAAAAAAGTTGTCTCCTTCTTTTTTCTATTGCATCTGAAGGCTGCATTCGGTGTTCCCTCAGGCTTGGTCTAGTGGAGTGGATAGAGTGAAATAGGGAGGTACTGCAGAAGCTGTGAAAATGCTTGATGAACTCTCACTCTTATTTTGGTGTTGGTTTCCATTGCATTCTGTAATACCTACAATAGATGTCATTTTTCAAAAGGTGGCTTGTCTACCTGGACTGTCTTTTGCTGGTGGTTCAGGCAGAGAAAAAGGGGGAACTGAGCAGGCACTGGCTGTAAATCTGATCTAAATATAGTCAGCTATGCACATACTTGCAGCATTGTCTGAATGAGTGATTTTTGTAATCTGGCAGTATTTCTTGTTAGACAGATTAGTCACTTGGCAATGCTGAAGTGGGAACTTTGGTCTGGGAGGCACAGAGCCTGGGTTGGAAAGTCTGCTTGTTCTACCATTTGAGAAGGTATCTGGTGTGTTAAGACCAGGGGATCTGGCATCAGGATGTGGTTGTGCAGACTGTACCGTGAGACGTTGAGGGTCTGCACGAGCTCTGTGTAGGTGTGGGGCTGGGATGTTTGCTGGATTGCCATTGCTGTGTCTGCAGGTCCCTCTGACGTCCTAGAGGATTGTCATGAGGGTCCCAGTTAAGGTGAGTCAGTCTTGTCAAGAAACTTAACTTCCTCTGAGCTGTCATGCTGCAGAGGCTTCAACAGAAATATTAAGAGTTCTTTGAGCATATCTTACTGGTTTTGATCATTTATTTAACCAAAGTGGAATAATTGAGCTCCCACTCTTAAGCTTTCTACAGTAAATATTTATATTCTCTTTTGATTTTTATCTCTTGGGTACCAAAGATGAACTTGAGAGACAGTGTTTATTCATTTCTTTGCTTTCCTGCCTTTATTTGTAAAAGAATCTACCATGGAACAAGCGACATGATAAAACTTTGTAAAAAAACAACAAACAAACAAAACCCAAACAAACAAAAAACTCACTAAAACCAAAAGCAAATCCAAACCAAAACTCCACAAAAGATTCCTACAACAAAATACAAACCAGTTCAACATTTGCCAGTTAGTATCTAGTATTCTGCTTTCAGCATATTAGAAAGACAGTGCAATTAAACAATACATATGGGAACAATTTTCTTTAGTTTCTTGTGAACATTCAGAACGAAGTATAGTGATAAATGTCTAGCTTGGTGTCATCTGATACAGGGGAAGATTTCTGTGCATCCTGTTTATAGAGTTTTTGCTTCCTAAGTGGTAAAACACTGTGTATTATAAAGATGGGTTAAGGAAAACATTACCTCTTTGAACCATTTGCTATTATTGTTTTGTGCAAATCACATGCTGTCAGCTGTTTGGTTTTTGGGGGTTTTTTTTGTGTCAAATGTATATTATTTTTCTGTTCACAATAATGTCCAGAAAAGTAGTGGATTGCTATATGCCAGCAATGTGCCACTGCAAGTCTGAGGTAGTAGTATCTGGATTAAGATAACAAATAACAGCTTTTTGTGGTATATCTTGGAGAGTGCTGGTAGAGCATCCAAGCTCTCCAGAGATTTACTTCTTTAACTGGCTGTATGTTTACCATGCTCAGGCTTTAGCCTGGATAGACTTCAATACATATCTGCTTGGAAGAGTTAAAAAAGGTAATGAGGAAAAACAATCATTTCGTTTTCAATTGTAATTACAAGCAATGAATGTAAAGCCAAGTTATGTTTTTGTGCTTAATTTAAAACCTTGTTTCTCAAAATAAATGCACAGATCTGGAAATTCTGTGATGCAATGCCTGTTTTCTTATTTTCTTTAACCATTTCAGTCAGGTTTTTGGATAAGAGATGTTATCAGTGTCAAAAGCAATAAGCTGTAGTAACAGCTGGGTTTGAGATCTGACCATTTTTATGCCCTACCTTGTTAGGTTATAGAAAGAAGAATAGGGTCAATATTCTCTTTGGTGTTCTCCAGACAGTGCCACTGGAGAAAAAGACTGAGACTTGTCCTGGCTTAAAGGTTTGACAGCTGACTTGGTTGTGCCACATTAACTATGATGTGAATGTGCTATACATGAGCTACTGATAATTGTTGTGCTGTCTGGAGAAGAGAACCAAGACCACTCTAAGCTGTTCTCAAGACCCAGAAGAGTCTTCAGTGCACAAATAAATCATCAGTAAATTAGTTTTGCCGCAACAGATGACTCAGTGGGAGTGGCCAACATTTTGTTGAGGGTGTGGTGGGTTGGGTTTGGGTGGTCAGGTTTTCCTAGTGGCACAGGGGTGGATCTTTTGTGCTGCCAGAAGCTCTCCCCTTGTCTGACAGAGCCAATCCCAGGCAGCTCCAAGACAGACCCACTGCTGGCCAAGACTGAGCCCACCAGTGCTGGTGGTAGTGCTGCTGGGATAATGTATTTAACACCAGAAAAGCTGGTATATGACAGCAGTGTAGCCAGAGAGAGGAGAGAGATGACATGAGAGGAAGGGCCCTGCAGACTCCAGGGGCAGTGAAGGAGGGCAGGTGCCACAGCATTCCCAGGCAGACCTGGTGAGTCAGGCTGTCCTCCTGCAGCCCATGGAGGTCCATGGTGGAGCAGAGATCCACCTGCAGCCCGTGGGGGACCCCATGCCAGAGCAGGGGCATGCCCAAAGGTGGCTGTGACCCTGTGGGAAGCCCATGTGGGAGCATGGCTCCACAAGGCTCCTGGCAGGACTTGTGGCCCCATGGAGAGAGGAGCTGGAGCTCTGTGCTGGAGCAGGTTTGCCAACAGGACTTGAGTCCCTGTGGGGGCCCCATGCTGAAGCAGTGTGTTCCTGAAGGACTGCACCCTGTGGAAGGGACCCACACTGGAGCAGCTGGTGAAGAGTTGCAGCCTCTTGCAGCAGGAGAAGTTTGGGAAGGACTGTCTCCTGGGGAAGGGACCCCCGTGCTGGAACCGGGGAAGTGCGTAAGGGTCTTCTCCCCGAGGAGGAAGGAACAGCAGAGACAACATGTGGTGAACTGACTGCAGCCTCCTTTCCCAGTCCTCAAAAGCTGCTGGGGGAATGGATAGAGAAAACTGAGAGTGAAATTGAGCTTGGGAAGAGTGGGTGTTTAAGATTTAGTTTCATTTCTTGTTATCCTACTCTGATTTGATTTGTAATAAATTAAATGAATTTTTCTCCTAGTCAAGTCTGTTTTGCCCATGATGGTAATTGGTGAGTGATCTCTCCCTGTCCTCACTCTGACCTACAAGCTTTTATTCTATTTTCTTCTGTTTTCTCTGCACTGTCCAGCTGAGAAGGGGAATGATAGAGTGGCTTAGGTGGGCACTTGGCCTCCAGTGGCTTAGGTGGGCACTTGGCCAGGGTTGACCCATCTCAGAGGGGAAGAGGGACTAATGTGTTTGGAAATACTTATTGGAAAAAAAAGGAAATGGTGCTGTCAGGCACCATTTATTTTGGGTCAGTATTTAAGCTTCTATAATGTGTGGCCCTAGAAAGGCTTTGTTAACAAAGGCAGGCTTCATGACAGACAAATCTGTAGTTCCTAAAAGGAGACAAACTTTGATTACCCATTGCTGTCAGTCAGACTAGAAGCTTGTCAGCTGCTGGGAGGGAAACAAGCAGTAAGGAAAAATCAACAAGGTAAAATTGGAATTTCTCCAAAATGTCCATTTATTCTAAGGTATTTTTAAAGTGTGTTTATATCCTAATGGTATTTCTGCTTGATATGAAGATTTTGATTGTATAACTAACGCAGGATTGGGACTAACATTTTCAGCAAGACCAGAATTATTTCCTGACAACAATACTTGCATATATTTCTAGATTTGTTACAGTAATCTGAGAAATCCTTTATAGGTTCAATGAGGTATATATCCCCTGCAGAAACACCTGCTTTTGTAAGAGTAATAGTTTACTTTAAACGTTTTTTAAAATTGTATATTTTCCTTGGGCTTTTTTTTAAGGTGCTAACACTATCCTGTGTTTCAGATAGCATTGAGATTGTGTCCTTAAGCATTTATATGAAAGACCTGTTAGTGCTCCCATTTGACTTGGAAATTAGAGACTTCTCGCTGTAGTTACAGGAGCACAAAAAGTCTGTTGGTTTTGAGCAACACTCAACAGTTATCTCTAACATGAAACAGTTATTTCTGAAAGTGATAGATAAAAGGAGCCCTGGAAGTCCAGCACTGTTGAAGTTCAGGTGTTTCACCTCCCTTGAGACTTTTTTATTAGCTATGTCCATTACTTTGTTATACTCTGCACGTAGTTTGAGCATACAAAGCAGCAACAGACAGAAGAGGGGAAATGGTGGAAAAAATGTGAGTTTGGTAGGATGAAGCCAGAGCACAGACATGTAAGAATGGAAGCTTGAAACTGTCAGGGAAAGTATTTGAGAGAGAAGACCTGGGGGCAACAGAAGCAGGATTTGTGGGGAACACCTGACTATAGGGGAGCTTTCTGCCTTTGGCTGTTTTCTAACTCTGCTGAAGCAGAAGCCTCATTATTTGCTATTTTAAAGTAGGGGACAGTGGGGATGAGATTATGTGCAGCTGGCGCTGCCAGGCTGAGAATGTGGGTGCTCTGGTTTGTGCTCTGAGCAGGCATGTTGTGTTCTGCTGATGTCCTGAATTGCTACTGCCTTTTGCAGCCTGAGCTAAGCAGGTGTGCTCAGCTCTTTTTTAACATCTTCCTGCCTTGATTCCCAACTAATGTCCTTGTTTCCAACCCTCTTCTTCAAGCTCTCCCTGCATGCCTTGCAGCAGGTTGCTATGGACAAGAAGAGAGAGCTGGTGACAAGAAGACAATGAGACTGATATGAGGAAGTCAAAGCTTGGAATTACAAAAGCAGAACCATCTCGGGCTGGAGCTTCAGGGGAGGAAGTGAGACCAGACCGATGGGCAGATGCCTGTCCAGGACTCGTTGTTCTAAGCTGTTTGGTTATTTTTCATCCACATACTCTCATCCCTCTGGTGCATGTACAGGAGCCCAGGTCTGATGGAGACAGACTCTCCTGTTGCTTAAGTTTCTGATTGCCTGGCAAGTGCTGAGGCAAAGATGTACCTCTTGTCTCTCAGGCCCTCTCACTACCAGCTTGGAAGGTGGTGGAAAGGAGCTGCAAAGACAGTTTTTCCTAATACCTGCACGTACTAAGAAAAGTGTTTGTAATACCCTTTGATGCAAAAATGGAGAAGGCTTCAAATTAAGTATAGCATATTATTTTCGTGTGAAAGTGTTTAGAGTTCCTAAAGGGCATCAATAATAGTGGCTTAAAAGTTATCATGAAATATATTTAGTACCTAGCATGCTGATGTCCCAAGGACTTCAGGCTCCACTGTGATAGAAGTAATGGCCTTTATTGAGGTCTTGAGGTCTCCACCCCATTCATATCCAGTATTTATGCCTTAAAATTACCACACTTGTCTTAAGTATGAATTCCTTTTACCTGCAGTCACAAAACATTAGTGGATTTGTTTAAAGTGTACTTTAAGAGCTATCTGAGCTCTGTTGAGCTGGGGATAACCTGAGGCTGCACCAGGTAATTGCTGAGAATAACTTCAGAAATGCAAATCTCCAAGTCCTGATGTGAGAACGCTAGACTTGAACTTGACAAGGCTTTGAATATGTCATCAAAGCACTTGTATGAAGTCCAAATAATTAATTTGAGATTAACATTCACTGCATACTTGACTAGACAATACACGTGTATATGGGCTGAGGATTTTGTGTGTCATGCAGGGTAAAATTTTGGACGACTGCTATCCTGGGCTAGTGGGGAGTTTAGTAGGTTAGTGCCTTTGTCAAGCCTCAAGGCTGTCTGGCACATGAGGACAAAAATGATTTCCAAGGGGCTGTCTCACTCTTGTGAGAAGTGGTCATCGTTCCATGTTTCACATAATGCCAAAGACTGTGACAGTTTTCAGCTAGTCTCAGTGCATTTGGGTGTGGAAGTGGTGGAGTGAATATCTTTCTTTAATGTCAGCCTGAAGTAATACTAGTGAAGATACCTGACCTTACCTAAACCAGAGTAAAAGAGGGAAGAACTCGTGTTTTTTCGATAGACACAATCTCAAGTACTTTTATTTTCATTAGTAATTAATTATTTTTAATAATTCACAGAGAGAAATGTACAGTAAAAACTGGATCCTTGGAAAAAAATTATTGGTGTAACTTCAAGTAGATATATTATTTTAACAAGTACTTTTGATGAAGTGTTATAATTTAATTGGCAGCTTCTCGTAATTAGCAGACAATTTCATTCCTGCCTAAATAGATATTTTTTTTATATTAATGAATGTAATGTTAATCAAAAACCCTTTAACTCATAAAAGCAAGCTAGTGAAAAGAAATAATTACTACAAGCTACAAAGATGCAGGCTTCTCAGTTAATTTTAATGACTGCTTCTAAAACTCCTGGAAGAAGAGCTTGGAGATCTTTTTTTTTTATCATTAAACTGTCTCCATTTCTCTCCATACAGAGAATAAACAGTTATGTGATAGCTGTTTTCAAACCAGTTTTCAAAACCAATTGTTGTGAATTTTTTTCCAGTGTGTCTAGCATTTCTTGCTGTGTCAATGTACATATAGTACAGTGATTTTTCTTTTTGTACTGGACTTGTTTGACCTCGTGATGATTCAAATGATTGACAAAATGAAGTGGGGCCTTTTTATTTTAAAAAGAGGAATTGTGATAGGGATGAGCCTTGTTAAAGATCTATCCTGTTTGGATTTATTAATCTGTGCCAATATTTCTGTGAGATATCAGTGCGCCTTTATCTTACGGAGGAATAAATGCCAGTCTCTTTTTCTACAAATTCATTGCAGGGAAAAATTGTTCTTTTAGAGAAGACAGTGCTTAATGTAATAATCTAAAACTCTGCTTATGAAGGGTGGAAGTAGTCTTAAATTTTTTATCTACTCTAGAAGCGAAGTGATGCTCGCTTTCCTTTTTTCCAGAATCATAGTAGAACTTAAATGTTTAAAGTATCCATTTACCTCAGCAAATATATTGGATATAATTGAAGAAAAATTACTACCCTGTACAGATTGAGAGAATACATTCAGAGAAACCCAAAAGAGAAGCACTTGGGATTCTCATGGCTGAAAATCTGAGATGAGCCAGCAGTGTGTGCCCAGAGCCCAGAAGGCCAAATGCATCCTGGGCTGCATCAAAAGCATTGTGGACAGAGGGTCAGGGGAGGGGATTTGGATGGTCTTCTTTGCTCTGCTGAGACCCCACCTGAAGTGCTGCAGCCAGCTCTTCAGACAGACCTGTTAGAGGGGATCCAGAGGAGGGCCATGAATATGGATAGAGAGCTGGAGCACCTCTCCTACAAAGACAGGCAGGGAGAGCTGGGGCTGTTCAGCCTGGAGAAGATGAGGCTTTGGGGTCACTTCAGGCTTTGGGGTCACTTCAGGCTTTGGGGTCACCTCCACTACCTAAAGGGGGCTTATAAAAAAGAGGGAGAGTGACTTTTTACACCAGCAAATAGTTGTAGGGAAAGGGGGAATGGCCTAAAGTGGTAAGAGATTTAGATTAGATGTTTAAAATAATTTTTTTACTCAGAAGGAAGTGAGGCACAGGAACAGGTTGGCCAGTGAAGTTGTGGATTCCCCATCCCTGAAAGTGTTCAATGCCTGGTTGGAGGGGACTTTGAGCAACCTGGTGTAGTGGGTGGCATGTCTGCCTATGCTCTTGGGATTGGAACTGTATGGTCTTTGAGGTCCCTTCCAAGCCAAGGACACTGGATTCTGCTTCTATTATCTTACTTTTTCCCCCTGCCACTTTGTGCAAAGAAGTGTCAGCATAGGTTGGAATTCTGCAGACTTTCTCTTTTCTTTCCTTTATTGCATGTCATAAAAAGTTTTATGCTCAATGAATGTTGACAAGCATGTAATTAGGCAAAGCTGTTAAAACATGCAGTTGCTACACCTTGCTTTCTAGCATTTTGCAGCAAGTTTTCTTCAACTCTCCATTGCAGTCTCTTTGTCACCTTTGTGACCTTCTGTTGGATGCTTTTCAATGTGTTCATGTCTGTTGCCCTGTGGAGCTCAGCAGTAGGTGCAGTTCCATCTGTTTCATGCGTGGCCATCTCCAGTGCTGAATAGAGGGGAAGGATCACCACTCTTGCTGGCAATACCTTGCAGATCAGGGTACCATTGTGGGCACACTGCTGGTGCATGTTCAACTTGGTGTCCAATGAGACTCCCAGATACTTCTCTGCCAAGCTGCTTTCCAGATAGTTGCCACCACTTACTGTATATACGGTTTCCCTGGGTTTGTTCTCTCCCAGGTGCAGGGCTTTGCAATTCCCATGGCTGAGTTTCAGGATGTTTCCATCAGCCCATTTCTGCAGCCTGTTGAGGCCCCCCCAGATGCACTGCCTCCAGTTTTGTGTTTTTGCTGGGAGCATGCTTGGCCTGTGTTGAGCAGGGTTCTATGTAGTGTTGACTCATGGGATACTCATGGGACTTTGTGCCACTGGTCACATCTCTCTGACCACAAGCCCTGGGCCTGGCCATCCAGGCAGCTTTCATCCACCTTGCCATTGGCTCATCCTGCACTTCATCAGCTTCTCTGGGACACTCTTACAAGGCATAGTATCAAAGGCCTTGCTGAAGTCCAGGTGGACACTTCCCACTGCTCTCCTCTTGACTGCCAGGCCAGTCATGGCTTGTAGCAGGATGCTGTGTAGGTTTGTGCCTGTACACATGTGTGTTTGTAATGGTTAACTTGTAACTCCTGAAGCACTGCTCTTGCTAGGTTTGTTTCAGAATCTGCACTGTATAGACCATAAATCACTTCCTGGGCTTCTGCACTTGAAGCTATTAACTCTGCTAGCTAAGATAAATGACTAATGCTATGCTCAATGGGAATAAATATATTTTATTCAATGTGGAGTGCCTTAATGATAAATTTCAAGCTTTGGAACATCTTCAACTATTTAAAATTATTTTTTTTAAAAATCATGAGAAGTACCTAAGGAGTGATCTGCCATAGCTATTCTTGTTTAGTCTCATCATACATGATTAAGCTGATTTTAACAAGCCTTAGACTGTTCAATTAAAATATAAAATTTTAAAAAGTCCTACCGCAGGTTTCTGCCTAAAGGCTTAATATTAGCAAATCTGAAATGAAACTGAAGCTTGAGAACGAGCATTATAGTTTTCCCCATCTGTTAAAAACAAATAACCTCCCCCCAAAGCATCCCACTGTTGCTCTGTTGCCATGGAAACTAACTTCTTACTGTAGGGTTTCAGAAATGGATGTGTTTTATGTACACACTTGAACTGATTTAACTGCAGCAAAAGTAATGGTGAATATACTGCGTGAAGATAACCTTAAACCTCTTGCTTATGTACTTTTTGTGTAAGTCTTTACAATGAGAGAGCTTGTGCAATAATATTGTACATTGTAATGCATTTCTGTTGTACCTGTCATATAGAATGAGGGTTTCTGCTCTGGTAAATGGCTGCCTGCTTTTTCTAAAATTTTAGAAATGAATGACAGAAAGAAGTTGTTGTAGGTGAGATTGCCCTTCTGTTTCTTCTGTGGCCCTTGACAGTGTTTGAAGAAATTAAGTCTCTTGAAATCTCCTCTTTTGCTGTCATTTAGCTTAGTTTTGGCTTTTTTATTCAGTAGTGCTTTCACTAAATTTTCTTGGATAATTTCATGTTATGGGCTTTATTTGAGAGCATTTGTGTGTCTCTTCACTGAATTTGTAGGAGTGAAACTGAGGAAAACTTAATAAACTAAGAACTTTTAATTTAAAGTATTTTAGGTAAGGTATCTTCACTTTGCCACAGAAGTGAGCTACTGAATTTATAAATAAGTTGAAGTACATAAGACATGACTGAAAGATAAGGAAATTGGAATATTTGCCTTACCATGTAGAAATTAATGCCTTTCACAATTGTAGGGGAGTTTGCCAAACTGTAGCTCGTGGTCTGTGGCACAGGGTTACGTCTTCCACAGCAGAGATACAGAACCTCCCTTAAGTCCTGCTGGTCTAATCCTGGGCCTTAGAGGTGGCCATCAGGCACATGGGAATATCAGGTGGGGATACCTCTCCCCACACTGTCTTGTCCCCAGGCTTTGAGTGTGTCTGTGGAAGGTGATGCATGCATCACTAAACAAGTAATATTCCTGATTGCACACAAGGAAATAAAGACCAGATTTTTACCTCAGTCACTGATGAACTTCAATGCCTTTTGATCTGTTGGCACACTCAGCAAATAATACAGATTTAGTAAAGAAGCTGTCCTTTGTAGCATCAGATTCAGAAGGGATCAAAAATTTTTCATATTTCTAAACAGTGATTTAAAGATTACTTTCATGTTGAAGTGGGGGTAGCATCTCTTCTTATCTTTGACATGATGTCTTCAGTAGGTGCTGCAGCCCAGCAGTCAGGGTGCAGAAGGTGTGATGGGCCAGCTGCTTGCTTCAGTTCTGCTTTAGCTGACGTTTGCTGGCTTTCAGGAGTGCCCTGGGCCACTTGCCCCTTCCTGAGTGCTCACATCTGTGCTGGGTGATGGGCTAAGAGCATGACTTCTTTAGGTACCCGTTCCCAGAGCTCCTAAAGAGCAGGTCTGAGGAAAAGACTTTGGGCAGGGTCCTGTCAGGTGTTCTTGTAGCTGAAACAAAGGCCCAGGAATGGTGAGGGCTGGTGTGTCTGCATCTAAGTATTGGCACAATATTTAAAGTGCAGGTTTTTCAGGGGATTGAAGTATTTCCTCTGTACAAATGAAATGTTTGTATAGAATTGATTTGGAGGAGATTCTTAGAGTTGCTTTGGGACACCTGAAAACTGTAGACCAAGTATAGAGTCAGATTGTTTATGATTATATTTAAACCTTAAAGTCTTTATCACAGGCTTCTTATTTCAATATTTAATGGAGACAAAACCTCTAGTTGCCCTTTTCAATTTTGAAAAAACCCAAATAAATTTCTTTAGGGATTAAAAAAGGTATTTTAGGGACTTCCACTGTGGGATTTGTATTGTTCATTTATGTCCTTTAATTACTGTCTGGCTGCTGTCAGCCACAAATTGCTTGCAGTATAGTTTTAGCCACAGTAATTATGCCATAATGTACAGGGCCTGGGGTGAGAATAAGGAAACTGTGTTCTATTTCTGTTCTTCAGTTTGGTTTTATGACACACAGCAAATCACCAGATCTCTTTGTATACTCGTTTGTAAGCCTAGGAAAAAAAATCTACTCTTACATTTGTGAAATATTAAAAGTTTGTTCAGACAGTTAATTGATATATACTGTATGCACTTTTTTCCTCCTCCCAAATATCTTTGTTTCTATTAAATAAACTTTGTTTCAGAGGAAAGTTATAAATTAAACTCTTATTTTTTATATTTTTCTATGAAAGGGAGTTTCTGGATGTCATAGTTGAGATAAAGTATAAATAATATGTAGTATGGAGTTTTGAAATGCAATTGTGTGTAGAAGTATCTGCTTGCTAAATAATCAAAACAGATGTTGGGTATATTTTAGTTGTTTTTCTCTTCCCTTTTTCCAATCTATAAGTAGAAAAACTTTATCCTGGTATTAAGCTTGTGTAACTTCATGCACTTACATCCATATTTTTGGAATGTCTAGAAACGACATGCCTTCAAAAAAAAAAAGAATGTGATAGCTTGTTAAATCATAATTAATGAAACAATATATATATTTGACTAAATGTGTTGTATTCCCAAAATCAGTTGTAATTATTTTGAGACAAACTGCTAAATCTAGGGCTTTCTCTATTTTTTTAACTTTAGAGTATAGGGTACTTGGGCAAAATGGAAGGAAGAAAAAAGAGTGTTTCTTTGTTATTCAGTCCTATTTTAAGTGTACTTAGTCACTTTCAGTGCAAGGCTTTAATTTGCCTTTTGCTCAGAAGAGAGTGAATTATTTTGGTCAGAACAACAGAAGATTTGTGATGCCAGGGAACCTGACTCACAGGGATGAGCTCCTTCTGTCAAAAGTACTTGATCACTGCATAAGATACACTGTATTAATGTTTGCCCAGGGAGTCTGTTATTTTGAAATGATTGCCATGAACAAAGCCCAGCTGTATGTGGATAGCAAGGAGCCATTGTATTTACATGGCAATTGGTTTTTCTGAAGGCATATTTTGAAGTAGCAGAGTTAATGGAGGTCAACTGCTTGGCTGCTCTATACAGGCACAGTTCCATTGACTTGAACTTCTCCTCTGGTAAGCTTACCCTTGTATGATAAAAATTTATGGCCCTAAGGCTTTTTGTTTTTTAAAAGGATTGAGCATGGACTTTGACATATGCTTCTTTGCATAGAACAGGGAATTTGCTTTCTTATTTGGAGCTATTTGGCTGTTGCTTGATTAATGGAATGGTGGGGAGAATTCTTAATGTGGTCACTTACGTCACAGGTAAAACACATTTAAATTTATTAGCTGAATACATTCTGCCTGACCTAGTCAGGCTTCACTGCCAGCCTCCATTTTTCTGTGGTGTACCCTTAAATGTGAGGAAGAATTAGACCATTTTCTCACTGCTCAATAGCTTTTTTGTATTTCCTCAGTCCTCCACAAGAAGTAGGGTTGAGGGGAACATGCATCTCTGAATTTGAACTAATAGTGCCTGTGGCTTGACTGAGTGGCAGATCTGTAGCTCCTCACAGGGTGGGCTGAGCTGGGCAACCCTTTCTTGGCTCCACAAAGGCAAAACAGCTATTTCAGTTGGGTGTTGAAGTCCTGAACTCTGACTGAGTGTTTATTCATGTTAAAGCAAATACATTTTATGCAGAGGATGAAATCAGACATTTGTACTAGAATAAAGCAGGGAGGGAGAGGAGAATAAATCTTCCATTTTTATTGAATGGTATGCCATTAAATGTTTAAAAATTTGACTAGATCTGATAAGTCAGCATGTAAAAGTTATAAATGTACTGTTTAAAGGTGTATCTCCACTTCCTATATCTGCTTCTGCTGGCAAAGGAAATCGAGAGGAAGGACAGAATGATGAATTCTTTAAAAGACTATATAGCTTCAGGTGATAATATTTAAGCCATTTGGCAAACTTTCCCATTCTATTTTTATTGTGTCTAGTTTTATGCTTTGAACAAAGCAATTCTTGAATTCTTTTGTAATACTTTCTTCCAAAAAAAAGTTAGGGGTTTTGACTAAATTTCAATACTTGGGCTAGTCCTGTCTGAAAAGAACAGCAGTAACTGTCAAGTGATAAGAATAGTACAGGAAATATCACAATTAATTTTACTCATATTTAGCTGTGTTGGAAGCTAGTCCCTTATTTCTGTAACGAATTTATGATATTCAGTGGAATTTTAGTTTTTTGAGTAAGCTTCAGTAGGTCTGGATGTTACTAGATTGATATCAGGTGAGTTCCTAATACAGCTTCTGTCCCTAAATTTTTGATTAATTTAGAAAGAAGTACATGGCATTATTTTCCCGTGCTTTGTACTTTAAAGGTTTTTATGTGCTACTTGGGTACAACTAAACAGTTCTTTACCTTGGCATTTAGGTTTCATTTCGCCCTTTGAATATGGGAAATGCCTTTTTCCTAAGAAGGCTTTAATTTCAAATGTGGAAATTAGGATTTAGATAAATTTACTTAGGTTTATAGCATATACTGAACTAATGTAGAACATGAAAACTTCTTTTTGAATTGTAATAATTGTGTCTGTGTATTTTATGGTCTGGTTTTAAAGATCTGTTGTCTTCTTTGTAACATCAAATGTTTGGTAGTGATAATGAGTTGAAAATGTATATGGAGGGAAGTATTACTTCTTGGTTTTTCTTTTGTTGTTGTTCCTTTTAAGAATTGCTGTGGAAGATGTTCTTGGAAGGAAGATATTTTTGGGTTTTGTCACTGGGCAATTTCTAGGATATTGAGTAAGAGTAGAAGAAAACATGCAATCTCTTGACATGTTATAATGCAAAGAAAAACAATACCAGAATAGAAAAAAATACTAAAAGGAGACTTAAATATGTGATTTCATGCAAAGTGTGTGAACTAGGATGTGCTTTTTCAAAAGGTGCCAAACTTGATGAAAAGAAGTAACTTGGTAGACTAAGGCCTTTTGGAAAGTTGTCCACTGCTTTTTTTGGTATGACTCTGCTGGGTGACCCTTCACTCTTTTGTTCCCATTGTAGTTACGTTTCCATGAGTAAGCAATCCCTTTGCATACAACTTCTTTAAGGTAGCTTTGCTTCTGCATTCGCACACTCTGCATGCAAGGAAAAGAAAACAAATATCAAAGACTATAAACAGTAGCAGAAAGCTGAGATTAATTACTTAAGTGTTGCTGTCTAGAAGAGTGGTTCTCAAATGAAGTTTTAGAGGCCTTACTGTTCTGCTTCTCTATCAATTGCAGAGTCTCCATGTCTAACTGTCCAATTGAAACTCTGAATTTTGCTATAATGAGATATTCTCAATGACACTTCTCAAGGTGGCAAATTCTCTGAATCATTGGGTGACCTGGGAATTATGGAGCTGTTTTTTCTATTTATGTCATGGAAACTACAGAGTTGGGTTCCATGAGAATGAAATTTCTGAGTAATGGCAGAATTTTCTTTTTACTTCCTTTAGAGTTTTTCTTGAGTGTTTGTTTGTATATGTAGCTGTTCTAGTATTTTTAATTTTTCCTGACAATTGGGTGTGTTTAATGTAAAAACAAACATTAAAAAAGCAGTTTGCAAGATGACAAAGACCAAGCCAGGAAATAAAAATGTAAGGAATTAAATCTGTGGAGTGAATAGCTGGTATTATCAATAGCTGGTATTATTCATGGTGTTTTTGGGATATAGGAAGTGAAAAATTCATGTTATGAATTCTGATGAAACTGATAGCCATGACAATGGTGGCTAGTACAGACTGGACTGCAATATAAGAAATGGTAAAGCATATTGAGGAGGTAGTTTTCTGGGGAGTTATTTCAAATTTTGCCACTGAACAGCTAGAGTTGTGTCACTTGAGATATGTAATTCTTGGTTTTGTGAAAATGCTAGGTTTGTGTAGTGCATAATAAATGAATCCCAGCACAAAACCCTCCCAAAGTAATTTCTTCTTTTAACACTCCTGCTGCTCTATTGAATATCTCTCAACTGTTCAGTTTTTCTGTTTGATACAAGGACCTTAACCTTACCATATGCAACAGTCTCTTCCCCTTATTTTCCTGCAGCTTATTAAAGTGTTGTGTGTGATCACTTTGAACTGTTCCCCATACCTACTTTGTGTGCTGTTCTTGGGCTAGAGATTTGGCTATTGGAACTGCAATGGATTGCCTTAAATTAACTGAAATCAGGAATCTTCAAGTAGGGTGTAGTAGGAGCTCAGGAAAGTAATTATCCATCAGAGTTTTACAGACAGACTGCTTCACTTCTACATGTTAACATATACAAAACTCAAAATACTTTCATTTGTGACCTAAACATCAAGAGTATAAGGCTGAAAACTTAGAGGGATTGACTTGTTCAGCTGTGTTTATTCTGTTTCTCAATCTCCCTGAAAGTTTCTAAGGCTATTAATGAAACCACATTCCAAGTTAAATTAATAAACTATGTAAGTATGGCAATGTGCACTTTTTATTAAATGAAGGTATATAGAATAGCCAGCAGCTTTTCTTTTTATTGTGACCCCCACCACCAAAATAATAATCTATAATTAGTCAATTTTTTCTAAGTCACCACCAAAAATAAAACAAAATTCTCAGCCTAGGTGCTGACAAGTAGTGGAAATTGAAAAGTTGAGGTAGAATGTGTATATGACAAAAATCTTTATCATGGTCAATACTATTGATTGGAAGAAAATGACCTCTATTTCTGACATGCTAAGAAACAAATGAGCTTTTCTTTTTTGCACACAAGAAAATTTTAACATGGAAAATTATTTCTTACAGATGGATCAAGTAGACTTTCTTTAAAGTATATGGAAACTTCATTTTTAATTGAAGGAGTGATTAATTTCCAATAAGCCAGGGTCTGTTTCAGTGGGAGGTGTGAAAAGAGCTCCTTGGGAGGAGACACAGAACCTGCCAGTGGGGAAAGGCTCCTCGCTTGCTGCAGGATAATGGTTATCACCTAGAGCCTGGGGGTTTGTGTTCTTTCAAAATACTACTCATTTTAAAAATTACATCTTGTGTTGTTGAGGACCCTTGCAAATATCCAATTTTTTGGGGGCAGTTTTACTAAGTGCTTGCCTTCTGTTTCTTGTAATTAGAATTATTATTATATAAACAAGAATTTCTATATAAAGAGTTTCTTTTCTGGTAATGGTATTAATTTATTTGCATTGTCTACTTCTAGTTTAATGAGAAATGTTGAATAGATGGTCCTGACCTACTTTTTCTGTGCTGTTCATTATAGTGTATATCTGTACCATGTTTCCTCTTTAGGGACTTTATTTTTCAATGGGAGCAACTCCTCTACCCCTTCATTGGAATACATTTCTACTGCTCTAATCTAAAATTTGCTTTGGCTAAACTAAGAAGCTGTGGTCTCCATGTTGTCAGTCCTCAGAGAATATTATTTTCCCTTTTTGGCTACTGGTAAGAAAATATCTCCTTTCAAAAGCTTTCTCCAGGGAAATATTCTCTACTGCTTTTTTCATATTTCACTGATAAAACATGCTGCTGTTATGAGTGGGAATACCTTGCTGTAGGTGGATTCTCTTACTTCTAGATACTTTACCTCTCTTACCCTCTGGCAAGATAAAGATTTTTTTTTCCAGGATAGTGTAATGAGCTTTCCTGTATTTAGATACTGAATTACATGTGTGCAATTTTCCTTCTGCCCTCAAGGTAAGATCAGTCATAGCTAAAAACCACAGCATGCTGTGGCTTTATGACTATTCTCCTTATTTCACGAGTTTACTTCAGTAGAAGACTTATGGAAGTGTGAGCTTTTTTCTGCCTCTTCAGAGGGTTTGCTCACAGCTAGGAAAGCTGGCACTTGGATTGGTCCTAAGCAGTGGCTGATGCTGAATTTAGGGGTTCATCTGGTTTACTATGCTATTTCAGGTGCTACTTCAGTCCTCTAGGCAGACTCTTTTCTGATAATGGCTTTCTCTTCCCTGCTGGTGCATTAGAACACATGGATCTTACTCATTCACTGATGCACTCTAACTCAAGGCACTGGTGCAGTGGATGTTTGGTAGGAATCTCAAACTGACATCACATAGTTTTCTGCTGTCACTTCTTTGTGATGGACAGTCATTACTCTTTGCTGCACATGGCATAGTGGGGGCTGGTGTGGGCAATAATGCTTTACTGGCAGTGTGGGATTTCTTTTGACTTTTGTGCAAATTCACTGTTCAGGACAAAACTTACTTATGGTCACAGGAATAGGCATGGACACAACTAGGAAAAGGGACTTCTCTTTGTGTTTCTGTGTATTGGGAAACTAAACTAATCATGTGGGCAATTTTTTCCTGATAATGGATTGGACCTGCTCATCTCTCAAAATCTCAATATAGAAGAGATTATAGATGTTAGATGAGGTTAAAAATTCAAGAATGAAATTTAAATATGAAAGCAAGCTACTTGCTTTTCAAAAGATAAACCCATTTTTTCCCTGTTATGGATTAACTTCCTATTCAGAAAATATTTAGAGAACAGAGGGAGGAAGATAGATACCACTATATCTTAGTTCAACTCCTTAATTATTTTTGGGCTGGCTGCATGTGTGAAATAAAATCAAAAGAGATGCTCAAGAAAATAGACAAAGAAATACTTCAAAAATACCAACTCTCTAGAGTTCCTTCTGGAAACCCATGGAGAAATGGCTTCCTGTCAGTCATCAGGGAGTTTTAATTTTCAAAAATCCAAGTCTGGGATCAAGAAGAATATTATGCTATTCAAAATTGCTGCCTGGAACAGATATTCTGAGATGGCAGCATGTCTGTAAGCAGAGAGCAGCTGCTGCATTACTTGGAAGACAGCAGGCATGATCTGTGTGTTACTAGGTTCTGTGAGAAGTTTTGTGTCTTGGGCCTGTGCCAGATGGTAATGGTGAGCATCTCACCTTAGGAGGAGAGAGACATAATAGAACCCTATCATGGTATGAGAGATTGCAAGGCAGTGTAAGTTATTTGCCCAATAATCAAGGTGGGAGCTCAGAAGTGGGATGTCATATTGAAGAAATCTAGTTTGAAATCAGGTGAAATGTGAATTTCATGCTGTAGAGAATGTGTCTGTAGGGCTGTCATTTCAATGTAGTTCCATGGGAGAGCAGGGAGGTTGGGGATGCAGCTCAGCCCCCAGCTGTAATGAGCTTCTGTAATGATTATGAAATACTTCTTCTGTCTTCCTACTCCCTCACAGGGAGTGATACTGACAGTGCTGGTTCCTTTTTTCCCATCATGGCACATTTTGAAACCAAAGTATTTTTAGAAACCATTTTTCTCTTGTTTTCTTCATCAATGTAGCCTATCCCTTTTGGAACATGTAACCATGTTCATATGCACTGGAGTCCTTTGTTTTGGTTTTTTTTTTTTGTTTTTTTTTAAAGGGCTGTGGAAAATGAACTTTTAAGGGGGGAAAGAAGAAAAAAAGTGGATTGCTTTAATTTTTGCAAACATTTTTTTACTGTCTTCATTTTGTTTCCTGCAGAAGACAGGCTCTGGAATCTGAAAAACCTGAAGCTGTTGAGACAGAGCTCATTCTCCCACTACCAGGGTTGCTTTTTGCAATAAGGTTTATATGAATATGCAAATTCAGAATAAATATGCATATGAAGGAGAAACAAGGCAAGATGTAAAGAGTGTGTAGATAAGCACTAAGTCAGTCCACAGCTGAGTCCGTGGCTACAGTCTAAAGAAAATCTCAGAAAAATGATATTGTTTACTCCTTCCATGCAGTCAACATGGAAGCACAGGAAATTACAAGATTGTCAAGTTCATTATGCCTCTGATACCTCCTCTCTGTCCCCTTTAATGTTAATTTTCTCACTTAATATGGAGTTACTGTTACCACAGTGGTAATAGCATTAACACTATGGTAACAGTAATGCTAACAAAACAAATTCTAGTGAGGCTTAAAATACGGAATGTATGTGCACTTTCTCTCTAGTCTGTCTAGAATCTACCAGTCTCATTCATGAAACAATTTTTTCTGTATTTTCTGAGATATGTTGGTGATGAGCTGTGTGTTTGAGCATCCGTGGCCTTGTTGATGTGCCAGTTGGTGAGCAGTCAACAATGTGTGCAGTTCAAAGCAGCTCTGAACATTGTGCAAGGGGCAACATTGACATAATTGAGAAATCTGGTTGAGTGTTCTCTGACATACTTGGTTTCAGTCTCAGAGTTTTGGTTTTTTTCTCCTTGAGTACTAATTTCATTTCAAGTATTCCAGAACTTAGTTCCTTCTGACCAGTTTCTGCTTATTCAGGAATAGGGGAAAGGCCAAACTAATTATTGGCAAGTGCAAGATGAGTTAAAATCTCTGATGTGGCTAACTGGAGTGATAAGACTTGCAGATGAACATATTAATAAAAATTGCTCTTGAGAAGAATTAAAGAAATTGATTCAAAGAATTGATGAGATATAGACAGAACTCTGGCTTGAAGTCAAGTGTTTGTTATTACACTTGAGTTAAATATAAATGCAAAGGAAAGATACTTCATTTGATGTGGGAAGATAATTGAATAAAGATTTTGGAAAGAAAATGCCCCATAAGCTCCTGGAATTACTAGTTTTTTTCAAATATCAAAGTACTGAATGAAATGTATGAGAAACATCTACTGTTTTTACAAAGAAATGTCAAAGTTATCAGTTATGCTCTAAAAATTAGAAGATTACTTTATAAGGCTGAAAAATGCCAGAAAAACTTTCCTTGGCTTAAAGCTTCATTTGAGAATTAGAATATGTGTTCCACACTACTGCACGCTTGATGACATCAAGTGTCAGGTGGAATATACCCCAAACAGAAACTGCTCTGGTAGAAAAGGAGGAACAAACATAAAGACCAACTATGAAACAACACTTCCTATTATACTTTATATATACTATTACACTTACTTCCCATACTTATTGCATTTCACTGTTTTTCAGTTGTTTCCGATGTTTCTAGAATCTTGCTTTAGAAATAGATTGTAGGACCTCATGGAGATCTTTCTTTGCCTGCTTGGGGGAGAGTATGTGTGTGCATCAGGAACAGTCATAAAATGCACAGCTATTTCCAAAAGGTTATTAAGGAATTTCCTCAATATTTTATTGTTTTGAATCAATTTCTTCAGTAAGTAGTGATTTTGATCCTCACTAGAAACTCTTTTAAACCGAAAATAGTTGTTTTGGAAATGAAAGAAGCCAGTGGTAGAAAATGTCTCCTTGGTTATAAATGTGAACTAAGTGTTGTTCCACTTGATATACAACTATCCCAAAGCACCTCCTCTATTTTCTGTCACGGTATTAACATTATGAAAGAACTAAATACCTCTTAATGTGTTAATTGTAAACAAATTTCTTTTATTAAAGCTTGAAAAGACCTTCCTGCTGTCCAGCTAGATTGAGGAATAAGGTATTAGGAATGCCTTGGAAGGAAGCTTGGCTTCAAAGCAGAAATTTGATAAATGAAACACTGAACCACACACTTTTTCTTCTGCAAATTTTACACTTTATATAGTGTTCTTCTGCCTTCTGCAGTTTATCTTCTTCACAAATATTTTCTGTTGCTTGATGTGTGTGTGTGAATGCACATGTACCCAAAATCCCTGTTTCCCTGTCTCTTCTCCCTGTGTATGAGAGTGTGGTTGTCTTGTGTGTCCACAAGCACAAGGGATGCTCAGAAGAAGGTGCTGGCCAGATTACAGCAGGGTAAAGGCCAAAAAACTGCTTGGTGTAAAGGATTACTGAGACATTGAAAATGGTAATTTCAGAGAAGAAATAAGTCTCTAACTATACTCTGTGTGTGTGTATAAGAAAAGATTTGGTCATTACGATAAGGTTTTGTACCAGTTTGAGTAAAAGCATTTAAATGAATGGTTAGTCTTGGCTAACTTGTCTAAACTGACTGTTCAACATAATTTCCATAATGGAGAAATAATTCAAGAAAAGATATTTTGAAGTAAATAGCTTCTCCAAGTATATTAGGTGTACATTATGTTGTATAAAAAGGTTTAATGATGGGTGCATTGAGACATTTACATGAAGTAAAAATTTAGCCTGTAACCCTGAATAATGCTTCCTGTCTTATCGAGTCACATGTCCATTGCAATTCAGAATTGTTATTTTCTGCAGTGGGAAAATATTATCAAAATCTTAGTTGTTCTATGTATATAGCAGATGAAAGCAGCTAAAAAATAGTTCAGGTAGGTCATACAGAGGAATTAGTATTTCAAGAAAACTGGTACTAATGATATGTTGGTGTGGTGGATTGACCATGGATGGGTGCTGGATGCCTACCCAGCTGCTCTTTTTCCCTCAAGCAGGCCCTGAGGAGTGTAAGATGCAAAAGGTTTTGGATGAAGGCAGAGGTCACTTGAGAATTACTGTTACAGGCAAAACAGGGTTGGCTTGGAGAAAGCTACTTTATTGCTTATTGGAAGTAGAGTATGATAGTGAGAAACAGAGGCAAAAGCTGTACCACCTCTTGGCAGTCATCCCTCTTTTCTTCCCAGGTTTAGCTGCATTCCTTCATTGCCAGCTCCTGTATCTACCCAAACAGTGCAGGGCAGTTGCTAACTGAGTTAGTTCAAAACAGCTCCTTCCACATTTTCTCTGCTCCATTACGGGTTCCCTGCAGGGTGCAGTCCTTCAAGACCTGCTCCCATGTGGATCCTTGTCCCTGACTACAGAAAACCTGCTCCTGTGTGGTTTCTCCATGGGTAGAAGCTTCATTCAGGACATGTCTGCCTGCTCCAGTGTGGGATTCTCCATGGGCTGCAGAGGTACAGCCTGCCTCACCATGGTCTTCTGCAGGGCAATATCTGCTCTGGTGTCTGGAGCACCTCCTCCCATTCCTTCTCTGACTGGGGTGCTTTTTTCCTCCTCTCTAGTTGCCCTCTCCTCTGTCCCTCAGGCATTTGGCCCTTTCAGAGATGGTTTCCCTGAGGCACCACCACCTTGGCCATACCCTGCCCTGGTGTGTTGGAGCTGTCCATGTCTGTGCAGCCCAGGCCTTTCCTGGCTGAGGCTGCCCGACAGCCAGCCCTCACCTCGTGTGGGAGCTCAGCACATCACTCCTGATGTCCAGAGCTACCGAGAGAACCCTTGGGGGGCTCGGGAGCCCTGGAATGTTGCCAAAAGCACTTGGTGGCTTGATTTTGATCCATCTAGAGATGTGCCACCGATGTATGAGGAAATGGAACATGCGAGAACCACTCAGGTGTAAATGGTGAAGGGAAGATATTATTATAGGGTGAATTACAAATTTTGGGGTTTCGGTACAGGGGGGTGGTAGAGACAAGATGGAGGAATCTGGGTGTGCCACCAGGCTTTTCCTTCTTCTTCCTGTCTTCCATCTTCTGGGGTGGTGTTGGCACTTGTGGATTGGTCTGGGATGAGGGTGTACTTAGTGACGAAGATGATAGGTATTGGGGACAAAATGTAAATATGATATACGTAGTTTTTGTTATAAAAGATGCGGCCGCCTTAGGGGTGGGCAGAGTGCCTTTGGCTGCCGTGTTGGTCAGATCCTTCAGGCAGGGAAAGGACTTTTTAGATAAGAGATAATAAACAAACTGAAGACCGAAAGAACCTGGCGTCCAGTCTCATCCTTTGAAGCCCAGCGTGCAAGAACCATCCTAAGCGTGTCTGGGGGCAGAGACAGACAGCCGACCCCCAGAACCTCGGGCACCCTTGGGGCTGTTGGGTGTCTCAAAAACTACTGTCAAATTACTTGGGGAAAAGAAAACCCAAATAAGCAACTATCTCTGAAATGTTAAACCACTGTTTAGCAAATCCTACAGATGCCCTGCTGGGGCTTTTGACGACACCTTGCTGGGCAGATGGGGCAGCTCTGGATTAAGGAGTAGGGAAAGCTGGGTATGGAACCTGTCAGTGCGTGTACATGGATTTAAAACTCTGAGTGCTTAGTGTTCTTCATCTAGCTTTTTCAATTTTGATGAAAAAACTTGCTTAATGTGATTTAATAAATAATAATTTTAGAGAGACCTTGCCTTGAAGAAGTATGAAATATTTATGACCATGTACTTGGTTTCATGAGGGTATGGACATCTCTGAGCTTTTAACCCAGCCTTTCCCAAGCAGACTGCAGTTGTGTGTCTCTTCCTGTTGAAACATAAGGAAGTCTTTGAACACCAAAAGGAGTGGAATTCATCACTCTCTGTCACCAACTTAAAAACATGTCAAATTCTTATCTTCACCCAAAATAGGATTTGGACTTTGGAGTGTGTCTAAAGAGTCATTAAATTTGGGCTCTTGCTGATCAAAAATGACATTAATTCAGGGGCAGATTTTCTGTTAGGAAAAGGCCTGTGAGCAGTCCACACACAACACAATTGTGAGCAAGTGCTTGGGCTTGAATGACTCTGCTGAGTGTCTTTTGCAAAGCATGCAGAAAAAGGATTTTTAAAAAAATCTTTTTAGAGCAAAATATAATTTGTGGTAGGTCCTTTAAAATGCAGGACTCTAAAAGAACGACCATGCAATTGCAACTGTTTGCATTTCAATCTGAATCAGCTTTCCAGCAATGTAGGTACAAAAAGTCCCTTCCCCTTATTTGAAATATGAATGTAAGACTTGGTGGATCCCTTAGCTTCAAATCTTCTAGAGTGCCCTGTCTACACTACACTGGGAGCTGTCTCAAAAATTATTATTATTGCTTTTTATTGTTCCTCATATAAATATTTTGAACTATGGAAGAAGCAGAAACTTATTGTGGAAAACCTGCCTTTTTTTTTCTCAAAGCTGTTTCTCTCTATGCTTTCTGGAATCCAGACTGTTGATTCTGTGTGGTTAACTGTTGAGCTGCTTAAATACATACTGTGTTACAATGAATTCTTTAGTTTGTGGCTTTATTGTCACCTGGTAGTGTGTGTCTGAAGTAGACTGTTTAAATGGAAGAGCAAAAGTTCCTGGAGAAATATTTCTCTGAATGCATATGTATTATTTCTCATTATTTGCATAATCGTCTTCTTTGCTGATATGTGTAAATCTGGAGCAGATGTTGCAGTATGCTAATATAGATATAGACTAATGGAAACTAATTCTGTCTAGGCCCTTTGGACACTAATTCTTGTACATGCTCATGTCTATAGCTGATAGGAAAGGCTTGAAAAGGAAAGCTTTTCTTAGACTTTGGATATATTGGATATGAAAAAATCAAATCATATTAATTTTCTCTTTCTAGCTGAAGCTTTTAATACGAATCTCAGACATGTCGTGATGAAGACTTTTCTCAGTGTCAGAAGAAGTTATTGATAGTGTATTGTAAATAACAATTTAAAGACCCTCAAACACAATTTTTTAGCATGTTAAAGTATGTTAAAACTTTTTCCTTCACTTCATCTTTCAGGCAGGCCGTGTGTTGTAGCCCATGACTCTGGAAACAAAGCTGACCAACAACAGTAATTGTTACGTGTTGAGGCCAGGCTGTGAAATGGCGTGGGCTGGTCAGCTGTGACTTCAGCTGAAAGATGCCACCTTCAGGAGACCAACCCTGGACCTTGCACTGAAATACTGTTGTTGCTCCTTGAGTGAAGTCTCCAGTCTGAACATGTTTCTGTAACAGTTTATTTTAACTGGACTGTGAGAAAGGGTGCACCCCAAAGAAGCTAAGATACTAGGGAGTGCTAGGAACACAGCACAGAAACACTTAAGTGACTCTGCAATATTTGCCTCATGTTTGGCAGGATTTTTTCACCACCATTAACTACATAGGACATGAGGTGACTTCCAAATTGAACAAGTGCTGTTGCAGTGCTCAGGTTCTGCATGGGTGCAGCAAGTGTACAGGGACAGCAGGGACCTGTCACGGTGCCCTGGCGAGCAAAGCTCTGCTGAAACTTGTGTGCCTTGGAGTTCACATGCCTTGGCTATGCTTGGACAGACCTTGAGAACTCAGGCATTCTGCAGCCTCTAGTCCACAGCAGCTGCAATTCAAGGATTATGTTCTTAACACACCTGAGCTGGTTCTGCATAGACCTGGCTCAGCTTTATAGTCCAAGTGGGCAGTAAGTTTTCCAGATCCATGCTGGTACTAGAAGTGATAGAGCTCTTAATCCAGGCCTGTGATCATTCTTCTCTCTGCCCCCCTTGCCATTATTACTTTCTAACAGGGAATCTAACTAGGATGCTTGAAAGCTGACTGTGTCTTTGAAAATGTTCTCTAGGTCTTCTGTCAGCTTTCTTCTAAAATTTAAGAAGAAAATGTTGAAATCATAGATGTCTCATCTTGCTATTTATTTGTACATAGTGAATCCTACGTAATTCAGCATTATTTTTTCTGGCTTGCTTACTGATGCTTTTTCTTTAAAAGAATTGCTCACAGTTGTCTTAAAATCTGTGAGAATTACAATTGCATTCTCTAAATTCCGTAAATGGCTGTTCTGCCACAAGGGCCCGTTAGAGCTTCCCACTATGTCCATGGCATTTGAACTTGAATTTAAAAAAGGAATCTTCTTCTATGCTAAATTGAGAGCAAAATACAAATTAAAACTTTAAACTAACACTTGTGTCCTGTCATTCTCCATGTATTGAAACCTCAGTGATTAAAAAGCAATCCTAATAAACAGCTATGGCAATACATTTAAATCAGGTATTTAAGCCTCCCCTCAATCTTTTGATGCTTAGTGTTTAAAATAAAAACTGAGAGAATCCAGCCAAAACAAAGAGAAGACCTGTAAGAAGAAGTCACTGGCTGTACCTCTTTTTTTTCATCCCCACTGCTTCCCAGTTGCTGCCATTGTAAGGTAATTCTCTTCAGGATTTTCTATTTACTCCAGCAATTCATTATTCATTGCCTTTTTTTATCCTCTCTTTATTTTTTTTCCTCTTGTCTCTTTTCTCTGTGCTTTCCTATCCCACTCCTTGTTTTGTTCACAAAGTATTACTTTTGTAGACTATCAGAAGCGCTCATATTTTAGACCAAATTCTTCTTCCCTACAGGCTCAATCATATTTCATCAAATCTCAACATCTAAGAATTTCTGGTTTTTATGGTTAGTTATGCAAGTTGTGTGGATTGTACCCCTGACCTTTCATCTTTAATTGCAGCTTTTAGAGACATGATTTGGCACAACATTTAAATAGTACTGGTACTCTTAAGGGCTTTGCTGAATTTTGACATGGAACAGAAACCACAAATATGAGTGAATGAGGGAGAAAAGCTGAAATTCTAACCTTGGAAATGTAGGTAGATAACCTGGAAAACCCTAGTCTGGGTCTATTTTATGTTCCCTGCAAAATGCCTTTTTTGGTGATAGATGGCTTTGCAAGGATTTAGGTACTTATGCTAGAGCTGTACTAAATGTGGTCTTCTTTTTCCACTTACCAGCTGCTTCTGTTTATTTTGAAGGTACACTTTTGACACTAAAAATTTTTCTTTTAAAACATCTAAGAAGCCTAATGGAAGCAATCAGCCTGGATTGAAAGCAATAAAGCCACTTCTTCCATTATAGTAAACTTTTCAAAAGCTATCTAGTTTTCAGCTACAGGTCAACAGGATTTTCAGTTTTTTCTAAGACAAATTGGAGTCTCATCAATATGTATTTGCATGTTTTCCCTTTCTCAGTTAAGTGAGAGCTGTAGGACTAGCCTCTGCCATCGTTAGTTCTTTGTTAGAAATGAAGAAGCAGTTGATGTAGTATATTGGGTATAATTCCAACTTTTCTGTGACAGCACTTAAGCTACTGTCTCAATAGTAAAATATGTGGCTGTGCTGCCATTATTTATATTGTGAGGAAAGGAACAAAGAAATACCATGTAAAGTATGTTCATTCTTTTAAGAATTGGTCTTGTTTTCTGTGATCACAGCTGTAGCTGCATCTCTGCATGTGATGATGCACATAAAAACAAATCTTGTGGCATATTATAAACCACTATGAAACATTTAGAGAAAGTCATCTGGATCTCATTTGCTTGTTGAATTGCTGTTCCAGCCTGTGGTTCCTACTGTGAACTTCACTACTGTGAAGATGGATAAGAAGCAAAACAAAACAGTAATTTGTATGTCATCCAGAAGGAGCACTAAAAACAAATAGTTAAAGCATGCAATCTTTCACATGTGGGTGATGTAAAAATCCTGCTGATTTAGCTCTTTGGAGTCTGGAAGTAGCAATTTGTTGTATTTCTGTGAAGACATACAGTGTTATCTGCATTAGCTGATGTACTTAGTATGTGTTTCATGTTCAGAAAAACTCATGTTAAAATATTTTGCTGTTTTCTTCAGCAAATAGGAACTTAAGACTCAATTTCTTTATGACATTTCTTTATATCTGAATTTGTACTTGATGCAGTTTGCAAGTGTTTGAAGATTAAAAGATTTTAGTAAACCCACTAGATATTAAAATATCCAAATTCTTTAATATTGCATTCAGGTTATGTTTTTTAGCCTATGAGAAGTTCTAGCAAGGCTGACAGCATAAACTGGACTGAAAGGGTCAAGGTTAAATTAATTATAAAAGGAAGAAATGTTTGGTTCTATTTTGCATGCGTGTCTAGGTGACTTGTATAAATAGTATTAAGAAATACAGACATCTGGCTTGATATCTTTTGCTTTCCTGGAATTCTATGTGTTTTATTAAACAGCTTTACTGCTTAAGTTCTGTCTGGAGGATCATAAGTAACATTAACAAAATTATTTCAAGTAAACACAGTTTCAAAAGCTACTGCTATTAAGTTTGTGGTTTTTATGTGAAGACTTTTGAGCCACCATCTCAGTCTCTTTATTCTGAGATCTGGACAGGATGGTTTGAAATGTGACAAATCTCCTTTTAGCTGTCTCTTGAAGCATCTTTTAAAAGTCTTGTGCAAGAGTTCTTAGGAAACAGAATTATTGGGTTAATGCTGCTGTAAGCATCTTGATGTCACATATTATCAGGTGAGTGGTGATTAAATGGCATGGCTGGGACTAGTACTTAATAAATATCAGAGGTTGATATAACTTCTTTGATGTTAAAACAATCATTATTGTTTGTAAGATGTTGAGCTAATAGAAGAAGATAGGTTTCTGAGTTAATAAAAAAGAGAGATTGCAGAGGAACTATAATCCATTTATAATTGCAGCACTTTGAAGATTATCATAGAATGCTTTTAGTAGCTGCCCACAGCTTTGCTTGAAATTGTAGTTAGAATTGCAGTCAGCAGTTCCCAACATTGCTTTCTGTAACTCTTGAGGTGTTCAAAGCCTGCTAATTAGAATGGAGACTATTGTTTTCCCTCTAATAATTTCAACTTTGGTTACATCAGTCTGAGGAAAAATGATCAGTTTTCCTTAAATAACATCAGAGCCTGCATTTGTGATGACATTTCATTCAAAGCACATTTAAAAACTTCTGAGTTGTTTACACCTACCAATCTCTGTTAGTTATGCTCTGCCCTCGGCTTTTACTGTTTTCATCTTCCTACTTGTCCCTTTCTGTTAAACCTCCAGAAATCCTTCAAGTTCAATTCTGATGAAGTAAGGAGAATTTATTTTTTCTTCTCCATCTCCCTGCGCAGTCCGCCTTTATGAACTCCATTAACGCTTGATGTAACACTTCCAGATGTATAAACTGAATAAAATGTTTCCAGTTTTAATAAAAAAAAAAAAAAAGGGAAAATTATAGTTGAGAGGTGGAACCTTAGGTTTAAACTGGCTAGTGGCTGCATTGCTCTTCTGGAGATCTTGTGTCTGACTAACTTCAAGTTGGTTCCATTTGATGCAATGAGCAACTGAACTACTTGCTCATTTAAGTTTTGTTTTCTTGATTGCCCGTGATAAGTAAACTTGTGCTTAGATGGGATTATAAGAAGGATCTACCAAAGCATCCTTAAGTGCTAGATAAAGCCTTTGTTTGAAAATGGATATAATGACTTTGATCTGGCTGCCATAAACACAAACATGCACACGTGTAATTTAAGCAATTCTTGGGGGAGTGTCGAATTTATTCATGTTGGAACATCATCAGAATTGTTAAGAATTAATTAAATCTGCCTGTAACTTAATTTCTGCACCTTCGAAGACCATTCTAACTGATTCAACATGCTAGATCTTCATTTTTGGCATGCTGATAGAAAGGAAGAAAAATAGAAACAAATAGGAAAAGGGTATTTCCTAATAAGCAAAATATACTGGTATAAATAATTCTGTTGCATTCTTTGAACTAGTCTTTAAACTCACCCCCACTTTTAATTGAACTAGTTCCCTCTGACTTGTTTAAAGGCTTTCATGTGAATTTTTTTTTTACTCCTGTAGGTTGCCAGTCTAATTCAAAACTCAACATTACTCTGTTTTGTTTTTCCTTACTCTGTTGTTGCAGAGGGAGCTGCAACCCTGAGCTGTGCTGGCACAGTAGATTAGCTATAACATGACTGCTGTGCTGTCTTCTTGTCTCTTAGAGCAGCACAATGCTTTCCAGTCTTTGCCAGTTCCTCTCAGAAAGGCTTATCAAGAAAATTCTTTCATCTTGCTGACTTGTGTTCTTTCTTGTCATATTCATAGAGAGGAAATGTTGCTTGGTTCTGTCTCTTGGACCCAGACTGGGTGCAGCAAAACTGATCAACTCAGATCCCTGTGTCCAATCAATACTTCCCTTAGGGATCTCAAGGACAGTGTTGCCACATATAATGGTACTCTGCTTTAGCACTGGTGGAGGTTAAAGCTGGGATCATGGTAAATAAAGCATCATGCTTGTTACTGCAGGAGACCTTCTAGCACAAAGGAGTGTTAAAGAGTGCTGTGGTTCAGATTTGAAGTGGAGTGGTGCAGTGGTACAGCTTGTGGAGGAAGGTTCTATTTTGTGTGGTATTTTGGTGCAACAATATTTGTCATGGATATGTTGTACACTAAACTAAATTTTGTTTCAAATTATAGTGTTAGAACATGCTGCTATGACTGCAAGTAATCAATAGATCATCACTAGAGTGAGATGGTGCTTCCACCTATGCCAGGATGAAAGGTGATACGGAGTTGTACTCCTGCCTCAGGAGCCAGAGCCAGGGGTCCAGAGCCAGCCGGACCGCACCCCAAAGTCCCCGAGATCAATCTTACACCTCTGCTCCATGGCAATGGGACCAAGGCAGTTCTGCATTGCTCTGCAGCACGTGGCTCCAGTCATGTTTGGACACTTGGTGCTTGTGTTTGGATGGCTTTTGGGGCAACAGTGGGACTTACTGTTCCCCATTTACTAGAGGTGGATCTTTTTTCTGGGAAAACAAGTGTTTTGGTTTTTTGGGTTGTTTTTTTTTTTTTTTTTGTTCATCTTCCTGTATTTTTAAAAACATCATGAAGTTCATAAATCTGATTTGATATAATTTAATTTGCTGCAAATGATTGCAAAATAAATGTAGAGGGGTTTGGGCATTGTTGTTGCTGTTGCTTTTATGTTTGATGTTTCATTTTTTGAAAATAGCTTTCCTTTTCTGCAGAAGAGAATTCTACAGTTTTAATTTTCAATCTCTGGCTTTCATATTTACTGTGGCACTGGAGTGCACATTACTGCTGCTGCTGTGTTTCAGAAGCTCTCAGGTGCTTTAAAGCTTAGAATTAGAAGTTACCCTTTGTTAAATATCTTCTGTGCATCCCAGACTAATTAAGACTCCATTAACATGAACTGCTTTGCCACTTTTTATTGGTCATAGGCCTAGAGGTGCAGAATTAAGCCCTCAAAATATATTTCACCTTCCAAATACATTCTTTAGGAAATAATAATTTCTGAAATAATATTCCAATAATGGTAGTTCAGCACTTGGAGATTGGGTACAAACACATTTCAATATGTTGTAACAATGTGGGAATTCTGCATTAATGTGTTTACTTCTACTTTGATCCCATGCTCTGGGTGTGTATAATTGTATAAATGCTTTTTCATACTAGGTGTGGCTTTCACTTGTTCCTTTTGCAATTAAACATCTGGAAATAAAACTTTCTTGATGTTTTTAGTCCTCACTCAGTGTTGTAAAAGGAAAAAGAAAATCTGTATAATCCTGCAAGTTCCACATGGAAAACACCCATAAATATAATCTAATTACTGTATTCTGTGAGATATTAAAAATGTGTCTGTAACATAACCAGTTAGAGGAAATGGAAGTGATGTAGAAGGTGTGCTTTCTGCCCTTTCTACTGCATTATTACAGCAATGCTCAGCATTCCTGAATGCAATGTATTTGTAGGTAAAGAGCCCTGAGCCTTATGAGGCTTTTCAGTCAGTGGATTTGCATAAGAGTGTAGATGGGGGGTTCCTTTAACATCAGGTTGAAAATCCCATAAATCCTTGAAGAAAACAAATTACTTCCATTAATTTTTCAATTTTTGGACACTAAGCAATTGAGATAGAGATCAGACATGAGATTAGTTTCAGAGAACTGATATTGCTGTGTTAGACAACCAGGGTAACATTTTGACAAGTGTTTTACTTTATTTAACCTGAAATCAGCTGAGTTTTTAGAGTTTTTGAAGCTTTTTAGTCAGATTTGAGGACAGGCTTCTTTCTTCCTTCTGGATGCTTCCTGCTGTAGGAGAAGACATTCTTTTGTTGAATGCTAGAATACACTAGAGCAGCCATAAAGACTGGATACTTTTATAGCTGAACTTAATCACACCCCCCACAAACAAAAAAATCCTCCCTCAAAAAAAAAAAGCCAACAAACCCCCACAGACCTGAAGTAATTTATTGCTTTAAAGAAGCTGAAGCAACATCTGCAATCTAGGAATCATTCAAGAAATGTTTAGATACACATAGTAAATTTAGTTTCTGGACATCATCTATTGATTGTAATTGAGCATAATAAACATACTTTCCAATGGCCTTCTTGTCTCCTATTTTTGATTACTTTCCATAAAGTTATCTACATTTTTTCTTCACCTGAGGTGTACATGTTTAATAAGTTGATATTTCTTGTTTGAGATATTTAATAATATTGTATATGGATCAAATATGGATTATGGATTGGAAGGTTCCCAGAGTAGTGGGGTAAAGGCAGGAGGTGATCAGGATGCCTTAGCTCCCCAGCCACACCCATCACAGTGAGTGGGAAAAGAGAGGATGCTCTGTTGTCCCTGGGGTACCTCAGTTCATGCCTGTGGCTACACAGTCAGGGGCTGTGGGCACCTTGTCCTGTGAAGACCAGAGGCTCCTCCTCGAGGGAGCCCACCCTCTCTCACAGAACTTTGTAACAGCTTTGCATTTGCCTAACACACCACAGATTTCTGTGGTTTTTTTGCCAGCTGAGCCAGACGTCTATGGATGGAGAGGCACCTTGAAAAGGAGGCTTGCACTGAGCACGTGGCCTGTGACTGGTCGTTGAGCTTTGGAAACCTGCAGTTTTTCAGAAGCTGGTGGGTGCTGTCAGCAGTATTCCGTGTCCCTTTTTGTTACACTTGTGGCTTCTTTTTCTTTAATAAAACCTCACACCCACTGAAAAAGCTTTCACTCCACTGCCCTCATTTTCCCTTCCCTTCCTCTGCAGTACCTTTTCTCATTTTCATTCATTCACTCCCTGGCTCTGCAGATTGTGTCTTACTTTGCCTTCCCAGTAGAGCTTTTCATTTTATGGAGTAGGATCTGGAGCAATCCTTGCTGCAGACTCCTGGGGGCAAAACCATTATGAACAGGATCATAAGCCTCCTGTTTGAGATGGGAATGAAGGGCTTTTCCCTTCTCTTACCTGTTTCCTTTCTGGAGGGAGAGGAGGAAAACAAAGAGATTGCTGCCATGGCCCCAGCTGCTACTGCTGCTGTCATGATCATTTAATTGCTGCAGCCTCTCTCACTGCTAGCACGTGGGAGAAATTACCACTGATCAAAAATGTGAAATACACCCCACCTTACATATCTCCATGCACAGGCAGTAAATCAAAATGAGAACTCAACAGAATTACGCAGAAGCGACTTGCTGCTCTTGGCTTAGTTCTTGGAATGACAAGCTTGGGTGGTTTTTTGTTTGTTTTTACACATTAATTGATAATTGAAAGCATCATATACTGTACTACTACAGAAGTAAATTATTAATGTAAACAAAGCCCTCAGCTGCTTGTAAAGCATTTCTCATAAAACTGCACTGCTGGCTCTGAAGGCCAGTGAAGATACACTAATTCTACAACAAATTACTCTAATTTATAGAACTGTTGAGTTATATCAAAGCTCCAATCAGAAGCCATCATTGTTCTGTAACCCACTGTTAATATATCTGTTTTTCCATTAATTGCATAATGACTGTTAACCTAATCTACAACAGATCAATGGGAGTGAACTATGGAGTATGTTATTTCTATTGAATAGTAAGTGAATGGGGTATTTGATCTAGCTTAGTGGTCTGTTGAAAAGGACAGCAATTGATTGATGTGGAAAAAATGAGAGTAGCATTACAGAACATGTGCAGGTTTTTTAATGGCCTTTCTTTAATTTTCTAAATTTTCATTAAAGCTATGGGTACCTGTAGGTCTCATGCAGAGGTCTGTGAAATCATCCCTGTCAATCTATACAAAATAGGTGCTGTTTGCTATTTTTTAAAAGTGTGACATTTCCTCTGCTCGACTCTTGTGACCAGCTCCTCCCTTGTCCTATACAGAGAAAAAAAAAGTAATTATCTTGCTATGACTCAAAATGCCAAGTAGCATGAAGGTAGCTGAAAAATCCATTTAATTGAACTGAAGCTTAGTTATTTGAGCAGCCAGTTTACAGGTTTAGTTTTGGGCCCTCAGAATTTTTTTATTTCTCATTCCTTTTCTTTTTGTTTTTTTAAGGAACTTTAGCACTAAAAATACAAACAGTCTGAGATTAGGCACGGGATTTAATGACTGCTACCAAGAAGAGCTGCAGCTGATGTGTCCACTTCCTCCTTTTGTCAGAAGATAATTACTGTTTTGCATTTTAAAATTAAAAATTACTTTATAGCACATCATCACCTAGGCTACATGTGGTACTTAATGTAATGGAGTTCTAAGCATGTCTTCCAAATCCTGTGCTAAAGAATTTTTTGTTTTATTCTCTAAAAATACTACCTTTTCTTTGCAATCGTAAAGAGGCGGTTAGAGAAATTTACTGAGATCTCTGATCTAGAGCTGATGAGCAGGAGTTGATGGTTAGGAGGGAGCAGGGAGCCTCTTCCATGAAGCCCTGCTGTAAAAGTTACTGTGATAATGATGACAATGTCTGTGAGGGGAGCAGCTCCAGGGTACCTGGCTGGCCAGAGAGCAGACTGCCAGCTGCCTTTTGCTATGAAGCAGCAGGAAGGTGTAACAGGTCAGGGGTTGAAAAACATCTGTGGCATCTTCATATCTAAACTTACCCTCTTCAGCTGTCAGCAGGAATTTTGATAAAGGGAGGTACGAGAACACAACATTCTTTTGACTAGTGTTGCTACAGTAGTTGTTCTTAAATTTTGTCTTTATTTTTTCAAGTGACTTAAACATTGAAGGAACACAAATGGGTACCAGTTTGAGAAAGCAGAAGGAATATGTAGGATATAGGCCATGACTGAAATATTTTGCAGTTTTGTTTTATAAATGTTTATACTAAATTTACAGAAATGTTTGTAGGAGACCTGATACTCTTTAAATATTTTTCAAATATTATGTAATAGGAGTACAGAAGTCTCACAGTATGCTCATTTCAGTCAGGTAATATTCTTTAAAGCTGTCTGAAAGCCTGCATGCTTTGTTCTCAGAATTCACTGATTGTCAAATGTTACTGCTTTAAATTAGGCTCTTTTATCATTAAGAGGTTGATGTAAGGCAAGCAGCCTTTTTTGCTGTTAAGAAGGTTTTCAAGAATTGTGGAACTAATTGTCATTGGCTGTATAAGGAGCATCTAGTGTCTTAAGTGTAGTAATAAGTGCTATCACTCATTGCTAAGCAGGGGAAGCTGGTGCTAGTAAGGCACTGAAAATGCAGGTGCATCACACTACAGTAATTGGATGCATTTAAAAAATGGTTTTGATCTTAACTTGAATTAAAAAAATATTAAGCTCCCACTGGCTTCTAGTTACTTATTCAGACTACTTGCTTTTGTCCTCCTGTGCCTTTCTACCTTCATGTGGTAAGGGAGAGGACATAACAGCTTTCTGTGAAAAGCTTCTCAAAACAATAGGTTGGTTGATGTTTAAAGAGTAGTAGGTTTGGAAAAGTCCCCGTGATATCTCATCCACAGCCAACAGGAACATTGCCTTGCTGTTTCTGACTTTGTTTTCTGTGGTTTTGAAGCATTTAGCAGAGGCAGAACACCGCTGACCTTGTGAAACTGTGCAAAAGGTGTAGGGAAAAGAGAGAATGAAGTTTATTGGTATCATCACTAGGCCCAGGAGCACTGATTAGTGGGGCTGGTAGTGGCAGCCTTCCAACTTATGTTTCAGATATCGAGCCCCTTCAGGATAGAAGAAGAAAACTTGCAGGACTATCTTGCTTTCTTTGTGGCAGTGCAGCTGAATTGGTGCTTATTCTGTGAGTTACTTATTCACAGGTTTCCTTGGTCAAGAAATTTCCCCAATAACTGAAACTGAGACTGGCCAGCTATTCTGTTTGTCTAAAAAGTATTCTTTCTTGAAAGTTGGGTTTGTTCCAGTTTTGAACTTGGGATAGCTGTACATTCTGCTGTGGTTAGTACTTCAGGTTGATAGACCTTATGTCAACAGAAAGAGATCATCTTTCCCTAGCTAGGGCTCTGATTGCATCAAAAGAATGGTATCCTAAGGAGATACCATGCTGGGAATGCTGTAGCTTTGACCTGGATTCTTGTTAGCCATGATTAAATAAAATTGTGGGCTGCCATTTCCTTTCAATGTCTATTGTTCATTCCTCTCCTAGCAAATCACTCACGTGGATTTGGCTTTTGTTTGGTTTTGAATGGTGAAAGGAGCCCATCTGTACAGATGTGTACAGCTTTCTGACTCATAGCTGTGCTTTCTTCAGAGATCACAGAATCACGGAAAGCAAAGGCTGGGAGACACCTGCAGATCATCTTGTCCAATCGCTCTGCTCAAAGGAGGCTCAGCTGTGGCATGCTGCTCAGGACTGCAGGCTGTTGGGTTTAAAAAGCATCAGTACTACTTCAGATTGGTTTTTTTGTGAACAGAATTGCAAATTGTATTTAAGCCATGGTGAGATTTGAAGATTGAGGGAAGGCAGTTCATTAATGCTGTACCTGCTTGTTGTTGCTAGTACCTGGTGTGGGGTAACACTTCAGTGGCATTCCAGGAGCTGACAACTTTCTACTCTAGCAAAAGCTTTCTGCTAATAAAAAAACCAAAAAACCAGGTTTTAAAGTAATTTTCCTTTTTGTGTCTGAAATACATTCTTTGAAATTAATTATAAAAAGTGAAATGCATTTTGTGCAACTTGATCTTTGCATTGGCATTGCATATTAGTACACTTGGTCAGCAGGATGCTTCAAAATGCTTTTCAAGTATTCTCAAAAAAATGATAGCTATATATTTTGCTACTATATATAAATTACTTATATCAAAATACTATATATTTTGATATAAGTAATTTCTATAACTTATGGAATTCTGTCTTGTCTTTTAAGCGCTGAAGACAGGTGAGGACCCTTTTGTGTGCCAAGCAGTCTCCCCAGAAGGGCCCAATGGTTTTGCTGACAGCTGAGCTAACCTACTTTAGCTGGAAAGTGGGACAGGGTTCAGTTGTGCAGATCGTTTCTCACGCTGAGTTATTGACTGCATTCATCTCCTCTTCTCTGGGAAGTTTCACATGAAACAGAATCAAATGTATATGCAGTGGCCAAAACCCAATAAAATCTGAAAAGTACCTGAGGTGTCAAAGTTTTTTTTTTCATATTAAGAAATAAAGTGGTAGCTAAATAATTTCAATACTAGATTTCCTGTACTAATTTTGGTTACCATTCTTCAACTGCAGGAAACAATTTAATATCTGCTAGAAATAGTATGTTTAAATGTTAGTAATCAATGCATTTATTTGCAATGCTCTATCAGTTTATCTGTTTATTGTTTTCCTAGGTATTTTGGAAGTTTATTCCATTTCTGTTTTCTGGAGACTGAAATAACTGAAGATTTTATTTCACTGTGCACAGGGCAAGTTAAATTGCTCTCTCTCTAATACAGGCATGTCTGACGTGGGGAAGCTCTCTGGGAATACAGAGAGCTTACTTGATCTGCATATATTTAATGGCTGAAAACAGAATTTCTTAGTGACACAGACTCCCCTAAACATTGAAGAAGTCTGTGTTGCTAAGATTTTAATGTTGTGGGGATAGAAAGGCACCCTCTGTTCAGAGAAGCACTGATTTATTTTTCTTTGACTTACCATGACAGGAAATTTTTTTAGTAGACTTTATATTTTTTCCTAGGGAGAACTTTTTCCATCAAGTACGTCCACATGAGGATGTTAGAAGTAAGAATAGCTTTTTTTTTTTTTTTTACTTTGAGCCAGGTAGACTAAGTGGTCCAAAAATAAATACTAGAAATGTCTTTTGCTTGTGACATTTGTTCAGACAGGACCATGAGGAAGAGAAGTGCTTTCATTACTTAGTGACTTAGGGACTATTAGCAGCTGAAGATCCAGGTTCCATTCAGCTAAATGCTGTAACAGTACACAGAAATATATAACTGCAGTTAAGTAATCTCTTTCCACTCCACACTCTCTTGTCTTTACTTTTTTATTTCTTTTCTATGAGATAATGTCTGGGAATGTTAGACTTGCAATTCTGTGAAGCAATTGTAATTGGTACATTGGGGCTTACTGCACTAGAAAAATGAAATAAAAATGATTTGCTGCCCAGATATTAATGTTAGCTATGAAAGCCCTCTCCACAGAAGTGTCTCTGAGGCGGGTGGCCATTAATAATGCTGAGTTTTGTGATGGTTTGAAGAGAGCCTTTTCTCTGCCTGCCAAGGGAGACAGCATGAGGATTAAAGCATAAGTGCCAAATGTTTCATAGCTTTTCTCCCTCAGATTTTATGCAAATTCCATAATGGATCAATTTGCATATTCCCAGGTAGTTTGCCTATCTTATTTAAACGTGTGGGTTTGTTCTGCAAGTTGAGCTTAGTAATTTAGGTTTATTGTTTCAAAGTGAGATAGGTTTTGGACAAGTCTATTACTCTGCTCATGCCACACCTTGATCCCAAGGGCATGGGCTCTTTCTTGAGCAAGCTGATGATTTGGGCTTTCATTATCTGGTTTATTTTTTGCAGTTCTGCTGAGCACTAGGTGCTGCATGGAGTTTATGTGGTGGCAGTCATCTCTGATGCAATCATTTGCTTAGGAGGTGCCACCAAGCACACAAATGACATCAACAGTACCACTCACAACACGCTGACGTGTGTGGGCCTGCAGTAAATGTTCAGTTGAAAGAAGTGACACTATGGCAATAAAAATGCAAGTTAAGAATTGAGATCCACCTTCCCTGTCAACTGAGATGAAAGCAGAGTCTGCTACAGGTCTGAAACTGTGGCTCAGCAGATTCCTTTGATTTATGGGGAAGAGCAGTCTGGTGAAAACCCAGCACAGCCACAGAAACATTGATGCAGGTAATAAAAGTCTGTGAGTCAAAGGTATGGAGAAGTTGTGGGTAGGATTTATCTGAGCTCTTTACATGAGCCTTTTCAGGATTTATTATGAAGTTTGTAAACCCTTTTTTATTTTATCATTAGTTTTTGTTTGGTTTTCTTTCTTTCTGCGGAGGGCTCCTGAGCTACTTGTTATCCCAGCTTTACATGCTATTTTCTCCCATAATTGCTTGTACCTGGTGTTACCAGTCTCCCCAAGACTCCTTAGTCCCATGGAATTACTGCCTCTCAAATCTTCCTCTGCATTCCTTATCAGTATTGAATCAGTATTGGACAGAGCTGCTGCAGTGGAAAGTGGTGCATGAGCTGAGCAGCTTTTATCAGCCCTGTCTCAAAATACACAGTGAGAGGAAAAAAAATGGGGTGAGGGAATTTCACCTGAGCGATTGTGAAGGTTGATGGAAGGAAGCAGGAAGATACTACAAAGAACAAAACTCACAGATGGAAATTTTTCCCTTTCACTGGTGACTAGAAATTTAATACACAATATTTGGGTTAAACAGCACAATTTTTTCCAATGGGGTATATGCAATCAATCATCCCTGGAAAGTGCTATTGACTGGTGTCGAAATTAGATTCAATAAAACATTGTTGTGTGCTTCAAGATATAATTTTTTCATTGGTAGAGGAATTCTCTAGTGACCCCTTAGATAACTTTTCTTCCTAACTATCATTCCCTTATAATAGAGATGAAAAATGTAAATTTTTTATTGAGGAGTAATTTGAGCAGAAGAGAAAGTAAGACTTGCTTTTTTTCTCCCCTTCCAGCTTGACTTCTGGGCAATGTAACAGCCCACTCTGTATAGATCTGTAGGAATTTAAGATGTAAAGTTCTTTGTATACAAACAGGTTCACCTCCTGTTTGATATTCACCTCCTCAATATCCAGCTTTTTGGGAAACACCTTGTTACCATCTTTGATTTTTGTTCATATGTTTTCATTGATACATCTTGATGATTGTGTGATGGTGGTGGTGGGGTTATTGGGAATTGCAGTGGTTTTTTGTGTTTGGATTTGTTTGTTTTAAAGGGAGTCAAACTTGAATGCAACATGTTACTTAATTGGCATATTTTTCATCAGTCTCCTAGTGAATAATTTTGTTGTCTCAGTTTCCCAGACTCAGCCCATTACCAAAATTGTACATATATTTATACGTAGCTTATAAGTGCAGAAGTGAAGGACTTTCTGCTTTTCAGGCATTGCATATATTTGATACTTTGTTCTGTTGATGAATTTTGAAGGATAGGTTCTTTTAATGCACTTTCTCCCATCCTCCCCTTTGAGGTAATAGATACAGTGTCTCCTTTTGCTACTTTTATTTTATTACGCTTTTAACTGTGGTGAAGTGTTTGGTTGTCATGAAAAACTGAAATCTAAAGTCCAGATGTCTGGTTCTAGCTCTACTTGTTGGAATTTGTAATTCACTGTTCTACTTTTAATACAGCAGCGATTTTATCAATTTCTCTGGTTTTTAGGGACTACTTTTTTCCCACAATAAGACTGTGCTTATTCTTGTTTTGTGCTAATTCAGGATGTACCATTCTTTCTAAAAATGTAGTTGTCACTTTATTATTATAACTTTTATTTACATCTTCCTAATTTGGTGTTTAATGTATGTCTGTATTTTGTTGCAGTATGTGCAGTAAAGTGCAGATCCAAATAGGTTGTATTTTGTCTTTAACTCTTTTCCTCCACAAACCATTTATATTTTGATTTTACATGGAGGGAAAGGTGTTGTGTATTTCTTTAAGATTTCCTAGGTGGCTTTCAGTAGTTAGACTGTTGTTACATCTTTGTCATTTTGGATATCAAGTCTGTCACTAACAGCAGTGTTTACAACTCAGATAGATGTACATGAGCAAGACTTGGGAGTGCTGTTGATTCTAGTGGTTCATCAGAAATTCCCTTTTCCCTCTTTGAGAGCAGGGCTCAGGCAAACCACTGCTCTGAACAGCAGAAGAGCTTCAGGCTTTATCTAGAGAAGTTTGTCTTCATTTAAGTACAAGTTGTATTCTCTGTAGTCTCATCTGAACTGGGTACAAAATGTACCCAGAAATATAGCTTTTAAAGGATTTTGTGGGAATACTGAATAACAGCTTTTTCTTCCTTTGTTTGAAGATCAAGCAGATTACCTTAATGTTGCTTCTGAACATGACAACAGCCAGGAAAGCTGTGATCATAGTAAAAGGGTTCTTCAGAATTTACTTGCTTGTTTGTTTCAGGTTTCTTTTATCCTTTTCATGCATGATTTGGAAATGTATTCACAGACTCAGCTTGGGAGCTGAGAACAAATTACAGCATATTTAGGGTGGAAGGGACCTCAGAAAGTCTCTAGTCCATGTTTCTGCTTGAAGCAGCATCAGTTGTGAGATGAGACCAGGTTACTCAGCTCCCTATCTGGTTGGTACCCTTGAAAACTTACAGCATGGGAGACTGCACAACCTTCCTGAGCAACCTCTTGCAGTGCTGTGCTGTCTTATTGTGACAGTTTTTCCTTGCATCCTTTCAAAAGCCAGATATAAAGATCCTAGAATTTCAAAAGGAGAAGGAATCTATCTCATGTTTCCTATCTCCATTCTTCTCCTTCGTGACCTTTCCCCTCTTTAGCTTCTATTTTAACCTCCTCTCTCCTACCTCTCCTGGTGTCACTGATGTGATGTCTCCATAACCTTTGAATTTCCCACAAGCACTACTCTTTAAAAGTTTGTAGAGATGATGACAAAAGTAACCAGAAAAGGAAACTAAGGCAAAGAATGCTTTAGTGGTTGCATTATGTATAAAACCATAATGCTTTGACTCTCAAAGCCTGGTACAAATGGAAAGCAAAGGAATTCACCATGGTTATTTTGTAGTTCTTTTTTGTTTAAGGATAGAATAACATGAGCTAAAAGTCTATTTGAAAGATTACGCTCCCAGAAGCAAATGGGCTTCTTCAGCTCTTTTGAAAACAGATAGGCAAAAATGTGGAAAAGATATCCATTGACATGGTGATTTGCCTTCAGCCAGAGTAGTGTTGATTCTAATGTCACAACACAGACTGAAGCAGGGTTTGTCAGTGAATCAGATCTGTTTCTTGTCAGAAATCAGGTTAAAATAGTTGTTTATAGTCTTATTATTGGGACAATATGAAATTATAAACTAGCCAAGAACTAATTAGGAACTGAGAAGTAGTTTTGTTACCCAGATGTGTAGATGGTGCTTCAGACAAGATGAAATTTGGAGATTATCCAGAAATATTGAAAAAAATAAATTGGAAACCAGGTCATGTAATGTCATTCATCTCTAGGAATAATTTGAATTTCTTGTGGGAAGTGATTGACTAAATTAAAAAGATTTTAAAAGTCCTTCAAAACAAATAAGCTCTCAGATGATTTCGTACAGTTTAATGCACTGTGGAAATCATTGTAACTGGTTTTGTAAAAGGCAAATTTAGTAAGTAACCTGCAGTCTTATCATAGTGTTGTAAATTGTGAGCAAATCTACCACATGAATAAAGTTTTTTCTTTTCTATTTTTTTCTTTCCTACAAATCTGTCAACATAAAAAGCTGCTTTCAAGCTTTTTATCCAGAGCGAAGGCCGTTTCTAGGAATAAATGTGCTTTTCTTGATAAATGTGACCTACAGAAGGTGGATGAGAGCTCTAGGCTTTGTTTTGAGGGTAATAGTATTTAATTCAGATAAAAATCTTTCTGAGGGTATATAGTTTATTAAAACTGGAGTAACCATATACTTTTAAGAGATAAAAAGTACTGAACTCTAGAATAGCAAAAAGTTTTCATCAGAAAGCTAGAGGTGAGTGGAAAAATGCATGCAACCCTGCTTCTCAACACAAACAGAGTTAATAAAATCAGAGAGGAGGTGTCAAGCTGTCTAAAAAAGAAATCTTTTGCTCTAAGCTGATACTTGTATGTTTAAGCTGCAGATAAACATTTGCTGATCTGTATTTCTAGTTTTGTAACAGATTGTGCTGTGTATGCAGTGAGTTCTGAGGTTTGAGCTAATATGCTTATCCTCATTGCTGTTTTGCAGAAGCCTTTAATAAACTTTAAGAAGTGAAGAAAGTCCCTTTGTACTTCCATGTACTTTTTCATTTTAAAGAGGCAATGTCTACTTTTGTTCCTTTGTTAGTTGTTTGTAAGAATTGTACAGTCTGATCTTCTACTTTTTGAAGCCTTGCTTTCTACCTCAGTGTTATTTCTTTGTTCCTGAAGGTGTGTTCAGTGGGTGTGCTTGATGGGTGATAGCACTATGTGTTTGTGTAGGTCTTGTGATAATCAAGATCAGCATGTGGAATGGATTCTGTGGTTTACAGGACACATCATAGTTGCTGAATTTCACACAGTTATGATGCTTAGTGACTGTTAATGGTGTTCCCTTGCCAGATCTCAAATCTCTGTATTTTCCTGGAGAAACTGGAGGACTTCAAGACCTCAAATCCTTAATACATTGAAATAGTTCAATGTTTGATTTCTCGGTACTTTGTTACGCTGTGGGGGAACTCTGTGTTTCATGAATAAGGTAGTTATTAAGTGAGGGATTCCCCATTTTGTTTGGTCCTGAGAGCATTAAATGGATTGTTGTCTCAATATCTGCAGCCTCATTTACTAGTAACTAAGGGGGATGTAAGATGTTTAAGTAGGAACTTGCCAGGAATAGTTAGGTCAGTTAAGTAAAGAAGAATAAAAAGAGGCTTATTTAAAGTTGCATTTTACAGGAGCTTTACTTCTGCAGCATGTGAGCAGCTGTGGCTGCAATGCCAACTGTGCCCCAGCTCTGTCCCCTCCCGAGTCCTTGTGCATTCCCAGCCTCAAGGCCTTGATCTGTGTAAGCTCTGCTCAGCAATTGCTAGCACATCCCTTTGTTATCCACACAGTTTTCAGCACTAATCCAAGACACTGCCCCATACGAGCTGCTGTGAAGAAAATTAACTTTGTCCCGGTCAAAACCAGCACAAGATATAAGTAAATAACTTGCAAACTTCTCTTTATTAGTGGAGGAGGCTCACTTTATTATTAGGAGGCTCACTTACCATATTTCACTTGGATGTGCAGGTTGGATCAGGTTTCACTTGGATCTTGGAAGGTTGGTCCTGGATATGGTATATTTATTAATTTGAGTGACTAACAGCATGCCACAGCTGGAAATTAGGAAGCAAAGTAACTTGTTTTGCCTATAGTATCCTCATGTTTCTGTCTCTTACATTAAATTATTTGACAAATTTGTTCCAGAATTTGTTCAAAAGTAATACAGCTGGCTGAAAAACTGTAGCCAAAACCATTGTGTATGCCTAAGCAATAGTTATAGGAAAAAATACTGGTAAACTAATTCAAGAATACTGAATGCTTTATCAATTTGGCACTTGGTAGTTGGATTTCACGAAGGCTGCTTTGATTGTGACATGTGACCATGCCTTCTGTTTGTTCCAGGTGTAGGAACTCGGGATGATGCTTTGTTGCAGGTCTGTCAGATGAACAAAACAGTATTAATTTTGGAGACTCGCATTTTTGACTAGCTGTTCAAACACTGAATTTTAGGATCAGCAAACCCTTTGAGCTCAATTGAAGTTAATGAGCAGCCACTCCTGACTTTGCTTCAGATTCCTGCTTTTCCTTCCTGAACTTTTAAAGCTGTCTTATAATTAATCTCCTTAATGTATTTTAATTTATCTGTTTTATATATTTTTATAAACAAAACCAAATCTCTCTGACTACTGTGCTATGCATACTGAGCTGTTGACTAGGGCCTTCTAGATGTAAGAACCATTTCTTTGGGCTTGTCTTTACTGAAGGCTTGTTGCATAATAAATATCTTTGTAGATACTAGTTGATTTCCTCTTGTCCTTTAAAATGAAGTAGGTAATTATTTTGTAATTGCTACTTCAGATTTTGCTGGAATGTTTATTCTGGGATGTAGATATTTGCAATTTACTTGGGCATGTGTATCCTGATCTCTAGGATAAACTGCAATTTTTTTCAGTTTGGGAAAAAAAGCAGTTTGGAATTGCCTAACTTTGACAGTTATATTTATGGCAGTATAGTTTGTTCAGTCATCTTGAGTTTAAAATATAGTGTAATGTGACAAACTTTTTTAACACAGGCTTAGAAAAGGGTATGGAGGAGGTAATTGAAGAAATTAATTATCATCCTTTGGGACTGAGGTACTAATGCAAATCTTGTGGGAAGGGTTGTGTTGGTCGCTGGGGTTTGTGGGGATTTTTTTGTGTGTGTGTGGGGGGGTTTGGGTTGTTCGGGGGGGGTGTTGTTTTGTTTTATTTTTTTGTTGTTGTTGTTATTACTTCCTTGTATCCTAAAACTTTGTAACAGCCTTTTAAATCACAGTTACCTAGGCTGTCTTTCTGAAATACTTGATTTGCCTTGTGTTTTAATTGCCTGTTTTGAAAGGAGATGCTCAAGTCCCAGTACCAGTGTTCAAGGAGGACAAAGGGCCCTGCTGGCTGCTGAGAATGAGGGCAGGAGGTTCATCATGGGCTCAAGCCATCAGAGTGAAGCCTTGTCCCAGCTGCAGGCAGTTGTCCCCCGTGTGCTCAAAAAGCAGGAATTCACAGGGGTAGCCAGTGCTCCCCTGCTCATGGAGAGGAGGAGCTTAGCTACAACTTCTCTGCCCATTTCTCCCAGTATCACTGAGGTTTTCCTCCAAAAGAGCACTTTTACTGCAGCCCTGTTGGGGAGATGAGTCCCTGGGGTTGGAGATGAGTCCTGGGTGGGGTTTGTGCCCGCAGCAGCACTCAGGGGCAGCTCTGTGTGCCGCTCTGCCCAGCCCTCTGCAGTGCTGCTTCTCGGCATACTGACCTAGAATACTGCCCTAGATCTGCTGCAGAGGGTTTCTTCAGCTTTCCCCTTCTAGCTTGTCAGAAACCCCCTCAGGATGGGAGGTAGTTGCAATGTGATAAATGAGCTGCTAATTAGTTTTCTTCTAGAAACATGATTTCTTACCTTTTAAACATTTTTTCTTCCCTTAGCATCTTGACACTTTCTCTGACACATCATAATGTTAATTAATCTCCTTAATTCATCTATTTGTGTAAATACAGATCCTTTAGGTTAGTTTGTTGCTTTCTAGTAAATGTTAGCTTTTTGCAACTGTAAACCAACAAGTTCATTGACTATTAGGAGGTGCAGACTTTTGCAGTGCCCTTTCATCATCAACTTTTTGTTTATTGCAGTGCTTTTGTCGAGATAAATTGCAACACTGAGGCTTTCATGCACAGTAATTAGTATCTAATCTCTTCATACTGAAATCTGTCAAATATTAAATGGTGACTGTATTTTATTTTGGCCTCTGCCTAAATAAGAAACAATAAATAATGTTTTGAAATATGAAGGGATGCTGGTGCCTGGTCAGAAGGGGCATTCACCTTTGAAAATTTCAATGTAATCCAGAAATCATAACAATCTGCTCCTTGTTTGATGGCTTACATGGAATGGTTCTTCTGGTCTTAGTCCCATTCTCTGACAACAAGTGACAATATTACAAAAAAAAAAAACCAAAACAAGACCCCCCAAAACTCCCCAAACAGCATTAACACTTGCTGATTTTCATTGGGGCAAAAAGTCTGAGAAGCCAAAACCAAAATGCTTTTTTTTTAGCATTTCTGAATTTGGCACCTCTTCTTTCTTTTCAGATTTGAAGCCCTTTGCAGTTTCCTTTATGGCAGCAGTTAACCTTCTGTCTGAATAAATACCAAATCCAACTGTGTGAGAGCTGTAGGCTTGTGTTGACATTATTGGGTGTCACCTCAGAATGACAGCCTTAGAGTTTCTTAGGTTATGCTAGATTCATCCAGTGTTTCATTCAGCTGCACTTGCCTAGTGTGGGTTGTCTGTATTCTACTTTTTCATGAAAGCAGGTCCTGGAGCTGTCTCTGATTTGATGGACCACTTAGAAGAATTCTCAGAAGAATTCTGTCCTGAAGAGATGCTGGTCTAGTAATTCTATTGGCACTGAGTGTTTGCAGTTGCCTCTCTAGGCAAATGTTCTATTGAAAGGATACTAACAATATTTAAGAATATGTATGTGTAAAAGATTTCTCACATAATTGTTCCATTTCTCACAGGTGAAATATTTTAACATTTTCTCCCTGCCTCAGTTTTCTAACTTCTCTGATGCTGGCTTTCTTTTGCCTACCTTGGAGTGTTTGAAAACCTCATGCCTATAAGCATTCATCATTCCCTCTCCTGCAGAACTTTCCTGCAACTTCTTCAGATTCCTCAATTCTTCCACTTCCTTTTGTGGCTTCTTCCAAATCTCTCCACTTCAGCTCACCTGAGACCAAGATTTAGAAGAACTTGCATTAGTAATTTACAAAATTTACTGTCATGGAGTATTTTCCCTTTACAACAGACATAGTCTGGTTTCCACAGAAGAAACCATTGAAGTTTAATGATTCTTGTTTCCCATTGGCCACTCAAAGGTCAGTTTTCAGACACATGTCACCAACCTCTTAGCAATAGGGAAAGTACTTGTGATATCACCTGGGCAGGGATACACTCATACTCTAAAATGTGGCAGTTGATTTACTGAATATTTAAAGTCTCCTTAAATGATTTTAGGAAGTTCTATTCCAGCACCTTAAGTAAAATTTGGGGTTGAAAGATTTTCTTACATAGAACTACCTTGGTTACAAAGCAGACATTTGAAAACATGACTGTATATTGACAATAAATGCAAGTATTGTACTGGGGCTCTTAAAATCTAGAGAACAAAACTCAAGTTTTAACACGCATGATTTCACCTGGTCACTGTATTGTATCCAGAATAATTTTCCCTTCTATAACCATTTATGTTTTGACCTTTTTCTATCAAAGCCCTGTAAGTGTGAAGTATTGAAGTCTGAAAGCATTGTTTTTAAAACAAGGTGTAAAGAAATAAAGCAAAAGCCTTGTTTGACGGGAGGTAGATTATTTCTTGGGTATAATAATGTAGAATTAGATTGATATGCTGTATTGAATGCAGAGTTGGTGCAGTAGCATTTCACTGTTAACTAAATATATCTTGAGTGAGCATATATCAATGCTTTATTCCCAGGGTGAAATCTGAAACTTTGAGCTGGAAACAAAATCTCTAGCTGCCAGTTGTCTATCAGAATATGTCTTTCAGATTTAGGAAAGTGATTTTGGTGCTGCTTATAGGAGTTTTACTTATAGTAGAGGAGTTTATCGTCAAGCATTGACCTTTCCTTGGACCCAACAAACCTGTTTTGGGCTTCTGATATCCTACATTTAGTCCAAGTTAACTTTCTGGACACAGGGAGGGGACAAATATCACTTAATTATTAAGTGTTATTAAGTGTTAAGCATATTAAGTACTGAAAATCGTGATTACAGAATGTAATGAAGCCAGACACTTTGCAGACATTTTTCATTCTTGGTTAATTTTTTCTTTGTTTTACTAAAATATATAATTTTCAGGATGTGCTGAATGTTAAGATAAATTTGGTTGCCCAATGTTTACTTAAAATTGTTGCTCTAAAATAAATAACTGTTGTTTTCCTCTTTACTTTTCACAAGTACATAATTTAATTGAAGTTTGTTCTAACATACTTCTGTGCACAAGCAAGATTAAATTCTCCTGAGTTGGGAGAGTATAATTTTGGGGGGGGGGGGGCAGGGGAAAGGTTTTTATAATTATGTGTGTATTTTCAACTAGGATTTCTGTATCATGTGGCTGGTCTTTTTAATACCTTTTAATCACAACATTTAAGATAACACTGACCAGATGTAAATCAGTAATTAAGGAAAAATAATTACTGAAGGAATTCTAGATCAATTAGACATGGTCTAAAAGCACATGATTTGTCATTAGTACATGCTTTTAGTGGTGTGTTCATAAATATTTTCCTGTTTTCAGAGACAATGGATTCTTTTGTATTAAGGCTTTGTCAGAATCAAAGGGGGAGGGGGAAGAAATATCAACTTTGCAAAGAAGGTGATTTGCATGCTATTACCCCTTATTCTTTGCTTTTTGTCAATTTTTAAGCTTGCTATGACCTACTTTAGAGTCTTATGATGAGATTAGGAATTTCAGTGAATTCCCTGTTGCAGGATGCAGTATTTCAGCGCTTGTGTTTACGTTGCCACTTTGTTTTACTGGGAATAATACACAGTTTCTCATCACAAGCTACTGATTAATTCCTTGATACCTTTCCCTTGATTTTATTCTGATTTTCCTTAATTTTTTTCATTCTTGGTTTTTCGTTTGTTTGTTCTTGTATGAGGGTTGTTTTTTATAACTTTTTATTGTTTATTATGTAAGAGAACGCAGTCTTGTTTTCATAATTTTAAGTTTCTAACTTATATCAGACAAAATATAGCAGCTACAGGGTTTGTACTGTCCTCCCAGTGTCAGCTTTATGAATTCCTGGGCAAACTCAACTGGAAACATTTGTCCTGTGCCAAACTGTTGTAGGTCATTGCCAGAATATTCTTCTTGTCACCACAGCGTTGTCCAAGTCTGGTAGTTGTTTTTGTTTTTGTCATCTTAGGTACACTGGAACGACAAGAAGAGTAAAACCCACACACTTGAACCATAGCCACTCTGGCATTTGGATATTTGTGGCTGTATGGCAGACTGTAGAGTCTTGCAGAGACACCAAAATTGCTCTGAAAGAGCTTTCTTGATAACAAATTTAAGATTAGATGCCTTTGTGTGATAAGTAGGCAGGAGTTAATGAGCCTGCTGAGAAATGGGTGCAGTACAGTATATATGGATGCATTGCATGTATTTCATGTTTGGACTCAATCCTAAGGGTCCCTTTCAAGCTAAGTGAATCTATGACTCTAATAGTGGCTGTTTTGCCACTGGTGCTGCTATTTCAAGCTACTTCTGCAGGAATCAGATTACATGATTCTACATGGCCCATGTCTTGTAGTTTATGAATAGTTCATAGTTTTGAAAAGCATAAGTTATTCCCTCCTTTTCATTAGCAATTCTATAGTTTAAAAAAAAAAAATTAAGTATGAAGTGCTAAACTGCAAAAGATACACTTCCAAAGGTGGAAAGCAGGGTTTTAATAAGGGAGGAGACAAAACTGGAGAGCTTTTTTCTCATTTACTACTACTCAAAATTAATGAGGAATAAGATAAAATATGTCTATCTGAACTGTTCCAGTTTTTGCTCTGCTATATTTTGGGTTAACTTTTGTATTGCTAAAACCAATGACCTTTTCTTTTTCAGTAATTTTGGAACACATTAGGTATATTTTAAGAATTACTGAAGGAGAAAAACCTACCCCAAACCAGAAAACTCAGAACACCCTTGATCTGTCACCCAATTCCACTTCCTAGTCCTAGCCAGACAAGTTTTAAATTGGGCTAACTTGGATGAAACCAGGTCAATCCTGAATATTTAATGTAAATCCCTAGTCCTGATGAAGAACGTTCAAAAACTGAACAGTTTGGGCAAAGAGAGTTGGAAGGTTAATTGGTCAAGTATTTTAGTCATTGCCAGGTACTTGCCCTACATTACAATGATTCCATTGATCAGTTAGTATTTGTAGTGGTGACCAGTCTTCACACTTAAGGTCACATCATTTCTGTGTCCCAGGTACTACTGTGCTGCTTTTACAAAGGCACAAATGAAAGATGTCTTCAATTGAATTTAATTCTAATTTGTCCATCACAATTTGATCACTCTATGTGCCAGTGTTGATGGCAAAGGGAGGGCAAGGAATTGAAACAGTAAAATAGAAATTATAGAGTTAAGATGAAAATAAACTTTCAGAAAAGGTGAAACATTGGTTGGGGTATTCCCAATTAAAATTCATAGTGTGTCTTCTCACTTCTAATCCAGCTGAAATGCAAAGGCTGCAAATTCCACAAGATGTACTTGAGTAAGAATATTCTGTTTTGGCTCACTTGACATCTCCCATCCTTTTTGGAGACTGAAAACATTAAATAATCTAATTTCCATGCGTTTTAAAAAACAAGTATGAAAAGTCATAACACTTCAGTGATTTTGCTCATATTTAATTTCCTTTCTGTGACACCTCTGTGGTTTATATGTCATACTTCAAGGATTAGGTGGGATTATGTTACTCACATAAAGGTATCTCTTTCTGACACAACAAGTAACCATATCACCAATGACTGTAATTATCACAGCCATTAACATTACTGCTGGCTGGAAATAATGAATTTCAGTCCAAGCCCAGCAGTGATTGTTGGCTGACCTTTCAAGCAATCCCACTGAAGTGGGAAAGGGGTTCCTTTTAATTTGGATGGTAATTTTAGAGTTAATAAATAGCATATTTTTAATAAGTGAGTTGAAATTGTCTAAGGAAGTTAAAAGCAAGTTGCAAGGCTTGATGAGCCTCTTGCTTTCCTTTTTCTCCTCAAGTTTAACTGTGTAGCATGCTGCAAACCCCTTCCTGTTCTTTTTGCTCCTACTTTAAAAATAACATTTTCCTTTGATTTGGTCCTTTCAATTTGCTGTTAGGAAAAGTAAGCCCATTGCAGGCTAGGTCTGTTGTTGATTATTTACACACCTGTAATTGTTTTAATTAGTGAGTGGAATTATGATATGGATCAAATCCAACTGCTGAATCAAATCCAAAGAGTATTTGTTCATGTATAGTGCTCCAGGGATTCAATATTTCATAGAATCACAGAATGTTAAGGATTGGAATGGACCTTAAAGATCAGGACTCACAGATTAATGTCCTTGGGTCCCACAAACTTGTGCTCAGCCTAGATGACTGTCTGTCTGTCTGTCTATCTATCTATCTATCTATCTATCTATCTCGTGACTTAAATTCAGAGTTCTTGGGCAAAAGATTTTTTGTGAGAGGGGAAGAGAATAATGCAGAAATACCAAATCATACAGTTGCTCTAAAGTCAGCTATGACTAAGGAAAGTTATTGTTTTTATATATGTTTGTGCTTAACCATATTCAGTTTCTCCATTTGGTTTCCTTCTCAGCAAAGATTTTTTTCAGTGCCTTTGAAGGTCTTTTCTTTAAAAAGAAGAATTCTCTATGTAGTAGACATGCCACATAATGTTCATCTTATCAGTCCTAAGGGCTGGTTTCACTCCCTTTCAGAACCAACCTTGCAGTAAACTGTTTGTCTCATTTACTGATGTTTAACACCTGTGGTTTGCTACTGAAGCTGAAGTTGAGACCAGAAGCTACTTGGTGGAGTACAGACACTGAAAAACTATCAAGCTGAATCAAGACACTAATGTCTGCATGAGTTTCATATTCTTGTTTCAGAAGGTCTTTTCAAGCATGGGAGACAAATACAGTTTTCTCTTTTCCTTACTTTAGCTCCTGGATAAATCCCATGAGGTCTATGTTATTCTGTTTGGAGGCTATTAATTGTAGGGAAAACCCCACAGTGTTTATGAAAATTAATGATTTCAAATCAGTGTATTAATTCTGTCAGGTGTGTGGTGTGGTGTGATGGCTCTCTGTGGCACTGTGGCCAAGTGTAGCCCTGGAGCTGCTGTTTGTTTCTGTCCCTCTCTTAGGAATGGTCCCTCCTAGGGAGCTCTGCACTTCCTTGCTGAAGGTCTTGCCTTGACTTCTCATTTCCCTTCATTCCCTGCCTTGTCCATGCCACATTCAAGTGAAGTTTGGCAATGACTTTTTCTCTACCTCTGTGAGTTTTGTAGCTTGATTCAGTGCAAAACAAGCACGTGGCATCTGGCTTAATGGCATGGACAGTGGCCAAGTGGATAGATTGCAGATCTCCTTAATTTGCGTTAGCTTATTTCAGCATTGTTCCTAACCTGCTGGCAGACACTGCATTGACATAAAATTTTGGTTTTTTACCTGTCTCTGCCAATTTTTCTTAGGTAAAAAAGAGACTTTTTGTTTTTAAGTTTCAGGAAAGAGTCCTGTGTGTTCTTTCAACTGGAGAAGGGTTGAAAAATGCCTTAATACTTAAAGACAAGAAGTCTCTGTGTCTGGTTTGCCTGGCACTGCCCAGTTGCTTGTCAAAACCGTGATTAGTTTCACTCAGGAAGTTTTTTATGGTTCCAGATGATAGTGTGTGTCTCACAGTACCAATTTCTTAGAACAACATCATTGTTTTTCATGTTTTCCTGCACTTGTGGTATTTGAATGTGTTCTTAGGCTTCTGTGGCAAATCTAGAGGAAGGTTAGAGCTGTTACAATGGCAGGGATTTTTAGTGACTCTGCCAAGATGTTGAAATCCAAAGGAATTATCTTGCCCCTTGAAATACCCTTACCAGAAAAAAAATAAAAAAAGGATAAAAGCTCAGATGAATCAGTGAATCATAATATAAACCTTTAAAGAGGACTGTTGGCTGTTGGATCATACACTTCCTTCCCCCATAGCATCGAACAATCTCCCCCTTGTCAGCAGTCTTCATTTTCTTAATTGGTTGCATATACTTTTCAGATACATTTTTCTCATGTTCTTTTGTGCATTTATAAACAGTTGGCAACTGAACCTAAACTCTCTTCGCCCTTAATTTTGGAACAATAAGTGCTATTCTTAAACAAGAATGAGCAGAAAGTGAAGGCTCTGACTTTCAAAGAAGAACCTATACTTGGATTTTTGAAAGTGCCCTGTGGCACAAAAACACTGTTAAAAGGTAGTATTTTTGGAGCTTTGAGTAAGGAAAATAGAAATGCACTTGTTACATTTCTATTTGGTCATCCATTTTAAAATAATTGTAGGATTTCTTTAAATATCCCTGAAGTTTTGAATTCACAGAGATTATGGATTAGTGATGAAACCCTGCAGGGCTAAATACCCTGAATTCTGCTGGCTCAGCTGTTGAAATCAGGTTAAAAAGTGCAGTGGTTATTTCCAACCATTAAACCTAATAAACCAGCTTAAAGCCAGAGTGGGATGTTTAAACTTGCATTCAGCTGTCTCTGAGGATTTTCACAGGAGGAAGTAGTTTTGCTTTACTAGTCCTGATAGCTGTGTTCCAGTGTGTTTGAAATGCCTCTCAATTACACTGGATCAAGAAAGTTCTGCCTCATTTAAGATGAAAAAAGCATACGCCAGGGTACTTGTAAGTGATTTGTAATAATCTTCCTTAGTTGCACTTAATTCCACACCTTGTGAAATTTTCCTTTCTTTAAGGAGATTTTCTGATATTTTTATCTACAGAGAATTGGCTGATCTGTGGGGCAGGCTACAGAAGCTCACAATTCCAGTTTATTTTTTGTGTTAGCTAAATTGCACAATTTCCATATTGCATAAGTTGTTACAGTTTTTGTTTCATTGCTGAAAAATACCATAGGGCAATAATTTTTAAAATGCAGCAAAAAATTATATTTAATAAGTGTTCTTTGTAAGTAGCAATATGGTTAAGGCTCATAGCTTAGAAAAGCAGAATAATTTAGTTTAAAAATGCCATAGAGAACATTGCATGAAGGCTAAAGTCAAAGTAAACAGGAGTCTTATTGGTAAAAAGAAAGTACTTGAGATACATTTATAATTATATGGTTGAATATCAGAGAAATGCTGCTTAGCAGAAGGCTAAAACTCATCTGAAATGCAATACCAGACAAGCTGAAAAACAATGCCATTGAAAATTGCAGGCTGTGTTGATTTTGTGTTTGGTTTTGTGGGTGTATTTGAGTTTCCTAGTGTGTTTGGTTTTGGTTTTATTTGTCTTCCATTGATGGCAGGTCAAATACAGAATTAAACCCTGCTCTTCCAAAGGAAATACAAGACAGCACACAGTACATGAAAACTGTTTCATCTCTATGGTCAATGGACAGACCTGACTTGGTTATGGAGGAAGGGTGTCCTGTCTCTTGTATTAGTGAAGAAGATTTATGCTCTGCTTTTCTTGGCTTCCTGGAATGCTATTTATTACTTGAATGGGAGCAATTTTAAGGGGAAGCCAGTCTCATTTGCCAAAGTCTTTGATAGCAAGCACGTGGAATTTTTGAGCTACTGCAGTCTTGTCTCCCCGTGTTCCTCTTGGGTGCTTCTCGTAGTTGTGAAGAGTAATTCTTGCAGCTTGCACAGTGGTTGTCTTTTCTTTTGCAGTCCATAAGGCTACAGCTCTTCTGAGCTTGACTTTGCATGGTGCTACCTAAAGTTTGTTCAGGGCTCTGAAATTATGTCCCCCGAGTTCAGAGAAGCATGCTGTGATATGATGCTTTTGGGGAGGAAGGAGGAGGACAGAGAAATGTGTGGTTGTTAGGCTTTGGACCATACCCACTGCTCTGACATTATTACTCAGCATTCAATTGTAAGCACATACTCTTGTATTCGAGGCCTTCTTTGAAATAGTTGTCATCCTATTATTCTGGAAAAATTTCACTGTTTTCTGGAAGATAACTCCTGTGTTTATCATCATGTGAGGCTTTTAATTTTCTGCTTCAGTTTCTGCTGGCTTCGTAGGGATATGACATGTAGCCAGCAAACCCTCTGGCAGATACAAAATTACACCATAGATCTGTATTTGAAACAATGTACAACTCTGTGTCTCAAGTTTTTGGAGGTTTTGGTGGGCTTTAATGAAGCACAAAATGTACTGAAGAGTTGCTGTGAGAGCTGGCATTTACAGCTTTGTTGGCTTTGGTATCCGCAGATGATGCACGTGTGCTGTGGGTACATCACAGAATTACAGAATCTTTTTGGTTGGAAAAGATCTCTAAGATTATCAAGTCCAACCTTGGATCAATCACCCTCCTGTCAACTAGATCAGAGCAGTAAGTGCTATGCCCAGTCTCTTGAATACCTCCAGGTATGGTGACTCCACCACCTCCCAGGGCAGTCTTTTTCAATGGTTAACAACCCGTCCTGTGAAGAAATTCCTCTTGGATTCTAGCCTGAATCTCCCCCGATGCAGCTTGTGGCTATGTTCTCTCATCATCCCTTCTTTATCATACCTGACACTTACAGTAAGTTAGAAAACCCCTTGCTGGTGTATTTGATTTTGCTCAGAAACTGTTTCCCCAGAGGCTATGAATGAAACATAAATACTTTTCCAAGTAAATAGTTGTAACTCTTGTCCTTGATCATGATATTAATAATTAAGGCAAATCCTTAACAAAGTTTGAAAGTTATTAGAACTTTGGAAGTACTTAGTCTTAATAAAAGACATTGTTATTTTTAGCTAAATGAGGTTTTTCTTACAGATAATGTCATCTGAACATAACCTACTTTTTTCACCTACTCCTTTCTACTAGCTGGATTTTTAAGTTGTTGCTGTTTCCAAGTAATAAAGGAAAATTCACATTTAATCCTTCCTATTTAACAAGGCAGTCTTAATGCATCTCTAGCTTTACAGTAAAGAATTAAAGTGAGACCAACAGGTTGAACTGGCTGCAGACTAATTCCTTTATCATAATTTGATTAAATGCATGAAGACTACACCTGCTTGTATGGAGTCCACCTTGCCTTCTTCCATGATGTCTCTGGTGGGTTTTACTTTGGCATTCCTCCTCTGTAAAGGACATTCCTGACCAAGTTCATGGGAAAAGTTGTGCCATTTATTCATAAACTCTTACGTTGTACTTGATTTTCTGGACTTGTAAAGACTTTTTTTTAAATTTTCTTTTTACTTTTGAATTCCTTGTTCCAGAACAAATGCATATCAAGAAAATGCTCTTAGCAGAGACAAGATGTAGACATAAAAATATATAAAGCAAGATTTAAGGAATTTAAAGGGCATAACTAGATGTTTGATAGAAGAAAGAAAACAATTTTTGAAATCTCATGCCTGCAAGGACAGGGACACTGGTGATGCATGCTAAATAATTACAGTTTTGGTGTTCTAGATGGACAGCTATTCATAGCTATCATCATCCCTGGTTACTTTTAGTGCTCTGTTTTAATATGTAGTCCTAATACCTAAAGCAAAGAGTGAGCAAAATCATTTGCAGGTATTGGGAGAACCAATCAAGCTGTCATCAAAGAGATTATAACGTGCCTGCCTGTAGCTGAGATGCAGGATGAGGAGAGCTTGACATGCATTCAGACATTCACACTGAACTGATTATCTGTGTAAGAATTGTCCTATGGTTTTTGGCAGCCTTGTAATCAGGGATTTGAAAGTGATTACCTTGCTGAATTCAAATGTTGAGCCAGGCACAGGAGGGAATACAATCTGCTGCAGCTCCATGTCCTTTGTGTATTTCAGACTTGGTATTTGCCTCCTCTGTACAGGTAGTCAGTGCTATTAGCAGTAGGAATTCCAGATTTTGTTTTACAGGCAACTGAAGACTAGTTTTCTATATCTCTTCTGCTTTATACAGTATTTTCAATGCTTGGACATTGATGCAAAGGTTTTGAATATTTTTTATGTGCCCTGACATATTTTCATGGATAGCTGTTCAATAAATATCTGTGTTAGGAAAATTCCATGCAAGCTCTCATCTCTTAAGAAAACTGACTGCTGCATGTGAGCAGTACTTGAGATATTCAACAGTCACACTGAGCTGTCATTATCTGAACTATGCATTTGATCCTTTTAATCGTGGTGTACACAGACAAGAGAGCTCACATTCTTTTATTTCAGTACAAATTTGAAGGTGTTTATCCTCAGTACAAATTTGAAATTGTTTATCCTCAGGAATCTGCAAGAGATTTAAGGATCACTTCTGTTATTGAAACTAACATTTGTATATATTGTGTTTATTGAAAGGAGATTAAATCGATTCCCCACCCTGTTCCCTCTCTCTTTTCTGTCTCTGTCTTCATTAGCTTGTTGCTGGCTTGCAGCAAGCCTCCTGGGGTGGCTGTAGGCAGCACAATGCATTATGAGCAGATGCCCAAATTAACTTGTGTATTAGCAGCACGAGCATGGAGCTGTGCTGTGGTTCTGCTCCATCCAGATCAATTCATGTGCAGGCAAAGTTCAATGCACGTGATGGCCTTTTGCAGTCAGCTCTGGCCATTTGGCATTAGGAAAGCTGCATGCCTCCATGTGTTTCTGCTGCTAGTAATCCTACCTATTTTGAAACCTGAAAAGGTTCTTCAGCTTCTTTTGAGGAGGAAAGGGCTTCATTCTGGAAAAACTACAGCAGAGAGGGTGACAAGAGATTTTGTGTTCAAACTCACCCACAGGAACAAGGGCACAATAAATTGCACTGTGAAATGAAAGGAAGGCTTTTTGTTGCATGAGCATACTTAAGCTGGAAAGCTTACTGTGAGATTGTATACACTGATATTATGATGCATATAAATTCTAGTTAGGAACATTCATAGAAGAAAAAGGCATCCATGGTTGTTAAACACAGAAATACCATGTCTGGCTCAGGAGACCCCTGTGCCACAAAATGCTGAGAGCTGTGCTACTGGTTGCTTGCATTTCTTGCCAGTGGCCAGCAGCTTCAGGCATGAACTTACAAGCAGTAAGCTCACGAGAGTTGTTGACAGATTTTTATTCTTTTTGAATAATGGCTGTTGTGAAGATGATGTTGCACTTTCTGCAGCTGCTCACAGTGCCAGATGTCTGTTGTATTTATGCATAAGGCCATATGCATAAATATGGCAGTTTTTATATTTCTGCAAAAAGACCACTGAATTAGAACCTTCCTCAAAGGTAATAGATACATGTCATTACTCATTAAAAAACTAAAAACCTGCATAAAAAGCAAGTTCAGTTTTCTGTCAAGTCAAAATACAATATTGACTTTTCACCAATATAATAACTTCATAATGTTAGAAACATCCCAATTTCATTTGTTACAGATTTTTTCTTTTTTTTTTTTCAACTGCTGAACAGAAGCAAAACCCCTTGAAATAGTTGTTTCTGAAAGTCTCAATCTCTTAAGAGAATGGCACTTTTAAATCCAGAATAAAAACTTTAAAAATTGCTTTTGCTACCAAGAGGACCAGATTTCAATTATAGCAGATAATATCTGGAATCAATAATAGCTTCTAGCCATCTGTTAGGAGGAAAAGAACAACAGTGTCTGCCTCATTAGTTCTTATATGCAGATCTCCAGTTATTTCAGGCATAAAAATTTTAAGAATATAACCCCAAGCAAAACTTTGAAGTGGGCCAACCACCCCTGTTGCCAGCTAATCAATTCCTTTTCTATCAGAGCATCTTGTTCCCTGTCAAAGCCAGTCCCTCCGACACAGTGTTCCCATCCTCCAAATCTGATCGTCTGGTGTGTACGTACCACATTTCTGTGTGCTTTGTGTGCCTCTCTCAACTGGGCCATCATGACTTAGGGCATTGACCTAGAGTCTATTTTTTACTCAAGTATTTTGCATGTGGACATGGCTAAGCAATAATTCATTATTACAGTAATTTTGCATGTGGATATGGCAAAGCAATAATTCATTATTAAAGTAATTTTTGGTGTTCTACCTCATATCTTTTCTCCACACTTTTCTTCAGTTGAAGGACTGTTTTTTATTCTGTGAAACCCAAATGCTTTTGTCATACAAATGCTCATTTTTGAACATTGAGCAGTTGCTGTAGATACGACTTCTTTTCATCCCTTTACATATGGGGGTGTATGTCCTGCCACACAGCCCAGAACTGAATGTAATGTGTTTCTCCTTTTGTGGTGTTGATCTTAATTCTAACTTCTGACAAGGTCATCTTGAGCATCATGTCGTGTCCACACCCTTTGTGGGGAGACATTTTCGTCTTGTAAACATAAAGTCAAGCCAGCCATGAAGCCAGCTTGCTCTGGGTGTCTCTAATCCTCTTTATAATGCCAACTTGCAGGTGAGGCTTGTGTACACTAGTTGCAAGCAGGAAACTATCTTGTATCAGTTTTTAGAACAGCAATGCTATCACAGCACTCTAAATGAGCAGAAGCTGCACCAAACCCCCCCACTTAGTTTAGGCTTTAGGTAGGACCTTGGGCTTTTCACTCACCAGGCACTTTCTCATGTAAAACTGTCCAACAGTGAGCACATCCAACCAGAGAGTTTGAATGAGAGCACAAAGATGAATTTTGTTTTGAGAAGCTGAACTTAGGAGCAAACCAAAACCGAAGTTGCTTTAATATTGCATGTCCCTATAGTTCTCACTATGGTGATTTTGCCTTCTGTATAGATTAGGTTTTTGTATCCTGTGTTGTTGTCTTGTTTTCTTATTCTCTGAGCACTCTTTGGCAGCTAAAAAATATTTAATAATGCCAGCTGCCTGCAGTATTTGAACACAGTTTCTAAAATATTTCTGAGGACATATCCTGCTGCAAACTTTTATTGTGGAGTTCCAAATTTCTCCTGTGGCCGAGAGGTGATTGAAGAGGACATCAATCACTGTTCCTGTGCTTGAAAAGGACACTTATATGACCTTCAGCTACTACAATGACAAAAAATATATCTAGATGGTTGTGATACATAGCTTCCTGGGGACATGCATGTGACTGTCCATCTGCAAAGACTGCAGATATTGGTAAATGATCTGTACTCAGAGTAGATTTTTCTTCTCCTGTCCATCTCCCTTTTCCTGGTCTCTGGTGTACACTTGCAATGAAGACAGAGAAAGTGATAGTCACAACAGCTATTGTTGTTAAAGGAATTAAAGTGATGCATATGGAACAGTGAATGCTCTATATAAAAAAAAATATGGTTCTATAAGTCTGATAAATATGTACTGCTCCAAAGTTAGATTGAGAACACCTTAAGCCGTGGTCCCTGCAGAGTGATTAATTATATAATTACTGCTACTAGAAGAAAGAATTAAGGAGCATCTGCTTTTGCAGAACAATGTGGTCATTGGAGAAAAGGGTGAGACATTTAGGACATGAAATTTATATTATGGCTTGCTTACAAACTCCATGTCCTAGCTGGGATCTTCTCTGGTAGAGCAGCAGCTACCTCCTTCCCTGCCTTAATTTTTATCCTCCCTGTAGTCTACTGATGTATATACACCAAAGATAAACTAAAAAGACATGAATCATAGAGCAGATGAATCTATAGATTCTGCAGAGTTCTACAGAATCTAGAAAATCATAGAAGGAATGGAAGGGACCCTAAAAATCATCTTGTTTCAACTCCCCTGCTGTGGGCAGGGACACTTTCACTAGACCAAGTGGCTCAGAGCTCCATCCAAAAACTTGCCTTAAGTGTTCACAGGAATCCATGTCCACAGTTTCTCTGGGTAACCCGTTCCAGTGCCTCACCACCCTCAGTAAAGAATTTTTTTCTATTGTAACTAAACTTGCCCTCCTTAAGTTTGAAGCCATTCCCCATTGTCCTGTGGCTACATGCTCGTGTATCTCATGAGACATACATGAGATAATCATCTCATGTATCTCATCAGTTGGCCTTTAAGACCAAGGTAAAAAAAAAGTTGTTGGGTACTTTGGCCCTCATCTGTTGTTGCCAGTTGTTCTAACAGTTGTTGTGATGCCACCTTCTGTCTGGGTCCCAGTTCAGTTGCATGATTCCATTATTACAAAGTTATCTGAGTCAACATTTGTGAGGTAAATTTATCTGTGGGCTCCTGTGCTTTTCATTAAATCCTCTGCTGCTCTGCAATGCTCTTTATTTTACTTTGATTGACACTGCTAAACACCACAGGCTGCCTGTTTTGAGCCTGACCTTACACCACAAGAATCCAGGGAGGGTTTTTCAAGTGTATCAGGTGAATGTGCTTAGAGGTAAAGATGGTGCCCTCATTTCTTTCTTTTTTTTCCTGGTACTCTGCAGGCCATCTTTCTAGAAGATATTCCAGGGTAAAATTTTGTTCTAATATACATGCTCTAAAATGATTTCTAGCTATTTTCTACACTGTGTCAGATTTCAATCTCGTTTTATCCTGAAAGTTTTTTTTAAACTTAAAAAGAGAAAAAGATCTTTAACATCTCTAGTAACTAAGTAATAAAAACTGAATGTCACAGAAAAGTCAAATCATAACAATGTGGCAGGATATATTGGCTCATAAGGAGAAAATTACTGTCCTTTTTTTATTTCATGGAGTTTAAAAATAAGACATCTCATAACTGTAATAACAGATGAGGGTTGGGTTTGTTTTGTATACTTCTTCAGTTAATTCCTTAATTTTGTTTTGGTTGCTATACACGCTATTTTGGCAGGCTTCATATTTAAATTTTGAGTCTTTCAAACTAGAAAGGTGACCAGAGTGACTTCTGTCATTCCAGGGCCACACTAGAATTTGGATGTACATTGCATTGATATTCAAGGAGTTTGCTTCTTATTTTTATTTCTACATAGGTAATAAACTGTTTTAATTTTCAGATCTTTGTAAAATAACTAATTGAAAAAATCTTGGTTTATTTTAACTCTTAAGTTTTCTGACTGTACTAATGCTGTCTTGCTACTAAGCTGCTGCAAATTGTGCACTTGTTCATGGTGTGGATCCAAAGTAGCTTTTTGTTTCATGCTGCATATCTCACAGTATTCAGTTCAGTGTAAAAAACTTGAAGAGTGGGAGTAGCACCAAGACAAATGGAGATTGATTTAATACACATTCTTGAGGAGGATCGATGCTGTAAATACTGGTCTCATGTTGTGTCAAACTTTTAGGGACTGTCCAGGGCTTGGACAGTCAAAAAAAATCCATAGGATTTTTTCAGGGATAAAGACTGTGGGTTAATCGTGGTTAATAGTGATGATTTTCTCATGAGTGAAATGAAGAGGGAATGCAATGAGTTTTTAAGTCTTCAAATTCTGAAGAAGGATTTGGCAAAAAAGTACTTTTTGTGCATTGCTTACTCTTAAAATCCCGAACTTTCTTCTGAAGATTCACAAATAAATTTTCAGTTTCTCTGGTTGCTGACAGCTAACCTCTCCTGCTGCCTTTGGTGAGCAATGTGGCAGGCACAGAAGGTGGCTGACAGGTTATGTTGGGTTTGAGTGTAGTGTCTGCTTGTGGCAGGGTAGACCTCCAACAGCCGGCAAGAGCGTTTATGTGTCCTTGCATATGTGCCTATCCTTTGGCTTTTATATGTGAAGTTTTCTTGTCATGCCTCTCAGTTAGTGGGGTTTCTTTTTTTGCTATGAGGTTTGGGGTTTCCTGTCTAGATGGGTAGATATTTGACAGCAGTAAGATTGCTGTTAGGCTGCAAAGTCTTTTTGTGCATCATGCCCTGGTCAATAGGTTGTTTTCTTCTTCCACTTGAAAATTCAGCTCTGAAAGAAGATTATGGTACAGAGAATCAAAAGCACTATTGCTTGGACTCATGGCCTGAATTATGCGATATTTTAATTCGCCATTTCAAGTACAGAAAGAACAGGATTGAATAGCTGAATTGCTATCTAGCAAGTAAATGGATTTTTAGCATTTTTAGGAGTGAGCTCTTTGAGTGCCTTTTGGGTATTCTGTTTTGGTGTTGTTCAGAGATTGTTGTTCAGAGTGAAAAAATAGCTGTCTGTTGTTTTAGAACTAACAATATAAGACTTAATATTTGGCCATTGTAAATATTTGGGAACATCACTGCTCTGGTGGATGTTTTGTCTTATCTCCAGCTCTATTTCTGTAGCTCTTGTCCCAGCCTGAGCTCATGACCTCCCTTCAATGGCTTTGGTGAAGCTGCAGGGGAAGCTTAGTGTGCACTTGATGTATTGGAGTGATCAACATGCTCTAGTGGTCTCCACCCCCTAACCATTTCCTCACATTTGGGATTTTATGGACTGCTGGGTCTATAGCATCCATTAAGCAAATGTGAAATAAGGTTTTCTTTTCATGGCCTGTGAGTGGTATGGATGGCAACAAAAATATTGGCACATATTGGCACTTTCAGCTCGCAAAATTCTGAGGTCTGATGCGTGTTAGTGTAAGCATTTGGAATGAAACACCTTCTGTTCTTTGGGGTACTTATACTAGCTAATAGTGCTCTCCAGTACAAGCTTTCCATTCATGTGTCATAAGCCTGTGTTTAGGTATATTTCTGAGTCCTGTGTTTTAATTTTTCTCCTCATAAAAGTGGCTTAATTATTCTTTCTTTTGACTTTTTTCACAGCTTATTAAGTTTGAGTAAGCCTGTTTCTTCTAACATGTAACTTCTCAATATAATATTTTGTTAATAGGAATAATTTATATTTTAATATTGTGAATGATTGAGGCATATTATATTTTTCAGTAATTGCTGGTTTTCGAGGGACAGTCCCACATGGCCTATCACTGGAGATTGGAGACACCGTTCAAATATTAGAGAAATGCGATGGTGAGTTCACAGGTGATTCCAGTGATAATTAAGTTTTGTGTATTGATGGTTTGAACCCCATTAGTATTAATTTATTTTCTTAAAGTAACACATTTTTGAAGTCAATAATATAATACATTTTGGCCTCTTAATTTTTTTTCCACACTTTTGGTGAGCTCTAATCTCTATAATAATTAGTTTGCAGTATGTTAATTTTTATTTAATCTTTCTGTTTAATAAAAATTTACAGAGGAAAAGAGTTATAAAAGAAAGGAAGTCTCTCATGATTCTTTTGCTTTCTTGGTATTTCTGAGGGAAACCTGGCTGTCATCAAGACATTTTCAAGTTAATTCAAAGTCACAACTTAAAATCTTAAAGCAGGGTAAACATTCTCCTCTGCTTTGCATTAGAGAATGAAAATATAATTTAAGCAAATGTCTGTTGCTAGTGTCAGAGAAATAAAGTTGCATTTTCTTTTCATAATCTGCCTCCCTAACATCTAAAAATCAACACATTGATTTTTTTTTTTGGTTGTTGTTGTTTTTTTGGGTTTTTTGTAATATTGTAGCAGGATTATATATGGTTGACCTTGTAAGAAATGCTCTTTTAGAAGGCATAGGGTCTATTCTGTTGAATCAGGTATATTATGAGTTTTATATAGCATTGTGGTTGATAGATGTAGAACCTCAAGTCCAGAAATTATTTGTAAATCTTTTGAGTTAGTAAGAAACTATTTCTGGTCTGACCATTGTGGTGTCCAATGCAGAATTTACCTAGGTTACATTGTTAGAAACATTTGGGGTTAAATGTGTGAAGTTGTGTGAATGAAGTCATCCAAATATGAACTGATTTAAATGAAATACCTTTCACTGGTTTAAATGAAATACCTTTCACTGTATGGAAAATCTTTTAAACTAATATAGTCTGACAGCACTGTGGAATTGTCATATCTGTCCAAAAGGGAAAGATGAAATCTGTTTTACATATGTAAATTATTTGCACTCTCTAAAAAGCAAAATGTGCTTTCTTCACAGGGTGGTACAGAGGATTCGCCTTAAAAAACCCCAATCTTAAGGTAAAGGTCAATTGCAGTTTTGCATTCTTGGGCAAAAATACATATTTACTTTTTAAAAGTTAATAGTCTGCTTGAAAGTGTATGATATTTACTCTTAAAAGAAAACCATAGCTTAGTGTTAAGTATATTATTGGTACTACTTTAATTAGATTTGGACATGGATTACCCTTTTGAAATGCTTCTATGTATTAGGATAATACACTTCACAAATCCAGGGCTGTGATGAATTTTCTTTCATTTCCAAATTTTAGATTTTCCACTCAGAGGAGGCTGAGTTGAAGGGAAAAGACTACTGAGAATAAAAATCGAAAAAGTGTCGGAAAAGTTGGTTAAACTGTGCCTGTTTTTCTTGAAGCTACAAATTAATTTAGAGCAGCCAGTGGAAACAGCTAGTTTATAGGAGCCCCATGCAGAGTATCAATTGAATAAAACATATGTGTTGCCATGTAAAATATGTGGTTCATTTTGGTTTTCTTTGATGTGTAGTCTTTGGTTTCCATAGTAGCATAGTATTCTAAACCAGACTTCTCTGATTTATTGCTTCTGCATTCAGACATGAAAAGTTACTGAAATTTATATTTCAGTGTCTGTTCATGTTGTATGTTTAAGCTTTACTTGTGTTTTTTGTCTTTCTATTTTCTTAACCTCTCCTGTTGTCTTGCCTCTGAGATTGTACAGATTTTGTTTTTCATGGGAAAGAAAGATCTTAAATTATCTGTCCGTCCTTTAACCTGCATTGTAAGCTTTGCTCTTCTTTTTTCTGTCCTCTTTTTCAGAATTCTTCAGCTGCAAAAAAGGCACATACACAATAAGTTTGAAAAGTTTCCAGGGGCTTATATCAAATTATTGGCCTTTTGTGCCAAGGCCTGTGGTCTCTAATCACATAAATTTCCTTTCTTCATGTGGAAGGTCGATTCAAACAATAAATTTAGCCACAGAGTCTAATTTGATGTTTACTACTTTGACCTCATTGATGTATATTACAGTTTGATTTATAAGACATGAGCAGTTGTGGTTTGGTATTGCCTCTTCTGTGTCTTTTGTTGCAATTCTCACCACATGCTTGCTGTCAGTCTTGCCTTGTGGTCTGTCAAATGTGTGATGGAAGTTATGAATAGGTTTTCTAAACATGACTTGATGTGTGAAGAGATGAGATATATATTCTCTGTTTTCCTAGTGAGAATGCAAACAGCTTTCTAATTTGGATTTTTGAGGGAGTCTCTCCAAAAGTAAAATTATAAGAGCACCTTGTACCTCCTCTGGTTATTGGTATTGCTCTGTCAAGATTCTTCCCTTGTTATTCTGCCAGCTTTGACACTGGAAGAAGTATGTGTGGCAGCTGGTGTGCAGCAAGGGTGCATCTGCATCCCTGACACATCCCTGCTGTACCTGCAGGGCTGTGTGTCCTGCTGTCCTTGGGAGATGCTCCCCTCAACCACTTTGCATTACAGAGGAGGAGGAGCATTTAAAAGGGTAGTTGTCTCCACACAGCAGATTTGGTTTTGTTCAAGGTCTGATGGTTGTGTGGAAAGAAAATGGGACACCATCATCACAAAGGAAAGCTGTGCAGCTGTGCTTGTTATAAAGAGACCATATATGAATTTTCTCTCAGTGCATGAGCTGTAGTGTATTATCTTCCCAGCCAGAGGCTTAGAGCTGACTTGCTTCGTTTTGCTCGTTCTGATTTGTTCAGACCAGTGTGCTGTAAGAGCAGTGGGACTGCTGCAGCAATGCTGAGGGCTCACCAGAATGCTGGGGAGCCTTGAACAGCTGGGAAAGGGCTGCTCCTGGCAGACACAGGCTCTGTGGCAGGCATCTACCACAACTTTCCTGTGCACTGCAGGCAGAGCAGCCACCAAACTAGACTCCGGTTTGATTTCCTTTCTTTACTTGACTTTCTTTTTATTCAATATTGTCAACTTCATTTATTCTGCTTAATTTTAAAAATCCCTGTCTGAAAATCTTTATTTTTAAGATGCAGTTGATAAGACATTATCCCCCACAGCTGGTCTGTTCCTTATCAAGGTGGAAATAATGAATAAAACAGTCTGCCATAAGGGAGCTCTCAAATAATCTTCTGCATGTTCTACATGAGTTATCTTCTAATTTTCTGAAGTGTTGAAGATTTTAAACTCTATTGAATATGGCATTTTAGTTTCTATTAGAACAATACTAAGTATTTATTGCATTTTTTTCCCTGTTTGTGTTTTTTGTTAATTATTTGGAGGACTTTGAATTCAGCATGAATTTGCATATTGACTTATACTAAATGGAATGCCAGACTCATGTAAGGGGACTTTTTACTTAAACTTTTTTTATTTTTCAGGGCATATTTCCATCTAACTACATTCACTTGAAGAATGCATGTGTTAAGAACAAAGGGTATGTGTGAAATGTTCTGATTTCAAATATTTAAACATGTTTAATTACTTGTACCAAAAATCTTTTGCTTATAAAGTAAATAATTTAGTTATGCTATGATATCTTCAGCTTACTGCCAGAGCACTTGAAATAGTTGTCTTTAGCTCATCTGATACTCCTGCATGGTCATAAAATTGGAATGCTCTATCCAAAAAAGACACTGAATGCAATTAGGAATATCATTCTGTATTGTCTAGAGAAAGGGGGAAACAATTATGTAAAGTTTGGCTTGAAAATGGCATTGCCCTAATTTGAAGAAATTATTGTGTACATAAGCTGCCTTTTAACCTGCTGTTTAAGATAAGCTGTTTTCTTTGAGGGCAGTAGCTCTACCAGCTGCCATTTTACAAAAAAAGGCGTAAAAAAAATGTATCTGTTAAATGGCAAAGAATATTGCTAAACCTGTCAATGAATAGAGAAATGTTTTCCTTTTCTTCAGGTGATGGAGAGCCAGTATTTATTTTTGACATCAGCTGTTGTTTTTTCACATTTAGAAGAGTTGATAAAAACCAGAGTCATTGGTTAATATTTGGTTTTAAATTTTGTTTTGGAATTCAAGTTGTCTGACTTAAAAAAACTGATTTTTTTTTTAATGTGCAAAACTTGAGACCTTGGTGGTATCACTTTTAAAAATTTAAAACTTAACTTAAAAAAGTTATCAGTGATCTTAATGTTTTTCACAGTTTTACTTAATTTGTAATTGTTCATATTTTATCCTTTATTTGGATTTATTAGTAGAAAACTGATACAAAACAGTTTGAAAACTGTTTAGGTAAGGACATTTCTCATAATGGATGGATGCCTGAACATGAAGTGACCTTTGTTTTGGGAGCATAAATGAGTGTGTTGGAGATCCACTATTCATGATGGGCAGAAATAATGATGAAGACTGTAATAATGCTATAACAAGTTTCATTCTCACAGGTGAAAATGTCCCCACATTACTGTAAACTCCCTGTTGTCCTCTATGAAGTTACAGCCACATGTGGTTTCTCATGCCCTAAGATCTTTTTCCTTTTAAAGCTGTAGCTTAAACTGAAGGTTCAGTGAAACAAAATTGTGAACCATCACAATAAAATAAAGTTTAAAGGCAGAATAATTTCTGTTAGTGGACACCATGACAGTATTTGCATGGATTTCAATCTTTGTTGCATCTATTTCCTTTGTTAGTTAGTTTCCCATTCAGGCCATGTTCCCTGCTGCTCATCATGGCCAAGAGCTGTCACATTGTTATGTTAATTTAGTAAGAGAGACAAGATATCATGAAAAAAGTAATCCAGGCATGAAAAGCTGAAGTGTCAAGACCCCTTTGGAAACTACGGGATTTATTCTGCTGTGAAAGTTGATTTTTATATGCTTATCTCATAGTAAAAAAACCTCACCTTGAGTTCTCTAGTGCCAAGACTTTGCATGGGGATTTAACTATTTTCACCCAAAGTTTTTCCATGGGGATTCAATAAATGTACAAATAAAAAGTGTCATGGTCTGAAGGAGCGCACGTGTAGGTTGCAGACATCACTGTTGGCAGTAGGAAATCTACATATTAGTAACTGCAAAGGGATTAGTAATGCTTGTGCAATATCATGTGTTCTTCTGCATGTTACAGACAATTTGAAATGGTTATTCCAACAGAAGATTCTGTTATTACAGAAATGACATCAACTCTAAGAGACTGGGGAACAATGTGGAAACAACTCTATGTGGTAAGTACCCTGAAGACTATTGCTTTGACTTAATGGCATCTCAAAAGGTGCACTGTTGTTTAGATGGTCTGGTTTAGTTGAAGTATATATTTCAGAAAAAAACACAATATTCAGTTTGTTTTTTAATTGGCTTACTAATACATTGAAATCTTATTTTAGTGTTATTAGCATGTCTCTTGTAGTCACATAAGTAATAATAATATACTTCAATAGAACTTATCAGATACCAGGACCAAAGATGCACCTGATTTACTTTTTATTCAATTTGGTTTTTGGACTGCAGAAATGAAAGCTCTATATCCTGGTGTCTGATGGAAAATTGTGAAAACATACTGTCAGTATAGCTCTCCATAATGTTCCTACAAAGTCCTTTTTGTCTCTTGTTTCTAATTCAAGAGCTCTTTCTATGACCTTTTTTGCCTTGGTTTTCTTTTACTTATTCATATTTCCCACTTGTTGTTACAGCAGTTGCTTCTCTTTTGGGCAATGTTTTTCTTCACTGCTGTTGTTATTGCATGTTCAAAATTACCCTGCTTTTCTTCCTTTCGAGACAGAAAGCAAGACAAACAATAAATTAATGCCCTTTTAGTGAGCTTATGAAGTGAATGAATGTGTAGTAAAAAGAGCAGATTTTTCAAATTGTGATTTTTCAGAGTGCTTGGAATATAAAAGTTGTTGATGGAGAGTAATGGTACTTCTAAATGAATTTTAGGTTTAACTTATACAGCAGAAGTAGCTGAACTTTATGCCTTTTACTCATAGGAAGAAGGAAAAGGGAAATGGACTTAAGGTTTTTGGCAAGAATTAACAGAACAAACCTTAACAGGAGTGTTTTTTCAACTTTGTGTGATGAATCACTTAGATGAAGGTTGTAGTAATTTTCTCAAGCTAAAGGTTCTCAAAAAAAACTATGTAAAACTAAGAATTAGTGAAGGAAGAGTTAATAGATTTTTCCAGAACTGAAGTTTATTTATGGGAAATTGTTATGCCCATAGCTGGTATATAATTAGAGTAGGAGGATGTGGTTTCAAAGCAGTCATATTCACATAATTTCTCCTACTTCACAGTTAGATAAAGAACAACTGTCTGCACAAGATTCTGTCTGTGTGATACTATTTATTTATGATTAGGTGGTAGTGTGTAGAGTTATATCAATGCAAGGGAAAGTTAAAACAAATTAGCACTGTGGTTCAGAGTTTGAATGCTCAGAGCTATTGCTTTTTCTATCCCTTATGTGTATGAGTTCAAATAGTCTTGAAATGCAGATGATATATTCAGTTTGGATGAGACAGCAGCACAGAATGAACATACTTTTGGAATAAAACCATGCTGTGTTGTGCAATACATGAACGTTTTTTGTTGAATTTTTGTCATATCTGTCATGTACACTAGATTAGGTTAATGTGAGAGAGACACAAGGAGTTGGACTGGAATATTGGAATGGGTGTGGTGCATAGACAAGGTCTGTGGCAGTTCTGAAATTATTTTATATACACACACTCACATGCAGGTAAAATGGTCGCAGTGTAATGGGGAATAAAAGACTAAGTAAGGGGGAAAAAGGGGTTTTCCTAATTTCCTCATCATGTATGTATTTATTAGGATTATCAGTTTATAAGCTGATATCCTGACTATCAGGTGATGCAGAGGCAATCATATGTTTCTCTCACAGAGGAATGAGGGGGATCTCTTTCACCGGCTGTGGCACATAATGAATGAAATCCTGGACCTGCGGAGGCAGGTGCTTGTTGGCCATCTCACCCACGACCGCATGAAGGACGTCAAGCGGCACATCACTGCCCGTCTGGACTGGGGCAACGAGTGAGTCAATACACCTAAATCAAATAATGGCATTGCCAAGCCACTTCTTTAGGCTGATTGTCGAATGTTGAAATAAAGAACAAATTTCTAACAAGTGATACTTTTTTTCCCAAAGGACTTTCTTCTTCATTATTTTTCTGTCCACCATGTTTTAACAGTGAAAAGTGGCTTATTGTTTTATTCTGCTTTTTTATATCGGTGTAATTTATGTAGCAGTAGTACTATCTACAAGATAGTATTTATTCCAATTGCATTGGAATATCTGAAGCAGCATTTTACATCTTTTTAATACACATGATGCCTGGATGATGCATTCAGCAGAGCTTTGTGTGCTAACTGTAACTATGTTGGTTGACATTGCTTCTTTTTTAACTTGGTCACACAATTTAGTTCCTACTTGGGCACCTCTAACATACACCCAGCTACTGCGCTCTGCATCTTTCTTTAGTCTGAATAACTGAAATGAGCTTATACAAATTGTATTATCTCACTTTTTTTTAAGCAAGAAAATGGTTAAAACACCCTCTGGCATTTAGGTGCTGTTTCCAGTGTCTTTTCTTTAGCATGTATTTGTACAGATAAATGCTAACTAAAAGAAGCAACATTCAGTAGTAGAATTAACTGAATTTCCAGGGTTTCTACAGCTGTCTGAAAACATAAATACCTAACAGAGTGAAAGGGTTGTGACTAAATGTGTATGATTACCTGGCTGCTTAGAATTTTGCAGTAACTGAAAGGAATTAATTGTGAAGGTTTTTGACATGGAGAGTCCCTGGTCTTTAAAACATATTTTTGAAAAACTTTATAATCTTTTGAATTTTCCTAAACTCAGCATGACTGCTTTCGTGTCCTTATGCATTCTTAAACATTATTGCTCGCTGCTGTGCTGGAAATAAATTGTGTTCTTGTTGACTCAAGCTCATTTCCTTATTTTGTTCAGGGGATACAGGCAAGCATCTTTGATACCATCCACTCCAAACTGAAAATGAGCTGATGTTTTGGCATTTGATGGATTTTCTTTTTATCTTCCTTTCCGTGCTTGTTATTCAAATTGACAGTACTAGTGCGTTCACACTGAAATGCTCACAGTAGTACGAAGGACATGTCATTGCACAATGTCCACTCTGTGAAACAGGTTTAAAAATTGTGGGAAAACATTGTATTCATGTTGCATGGTGGAGAAAGGCAATGAGTCAAATGTGAATGGTGGTCACAGCCAAAATACATAAAAATAAAACCAAAGTCAACTAATTCAAGAGTACCAATTAACATGGGCATTGTTTATTGGAATAAACAGCAAACACATGGAGAGCTAATTTGTTTCTTTTGAAAGCAGAAGCTACTTACTGTTATTCCATTTCTCATACAGACAACTGGGACTTGACTTAGTTCCAAGAAAAGAATATGCTATGGTGGATCCTGAAGAGATCAGCATTACAGAGCTCTATAGGCTGGTAGGTGAATGTAATGTTTGGTACTTTTGCTATCAAATTACATACTGATAGTTTGATGGCCACTCTTTTACTTAACCAAATAGACCTTTTTTGATCCAATAAATTGGCATTTCATAATGTTATGAGTTTTACTATAAGGAAAGAATTTTTTTGAACAGCTATGTCATCTCTACATCTGTATGCAATTCCTAGATATCATATCAAATTTGTCTGTGCACATGTGCCTATCTTAAGTGGTATTTGTTAAAAGTTTTGGTTTCTGATAGACCTTTAAAATTATGTTAATATGAATTTAATAATCAATAAAAGCTTATGGGACTCTTTATCATTAGAGCTTTACCTGGCTTATGAGCCTGTCTAGATAAGCTTTGTGAATATAATAATGGTATAATATTGTCACAATTAATCAAACTGGGCTCTTGGTACTTTCTAATATACTAGTGTAAATAGCAGTTAAATTGCATAAGAAAGCTTTCCTTTGGGTGTAAATGCCCATCTTGATTTACTAAAACCAGCACTGATATTTCTTTTTCTGATTAAATCTCCAGTAAGGTCTAAGAAAACTTGCCAATTCATTTACGTTGGCTTTGTCTCATATTTAAGTACTGCAGCTGTTACAGATACACAGTTCTGAGCCTTATGTGCTTAAGACTAAGCTTGTATTTAAGCTGAATTTTATTTATTATAACTTTTGTATTTAAGTGCAAATCCCCCAAAAACATAATTCCCACAATTTTTGTGGATCTGAAATATATATGTATTTTTGTAATAATTTTAAAATTGTATTATACTTGAATTGTTGACTTGTAGTGTCAAGCCTTATAGTAAAATCTTTATGCTAGATTCAGTATACCTTTGAGTAATTTCAAAGTGATATGTAATATTATGGAATCCTGTTGAAGCACTAGGTGAAATATTGTGAGGAACCATTAATCACAATAAGCATACAGAGGAAAAATAACCCAGAAAACTAGTAATGGCACTCATGGAGTGAACTTTGGAAAATAAAAAGGGGGAAAAAAGATAATCTCAGTATGAAGACTGTGTAGCTTAGAAAGATTGCTGTTTAAAATTATTTTTGTTACAATATAAGAGAGGGATATTACAACTTAATATTGTCCTTCTCTTAATGGGTAACTAAAATGCAGAAGGTATAAAATGCGACTTCAAATCAAGACAATTTATTAGCTTGTACAAAGCAGTTTGCCAGAGACCATAAAATGAGGGTATGATTGCTTTTCCCTAGTTTAAAATACTGGTATTCAGTCTTCTGCAAAAGCATTTTTTTATGTGTTTGAATAGTGGAATATCAAATCATTAACTGTTTAAACCAGCTAAGAAATACCATGTTGTTATAGCACAAAGCTTTAAAGTGGCTCCACACTTTCAGAGTTAAAAAAACCCAAACTTCTAGAGATTCCTGTTTTTCACCTAGAGATAACTATGATGAAGTGTAACACAGGGAAAGTAAATTCCCTGTGTTTTCCTTCTCAGATGCAAAAGGAAAAAAAGAGAAAGGAAAAAATACAAGTTAGCATAAAATTTTGAAAAATACTAATTTGGAATAAGAAAGTAGTTCTACATTACATATTTTGCCTCTTTTTGTTTGGAGAATTTTATAATTGACTCAAACTGGTCACTGTTTTTGTGGTATTTTTAGATGGAACATCGTCATCGAAAAAAAGACACACCAGTACCAGCTAGCAGCCACCATCTCTTTGTTCAGATGAAGAGTTTAATGTGCTCCAATCTGGGAGAGGAACTGGAAGTAATCTTTTCACTCTTTGATAGTAAGGAAAATCGACCCATCAGGTACCATATGATTTCTATTTAAATACTGATTTCACATAAGTTTTACAATAAGTATTGTATATTTTGATCCGGGTAACAAATTCCACATTTAGAAACAAGGTCAAGGTGCTTTTGTTTCATGCCAATATCTTGCTTCCTTCTGAAATTGAGTTGTTATGTGTAACGGTTTGTAGTATCATTTAAGGTTTACAAAAATGTATACATCTGCCTTATTTCAACTTCCAGTTGTTTTTTTTTTTTTGTAGAGAAGTATATATACATGCATGTGTACAGAATGGTAACTTTTCAGTATCCCTATTTTCATCTCTCCTAATCAGTGTACATTCAAAACTTTGAAATTTTGTTTTCTCTGTAATAGTTATAAGAGAAATTCTCCTTGCTACATGAGATTGGAGGGCTCCCCTTAGTTAGTGACTTAAGCATATTTTTTATAAAGGAGCCTTTACTTCTATTGAGAAGGTGCTGGTTCTTCAGTGAAACTGTCAAAATCAATCCATCCTAGAGTTTAAATTCTGTGAGAGACCTGATAACCTTTGTTTTTTAAAATATTCAATAGCTATTTCTATTTTCAGAATTCTGGCTGAGAGAGAAAACATGGGAGTGATTAGTAGTGGAGCCAGTGTGCATTTAATAAATATGAGCACAGGAGGAGCATACAGTTAGTGCAAGAGCTCAGTAAGTTCCGTTTGAGGAATACGCCAGGAAGTCTGAACCATTAAATGGCTGTGCAGTGGGGATGGGTGTGGTGGGTTGACCCTGGCCTCCAGCCAGCAGCAGCCACCCTGGCACTCCCCTCTCCTCATCTGGACAGGGGACAGAAAATAGAGCAAAAGGCTCACAGGTCAAGATAAGGACAGGGAGATATCACTCACCAATTACCATCACAGATAAAACAGACTTGACATGGGGAAAATGAATTTATTAACAAAATCATATCATTGTAGGATAATGAGAAATAAACCCAAAACTTCAAACATCTTCCTTCCCAGCTCTCTCTTCTTCTTGTGCTCAAGTTCATTCCTGATTTTCTCTCCTTTGTCCACCCTGGCAGTACAGGGCACTGGAAATTGGAGCTGTGGTCAGTTGGTCACACATTGTCTCTGCCACTCTCTCCTCCTCCAGGGGAGGACTCCTCACACTCTTCCTCTGCTCCAGCTTGGGGACCCTTCCACAGGAGGCAGTTTTCCGTGAGCTTCCCCAGCCTGAATCCTTTCCACAGCTGTTGACTTAAATATGGCAATAGGAGTTTGGGGAGCTATGTGGAAGTTGGGCTGAATTTGACAAAAATATGTTTGTGCTTTGCAGTGCAGGCAAAATAAGTAACCAGTACTTTGAAGGAAGAGTATATTGAGTACATTAATTTTTACAATTAGTGAGATCATGTATACACAGCTAGTGTTACAGTGTTAGCTATTAAATACTGACATTTCATTCTGGCCTGCACTTCAGAGAGTCATCACGAAAATTCCATTTCCTGTCGTTTCTGAGAATTAAATGTGCATCAGGACATATTGTTTGTGTTCACTCCAGTGAATGCCACAGCAGGTGATAGATTTACGAGAGAGCTGCAGACTTTGACAGAAATCAATTTGGGGTGATATGGATTGCTGAAAACAAGGTTAAGGCAGTGGTGGTGATGTGAAAGCAAATGGATTTGATTTCATGTTACATGAAAGCACAAATTCTAGAGCTGTTTCTCACGTGCTTGCTGTGATCTGACCTTTAGCTATTGATTCCTGACTCCAGCATCTGTTTTCAGCTGCTGTGAACTTCCTCATCCCATTACTGGCAAACCTTGAAGAAATGTGTTGTTACAAATCCAAACTGCCTTCTAGGGTGTGGGGGGAGTGACAGGATAGGCTTTGTGAAGGTAGTTTGCACCATCTGCAATTCAAACAAACATACCATACTGTAACAAAAAGCCCCCAACAAACACAACAAAGAAACCCTCCCAAGAAACAAAGAGAAACTTCTCAACATACTGGAAAAGCTAAACCTAAGAGAGCTTTCACAAGAACAAATTAAATGCAAGGTATATCTGTATCACAGAATGAACTCTGGAATGCAGAGTTGTCCAGGATGGATCCTAGTATGGTCTGTCTGGACTAGATGTGGAAGTGACTTAACTGGTTTATTACAGACTTAAACCAAAGCTGGCTGGTCGTGGTGCACAGCAGGATGGTACAATGTCTATTTTTTATTCCATACAATTGGGTGGGATATTTCAGAGATCTTTAGGCCCCTGCTGATGCATGCTTGACATGAGCAGTCTCCCTCAGAAGGATGATGCTGGAGGCAGAGGAGGCAGGGAAGGCAGAGGAGGCAGAGGAGGCAGTGTCCCCAGCCCCCACAGTTCATGTCCTGCAGTGATGCCAGAGCCGACGGGCAGCAGTGGAGTTGAGGAGCTTGGATACTCAGACTCTTCTGCTCATTTCTAGCAAAAGTGCTGGTCAAGAGCTGTGTGTACTGTAGTACAGATCCTGCATCTTGGGATCTGTCAGAACCTAGTTGTGTCATTTGCCCATCGGCTTCCCAAGTCATTGTTTTTGTCCTGTAGAATAATGTAATGAAAAAACCAGATGAAGCTTGTTACTAGCAGAGGTAAAGACAGAAGTATATGACTAAAAGGACTTCAAATGTATTTCTCCAAACTATTGCTTATGGTATTAGAATTTTTTGGACTTTATTTCTTTGGACTTCACTGCTTCATATGTTAAATTTTGCAAGCACTGTATGTGTACCAAGCTTTCCTCAGGTAGGTAATCCTGTTTAATTTAAGACTGTTTGAATGCATAATAGAGTGTTCATTGTCTACCTCATACAAATTGACATAAAGCAAGTCAGCTCTGTAGGCTCTTAAAGAGTTCAGTTGGAGAGAGTAAAGAATTCAGATTTAATAATACAATTTCTTAAAAATTACTTAGCTTCTTCTCAGGTGGACCTGCAATTGTAAGCTCTCTCTACATCAATAGATCTATTTTATTTTATTCTTACCTCAGGTATATACAATTAAAATAACAGCTTTAAAAGATTGTTGGAGGACTAGAAGAAACATTGTCTGTTAACTTCTTTAACTGATTAGGTGTATTTTTCCACAGCTTTTTTCTCTTGTTGGTTCTATGTTATCAGTATCACACATTCAACTGTTTGAACAGCAATATTTGTTCAAGTATCACAGTAAACAGAACAGCAGTTGTAGATACTGAGGTGAGGAAAGTCTCTCCAAAAAGGAATACTGTTTCCAGTCCAGACTAGTGCAAGAAAAAACCCTGTGGAAAAGTCGATGCTTTGGAAAGCAAGGTGAAACAAAGGTACTTCATAACATAGGAAATGTATGTATGGTTTGATAGCTGAACTTTGTATTATAGCACAAGAATAGGATTTTCCTTAGCCCATTTTAAACTATAGTTTTCTTGTGCAATATTAAGAAATTATCAGACTTAGAAAATATCTACTGAGCAATGAAAGAGAGTGAAACTTTTTCTTGTTGTACAAGATATTGTTATAGATTCTCTGAAAAAAAGCATTCTGTTACAGCTGAGGCAAACCAAGGTATGAGGAGAAAGCACAGTCTGTTGCATTGGCTTAGTGGGACCAGAACTGAGTGTCTAATAAGAAAATATAGAATCATTACTTGCTAAGAACAGATTAAAAGAATACAGATGTCTAAAGTGGAAAAAAACTAGATATCAAATTGAAAGCTGTGCGCCTGAATGTCAGCACAAAACTTCTCTCTAATTCTTGTGACCCATATGTTTTGCCACAGGAACTACATTTAGTAATTATTCTTGGCAGAAGTGGATTCTAACATGATGCAATGTAGGTACTGTTTGTCTTTGTAGAGACAAGCAGATGAGGAAAAGGAGAACAAGAGTAATTTAAATTCCTTTTATGGCTTATAAAATATATTAATGTGGATTGCTGTGGCTTAAGAGAAAGTTCAGATTCTTTGGCAGATCGTTTGAATATTCAAAGGCAGAGTGAGAAATTGGACATGGGTCTTTTTTCTCTTAAAGAAAAAAACAGACCTACTGATATAAATCTATTCTTCACCTACGCTGCACTCTTGTTCCTCTTTATTTAAAAATAAATTTTGGAAAATGTCCAATGTGCTTTATATTTAAATTCAGAATTTGCTTCTCTTCATCATCTTTTGTTTCTCAGAGTAGTTGTGCCTCACTAGACATGAATTAGTGCTGAAATGAGGTACAAGCATGTCTTCAGGTGGATGCAGGGGGAGGAGCAGACCTCCAGCATCATCTCTGGAATCTGTGTAGATGGATGTATCTTTCTGCAGTCACAAGTAAATGTCAAGATTAAGACATAGACCAATGCTTTCCTTTTTGTCTAATTTCAGAAGGTTTCATGATGAGTCAGTGGACTTTAGGATTGGAATCCAGACCCAAAGGCATCTAAACTTAAGATCTTTGTGTGAATTGCATCTCCATTAATTAGTTGCTGGTTATAGTCAGCAAAACCTAGAAAGCAATTCAGCTAGGGAAATGTCTGCATCTCCTTTAGGGATTTTGGATAGCTCCTTAGGATCCATAGATGGTGTTGATTAAGGAGCTGCTCAGTGTACTCTGAAGTCATTTTGATGTGAATCTATCTTATTTCTTTTTTGTTTTCTGTTTCACTACTTTAGATCTCAGTAAAATTTGAGGCTTCAAGTTCAAAAAGAGTTGATATTGAAATCATACAGGATATAAATTCTCAGTGTTAGTTAACTGAGCTTTTGACATCAGCCCTTAAGAGTGCAATCTATAGGAAAAAGCACTCTGAATTTGCTCTTAAATATTTGCAAAGGATTTAGGGTGGTCAGATCAAAAATAACTGATAAATATACATTTATATATATGTACAAATTTACTGTCTTTCATTATGTGTTGAATTTTTTTTTTTTTTTTGGTTAAGTATAGCAGATATGTTGTGGTAGGCAATGTATATGGTTAAGGAATATTCTCCTAATTAAACATAAACATTGGTGCTCTCATTGTGGGACCTACCAGTGCATTTTTAGGGTAGCACCTTTTAAAATAATAAGTAACAGGTTGGAAACTAAAGTCATAAAATCATTTAATAGTTATTCTGGTTTTGATACTGTATCTTAGTATTCCTTTAGTGTTTTGAATAGATCATTGTTAGGTGATCTTTATGGTGTGCTGCAACCCAAACCATTCTATGATTCTATGAATAAAAGAAAAATTAAGTATATTTATAGCTAGACTACTCTCAATTAAATTTTTTTTTTCATCTTTAACAGCATGTATAAATGCTCATAGTTTTTCCAACATGTACTGAGAATTAGATAATGGTTTTTTCATGAGATGTGAAAAACTGATTTTGAAAAGCACTTCCCCAGAGCAGAAATCTGGTATCAGAAAGTGACAGAAAAAATTAGTAATGCTTCAAGGTTTTTGATTTTCAGACTTTCTATCTAAAGATTTCTCTGGGTTGGTAAGAGCTGTTATGCCTTGCTTACACCTAACTTAGTGAGATCAGCACCCATTTATGGCAATAAGAATGGTTTTCTATCAACTTTACTAATCTAGATGTAAATACTCTTTTGGGATAATTTTTCATTTGTTTGGGACAGGAAGAGATTATACTTTTCTCCAGACTTTTCTTTGGTTGCTGGAAACTGCTGTTTAAAATAACTGTTTCTAAATATGTTGGCATCCACGATAATGGCAGTCCTGTTGTATTAAGTTAGGGGTAATAATAAAAAACAGGTTTATCTATGACTTTATTGTTGCTGTTAATAAACAATAATAATAAATATTACTTTCCAGACTGTTCCTATATTAAAATAATTGTCTAATGTGTGCCTTCCCACCCTAAAAGGCTTTTTTTGAATGTGACTATTCTACTTCTATGGAAGCACAAAAACTGTCAGTATTTAAGTCAAGTACTTAAATCTGAGTCATGACATGCTTATGCTTATTAAGGCTACAGTTGTAAGTCATTTTCTACTTAATTGGTGCATGCTAATTTCACTTGATCCGTATGCATATGTATATATCTACATTTTCTGGCTAAACTAGCTGCTAGGAATAATTTTTGCTACTGCTTAAATTAACAATAAACAGCTGAAGTCAACCCCTGATGGTTCCTAGACATTTCCCTGGTGGGTTTTTGTATCATGTTCCATTTGTCTCCCCTTCCTGCTGCTTTGCAGTTTCCTTTCCTAGAACAGTAATAGCCCCTGAGTGGGGTAGAGCAGGTGTGTGTGGCACTGCTTTAACATGATGCAACCATAAGGCTTGTTCCAGTAAAATTCTTTGGTTTATGTGCTGTTTTGTCTTCTAACCATATGTTTCTGTTCCTCTTTTATTTCTGTTAAGGTCAGAAGCCCAGTTTGTGTGTTTCTTGGGTATTTTTGGTTCTTTAAGAAAGTAAAATACCATAATGATCACACTTAAATTTTAGAACTAATTTCACTAGTATGGAATCCTAAAGGAAGCATTTTAGCATATGCAGTTGTAGAGAGGTGCTGTTACTGTAGTTGGAAAAGGAAAGAGGTCCATGGTCACATCTCATGAGATTTGTTTGTCTTTTAGTTCAATCCTATTTTTCTGGCCACTGCTGAGCTTTTACTGTCTACTTGGAGTTGTTCCTAAAGTATATGAGCTCAAACATCCTCTACCTGGATCTGTACTGGTACTTCATGTTGTCAAAGAAACGCTTTTATAAAATCAGTTCTGGATTTTTTTTCTGGATTTTTTCTGATTCAGAACTTTTATTTTTCAGGCATGTTGCACAAATCTGAGAAAAAATCAGAAGGACCTACCAATTTGGTATAGAGCCTTGAAGATTTGCTTTTATATAATCTAACTTTGTTGTAAGCAAATCAGCAGTTTGAAAGTCTAAGGCTGCTGTTTACTTATGCAAGTGGTGTGATCCAGTAGGAGTGGGTTTGTAGAGCAGCAGTTCATGCAGACCCAATGTTAATGTGTAAATGTTTTAAGGATTTTACTGTGGACTAAATCTGTGGTTGTGTGGTCTGAGTGGCAGCAGCATATGTTCTAGTTTGGATTCATAGCTCTGGCTTGTGAATCAAAATGTGGAGATGATTGGAAGGCTGTCTTCAAAAGCACCTAATTCAATTTGATCATGTAGATCATAAAATAGTGTATGTAAGATGCATATTACAGGATCATAGTTTGAATGGGGACAAGTTCTGTAAAACAGAGTAACTTAGCTGTGCTTTGGGATGTAATTGTTTCTACTACAATCACATTGCAAAAACAATTTCAGAGTTCAAAGGGATTATAGAACCCTGAGTGCAAACAATGAGAAACAATAACTTTAGGTAAGAGATAGGCCATTTTTACAGCTCAAAGGAACCCCTGGAAATCTGTTTGCAACATTTCAACACACTGCAACAAACCAGTCTTCTGATGTTCTTTATTAGCTTCTTTATAAATCAGTTGTAGTGTGTGGTCATTTGTGAAATTTTAAAAGTTTTTCTATTCCTTGGAATATGAAGGTGAATATATAGAGTCCCAGCATTTAGAGTATTGAATAGTGTGTGGTGATGATTTTTGGCTTTGGGGATATCTTTTTCTCTTACCCAAACAGAAGTCAGTGAAACAAACTTTTCTTTCAGCAGTAAGATCACACTTAAAAAGCCAGTGATAAATACTTAAGGGGTTACAAAGTTACAAATTTTGCAATGGCTCTTTTTCAGAAAAATAAAAGATGATGATGGCAGTCTGTGCTTTCTGTTCACATGTACTAAAATCAGCTACTCAATACAGCATTTTTTTCAGCAGTGATGACCTTAGTATAGCCAGGGGGCCCATTTACACTGGAGCTCTAAGAACACCAATCATTTCATCAAAAGTATATTGATTTTTTTTCTTATCAGATCCTGGAAAGATCTCACTTATTAGCTTTTAATAGAATCAGTTTAACAAGTGGCAAGGGACAAAATAAGAGTTTAACTGTTTTCTAGACAATGTGCATTATTCACCGAGGCTGTGTTAACTTTATTTGTTGCTGTAAGAATATTCTGCTGCTATAAAAAAACCAAAGCCAAAAAGTCCAAAGAAAACATTTCCCAGATGACTGTATTCAAAAAAATCATGTTATCCCATCGTCCTCTGAAATTCCCACCTTTCCAGTGTAGATGCTGTAAGAATGTATTAATATGTGTAGCACATGACCATCTAGAGATTTTGCCTGGGTTTTTTTCAGGAGAACTTTGCAAACACTAGCAAAACTGGGTAGTGTATTATGAAAAAGGGGATGGAAGATGTTAAGGCTGCTGCCTACATTTGTTCAGTTCAGACTGTGGCCCTGTTCTTGGCATTGATGAGTATGCATAAAAGTGTGGCATCATCTCCTGCTCAGAGTACCACTCGCTTTGCTGACCTTTACATTTCTGTAGAGTTTGTGCCTCTGCCTTATGCCAACATACTGCTGCAGAAATTCTTAAATCTGTAATATGACCCATAGTTCTTATGTAGCTTTCCAAACCATTTGCTTTTTTTCCAAGAGCAGTACTATTAGTGGGAAAATTTCAAGGCAGCACTTCAGTAAGATGGAGCTTGTTGAGATTTTCTTTCATTGATATACATTTTGTGTCTGTGTCAATATGATATGACCATCTTATCAGAAATGATTGATGCCTCTGGCCCCATCTGTGTGGGGAGTGGAGATAAGTTGGCATGCTAATCCTCCTTTTGCTATCACCTTGAACAACCTTGCTTGTAACTATCATATTGCCCTCAAATGAGAAGAGATTCTTAAACAGCACAAAGAGAATAGGCTGTTTATCCAAGGCCAATGAAAGCAAATTGCATTTTTTTTTGTGAGCTTTTGATTATATCCTTGATGATTGTGTAAACTCCAGACCATACCAAAGGATAAGATTACCCTTCCTTTGTTGTACTCTCAATGTCACCTTTTAGTGACATCCACATCATCAATCTTTTTATCCCTTTTTTATTTCAGTTTTGTTATTCATTTAATTCAGTGAAATCACTTGCCAGAAGCTGTAATCCACGTTAATTAGTCAAAATATTCACTACTTAGTGTTCTAGTTTTTAAAACAACAAAACACAACAGTTTTTTCAACAGTTTTTGAAAAACATATCTATCAGGATGCCCAGGTCTACAATGTATGAGTCTGTTACTGCTTCTCATCTCCTTTTCTTACTCTTGTTTCTTTAATTTATTCTGACATCAGAGATGAAAACAAATTAAGTTTGGAAAAGAATTGAGAGGACACTTTAAATTCAGATTTGGTAATAATTTCAAATGGTGCAAAGTATCTCAAGTATAAAAGCTCGAGAGAGATGGTGAAAAAATTTTATATGAGCATACATGCATGCACATTAGTTGGTATTAAGATTTTCTGCTTCTGCATATGGTTTCTTTTTCTATATTTGATTGTTTGATATTTAAGTCTTGCGTTGATGCAGCACCACATTGCGTCTCTGAATGTCATGGAAATTCAGGGGCTCTATTAATAAATAACCCTGCATAAAGACAGGGGTTTGTTTCTAACATTATCTGTGAGAATTAGTATCATTCTGGGGGGAAAAAAGTGCATGTGGTATTTTTGAGTTGTTAAAGGATGTGTTTTAACTGTGCTTCAGACATAATTGCCTGGTACCAATAGCACAGAATTTCTGGGAGGTGTGAACAATGACTAAAGGCAGAGCTCAGACTGGACTTTGTTGTACTTTTTCAGCAACGTGAATTATTTATATCAGGAGCACAATCCAGATGCTCCCTAAAATTTTTAATCTATCATTAGGTGATAATCTACTCCACCTATTTCCCATAAAATACTATTTTTAGTGTGTTTAACCTTCACTTTGTTCATACTGTTCGTTGGAAATTATTGCTCAGATACCCCCACATTATCCATGGATGCTTTTTGTCTTGAGGTACTCTTGGATCCTGACTTTTTCCATGCAGATGTGCCTGCTAAGCAGTGCAGGGATTTAAGATAAAGGAACTAGCAACATTTCTGAGAAAGGGAACAACCCGCGGGAACCTGAACCATAAATTAGCTCAGGGCTACTTTTCTGTTACAGTATTTCCACCAAAGCATGATTGCACTCATAGTGGATCACAGCTTAGGGTAGTCCAGTGTTGTTTTCAATTTCCTGTGCCATGTTCACAAAAATATCTAATCTTGCACAGTATTAAAACTGTGCTACAGCGAATTACACAAAATCAGTGCATATATGTATTTATAGATATGTATATATGCCTCATAGATGCAGGAGAGATGAAGCATCTTAATTTTTCTGGCTAGAAGATGCTTAAAGGAGTCCTTAGAAGCAAAAGTCCTTCTACTCCTTAGAAGCAAAAATAAAACAAAACCAGCCTAGCTTTATTTACATCCTGCGAATTCAAGAGTTAGTCCTAATTTTAGCAGGAAGGTTAAAACACCTCAAAGGAAATGTAAAGGTCACTTTGACAAGAGAGCAGCCACTACTCTTGTACCAATCTTTTATGCATTTGGAATAAAAATACCCCTTTAGATGGCTAACTTGGTATATACATTTCTGAATGTGATTGCTATTTTTTTAAATTATTGATATATGTTTATATACACACAGCATATAAGCAGGCTTAATTATTTCATTACTGGCTCTAAGATCCATGGTAATTTTTGCATTCTTGTGGACAAGAATATATTAGTACAGCTGTAATTTGGCTTACAAAAAGCACCTTTAAAAAGAAGCTGAAGTTCCAGAAAATTAAAAAGCTTCCCCTCAGAAAATGTGCATAATTTTTTCCAGTCACTCATTGTGAGCAGCAAAATTCCTATGTGCAGGAATATAGTCAGGTCATATAGAGGCTGTTAGCCTTGGGAGGAATAGTGTAGTAGTAAAAGTCTTTCTGCTTGGATCCTAGATGTGGAGATATTTTGGAGTGGGAATTATCAGTGGAGACTGGCAAAAAGACTGTTTCTTGGTCCCAGTAAAACTAGAAAAGTGAAGGATGTTTCTCAATTGAGTTCTGTTTCTTTGCTTGGGAATACTGTCTTGGACTGCCTGCTGTGGAATTCCTCCAGAGGCAAGAGCACGGAAGCACTGGCCCAGGCAGTCAGTGTGCCCTGTTTAGTACATTGTCATTTGTTGTTTTACATGGCAAATCAGTTACTCACTGCAGCTGTTATACTGACCTGTGATGTAATCAGCATTCCATAATCACGCATAGCCTGAGAGACTTGAGCCTCTTAGGTATCCCGTGGGTATTCAAGCTTGCTTGTATTTTCTATTCTTTCCCTAAGTCTGATTCCAAGTTTTGACCTGAAATCTGTTTTGGATTTAGAAACTCTTCACAGGAGCATACCAGGACCAATTAGAAATTTCAAAATCAATGGGTTGGTATGTTACAAGTATTTCTACAGGTCTGTCCTGTTTCTCCTTTGTACTTACTGATGTTTTAAGTTTTTTAGTTTTCAGATACCATACAGTCATGGAATCAATTTGATTGGAAGGGTATCAAAAAGATCATCTAGTTCCATCCTCCCTGCCATGGGCAGGGATACCAATATCAGTAGCAAATATATATTTTATTTCTCCCTCACAATTGACTAATTCTACTCATAGCTCAGTTTTACATATTCATTAACAACAATAGTAGAAGCAGATAGGATTCATCTAATGGGAAGGAGATGTCTGAAAGGAATGTTTGACACAACTGTATCCTCCTGCCAAAAGTTTGGCTTTATGGTAGTCTGTAAGAAGATATTTTCTACAGGTTAAGATTAACCTTCATTGCTGGGTATCTTTATTTAAGACAATTTAAGGAGGTGTGCACTCTAAAAGGAGTGACCTCCCCCGAGTATTAACTAATAAGGAAGAAATGTGAGTAGGTATCAGTGAAAAAATAACAGTTTACTAACAAGTGGAACAGCAACAGGCAAAACAAAAACCTCAGTAAATAAACACTAGATACAAAATTGCTAAATCTCAGGAAGGGGGAATGAACCCAGACTGGCAGGGTACCACCCTCTCCTGAGATGGTGGCCCCCACTGCTGACAGTAGGGACACAAAGGGAAAATGGCATCTGAGGCTTTCCGAGGAATGCAGTGATAGTTTGGGTTACCCACAGCCCCAGGAGATCAAACCCCTTCATCCTGCTTTGTAAGAGGTTCTAATAGTTTGAGTAATACTGGTTTGTGCTGGTTTTGGCTGAGGTAGTGTTCATTTTCTTTACAGTAGCTGGTGTGGGGGTGTGTTTTGGAGTGGTTCTGAGGACAGTGCCGGTAGCACAGGGATGTTTTAGCTATTCTGAGCAGAACTTAGACAAGGTTAAGTCCTTTTCTGCTCCTCACCCTGCCAGTGAGGAGGCTGGGGGTGCACAAGGAGTTGGAAAGGGATACAGCCAGCACAGCTGATCCCAACTGACCCAAACACAGGGATGGATATCTCACACCATAAGACATCATGCTCAGCATAGAAAGCTGGGGGAAGAAAAGAAGGAAAGGTGGTGGAGTAATGGTATTTGTCTTCCTCACTCACCGTTACCTGTCATGGAGCCCTGTTTTTCTGGGAATGGCTGGACACCTGCCTGCCCATGGGAAGTGGTGAATGAATTCCCTGCTTTGCTTGTGTGTGTGGCCTCTACTTTGTCTTAGACTGCCTTTACATTAACCCACAAGTTTTATGACTTTTACCCTTCTGATTCTCTCCCCCACCCCACTGTGGGGGAGTGAGCTTGTGACTGAGCTGCTGGCTGGGGTTAAACCACAGCACTTCTATGAACCATTCATTTTATCTGACTTTTTGCAGTGCTGTATAATTTGTTGTCATTAATGAGACAGTTTTGATAAATTGCCCTTTAAATACTGGCCATTCTTGAATTGCAAGAGAATTAACATTTTTATTCAGGCTAATTCAAGTATTTTTTGAGGAATTGATGTTTCAGCAAGTGTGTTTCTTTGGCCTGATGGCCTAGACTGTCTTATTCAGCCTGTGTATGGGAGCTGCTGCATGTGACTTTACAACAAATTGCATTTGTGAATAAGTAAAATGAAGTGGATATGGTAGGAATAAGCTCCTGAAAAAAAAAAAAAGGGACAAGTGTTGTCTAGCAAGAGAATGCTTCTGAGAAGGTTTGGTTTTTTGTTTTACGGGTAGACAGATCCTCATTTAATTATACCTTCCATAAGCCCTCCCAGGAGTGAGGGTGTGTTAGAAATTAGCTGTATTTCATGATGTAGCTCAGTTCCTTTCACAAAGAACCACATTCAGCCAAACAAATCCACCCTCTTTTCCACTGTCTAAAGATTCTTTCTCAAATATCTTCTACTTGCTGTAGTTGGACTAAGGATGCTAGCTTATATAGATCTTTGATCTGAGCTTGTACAGATAGACACATTTTTAAAGCAAATAAAACCAAGAGGAACCTGTGGTATCAGGTTATGCTGCTCACATGCATTAGCAAATAACCCTCTTATGGAGTCTGTTGTAAAAGTTGAAAACTGACAGGAGAAATAACTGTTTTTAAATGTAATGATGAAAACACTGGAAGACACGACCTAGTGAAGCTTAAGCAATTAGCTACATTCAGAAATAAGTGCAGTGTTGGAGTGGGAGTATGTGAACCAGCCATGACATGTGTGTGCCAGATTTAGGTAACTGTGAGCTATATTGAGCACCAGTGGTGTGTGTGTGTATACATATACATATATATGTGTGTGTATGTATATAGATAGATAGATAGATAGATAGATAGATAGATAGATAGATAGATAGTTGGTTTACAGATCATCTCATGAGGAACATATTGCAGTCACACTGGCTACCAGCAAAAGGCATGTTGGGGTTGACACAAAATAGAGGCATGCTCCTTGTAAACCTCCAAATGGTGTTGAATACACAGGAAGCTTGGAGGTGTTGGAGGAAGGGGAATTTTCTTAAATGCTGTTGTTTCCCTTCACTTTACCAACTTCTCCTGCTCCCTTCAGGTTTAATCTTTGGGGAAAGATACTGCAAATCTGCTTGTATCCATGCTGTTAGCTCAGTCATTGACTAGGATAATAATCAAGAAATCAAGACTGTAATTCAGCTTAAAGGATCTGTAGGTCTGTGCACTGGTAATGCTGTGATGCAAAATGTTTATCCCTGGTGGCAGACTAAGATCACTGAAGGCTTCAGCTTCTGGTATATGTTTTTTCTTTAGTTGTAAATACATGCTGATAGATTCCTAAAAACAGTATTCTGTTTTTAAACTGACACCTTCTTCTGTCTCCTGGTACATCATGAAAAGTAATGTAAAGGTACTGCTGTCTAGCTCCTTTAAGAAATGTATGATGCCATCTTTCATTTAAAATACAGTTGCAAATATCTAAAATAATATAGGTTATGTTCATAAAATCTGTAATAAAAACTAATTTCTCTAGGGTATTTTCAGTTAATAAAGAGGTAAAAGAGAATAAGAGCAGAAGTTTGATTTATCTATGTAAATCTGTTTTGCTTTTCCTCCAATACCCTTTTCTGTTTTTTTTTCCCCTTGTTAACTGAACAGCTAGCCAAGGGAAATTGGGCTTCACTGCATAAATCTATGAACATTCTTTGAATGCTTTCTTCTTCTTCCCTCATGTTGTCAGCATGGCTAGGGGACAGAAAGATAAGCTGATGTACCATAATAAGATTGTTTTGTGGTTTTTTTGTTAGTATTTTGCTTTGATCTTTATCTGCAATTGGCTGACATTTTTATAGTACTCATTCTTCCTTTTCTGTCCCCCTTTGCTTATTGCCTTGTATTTTACAGTTAGAAATCTGGGAATTTTTTTAAGTACATAATAGATGCAATACAGGACCTTTACTGTCCTGTAATTACTGTGAATCAGCTGGTACTGCTAAGTCATGTTGGCACATTTATCATTCAGTTATTCTCTGGTTAAGGATGTACCTGAAGGCTTTATGATCTTTCAGTACCTTAAGATGTGTTGTACAACATTCCTCTGTATTTCACCACTAAGTGTGAGGGTAGCATTTTGTGTCTGATCTGGGTTTTATGAAACCACTGAGCCTTTAGCTGTAAATGAAGTCAATTCAGATTCGAGTTCCTACAGAACATCCATTGACAGTGGTCTGGAATGTAATAAACTTGAGGTGGTGAATTATGTGGCAGAATTCTCTTATTGCTTCTCATTGTTTACTTTGGAAATCACTGTAACCTATTTTCAAGCAGAGAGTATGTATAAAGATGTCTGAAAGTGGAGCTGTACTGACAATCAGGAGTATTTGATGTCATAGTTTTGCCACAAGAATATGCCATGTGGTATAAATCTGGCCATATTTTTTTTTTTTATTGTGTGTTTATAAATCATAGAGCAAGCAATCTGTCTAGACTGGTACCATGTGACTGGTAATATTTTCCTACTAATACTAAGGAAATAGGGGTCACATATGAAAATAGAACAGTTTTCAGCCATGTTCCTTTAAAATGCATCTGTTAAGCCTGCAGATTTGGAACATGTTGTTACTCTGCTAATGCATGAGAAGTTACAGTACAAAAATCCCTTGCTGACCTTCTTAAATTAATCTCTCCAGCACTAGTTATTTCCTTATTTTCAGTAGGAAGACAGCTGAGTTTAAATATGCACGACGTGTTTAAGTGGCGAGATTGGTGCTCATGAAAAGTTCATGGTAGTCTAAACTAAAATCAAGTTGTCTTAACACAAAGAAGAGGTATTTCTGTTTTGTGGTACTGCTGTGTATATTTGCTATATCTATGTATGTGTAGCTGACTGCTGAGAAAACTGCTGTGCAGTAACATGCTAGCTCTAGGTTTAACCCTCTGGGATTTTTACTGCTGTTTGAAGCCAAGCTTTCAGATCTTGCGAAGTCTGTCTTTGTTTTGTTTTATCAAGGCTGTTTATTTTCCTTAGCACTTTTTCCAGCCTGCTGGTCTCTACAGAAATCCTTTGAAATGGTATATAAATGCCCATGCTCTATGTACGTAGATATAACATTGCTATTTTGGTCTTGTCATCTCACAAGTCTAACTGCTTGCATTTGCTCCCTGGAAATGTTCAAAGATAACCATTTTAATCTGAGGTGTAACTGGTTCTGTCATTTGTTTCTAGTGAAAAAAAAAAGCTATCATAAAGCACCAAGCAAGGATTAAGATTTTTTTGTTGTTGTTGTTGTTTTCGGTTTGCTTTTTCCATTGCTTCACTCTGCTTCAGTGAAAGAAAATTTCAAATGCAAATGAGGAAAGTGGATCTGCATAGCCATTACATATCTGTTGCAATCAGTATATTTCTTTGTGGCATCACAGAAGTCTTTGGCTTTCAGTTGTGTTGTGAATCATAATCTCATGATCTGTGAGTATAAGCAGAGCTTGAAAATTTCATATTGTAGTGGATAGTGAATAGAAAGCCTTCAAAAGATGTGCCTTTGTTTGTGTGGAATATAAATTTAATTAAATACAGAATACACTCCCAATTAAATGTATTTTCCAGTTAACAGGTAAGCTTTGAAGATAGCTTATGAATGGCATTTTTCTTTGAACCAACAAATCTAGCATTTGTTTTAAAGACAAACCATAGTGAGATGTGATGTGTATGCATGTATATAATACTTTCAAATTGTTATATAGACTGAAGATAAAGTGGTGAAATTCCGAATCACCTTTACTGGCCAAATTTTTATTGACACATACCAAGTACACAGGAGCTCTGTTACTTCTGGAACTGATTTTTTCATTTTGTATCCAGTTTGGAGAGGTGCCACACATAATGCAGTCCTAAAACTTTATCTACTTTGGCAATAGAATTAATAATTCGTGTTCAATGTACAGTAATTTCGTGTGAGACCTATAAACAAAGCTCTACACTTTTTTTAAACTGTATTTTCCAATATTGCAAATTAGCTCAATTCTAAATGAAAATTCTAAATTATTTTGAAACCAGTTGTAAATCAACAGCAAAATACCAGCTTGTTTCTCTGTAAAAATACACTTACATAAACAGTCTTTAAAACTCATTTTAATTGTTCTCATGGAGACCTAAGCTGCAGAAGTTTGCTGTGTCATAAAAAGTGAATGAGAAAAATAGCATTTTGTTGAAGAAAAAACATTTTCATGTACTTTGAGATGTGAGCTCCACTCTACTGTTCTTAGCTTCTGCCTTTTATGGTGTATGATAAAAAAGCTGTACAGCTGAAGACTGCATAAAAGTTTTCAAATAATCTCATGAAGAAAGTCTCAAATATTTAGTTGTTTAGCCTGAATAGCTGGCACATAAAAGCATAGAGCATTCTCCAGAAATAGCTCTCAAGAAGCGTGCTCTAGAGTGTTACAGCATCTTGGGTTGTGTCAGCAAGAACACAGCCCATTGCTTATGGGAAGTGATCATCCTCTGCCCAGCATTGGTCAGACCATGCCAGTTCTGGGTCCTTCAAGACCAATATTAATGAGCTGAAGTGAGTTCAGCAGAAGGTCTCACATTGTTTTGTGGGCAGGAGCTCCTGCACTGGGAGGTCAGGTTGAGGCGGTGGAGCTTGTTCAGAGTGGAGAAGAAGCAGTTTTGAGGGGAGCTAAATCACATAATAATCACAGATGTGTAGAATGTTTTGGGTCAGGAGGGACCTTTAAAGGTCATCTAATTCAGCCCCTCTGCAACGAGCTGAGACATCGTCACAGAATCATTGAGGTTGGAAAAGTCCTCAAAAGAACATTGAGCCTTGGAGTCTTGCTGGTCAGAACCCTGTCCAACCTATTTCCGTGGTGGGGCATCTATTACCTCACTGGAAAACTTGTTCCAGTGTTTTACCACTGCCATTACAAAAAAAAATTCTTTCTTATTTCTAGTCTGAATCAATCCTCTTTTAGTTTATAGTCATTATCCCTTGTCCTATGGCAACAGTCCCCAGTAAGAAATTTGTCCTCATTTACCTACAAGAAGATCAATGGCATCAATGGTGGGACAGTGAGGGACAAGGGATACAGACTGAAGCAAGGTGTGCATCTGGATGTAAAGAAAAAGTTGAGAACAGTCACACACTGGAATGGCTTTTTCAGAGAGCCTTTGTGGTTTCCATAGCTGAAGATTTTCATGACCCACCTGGCCAAAGCTCTGAGCAAGCTAATCTGACCTGATAGCTGACCCCACGCTGAGCAGGAGTTTGGACATAGAGGCCCTTTGAGGTCCCTTTCAATGTGAATGACTGATTCATGAGTGATCAGTGCAGAATTTCTACAAGGCAAATGCTGGTGCAATAAAGATTTAATTAGTCTCTATTGAGATGGATCTCATCCAACATATTCCTAGCGATTTTTCAGCTGCATTTTGAAAAGCTATGCTTGATACAGAGCAGTGGTTAACCATGTTTAGCTTCTGCAATAAGGAGAAGATGTGGATACAGCTGAGAAAAAAAAATAATAGGTGTACTTATGAAATTTTATTTCTGATTGAACATTACAGGACATCCAGACTCCTATGTCAGGCCAGCTGGGGCTGGGGGTGAGAGGGTGAAGGGAAGTGTCTGTAACACTTACTTGCCTTTCCCATCTTCCACATCTCTCACTACAGAAATATGATTGTTACATTTCTTAGGAGGCTGTGTCTTAGAGAAAATTATCCAAAGCATGGAAGGTTGGCTTTATCATAATATTGCCATGCAAGAATTGCCAGGTTTACATAGAGTTTATCCATAAATCCTACTATCTAATGGAAATATTTAAAAAAACCAATTTCTTCTCCCATGTGCTCTTGTGCCCTCTTCTATTTGGAAATAAGAATTCTCTTCATCTCCCTACTAGCAGTATTAATACTTGCATCTGCTGTAGCATTTAACACCTCATGGTAGGTTGCAAAACAGGATTTCAAAAATGAAATTTGCCCTGCTGGAACTTTGAAGACTTACAAAACTGCTAAAATCAGTGTACTGTAGTAAGAGGTTTAAACGGAGTTGAATAAGAAAAATGTCTCCTACAATTGTCATCCTACATATGAAAAAGAATATTGGTTGAATACAAACATGGTGATGTTGACATTTGTTTAGCAAGAATCAATACCAACTTACTACACATCTAATTTTAGTTATAGGATATATGGATTTTATTGCTTGTGTTTCTCTGTGTACTAGGATGTACAATATCATTCTTCCAAATGACAACCAGTCTTCTATTTTGTATTGAGTTTTTAGTAATTTTCTTAGTGATTAAGTCAATCACCACCCTTCACGAGCATCTCCCTTTTTTTTTTTTCATTCATACATTTGAGACTTTCAGAAAGAAATTATTTCATTTGTATTTATCTTGAGAAAGTTTGCATCTGGAAATAAGATCAAAATGAGATCTACTTTTGCTGTAGTGTTGTTCAACATATCTGTCATATTTGTTTTCTTACAGTGAAAGATTTTTTTTAAGACTGAATAGAAATGGTTTGCCAAAATGTCCAGAAAAACCTGAAAGACACTGTTCTCTCTTTGTGGTGAGTTCTTCCTAATCTCTATGTTTTTTTGTGCTGGATGCTGAGAATAGAAATTGGATTAAATTGTAATTGTGTGGTTGACTCAGAGCTGCTCCCGAAGCTTTTGCATTGCTATGAACATCAACTCCAAAGGCTGGTTTGAGGGGCTGAAGGGTATGGGTGAAGCCCCAATTTAAATGTTTTATGGCAGTATGTGGACACTCATTGAACTTCCATGTAGGCATATGTACCAGTCATTCTCTCTGCAACAAAGACCAGCTGTGTTTCCTCCTTGTACTTTTTACACCCAAACAATTGTTTGTGCAGCACTCTCTGTACTTCCAGAATATTTGGAATTGCACAAATGCATCACTACTGTTCAAGGCACACAGCAAGTCTGTGTGCCCTCCCACTGATTTTGCTCCACTACAGCAAATTCTAACCAGGATATTTTAGGACACTCATTTTGAGTGCATGGCTGCCAATTTAAGGTGTTGAAGTGATTTGTTAATGCTGTATAAATGAACTCACTGGCAGTGAAAGCAGTGTGTACAGGTCTCTCGAAATGTTGCATTTTAATCAGGAGTCATAAATAATGAGGTTCTGATCTTGTGCAGGATTTGGGTAGCAGTGAACTCAGGAAGGACATCTATATCACTGTGCACATTATCCGAATAGGTAGGTATAAGTTTTATTTGTTAGACATTTGGCAGGAGATAAAAGAAAACTGCTTGGGGCTAGCTTTTGGATTTGCTATAATAGCTAGATTTTTGAATAAACTTTTGGAAAAGAAACTGCCTGGTTTTTGTTGGAAAAATTGCTTGGATTTCTTAGCATTATTTCATGTTATTTATCAGGTATACTGCTAACTGGGTTTAGATGCAGTATACTTTGTCACTATCACAAAACAAAATGAAAGTGTCAAAGATGAACTGTGTTAAAATGATGGAGTTGTCATTTTTGTTCTGAAGTGTAATTTCAAGCATCCCTTGAACATAGAAAAGCTTGTCTGGACATTTAGTGTGCCTCATTTGTATCTAATATCTGATGTATATCTGATATTGTTCGGATTAATTTTGTCTTCTCCCTGACTCCTTTAAAAAGGAGGAGAAATGAAAAAAATGGACAATATTTCATAAAATTTTTAAACCCAGATGCTATAGACAGACATCAAGTCCTCTAGAAAAAAAGTGGAGGAGAAGAAAAGTGTATGTTTGTGTACTTGTACTTATTTTAAGAAGCCCTCTGGGTTGTACTGATGTGAAACAATAATCTTTGGGTCTGCTTCTGACCTCTTAGATATGTTGTTTTCTTTGAAAACTGCCTCTAGTTGCATCAGTGCAGTACTAAATATAACTTTTCTTCCTATTTTTGAAGGGCATTTTGGTTTGAAGTGTAGTCACTGTAACTTATGCTGAGTGCAGAAACAATTTGTTACAAAGTAACAAATTATTACTGAATTATTTCTTTATTTTACAGCCGCAAGAAATAATTTTCCATATTTATAATTTTCTGTAATAATAATTTTCCGTAATTATAATTTTCAGCATTTTCATGCTAATTTGATATTTCATCAAAATACAGCATTTTGGTTTTTTGGCAAGATTTTAGAAAAGATATGGTAAATTCCGATGTAAGTACAGTTAGAAGAATAAATGTTCTAAAAATATTAAAGAGGAGGATTTTTCCAGTTCTGTAAGTTTCAAATATATTCACAGTCAAGTTCATAAGTGAACCACTGAAATATTAAAAAGTTAAACCAACATTTATCTGCTTTGTGGTGTGAAAATGAACAATTACTCTTCAAGCTGCTGTGATGCATAGGGATATTTTGAGGAGACGTTGCCCTGCAGCAACTGCAGCCATAGGTTTTTTTTGACAGAAATTAAGACTTGGTGGGAAAGATACATAACTGCTAGTGCACAATTGAATAAAATTGATAGAAAGAGGGCAGTTTCAAATGCCAAGAACACAGTGGGAAGATTGATAAGTTGTATTTAAATCAAATAAAAAAGGCTAGAAAAAATTTTTTGCTTCAAATCTCTTTATCTTGACTGCCTTCTTTCTTTCCTTACCACAAACTATTCTTCTGCCCTTTTTCATCTTTTCTCCCTGTGTTTCACCTCTTTATTTTTCTGCAGCTGGTCAATTATTCCCATGTTTTCCAGTTGCCTATAAGGAAACAGCATTTGATTGCCAAATTGTAATGGTTCAATCACACCTCCCACATAAATGATAGGTAGCAGCAACCACAGTAAAATAATTCTTACCGGACAGTGAATGTTGAACGCTCTGTCACGTCTGAACTCTAAATTAAATTTAATTTGATGGTGCCATGAGGATTCTATGACTGGGTGTTACAAAGTGGTGTTTGCTGATTGGGGGTCATGAGAGGATGAGCAGAACCTCTGGTCTGAGATGTTTCAAGATCACCACCTACTTAGTGGACTTGCTGTACCACTTGCTCTCTGAATGTAGCACAAAGCTGGACCAGGTGGGTTCCCAATGGGAGTACCCTTGGCCTTGTCTGAGCTGGATTGCTTGCTGCCTCCCTGCTGTGGTTTGGAGAGATGCAGTTCCATGGATGGTGCATCAAATATGTGCTTTGTTTGGCAGGACGAATGGGAGCTGGAGAAAAGAAAAACGCCTGCAATGTCCAATACAGACGGCCCTTTGGCTGTGCAGTCCTCAGCATTGCAGATTTGCTGGCAGGGGATTCAAAGGATGACCTTGTCTTAAAAGTCTACATGTAAGAAATGTTTTTTTGTTAATTTTTGAAAGTACCTTAGAGTCATTTACATCAGAATCAGTGGGGTTAAATGCAGTGCGACTAAATAACTGTCCTTTCTTTTCCAAAAATGCACAGTAGCTGGGTTTTTTTGGCTTTTTTTTTATCACAGTGTGGAAATTTTGGTAGTTCTACAGGTGTAGATAATAGTAAAGGCCACATCCTTTGAGGTATTTGTGTGTGTATCAGCATTTTTCACATTATTCTGGAGCTCTCTTATTATGGCAACATAAAGTGCTTTTTGGACTTAAATATTTAAGTGCCTTGTGCTGCCAAGGCATCTAGTGGAAGTACTTTGTAGCTACAAAAAAAAAAAAAAAAAGGCAGCAGAGTATCTTTTTGTGAAATAAAGCAACTATATAATGGGAATAACAAAAATATAGAAGGCAGTTAGTGCTGGAGAATGAAAAATCAGAAGTAGGTTTAAAATTGAGTGCTTGATTAGGTAGTGGATTTTGGCTGATAGCAATTGGCGGAAAGTTCAACTTTCTAGTAGCAACTCAATGCATGCAATTTCCTGCTGATCTTGGGCATTGTAGTAAGAACTGTTTTGTGGAGTGGTCTGGGACATGTATTGTCATGTGTATGAGAAAGTTCTGCCCTTCCCAGGGGTAGCACTCAAATCTTGAAGGCATGGGTGTCTTTCCTCTGACTCCATCTGTAGTGAATTAGAACTGCTGGAATCAGTACTGCAGAAAAGCAGCTTAGTGTAACAGTGGGCAGGTGGGCTGGCTCTTATTTAGACTCCCAGAGCATTAAAGGCAGATAAATGTTCATTCTTGGTTAACAAATTGTCATCTTTGTCTACCTAATATATTTTGGATTTTTCAAAAAATTTGCCTGTTTGTTTTAAGATAGCAAAAACAATGGAAGAAGAATTATCACCAGAAATCAGATCATTAGAGTCAGGTTTTCATCACAGTCAGGTTTTCCTTATGGAAAACCAGCTATTTTCTTAATGAATACTGAAATGTAACTTGCTCTTTCATTGACTACCTCCTGAAGATAACAACCTTCTAAAGTAACTTTGAAGTGTATAGCACAGATTTTTCTGTTTACTAAGACCATCTCTGAGTCCTGTGTCTTCTTTGGAGTGTCACAAGATAGATTTCTGTGTGGGTTAGCCCTGAAGGATAGATCTATACAGAAATAAACTTGGTCATGGCTGAGTTCCTCAGCATTGTTGTTCCTATATTTCTCCACTCCTTTGCCACACGAAGCAGGTATTTCGTGGTGCCTCTCTCAAAATGCAAGGGCACTGTTTCCATTGAGACAGGCAGTTTCATGGGGCTTTGTTAGCTCCTATTGTGTTATTTGTTTCATAAGCTAAAGAGGATTTATTCAAGGGTGTGTTGTGATGTTGGTTGGATAAACTTGTGCTCCCATTTCAGAATTGAAAAAGTTATCCTTTTTCTAGGTGCAACACAGAGAGTGACTGGTATCAGATTCATGAAAATATCATTAAAAAGCTGAATGCACGTTACAACTTGACAGGCTCCAATGCAGGTGAGTCATTTGCTGCCTTTCTTTTTGCATTCTTAGGGGTTTCTTAGTTTGCAAATTAAGTAGCTTTATTGTAGAAAGATTAACATCTATGAAAGAAACACTTTTGCACATAGAGGAAAATAGATGAAAATGTACAATACTGCTATTCATGTGCACATTTAAAAATAAAAAACCACTAAATTTTTTTCAAGGAACTATATAATATAAACTTTAATTCTGTGCTGTGGAGCTACAGTTTGCTGGAGTTCTGTTTAGTTCTGGAGCTGATCAAGTTATTGATCCATATTGTTTGACATTTCTGTGTCACATTTTCACCAGGAATATAAAATCTGCCATGGACATTACTGTCATGTTTTAGGAATGGTATTCCCTGGTTTAGTACACACACTAAAAAGAAAACTACGAGCCACTCTCCTGCCCCCTCTGGTGGGATATACAAAAGGCAGAGATCCTGAGGTGACATAAAAACAATTTACTGGGAAGAGCGATGAGATAAGAAAAAGAAGCAGAAACAGCAGCAATATTACACCAACAAATGGTGCTTTGACTCACAGGAGGTGTTGAATTTGCATTTTTTGTTTTCTTTTTTTTAATATCAACTTGCTAACTTTTTCTGATTTCTGTCATTCAAAGAGGGTGTCAAACTTGAAATGAAACCTGAAATAGAGGCTTATATGTCTATTGTCCCTGTATTCAAATGTTGGTTTTCCCTGTGAAATATGACCATAGAAAAATCTCATTTTCAAGGTGCCAGTATATTGTATTTGTAATGCCTTTCATGTGGCAGACTTCATGCTTCTTTAACTATACTGTACCTTGCAGGCTTCTTTAACTTGATTACAAGCACAATGTTTATCTTGAAAATGTATGTTTAACTACCTTTCAAGGATAACCAAGAAGCACATAAAAGCTCATTTATCAAGATTGAAGTTATGTATTTAACCATTTCTAATTTGATTATTTTCTCATATAGAATCTAGCCAAATATATACATATATTTAAGGTTTAGAATATCATGGATCTTATTGGACAATAAGTATAAAAATCATGTACTGAAAAAAAAGGATACATTACTGAGTAAGTTTAATGTTTGGCTTCTTAAATGTGTTAATCATATTCATCAAGAAAAACTTATTCTTGGTCGTTCTGACTGTCCATATAATATGTTCTTACTCTGTGTTACATTGCTAATCCTATTCTTCTCTCATGAAACAAAGTTCACAGTTAAATATGCAGTTCTTAGGAGATAAATCTGAGTACTCTTAATTATGTGAATATTCAACATGAAAGATGTGGCACATGAATTTTTTTACATGTTGCAGGAGACTGGAAACTAAAGGTATCAAATGGAATATTAGCTGCATTTTGAAAAGGATTGTCAGGATTAGGGAGGCAAAGAGGGAAGAGCAGCACAGAATTCCAGCAGTGGATGTGAAGGCTGGAGAGAGAAAGTGAGCAGTAATGCCACTTCGAGCACTGAGCAAGTGAAAGATAAACTATGGAAGGTTATTTATAGCACACACATGAAATTCATTCTCCTGTGACTCCCTAGCAGCCTGAAAAAGCACTTGCAAGGTTTTAGCAATATGTTCAGATACTTCTGCTGACACCTCATGGAAAACATTGTTGTTACACTACTTTTTATTTTTCATTTGCTGTCTTTTTCTGTGATAGTGTTCTGTGGCTGGTTCTGAAGCCTCATTAGCTTTGGCTGCCACCTTGTTGTTGTCAAAAAGGGATAACACCTTGCATTACAGGAGAGAGAAGTCTTTTCTCTCCCTTAGGAACTGTTGTAGGTGTGAGCCAGATGTAGGAAAACTTCATTTTTTGATTTATATTACACTTGACCTTTTCAAATCACCTTGAATACTTAGAAAAGACTTAGAAAGGAAGCATGGTAAAAACAATAGCAAACATGCTTCAGACTATTGTCTGTTCTCTAAGCTTGTTTCCTCTTCACATTCCTGTACAGTTTATTTCAAGTCAGGAGATTTTACATGCTTTATTTCCCACAAATTGTTGTGTGGCCCTGCTAAAATAGTTTATCAGATAGTTCATAATATTCTTCAGGGGAAAAAAAAAATCTTCCAGTTTTTGTGGCAATCTTAAAAGGAACTCAAAATGTACTTTGAGTGTCTTGCATTTAAATGCATGGTGACATACTATAGCATTTGTATTTGCCACTCAATCCCCCATCACCAAAACTTACCTTTTCTGCTTCAACTCATGACAGTTTTTAAGTACAGAATCCTCTTGCATCTTATTCTCAGCTTGTGCCTAAAAATGATCAAATCAAGGCAAATGGCTGTCATTTGTTTATAAAGCCCAAAAAGGAGCAGGGCACAGATGTTCCTCCCCTTTCCTCTTCTCAGTGGTGCAGGAATGGAAGGAAGGATGTACTCTCCTGGATCATTTAGTATCCTTTGCTGAAGAGGGACTGGAATGTGTTTTCTGTATCAATTTCCAGTCTAACAGAGTGGAGTAGCAGGTAGTGGGTGCAATTCCCATTCACCACTGGTCTCTGCAGCTGGTGTAAGGTATCACATTACTGGAAAACACCTGGTTGCCTGGTGTAAGAGATCAAATGAATATTGCAAAGGCCAAATTGTACATCCTTTGCTGCATTTAGTAGCTAGAAATGCTATTTCTTACATAGCATTTCTGGTACCTGTGGAATGTCATTATTACACGAACCAGATTTCAGTAATATCTGGAGCAGTTGGCTGTAAAATCTATTTTTTGTGTATTTTTTTCTTAGAATTAGAAGCTGGTTACTTGGTTTTAAATGTTAAATGCAAAAAGCAGTGGAAAACCTAATATTCCTGCAGAGACATCACACTTAACTGCATCAATTTTATGAGGAAAATAGCACATTTCTATTTTTCTATCTGTAGAATCAGAGATCTGATTTGGAAAAGGATTTTCAGTCAGTCTTGCATGTCCCAGATGAGCATGCTAATTGCTTGGCTTCTCCAGCTTCCCTGCAGCAACAATTCAACTTTCTATATGATCTGAAAATATTCATGATACCATGGGGAAAGTGGAAGTGGCTCTAGAGCCTTCTGAGTAGCACATAATTTTCTTAAGTGTGATCTATATTCATGTCCTCTTACCAGTCTCTCAGAGGAGAGATTTAAGCTGGATCTGATGATATATATGAATGTTCTCCCTGGTCAGTTACCTGATAAAAATCATCTTTAAATGCCAATGAAATGCACTTCAAATTTCTTTTTCTTCACATTCCTATGAAAAGAAAGACTGAATGACTTCCTTTTAAGGGGATGCAAGGCATTCTGTTTTACTCTGCTTTTCCCTTTAGGCTCCTATAAGTCTCAAGTGTAAGCTTTTCTGTAAATGCTGATTAGGATTTCCTTATAACAAGTCTTGAAAAGTTGCATGTGCCTCATGCAGTAGTTCTTGGAAGCTGAGGAAGGGATACATGTGCTTTTCAGCTGTGACAGCAAAGGAGGTAGAAATCCTTTCATGTCCTATGGAGATTAAATTACTGATGTAAGAAATTATAAACACCTCTAGCTGCTCTGTAGCTTTGAACTCGTGTGGAGTCCATGAAAATAACTAATGTAGTGGGAAAGTCTTTCCCTGTGCCATTATCTCGGAGTGTTCTGATGAGCTAGACAAGAGTGATGTAACCTAATTACATTTGTACTGAGTGCAGTGTGGTTTATTCTGTGGTACCAATGCCAAACTTACTTTGCAACTCCACTGGGAACACTGTTCATTATACATTAACTTTAATTGATGTGAGTGTTTGAAACTAGAATTCCTTGGTTGAAGCATGGAGGACTTGAAGCCCATGTGTTGACAGATGTTTGCTATCAGTACCAACATGAGGAAGGACAATCTGTCATCTTAAGGAGGAAAGTTATTCATCAGATCATACAGTAAGCTAGGCTGGAATGGTCCTCAGGAATTATGTGGAGAGGAGCCCACCTCAAAGTGAGATTGAACTTTTTTGAAGTGCAATGAGGTTGCTCATTCAAAGGCAAATAATTTTAACTTTAAATCAACCAACCTAAAGTAAGTTCCATAGACCATGCTTCAGTTTAGGGAACTATTTTACCTCATGTGTGGGACTTTTCTCCCAGTATACGTGTCGGTTGCCGCTAAGTCTCGGTCTGGCTCAGTGGTCACGCAAGGCTCGGTCAGAAAAGCCACGAGGTAGAGCAGCCCAGTGCATGAACTCATCTGACAAGATGTAGGTTCTGGGACAGGTATGGCAATGGAAACAGTTGGTTAGGAACAGTGATATGCACTCTGGGGCTTTCTCATGCCTGTTTGCCTGCAGTCAGCAGCCCCTTGGCACTCTGATGGTATCATTTCTCCATGGTGACTGTCAAGCACGGAGAAATTTAAGGGAACAAATACTTTGTCTGTTTCATTTCCACTTTTACAAAAAGTGAGCTTTGGCTTACAAATACCTTGGTATGGAGCAGGAAGCCTGTTAGAGTCATTATTTACCTTGCAGGGGAGAAGCTGCAGAGGCCCCTTAATCAGGGAGCATCATTTTTTCACACTTGTGAAATAAAGAGCTACAAGAGATCAAATGCAGCAGGGAATTGCTAGCTCAGTATAAGTCTGCAATAAATAAACAAAAAATAACTACAATGCATATAAAATAATATATATTGTTTAAAAAATATATATAATTAAAATAAAATACATATTAAATATAATAAATAAATTTTAAAATTTTAAAGTTGTGGTAACCTGAAGTATTTTCTAGATGCCAGAAGTAACGTGACTGTGTTTATGTGACACTACCCCAGCAGCTCACAACATTATCACACTAGAGTTGTTGCAAGGAGAGCTTTTTCCCGTGAACTAGCACAAGAAATCTCAGATGGGAAACTATATGTGCTAGGAACAGCTATGGGTTTTAGCCAAAAGAAAGCATAGGCTTACAGTGGAGAGTTGACTGGAGCAATGACTGGGGAACAATGAGGAGGAATGATAGCAGGAGAATGATAACATGAACTTCACTGAGAAGGTAAAACAGAATGAAGTGCATAACTTTTAGGCAACTCCTGGGCATATAATTAATCAGAGAAAAGATTTCTGATGTTTGTATTTTGTCAACAAGGTTCTCAGGTGTCAGCATTGCTTTGAAATGTATTTTTTATCTTCACATCACTAACATTTAAACAGCAAGTGCATTTGCTTAGATACTCTAGTTCTAGGACAATTTATAAATCTGTCATTTTTAATCTTTGTTTTGTGACAAGGAGATTATGTGTATTCCAGTTTGATGTCTTTAAGAATTAGTTGTCACTGAAGGCTGCTGTTTGAAATACATTTGAAATAAGAATACTGCTCTTATGTGCTTCACTAAGTGTACAATGAATTAAGGCATTCTTTTTTGTTCTCAAAAAATGCTAAAGCCAAATGATTACTCATAAAAAGAATTTTGCACATAAAGTGTTGTTTCAAGATCATTTGGCCCTGAAGAGATAAGAGTGTAATAGAGTTAAATTCATGTTGTTTTCAGAGAAGAGTGAAAAAAGTGCCATTGTGATAGTGCCAGGGAGATCAATAGATCAGTAGTTTCAGTAGAAACTGTGATTTTTTTGTTCAAGTCAGCACTGCAATAATAGAATTACAGAATTGTTTAGGCTGAGAAAGGCCTTTAAGATCATGGAGTCCAACCATTAACCCAGGGCTGCCAAGTGGGTCTTTGAACTATCTCCAGGGATAGTGAGCCAAGCACTTCTCTGGGCAGCCTTTTCCAATGCAATTGTAACCTGAGAGTAGAGCTGGATCCCCACCTCACTGCAGCCTCCTTTCTGGTAGCTGTAGAGAGGCATAAGGTCTCCCCTCAGCTTCCTTTCCTCCAGATTGAACAACCCCAGCTCCCCCAGCTGCTTCTGATAAACACTGTGCTCCAAGACCCTTCCCCAACCCTGTTGCCCTTCTCTGGACACCCTTCAGCACCTCAGTTTCCTTCCTGTGGTGAAGACCTCAAAACTGAACGCGGGATTTGAGGGTGGCCTCACCACTGCCAAGGACAGGGGAACAAACACTGCCCTGGTCCTGCTGGACACACTGTTGCTGTATGTGATTCAAGTGGCACTCAATCTAAACCCTGAAAATCCTAGCGAAGGCTGCGTAGTAACAATAGCTGGTTCATATTTCTGTCTTGGACTTGCATTATGTTTTTATAAGCCTTTTCCAAAAATTTGTTCTACTTGTTGGATAGTGTTGACTCCCTTCATTTGATCAACTAAAAGAATGCAAAGTCTTAACACTATTTCAAATAATTAATACAGAACACATACACATGATTTTAACTTCTTCAAAGAATATAAGTCCTTTACAATTGTTACCTAGGTTCTTATGTTGGTGGGGATTTGATTTTTAACATTTTGTTCAGGTACCTTTAAACATCTGTTTCCTTTGAAATAAGACACTTAATTGGAATGCAAATAGCTAAATTTCTAATACAATTCTGTTTGCAGGAAGAACTACACTTCATGATGGAGAAAATAGCAAGTGTTGCCTTGGAAGCTTTTATTTGCACTAAAAGCAATATAAACCACTTATAATTGCAGAATTGTGTATTTTGCACACTCCATAATATTCTAGCTAACCATCTAGCTTGAAAAAATGTAATTTAAAAAAGTTTTGTGCAAGATGATTCACCTTTGCAGTTTGCATTTTAGTGTGCAAATGGGTGCTGAGATGCCCAGTGATTGTTAACAGAAAAGTGCAGCAGTGGCCTTGCTAAGGCAAGAACTGGAGACATTATTTCTGAAATTTTTATTGTCTTTATATGGTAGTTAGACTAGGTGCTTATAACAGTATCTTAGCCTTTTGGTTCTTTACCCTTCATCCTGTGATAATACTTGAGGTTCTATCATCTACCCTGTAAAGAAATTCCAAGCCAGTTTTCCTATGACAGCTAAATCTCATTTGCATTTAAGTGTTTCTGTTCCATTTGAGGAAGAAAAACATCCCTACTTTATACACTTGAGGGCATTTCTGACAAAAGTCTTGACAAAAGAGCTCCAAGAAAGCTGTCAAAGTGTTGCAATGGCATTCATGCATTCTTTTTTTAGTGAGCTAAACCCCAGAGTTTAAAGCTGAGGAAAAGAGGAATTTGGAGTTTAATTTGGTAATTCAAATTAATCAGAATAAAGTTTTCAAAAAGGCCATCAAGGACTGAATCTACCTCTCCTTTTTTATCTCTCTTCCCAGACTGCATTTTGTGGGATTTTCTACATAGAGTTTTCTGTGGCCAAGATTGATACAACTGTTTGTCCCAGATCACATTAAATCAGTAAACCATTTGTTTGTGCAAATCTACTGGTTTTACCTTTACCTTTTTACCTTTGCTCTTAAAACACTACTGGAAATGGGAACACCTGTAAGCTCTCAAAAAGCTTTAATATCTTTAGGCAGCTTTATTTGGACAGATGCCTTATTTTATTACTTTTCTTAAAATACAAACAGTGCTGAATAACATTCTGTCTGAGGTTTGGTTTTTTCTTTTCCTTCTATCAGTTTTCTGAGCAGCTGCTAGGCATTTTCTTCTTAATATGATCTAGGATTCTCTGCTGTCAGTAGGTAGAAGCTGTAAATTATTTCCCCTGCCCCCAGAAGCCCACATGCAAATAAAGTTGGTCTATAAACATAATGAACAGATGCCTTTCGTCATAACTAAGTGCAGAAATCAATAATGCAGTACAAAAGCTGTTTGAAGGTAAAATGACAAATCTAGCAAAAATCTGGGATGCTTATTCAGCAGATTGACAGTTTTCTGTATTGTCTTTCATCTGAATAATAAAAATAATCTGTCTTGTGTTGAAATTTAGTACAAGTTAATAGTAAGAAATTTCACATGCTTGCAAAAGAAATAAAAGCATATCTTTTTGCAGTTCCTTACAGAGTATTGTTGTAGTGGTTTCAAAACTGGGGTAAATAAAGAATAATAGCCAACACAAGAGGTTTTAATTGTCACTGGGGAGGTAATTGAAACTTTTTTTCTGAGGGGACAAAGCTAGACTACATAACTTATTAAAAAAAATTTGTCAATCCTTTGGAGACTGGATAATCATTTTCGTTGTTATGTTTTAGCTCCTGATGTTCTAGAAATGGAAAATGTATAGTAATGAAGTTTTTGATGGCTCCCAGATGTAATAAATGGTGTAGTGGTCCTATCAACCACAGTCAGATGGAGTGTTTGGTGACATGCTGCAGGTCTCTATTTAGCTTTGTCTCTGAACAGCTCTCCCATCACAAAATGCTCTGATTTTTTTCTAAAACTAATAATTTTGCTGTGTGCAGTCCCTCTGGTGTTGGCAGGGATGCAACCCACTAGATCAGGTTGCCCAGAGCCCAATTTAATCTGGCCTAGAACACTTCCAGGAATGGGACATCCACAATTTCTCTAGGCATCTTTTTTCAGTGACTCACCCCCCTCACCATAAGGAATTTCTTCCTAACATTTGGTCTGAAGCTCCTCTCTTTTAGTTTAAGGATGATGTGTTTCAGCTTGTGAGCTCCTCTTCAATCTACTTTGTTTTGCAGTGTGCCTGAGGGAGTCCCTCTTAAGCTGAATCTGCACCCTTCTGAAAATCTGAATGTGATGTGTCAGTATATTTTAAATTCTGTTAGTTAATGCTTATTGATATTCCAGTAGCTCAATTTATAATAAGCACACAAGCTCTAGGCCCTTGCAAAATGTGAATTATTCCATCTTTTTCAAAGTACCTCTTCCCCATGATTTTTATTACATTTGCATGGCTCCTCAGTCATGATGGGTGTCTACTTTCTTCTGCAAGTGTATTGCATTTTTATAAACCCATGACTATGGGATTGCTGTGCCTTGCAACTGGCCACAGGCTTTGTGTTTGGATTACAGCAAGGTCCTCTTTACCTGGCTGGCTTTGGCTGGCTGGACTTGTCTTACTCTGCATTGTTCTGACAAGAGATTTATTCTGACTTGTAAAGCATATATCTAATGACAAAATAATAAATTTTATCTGCCTTATTATGGCTCTTGCTTAGTTTTGTGCAGTCGTGTGGTGTATGTATGCTTTGTATTTAACAAATAGCTATGACATGTAGTTACTCAGTGTAGAGTAACTAGCTATAACCCTAGACTAAAATGGAACACAGAAGAGTAAAGACATGTGACCATAACACACCTTGAAGGTGCTGGCAGAGGATGATACTAGAGGCCTGAGAACAGCTCACCAGTGGCCAGTTATTGGTCATCAAATAGTGTGAGCTTGAGAGCAGAGTAAAAGCAGTTCTAGGGGCAGCCCTTTGATATGCAGTATGTTCCTTTTGCCCATCTCAGCATCCTGAATGTAACAAATCACGGGGAATTCAGGCAACCTGTAACGTGGGCACCACACCTCAGTAACAGTATGCCTCTTATGATTTTAGGTCCTTAATGGAGGGTAGCCTGGGCATCTTGCAAAATTAGTGGAGCTTTGACAGAGCAATCTGAATGCTTACCTGGGAATTGTGTTCTTTTCAATGATTATGTAAAGTATGTGTGCTCCCAACTTTAACATTTTACTGAATTTATCAGTTCTACTTCTTGTCAGTTCCCTTTTGTTTGACAGTTGGGTCCTCAGTGGCAAAACTGTAAACTTGAAGACTTGATTTTTGGAGGTCCTTCAGATTTCCTTCTCTGTACATCCTTGCTTTGTTTCCGTTCTGGTTGACTTTCACTCTTTCCCATTTACTGGCCTCTTTACACCATTTAACATTTTTAAGTAACTTTGCTATCTGTAATCCAGTGTTCTTCATTTTTCTGAAAAGCTGGGGAATGCATGCCATTGATATTCCAAAGATGTATTTAAACTATAAGTCAAATGATTAACCTGTGTTTCAGGTGTGTTCACAAAGATTTCTTGATGCTTTTGGATGTATGAAGATGACTCTGCATTCTCTAACAATGAATGCCATGAAATACAGAGCTCTGTATCTTTCTTGCCTTGCATGAGCAAGTACTTCAAATCCTTGACAGATAGCTTTTTCTCGAGTTAACACTGTTTAGCCATTGATGAGGTTTTTTTTGACATCTGATTTTAAAGTTAAATAAAATTCTTCAAGGGACTCTGTGAAATCTGTACTGAAAGAAAATTGAATTTGGAGTCTTCAGCCTTTGTTTAGAAAACACAATGACTTTACACCAGGTGGTATGCAATATCTGATTATTGCTGTTGTGTTTGATGTGATCTGTAATAATAGCAAATGGGTTTTTCAGGTTTCCAAGGAAACAGTGCAGTGGGGGCAAATGAGGGCATGATTATACATGTGTATGTATAACAATTTCTTAAAATATAAAAGGAGCAAGATTGGGGGTGGGCTAAGTATCCATATTTATCAGGGAGCTATACCCAGCCTAGCTCTTCCCATACAGCAATGAAAAACCTTTCACCTGCTCTAACAGAGTCTGAATTTTGCTTTGTGCCAAGATTCTGTACTGTCAGCTAGCCATGGTGTGGTTTGTTTTCTCACCTGCCTCAATAATGATTGTCACTTCTTCCTAAAGGTCGTTCACTGTATAACCATAAAACAAATTCCCCTACAAGAATAATTAATATCTATAGCATTAAATACAGTCTTTAAAATAGAAAAGGCTTCACTGAATGCTTTTCTTTGTAAGATTTGTTTATGTACCCAGCTGGAGATGTGTAGGCGAGCTGTTTTTCATGAGAAGGAAAGTTTGGTCAGAGTATCACATTCTCTGGAGTTGCCAAAATAAGAACAAGTAAGTGTAGGTAAGGGGAAAAATAAAAAAGTTGTCATGGTAATTATATATCTGATCTGCAGGAGCCTGGACTGGCAGTACATAGTACAGAGTTTTGAGCCCTGGTTTTAGGAACTGCCAGACTTCAAGTAAATTTATTCAGTTAAACTGTAATATGGTTGTAGGGAAAATTTCTTTCAAAGCTGAAAGGACTGATGACCTTGTTGTTCAGTCTGTGTTGTACATGCTATTTGCTTCAGCTTAATCTCAAGTTCATTATGACTCTTCTTCTGAGTTGTCTGTTTATCTCCAGTTGTTGAGTGTATACAAAGAATTTGCTTTTATCTTCCCCTTGATCTGTATGTTGACACAGGATATGCTGTAGTAACCCTGAAGGTCAGGCAAGATTAATCTTCTCAAGCTGTATCATTCTGACACTTGTCTCAGTGATTATATTTGAAATAACCAAAAGGCATGCCTGTTGCCTTTGTTAATCTCAATTGTAATGAAGTATGCTCTTTGCAATTTATTTGGATACTGCAGATGTAGTAGAAGTTATGCTTCCTTGGTTCTAGAGGAATGAAAATTGGAAAATTATTATATGGCCACCCTTGCATTTTGCATGTCTTCTAGCAGACATAAGAGAGATTATGATTGATTAAATCTGATAAATGTTGAACAAAAATTGTAATTTCAGTCATTATGAAATTACTGTTCCTAAGAATACCAATTAGGTTATATTAGCTTACTAGAATTTTTTTCTTCAGATTTTGGATGAATAAATTGTATAACTTATGAGGTGATATAAAGTGATGAGACTGTGATGAGTCTGTGATGATATAAAGTCTCCCTGTGATGAGACTTCTGTGTTTCAGCCATAGCTCAGGGTGAAAATTGTATGTGCACTTTTTCTGGCATGTCAATAAAGGCAGGGTTGTGTTGGAGGAAGTGAAAAATTAAAATGGTAGCAAATGCTCTGATTGAAATTTCTCCAAATTGACCTCTTTCTAGTTCTCTTTTTAATTAAAACATTAGTCTGTCCCTACTGACATAATTTTCATTCATGTCATTGTGGTTCAATTACACTTCAGTAATAATTTGCTAATGTTTTCATAGGTAGTTGTTTTCAAGTCTTTACTGATTTTTTGGTGTTGATACCCTTCACAAATACACTTCAGAATTGAAGTGGGTTGGCTTCCTCTGAATTTCCTGTTCTCAAGAATGCATATATACTGGCAAATACATAAAATTTTTAAGTACTGGTAGTAATCTGTTTGAATGTCTAATTTTTCATTGTTTTTCTCTTCTTTTTCAGGTCTGGCAGTTTCTCTTCAGTTGCTTCATGGAGACATAGAACAAATTAGGAGGGAGTATACATCCAGATTTACCCATGGAGTATCCATAACAAGGAAACTAGGTTTTTCCAATATTATAATGCCTGGTAAGTTAAAGAGAAAACTATCCTAATAAGCAGTAAAAGAAAGAACTTAGGAGAAATTACTTGATTTTCAAATGAATACTGTATTCTAAAACTTCTTAAACAGTTCCCGAGACTTTTATGTTACCATTTTTTCATAAAGATAGAAGAACACTCTGTCCCAGTGCCCCATTGCATTATATTGTGTAGCTGCTATGCCAGTGTCAAAAAGCTTATGGCTATGGGAGCCTTTTTTTGAGAGATGGAAGCCCACTTTATAGAGGTAAAGATGACTAAGGGCAAGACTGCTGAGCTCTATGCAGGTAAAAAGAGAACCATCACAACCAATTCATAGGAGCTGGTTGCTTTTTAAATAAAGACTCACAAAATTTCATTGGTACTGTACAGCTTCTGCTTTCATGAGGTTTGTGTCTCCAATACTGGAAATGACTGGAAATGAATAATAATATAGATGTAGAGACTACATTTAGTGTATATTGTATGACAAAATAGGCAAGTACTTAAACCAATGCTTAGGAAGGTGGAAAGATTGTGTCAGTGTGATTGTGAAGAAGGAAATACGGGAAGAAGATCATAGGACAATTTATAATTGCAACCCTGAAATAAAATTTTGTAAAAGTTCAGTGGGTTGCTGAAAATTTGGAAGCAAATGTCTCTTTAAAGGAAAAGCATACTTTCAAGCAGATCAGTTTGGCATGGTTATGGTGTTATGTTGTTGCTGAGAAATGTTGCAGGGAGGAGCTCACATCTTAATTTCAGCTGAGTCCACGCATACAGTCTTGACTTTCTCAAATGCAAATCACCCTTATGACTTTCAGGTTTTTAATAGGGACTATCTTCTTCATATAAAGATCTGTCTTTGCATTCCTGTGGACCTAAATCAGAATTAAACTAGGGTTCTGAGGCAAAAATAAATAAACTTTCATACTTCACTAATCGAGGAGGTCTTAAACAGGCATTTGAAAGTCAGTAATGAGGCTCAGCTTTAGCTGTGGGCATGTATTTCTCTTGAACTTCTGCCTGAAACTTGACAACTGAGAATTCACTCTTGCGTGCTTACTGCCAATAAAACATCTGTCCTTCTGCATCCGTGATCAGCACTACTGGTCACTTAAAACATGCACATAGCACAAGTTAATAAAACACTTTCAGCACTACAATGAAAATGGTATGACTGCAGTACTGAGAATAATGAAAGGCATAAGTCAGGTGCCATTTAAATTGAAGTTATTTTATATAGATATGCCTAATGGAAGCAATTCAATTGACATTTTATGGCTTATTAGCTGGGCTTTATTTGTTGTCTTACTGTTGGATTTGAAATTTGAATAAAATGGGTGTTGTAGATAGTCTGGCAGATAGCAGTGGAAGCAGTTTTACTGAGCACTCTGTAACTCCCATTAGGAATCACTTCCCCAGTTATCCATGATTTAGTGACCTGCTGCTCTGTGTTATCAAATTTGCTAAATCTATAAATAGATCTCTTATTTCTTCATTTTCCACTTGAGAAATAATGCAATGTACTAAACTGCAAGAAACATGTTATAGCAGAGTACAGTGTAATCAGCTGCTGGAGGAGTTTCTTGACTCAGTTTCAAAGAGTTATGCCGGTTCACTTTGTCACTGTTTTAGTTAAAAAAATAATATATGGGTTCTGGTATACTGCTTTCTCAGTCCAATTGTATGCATGCATGAGTTTAAATAATGTACAACTTCTGTTTACTGGCACAGGAGGGATTTCTCCTAAAAAGAAATAATCATCTCAGTCTTGCAATGATAAGTTTCAAGGACTAACCAGAGTAGTATGCCCTAGGCCCTGAAATGCCCTCAGCAACCTAGCCTTTGAAAAGCTTTTTTAATTTAAAGCTCCCCTTTCATTCTATTTATCTTCTAGTAATTTTTTTTTTCCACAGATAAATTAGAGAACTTCATCTTTTGCCACTAGAAATGGTCATTAATAGATCTGATTTTATATTTTTGTTGAAAGGGTGTTATTGTGGCTAATTAGCACTTAGGTTAGTGTTGTGAATAAGACTCTCTTGAATTATTCTATAAGAAATGCCTCATGCTGCAAAACTGCAGTATCTCTCTTAGAAATGACATATTTTAAGTGTCTCTCCTATTCTGGTGTATTTAAACTCTCTCTGACCTTCTTTTTTTGTCGTACCAATCCTTTTCTCTGTGGAGGTTTTGCTGTGAAAAGTAACTGGGATCAGCATACGTGCCAAACCTGAATTGACAGTAATAGTGCATGTTTTTATGGAGTAATGCTTTTTGTGTCACTGCAGCTTGACAGACTGATGCCACAAAATACACTATCCAGGACCCTTGGAGTTAGTTTCTTAATGAAGGAGTGTTTTAGGAAATGAAGTAGATGGCTGGAATAAAAGCCATCATATAATACATGGCTATGATGTGAGGCTGTGAAATAGGTAACTGACTTTATTCTAGCCAACAAAAGAAGGGCAGGCAGTGAAAGAGTCAGCTTGTGAAGATAATCCATATGCATTTTGTAGGTTTGGCCAGGATTTCAGGGCAGACTCCATGCAAGCATTGGTAAATTCTGTTCCAGCATACTAGTGTGGTTGTCTGCAGATGTACAGCCAATATTCTCAGGAAGCTTTGTACAATGTTGAAGGACACCTGTGCTTGCTCACTGAGTTTCTGTGTTCACCATTTCCTGACAACTACATCGTTACTTAGTATATAAAATTCAGCATTTGATATTTACAAATGTAGTGTACTTTTGAAGAGCACTCTAAGTTAAATTTACATACATAATGGGGAACGAAATGTGAAAGCCCTTTTTCTATGCATACTTTTACCAGCTTTTTTGCTGTTTTATGTAGTTCACTATTATGGAATCTCCTTCCAAATTTGACTTAGAGCACCTGTACCAGTGCATGCCTTCAGTGCTGTTCATGCTCATGTGTTGTACATGTGCATGTACATGTTCCTTGGCACCATTGTGGAAAATATTGAATTCTGTAAATAAACCTGATCACTGATATGTGTTGCCTGGAGTTTTTAGAATTGGACTGCTGTTTGTTTAAATGAGGACTTAACTGGCTTCACTAGATGCCCACTCTGCCTCCCAGTTGTAAATAGACTAAACTTTTGTGTGGTAAGCATACATATAGGTGCATGTCTTCCTTTGTTGTGCATTCCAGATCCGAACTCCATCTGCTTTACTTCATTTAAGCTACACTGTTCGTAACAGTGCTAAGTCTATTACTGGTAGTTTACTAGTAGTTGTTGTCTTAACTACTTAACTATTGCATTCAAAGATGAAATCCATTCAGTGTGATACATAAGCACTAAAAATAATCTCATCGTCTTCCTGTAGAATACTTTTTTTCACTAAACAACTCAGTGAGGTCCAAGCCTTCCTTCCTGGAATTTTACCTACAAACTTCCTCTCTGCAGCTTTGTCTGTAGTAATATGACAAGACAATTCTGACTTAAAACAGCTATTGATTTGATTTTGAAAAGTTCTGTGACTTATAGAGGACAGCAGCTCAAAATGTCTTTGTCAATAAAGCGTATTTTGGTGTGTAAACAATTGGCCTGTTGGCTGACATCTCAAAAGACTTTCTCAGGTGCATATCAGTTAGCTATCCTTTCTTCAGCTTGTGATCTGAACTGGTGCCATTACCAGTGCTGCTGGCTGATCACAACATGCTTTGATTTAAGGATGAGAGTTAATATTTCTTCCTATCCATCCAAATTTTTAAACTCATATGATATTAGAAGAGGGTAAAGAATTGGTGCATCCCTACTTACAGTGGTTCTACATTGACCAGAGTTTACCTTGCACACCAGCTTGGTGTGGTATCTGTACTAGTATCTAGCTGGGCTAGTCAGTCCTGACAGGAATGGTCTTGGCCTGTAATACTTAATACTTTGGTCCTTTTCTATTTCTGAGATAAATTTTGACAAATAGCATTGCTAAAAAGTCTACATGCAGCTGCACTATCAATTTTTGTAGAGGAACTTTAATTCTTTCAAACTTATTTGTCCAAGATTAAAAGCTGCATTTTGTTCAACGTTGTGTTTTTCTTTTTTGCAATTTCTGCTCATTTATCAGATAAAATGAGGTGCTTGGGATATTGCTGTGCTTTTAAGTTTCCTAAGCTCTAAACTGAGCTTTCAAATGCTCAATTTAGGAAAAGCAGCTGAATTTTTTTCCCATTGCATCTGCATTGTTTACGTTTGTCACCTTTTAACTTCATTAGATGTCCTTTTGCTGTCCAGTTAAATCTCATCAGATCCTGTCCTTCAAAGCTACTGAATGTACTAATCATGCTTTCATCTGGATTATTAAAAGGTCTTTTCATGTCCAAGTGCACACTCACCAACTTTTCTTACTATTGTCAGAAATTTTTTAAAATAAAACTAGAGATAGAATATTTGTCTTTTTATACAAACAGTCTCACAAAATGCTATCTTTGTGATAACTTTCATTATCAATGGTGTGATTTTTGACCACAGGCAGTCATTCTTTCAAAGCATAGAAAAAGATTCTGCAAAAATGTAAAGGAAGCTATGGAATATGTTGTCCTCATTACAGTAAGTGTCTGTATCTACCAGTGATCTTGGAGTTAGTAAGAGCTGTTGATTCTAGGAGAGTAAGTCTATGTCTGACACACTTCAACATTTTTCTCCCTTGAACAGTGGAGTGAATTTTTCCAAACTTTTCTTTATAGTATATGATGTACAAACAGTTTAAATTTAACTTGTGTCACTGGATATATTAGTTACACAAAATATGTTTGAGCCATATGGTGGAGTAAAGACACACCCTGCATTTTGACCTTTCACAAAACGGAAGTATTCCAGGGGGAATATCCTCTGCTTTTCAAATCCTATTTTAATACTATTTAAAAACTTTAATCCTATCTGTTGAAGGAATTAACATTTTTACAAGTCACTGGAGAAAAGAAGGGTGTGATGTATTTGGTTAGACAAGTGCAAGGAGCTTGTGTATTGTTTTCCTTCTCCTTTCCATCTCCTCTGTATTATTATTTTTTTTTGGTTCATTAGAAACTGGAGGAAAAAAAATAGAAGAAAACTATGGAAAGGGAAGACAAGCCAGAATTTAAATGTACTTCCCTTGAAAAATCTCTGGAAATGAAGACTGGGGAAAAGAGTCTTCTGCAGTTTATGGTATTTGAGGAATAAGCTGGCTTTCTACTGAGTATAGAATAAGTAGCAGTGATGCATAGGAGGTGTATGCAAGGATAGTTATGGCTTGGAAGTTTTTCTTTGATAAACCGGGTAAGGAACACTGGCAAACTAAAAAATGAATGCCAGAATGCTTTATTCTGTTAAAGTAAAGAGTCTTTCAAAATTCTGTTGGAAATATTTTCTTTATTTGATGTTAGACAAAGTCAACAGGTCAAAGTTTTCTGTTGAAAAAAGTTTGCAAGTCTTTTATTCCTCACTTGTTTAAAGCAGCTTGTTTAACATCTCATTGTTAGGAGGAAGAGAAAAAAGTCACAGAACAATTGGGTATTACATGGTAAATGTACAATGCATTTCAAATTTGAAAGTATTTGTTTGAGAATTCCTTGTAAAGGGCGTTTCATTTTCTTAATCGGATGTTTTCTGGTGAGTGTGTCTTAAAGCTTGTTGAATGTTTCTGCAGTAAAGCTGAAAATGCAGATAATGTTTTATTAAAAAAACAAAAGTAAGGTAACTGAGGAGAGTACCAAAAAAATCAGTTTATTCATCTCTGATTTAAATGCCCAAGTCTACTTAATCCAATAATAAAAAGGCAGTGGTGTTACAAAGTGACCCAATGCTCCCAAAATCCTAACGTATGCAGAGTTATTTTAATTAAGTTTCCCATATATAAAAAAGAATAATATATAAATTAGCTGCTAGTATATAAATAGTAGAAATTGCCTTAATTTTTTCTGCCTATTCCCTATAAATATACTTACAGACACACAACCTGCCCCAAATAATTCTTTGTTAAGTGTCACCCAGGAGGTCTTAGTGTGAATTTTTCTTCGTATGTATGTATTGAAGCACTAAATAAAACATTTTCTCATTCTTGAGTCATGTGTGTATGTTGCTCATAAATATTGTGAATGTGTGCAAAATTTATTTGGTTGTTCTTTGCCTCAGTGATGTAGAAGTGAAGGTATGCTCTGTGGGGAAAAAGCACTGAACTGACAGCTGACTGGTGGTTGTCACAGTCTTTGAAACTCAAAGATGTTCACTGGCAGCTTCAAGCATGTCAATGAGATTTGCCCCCCTTTTTGAAAGTGCTGAATATATTCCCTGATAAGCAGCCAGTCAGTCTTTCAGTATCTTCTAAAATGCAAAACAAAAAGGAAATTGTTTCGGTAATGGGATTTCATTTCCTACAGTGATGAAATTCTTTGTGAAATGCAGCATGCCTGTGTGTCTTCCTGAGCTGCTGTCCTTAAGAATGCCCTTCTCTCAGATAACATTCTTCTGTATTACAATTTTCACAAATGATCCTAGATTGCTTAACTTGAATTTTTTAAATTAATTTTTGTTTTTAAATTAAATGTGTAAGAAATCAGGAAGGGAAGGCAAGAGAAAAGAATAGTTGAATGAAGACATGCTGGTCAAACTAAAGGACAACAGGGAAATGCAGAAGCAGTGAAAGTGGGAACAGGCATGCTGGGAAGAATATTGGGATGTTGCCCAGTTGTGTGTTGATGGGGTCAGGAAGGCAAAGGCAAAGTTGGAGCTGAAATCAGCAAGGGAATGCAAAGAAAATTAAGAAACTCTGTAGGAATTTCAGCCAGAAAAGAAAAGCATACTCTTTGTGACCAGCATGACTGGTAAACTGGTCTCAGCAGATGAAAAGAAAAGGCTGAGGTACTCAACAATATTTTTGCCTCATTCTTCACTGTAAGTCTCTCTTCTCAACCTCTCAAATTTGTGGATCTCAAGGCAGGGACTGAAGCGAGCAAAGTTCCTCCTTCTGTAGGAAAACAGTAACCACCTGAGGAATCTGAACATACTTTAGTCTGTGTGACCTGGCAAGATGCATCCCAGGGTCCCAAGGGAATTGGCTGATGTAGTTGCCAAGCCACTCTCCATGATATTTGGAAGGTCATGGCAGTCACATGGAGTACCCAGTGACTGTAAAAAAGGAAACATTGCATCATTTTTTTTAAAAAGGGTAGAAATGCCAACACAGGGTGCCCAGAGAAAGGGTAAATGTCCTATCCCTGGCAACATTTAAGGACAAATTGGAGAGGGCTCTGATCAACCTGCTCTAATTGAAGATGTCCCAGCTCATTTCATGGAAGTTGGACTATGAAATCATCAAAGTTCAACTGCCAGAAGGGGATTAGTGAGACAGAAAAATTTACTAAGCTTCCTTTTTACTCTCCTCAAGTTAAAAGTTAAAATCAACTTCTGCTGCTTTTTTTTCCTTTGCCTTTTTTTTTTTTTTTAATATCCTCCTACTGGCAGTTGCTACACAGCTCTTTTCCCATTCTACAAAGTATTCTAAGGATCTTTCCTCTAGAATATTTTCATCCACAAGATTTACATTCTGGATTAATACCATTTTGTCTGTGCCACATCCAGAGATTTTCAGTCCCTACAACTGAAATTTTTTTAAGAGCTGTTCAAGATACGTTAAGAGTATAAAGCATCTCATTAGCTTGTATTTTACATAGATGTAGATGAACAGGAACTTCATTTAGACGAAATTAGGTTTTTTTGCTCTTTTGCAATTCATGATTCAAAAGGTCCTACAGTTCTGAGTAAAGCTTTCAAAAAAGCAGTTCCAAACAAAAGCTCCTAGTGAGGTCTGTATGCTTGTTTTTAAATTAGTGGCTGTTGTCAGGACAGCAGTAACTATCAGAGATGCTTGTTCAAATACAGTCATGCTGTGTTTTGTTACCCTAATAAATAATCAAATTGAAATTTATTTCACTAGAAAGCTTTTTGAGGATAACTGGCAAACTAAACTCTTGTTTCTAACAAAGACACTACCTTTGATCTTTGACAGCTCTCTTCTGCTTGAAAACCTTGTTTCATGTTAATATGCTACAAGAGATCCTGCAGTTCTAAATATGTTTGAAATGCCAGAAAAGTCTTGTTATAATATACTTGTTGCAGTTGCAACTCACAGCTGTGTCACTGTAAGTTTAAAAAGAGTGATGAAAGATCATTGCTTTGATGCTTAGGTTAGGTGCAAATGTTTCTATAAAAATAACAGTACAAATGATACATTCCTACAAAGGCTCTGCTGAGGCTTGTACTGATCTTTCTCCTGTGTTGTTCCTGTCACCTGAAGTTCATTGGGTACAGTTAAGCTTCTCTGAGCTGGGGGCAGTTTACACACAGGTCCAACTTGGGAGCAGCAGGAGACCAGTGCTTGTACACAGGTCCTTGATAGTGATGATGGAGCCTCCAACCTATGAAGGAAAGGGAGCCTGCAGAGGCATCCCATAATAAAACTCTGCAGTGAGCATAATAGGTCCCTGAGCATACATTGAGTAATCTGGAAATTACTCCTGGCTCTTTTCTCTTCACTGCTTATTTAATATTTGTGGTTTATAGCTGACAGGTTGAGGAAGGCTGACCCCCATTAACTGCATCCTCCAGCAGTCTTCTTGTGGTTGTTTTTGGCTTTAATTGGCCTTTCCTCCTGTTCCTAATATTAGACTTTTGCATGTAATTGATGCTGCTCAGGTGTCTGTCCCTCGCCCCCGTTCTGCCCTTGTACAATTCATTGCTGGTTGGATTGAAGTGATGAAGCTTTTGCTTCTTTGTAGGTCAGAATTCTTGAGCTATAATGTGCCTAGTAAGCACCTACAGCTGGGACAAGAGGGGTTTGGAGTTTTTCCTCTCCCAGCCCGTGGAGAGTGCTTTCAAGATAATTTTGCCAGATCAAGGCTGCAATGTGTTGGCAGGACCATACGATGGGGCAGGTACTGCCAATGCTGTGCTGTACACATTTCTGTTTAGCAACTCAGACATTTCAATTCAACACCTTTCATTTCCAATGAAATTCATGAGCCAGAGTGGCTGTCCATGCAGAATGTGCACTGAAAGCTTGTGCTACGTCAAAGTGTTATGTCTGTAGTCACACCACTGCAGCTTGACTTTGCTGTTGTTGTTAAAAGCCGTGGAATTTCAGTTTCCATGTGGCTTTAACCTTGCACTTTAATATTAGAAGCTCTTGTAGGAATTTGTCAGCCTGCTTTTGGTGAAAAGGTGAAATCATAGGGTGCTAACTAAGTCCCAAAGTGTTGGGTTTATTGGGTCACTTCTGTAATTAGGACAGAATATACCCCTTTTCAACACATTCAATTGCATGATTGTCAGATGAACAGCTTCCCTAGATACACTCTTTGATCCTCACAGTTTTTTTTTTTCCAAGAAACAGCTCATTACTTCCCTCTCTCATAGGGACCACTACCAACTTTTTTATTTCTTCTTTGTTGTTTACCATCTCACACCCAATGTACAACAATCCTCCGTCTTACCTATGCTGGTTGTCACATGTTAACCTCATTTTTTTCTTGAAATACTGTCTAGAAAGTAGCTTTACCAAGATAAACAGCTTTTTAAGCAGTGAAATCATTCAAATAACACAGAAATGCAACATAAGGCTTTAATTTGCTTTTCTCCAGCTTCTGTTGACTCAGCTCATAACCTACATGAAGTATCTTTGACTTCTAAGGAGACTTAGGTGGTTTAGCTTCATAGAAAGTGTTTAATGATTTTAAATATGTGTGATTCACTATTTGATAGTCATTTCTTACCTAGAAAACTGAAAGTCCTAGGCAAAGCTGATTTACAGTGGGATTTGACTCTGGCTAAGAATGTTACTAGCTGGGTGTTGCTCTCTGCATGTTCATTTCACAGTCTGGATGCCCTAAATTCAGAAAGGTGGAAGTGACCTATCATAACAGGGGCCAGGGAATGGAAATGCTCCATCAGAGCAGGGAGAAATGAGCTGCCCTTTCTTTTGAAACAAATACTTTCAAGTGGTCTAGGTCTTTCATAGCACTCAGTATCATTATAGGCAGAGGGTAGGTTTGTCATTTCAAAGCTGAGCACATTTATTGATATTGTTCTCAGTTGTTTATTCCTGTACCAGACGTCATGCTGAAAACAGCCCTTGGATGTTTTCTCTTCCTTGGAGAAGGAGATGCTGTATTTCTCAGCACAGAAATGGGCTGAAATTAGTGTGTTGCTTTTTTCATCTCATCTAAAGGCTCTGCCTGATAGACATTTAATTCTGTAGGTATGTTTTCAACCAGTAATTAAAATCTGATGTACTGTGCTGTTTGAAATGTGCCCTTCCAATTTCTGTGTGGATTCCTCACCTTTGGTGAAGTGTAACTCTGTAAAGTCTCATTGCACACACATCTGTAGGATTTATTTCAGTCATGCAGATAGTTCAGCTGAAGATACCATTTGTAATCACCAAAGTCTGCCTCAGAACTCTGGTATTCAGCAGGGCTTGGCCTTTCAGTGCTACTTATGGTTGTAATTGATTACCTTAGTGACAAGGAGTTGATTTAATCTGTGTGGTGTATTGGTGAAGGCAAAGATCCCACAGGAAAATGATGCATATTCTTCTAATCAAATGTTTAATTATAGTTACCATAAATAAGAAAGATCAGATAAAGGAATATAGGTGTATTCAGCAATGTGCTGATGTTTGAATGTTTTATAGAGGATTTGGAATGTTTTTTGTGGGAAGTGGAACCACAAAAGAATGGCCTTACTTAATTTAAACAGACAATCTCAATTTTTGGAATGAGAATTTCTGTTAAGGAAGATGGAAAAATGCCATTTTTGTAAAAGCTGTGTATGCACATAAGAGTATGGTAATTACCCCTGATGCTCTCCCAGCCTCCAGCTATTTTCAGCTCAAGGGATATCCTGAGTTCTTATGATTGCCGTTTTCATATCCTGTAGCTGATCTTTTTCCACAATTTCTCCATCCTTTCCTTTCATCCTTTTACATTACTTACATTCAGAACATCCTTTGGAAAGCTTTGGGTTTGTGTTTTGGGATTGCTTTTGTGTTTGGTTTTGTTTTTTGTTTTTTTTCTTACAAGTCCATCCCCCGAATAACCATCACCTTTTGCTTATTTTATTCCTGTTTCCCAGCAGGAACCAGAGACTGATCTGGTGGTTGCTCTCACTCATTAGTAATTCAGCTCTTTGATCCTTGACTTCAGACACTCTTAAGTGAATACTGTCTAGTATTTATTCTGTTGATTCTCTCTGGCTGTATCCTAGCCTCTGCCCATGATTGTTTCAGCAGGTAGCTGATAATACAAGAGCAGATTTCCCCCTTGTTAGTGGGCATGGGTCTTGAGAGATTCATGATATGGCAGTTTCTTCTTTAATTATTTTATCATTTAGATTGTGCTTCTGAGGAATCATTTAATTATTTTGCATCCAGTGATGTAATAATAATATAGAAATATGAGATTACTACAGGAAGATCATTGTTTCTGTTACTTAAAAATCACTGGAGAGTTGCATGCAGTAAAATACAAGGAATGTGAAACATGAGAGTATTGTGGAAAGTTCAAGCAAGTCAAATTCTACTTGTAAATTAAAATGAAGCTAGAAATTGAAAATGCATAAATTATGTTACATATATTATAATTAATTTTAGCCATAGTACAAGTACACATCCCATGGTTGCCTTCCAAGTGGCACACCTATAAATATACTAAACTATCACACTTTCAGCAGTGCTGAGTGAAAATCTGCCTTATTAAAAGATGATATTCCCATTTCACTAAACTTGCATTTCTCTAGATGAAAACATATATTCTCAATTTCTGTTTCAACAAAGTCCAGAAATAAGAATTTTAGAAAATTCTCCTAATTATGATGCAGTTCATCCTTCATTGTTTTGCCTTTCACAAGGAATGTCCAATTGCTTCAAAGTAGTTCTGGTAATTTTGTTCAAGAGTTGGATTCTCTTACACTCTTCACAAATGGATTCAGCATCTTTAAAGGGAACAGGGGCTTCCCTACTGTGGCACTTCAGTCACCACCAGTACTGCTTTTCCCCCTGTCCTGTCCCCACTGCAACCACTCTTTCCCCTTTCCATCAAACTTTGCAATTTGTGTCAACTGAAATTAAAATAAAATTACTGTTGATCTTGTCCATATGATCTGTTTATGTTCTGACAGACTGCTTAGTGTGATACTGCATGAACGTGCAAAGGATTTCAATTTAGAGGTGCTAGCAGTCCTTGTACATACCATATGGTACTTAGGTAGTGTCTGTGTTGGATTTGTAGTTTAACTGTCCTGATGAAGAGTCTAATTTCTCAGAAGCTTTTCCAACAAACAAAAAATAAGCTTACTAAGCAAACTTTTTCCTCATAAGCTTTGGAACACCCTATTGTAAAATATATGGAGATTTTTTAGATTACAAATTGTAATGCTCACAATCTGGGAAGACTGCCCTTCTAATGGAAAGAACACTAACTTCTTGGTTTTTCCTTTTGCAAAGTAATAAATTTCCTGTTAAGATTAAGCAGAAAAAAGTTGTAATCAATTAAACAGAGAACTGTAACAATGACAAATGAAAGGAAATATATTAATATTGCCTTAGATTAGAAGAAGACTTAAGTGAGGTGGAACTAGACACTAGCTTCAGTATAGCTAGAAGGGCCAATGAAAAGACCAAACAGACCCAAAAGATGAGCAGAAGCCCCTAGAATTGGTTTAGGATGGCAAATAATCTTTGGGTTTTGAGAGGGATGAATATCTTTTGCTTTTCTTGGTTTATTGTTTTAAACAAATTATTGTTTTAAAACAAATTATTGTTTAAAATCCAAAAATACTGATAAGTTGTGGGTGTAGCATTATCCTTTGTAAGATAAAATGAAAATCTACTGAAGTACTGAAAGAAAAAACAAGCAAGTTGGACTGACTTTTGTACACTTTATTCTGTTTGTTTTTTTTTGATAGGTGAAATGAGGAATGATTTATATATCACTGTAGAAAGAGGAGAATTTGAGAAAGGAGGGAAAAGTGTGGCCAGAAATGTGGAAGTGACAATGCATGTCGTGGACAGCAGTGGTCAAATTTTAAAGGTATCTTTGGTTTATGTTTTTCCTTGCTGCAGTTAATTTTGATAACTTTTTCATATGTAAGTCTTCTTTTGTGGCACTGACTGAAGAATGCAAAATGCTTTGGAAATGATATGTTTATCTTTTGCTGTCTTTAGGCATTCAAAGTGTTTCCACTTCGCTTAAAAGATTTTTAAAGTGTCTATATAAAACCTTAATATGTGTTTGTTTTATTTCTGTGATGAATTACATGATTGGGATAAACCTGTAAAATTGCCAACCAAATAACTGATGATTCCATTAAGAGGTTGGAAAATGTTGAAACAAGATCAAGTTTGGGAAGATTTTGTATTTCCTAAGAATTCTTCTTAGAAATATGCAACTTTTTATGTTGTTTAAAAGAACAACTTTTCTTGATAATTGTGAATTTCATGTCTGATTTTAATAAATTAGAGATTCTTGCTGCAAAAGTCAGCACCATGTATCAATAAAAAAAAAAAATTAATATTCCTTCTCATCTTCAAATTTTATTGTATGCTGCTGGTTATGGCTTACAAACAGGCAATGGTTTAAATTTAAATTATTAATAGATTACTCTTTCTCAAAATTTTTTTGTACCAAAACGATTTCTGTTCACATTCAAACTTTTCTTCACATATTTTTATATTGTTTTTGTTTTGTTTTAAATTGAAAGTGGTGTTTTCATATGTTCTGCATGATTTCATGGGCTGTGGGGTAACACGATGAAGAAAGCCTGGCTCAAATTGTGTGTTTGTGTATCTGAAGTGAAATTGTGCATATTGATCCATGGCATCCAATATAGATACATTATATATATAGATGTATATATATATATATATATATATATATATACATAAATGATATATACACATAAATGTGTGTGTATATATAAAACAAAAAAATGAGATTATAATTGCAAAAGCTACTCCTTTCCTTTCCCACAGAGAATTGATAGGTATCCCCCAGTCAGGATTTTGACAAATCCATTTGTCTGCCTCGCAATGGGGAGTCCATCATGGGTGTGGTAAAGGCAGCCAACATTTTGCTTCTTCCTGATCACAGAATCCACATTTATTTTCTAATACTGGGACATACCACTGATAGTGCCAGGGTTACAGGCTTATTTCAGTTGACTGAAGATCTTGAGCCTGGGCTGTTCTGGTCTCAGTTCTGCTTTTAGTTGCTGGGGCATAAGATTGGCAGGACTGTGCTGTGTCATGGGAATCCACAACACATGTGTTGCTTAAGCCTCCCTGATCACCCCGTACACCATGATAAACACTTCTGTTCTAAATTAGGTGAATTATATTTTTAATTTTCTAATTGCAAGTATAAAAAAAAGTGCTGCTGTTTTTGAGGGTTATAAGACACTGAACATTGTACCACATTTGGCATTTATGGTATGAATGTGTACATTAAATAGTTTTCCTTGGAAGAGCAGTCTTTGATGACATTTTACCAGTGAACTAATCTATCCTTAATCATAATTTTTCTTCATTAGGATTTTATCTCGTTTGGCTCTGGAGAGCCACCAGCCAGCGAGTACCATTCTTTTGTGCTTTATCATAACAATGGTCCCAGATGGGCTGAGCTGCTGAAACTTCCTATTCCTGTGGACAAGTTCAGAGGAGCTCACATCCGCTGTGAATTCCGGCACTGTTCCAGTGAGTGGTGCTCCTGACTTCTGCTAGTCCTCCCCTTACGGCTGTAGTCAGCACACGAGTGTCCATAACACCTCAGGGAAAAGACAGCTGCATGAACTTTCTCTGTGATGCTTTTTTTACCAACAAAATTCTAAAATTTTTAAAACATTGTGAAACATTTTAGAGATGATTTTGAAAATTGCTGACTGGTTCCACATTCTGCGTTCCAAGGCATGAGAGACAGGTTTCACAGAGGGGGATAAGCTTCTATATGTTGCTAAGATTGCATATTGTTAATATATTCAAAATTATTTTAGAATACTCCCTTCTGATTTAAAGTTAGATAAAAAAAGGAGACAATGTGCAAATTGGAACAGCAATTCAAGATAATCTTCATCTGACTAGCTGCAGCTCCAGTGTACTTTCTTATGTTGCATTGTATACATTTATTTTGTCTAATAAGTATACTATTATCTTTAACTGCTGCTATTTATACATGCATTTCAGCAAAAGAAAAGGGTGAGAAGAAGTTGTTTGGCTTTTCTTTCGTGCCCCTGATGCAGGAAAATGGGAGGACTCTGCCAGATGGCACCCATGAACTAATTGTACACAAGGTAATTTGAATTAGCAGTCATTAGCAGTAATGATTCCACTACAAACTACTTTAAATGCCCAGAGATATTAAGTTGAGAAAGTCTGTACTGATTATCAAATGAGTGATAATCTTGTCACCATTAAAATATCCGTTGCTGATTGTTTAATATTCACCTTCCTAAAAGCTGAACATACCTATAAGCTGCAATTGCATCTAGATATGTGTCTCAGTGCATTGGTTTTTCTAAGTCTTACTATTATACCACATTGTGTTATAATGAATTTCACAAAGGTAAGTTATTTTAACTTTGTGGAACTCTCTTTCCATGGATAAGAGTTGTCACTTTGTTTAGAGGATTTTATGTGCTGCCAGATAAAGTTTTGTTTTCAACGTGAACATTGTAGCTATTCATTTAATGTAAGCTGTGCAAATTTGTTAAATTGCAATGTCAATATATGATGCTATGTTCTAAAAGCAAAGTTGCAACAGGCATAGTGGGCATTCTTCATTTTCTGACAGAGAAACAATGACTCATATAATTAAGAGATTTGGTCAGTTGTTTTGTGCGGTTATTTTAACTGGTTTGTTTCCACAGTGTGAAGAAAACGCAAACCTTCAGGATTCTGGTCGCTACCTCAAACTCCCCTTTTCAAAGGGAATATCCCTAGGAAACAACAGCCAAGCAGTAAAAACCACTAAAGAGTCCTTCTGGATTACATCCTTTCTCTGCTCCACCAAACTCACACAAAATGGTAGGATATGTTGATTATTTAAAACACGATGAGCTGAAATGAGTGTGATAGCTAGTCTTTTCCATGCCAAGCAAGCATGGATGTACTCAAAAATAGCTTATGTTCTGGTTTTCTTCATAATTTTTTTATATCCAGATGGAAACAAATGGATCATGATAAACCACTGTTTTTAAGTAGTTCAAGAATGCTTTTTAGATGACTGTGACATTGGAATCAATTGCAGCACTTCTGGAATCAACTATCAGAACCCAGCTGCTTTATAAAACCTCTTATTCTGTTTGTTGTAGATTTATTATGAAATACTTATTGTCCCTTTAGGCTGTAGCAGTTTGTTTCCAATTAGGCATATATTGCTTTTTTGTTTCTCTTCAAACCAACAAACATTTATTACTACTTAAAACAGTTTATACACTAGCTGCAAGGAGCAGCAGACTTAAATACATGTGTTCACACTCTCTACCAGGGCTCTGTGTAAAGTTCTTAACCAGTGTTATGTATAAAGTTCTTGAGGTTCTTGTTTTCCTGCCATAACTGAACTACCTGTAACTAAAACAAACTGTGGAACAGTTTTCCAAAAATTTCTAAATATTGTGTATTTGCTTGGTCATGTGTTTCTGACCATTCTTTGATAGAGCCACAGTTTTATATTATTACTTTGATCTCTTTTGTGTGTGAATATCTGTGACTTTACCCATCTTCTGTGTATGATGATAAAATCGCTAACTGCTTGCAAACTGGTTATAGACGTTTAACAAAAACTAGAGCAGCTTTTTAAGTTGAAATAGTGCTCTTAATTTTCACCCTTTAATAGCAAGTGTGCAAAATAGAACTGTGTGCAACCACTAAGTGTCTTGTTTCCTTGCACACACCCATTTTGTGTTTTCATAGCAATTACCTTAGTAATGAAAGTTACTCAATGAAAGATTTTCCCAAAGGTAGCTAATAGGGAATCAGAGACTAAATTTGCTTCGGTTAAAGGCCTTGATTTAGGAAATTACATTAATCTACTGATACTTACACATGCATAAAAGTGCTGCCTGGAATTTAGAAGTGTCTCACTGATAAATAGTTGCCCTGCTGTCTGGGGTTCTAGTATTAATTTTTATTTACAGTACAGGAGTTATTTTGTACTTATTGTAAATAGATGTGTGACATAGGGCATAAAATTTCCTCCTATTTTTAACCATATTCTGAGTAAGAGGGTGTAGAATATCTGAATAATATTGATCCCCTTTTCAGCTCTGAAAGAGTTAACAATTATTTCAGCAGTACTTCAGAGGGTGGAAATATTTTCAATAGACAGGCTCATATTTTCTCCAAGGATCTTCTTTGGGAAGTTCATCTTGGTGAGTTTCCAAATCCCCATTCTTTTAAACAAAAATTTGCCAAAATCTATTGCATGCTCAGAAAATGAACATAGAGCAAAGCATGTGGATATTTGGTCATGTGAGCATTACTTCAGTTATCCCTGAGAGAATGTAGCTTATGTATTAAAAAATACAGGATTAAAAAGATCTGTGTGTTTCATTTCTAAAATAAACATTTGTATTGGTTTTTTTGAAAATTCCTGGTTATTTTTAAATTTGTTTTTAAGTTTGGAGATTTTTTCCTGAATACCTCAGAGATTCACCCATTGTTTACAAACAACAATGCCCAGTCTGAAAATGAATTAAAAATTATTCTGTTGTCTGGCTATGGGGTGGGGAACGACCCCAAACCAGACTGGCAAAGGGTGTGACTGGATTAGGCTGCAGCTTTACTCGCTTGCTGGGAAATTTGGCTCAGCTGTCATTCTCTCATTGATTGTTCCCACATGCCATCGGCTCTCATGCATATTAAAATTATGGGGACTGGGGGATGGAGGCTGACTCCTAGTTGTTGGGATCCATAACTTCCTTACCCTGGGTACTTTGGAGGGGTTTTTAGGGTTATTTCCAAGCAGTTTTTGGAGACCTTCTAACCAGGGGAGTCTGTGCGTTCGTCATGGCTGAGAACGCGTCCTTATCTAATCTTTCTGCTATTCAGTTTTTCCTTCTCTTTTCCTTTTGATCCTGGATAGTTAATCAGTTGATATCAGCAAAAACTATACTAGCTTTTTTCTGTTATATATTCTTAGATGGGTAGTTATTTTCCATTACTCTATAAAACCCCAAAAGAGTGAGTGAGAGCACAGTATTTTTTTACTGAGTAGTTACCAAAACAGTCTTAGTTTTTTACATATAGCAGGAATTGCTGGCTGCAAGATAGCCAGGATCCTTCCAGTAAGTCTGAATATTTTAGCTGTTGGCATCCACTCGTTTCTCAGCACCGACTGGGGCATGCCTGGTCAGCAGCTGTTCAGCAGCAGAGCACACACCATACAGCATGGCAGAGGTGTAATCCTTCTATCTGCATTTAAAAAAAAACAAAACTAACAGTGAATCATCAAAACAAAAGAAGCGCTGGGCAGCTTTCCAAATAACTCCAGTTATGGAGGAAGTGTGGGTGACCACAGAAGCAGCCTGTTGGAAGAGACACGCTGACTGCCAGTTCTGAAATTCAGTCTTTTCCTCCTGAAGTGTAGTAGTGTCATAACAAGTCCATTTCTGATGTCTCAGGACTTATATGAGAGAGTGAGAGAGATGGAAAATCATCCCAAACCACTTCCTTAAACTCATGATTTTAAACTTTCTATTAAACCTAGCTCTTTGGATTTAAATTACATGCTTTGAGAAGGGACATGTTTTATTTGGTAGAGCCAATAGGTCAGGTGAAGTCAGTTTGAAATATACAGGCCTTGATTATTTTGAAGATAACACATTGGAAATATTTTTATTCTTCAGCAAAATTACTCATCACCAGTGACTTTTTCCCTTTTCCAAAACTATGATTTCCTAGTGGGCCTATTTCTGGGAACAGTTTTATATTCTCATGTCTCTTACTACATTACACACTGGTATCCGTTCCCCTTGTGATTCACACGTCAGATTTTCTATTCATGTCATGTATGCTTGGGTTATTTGCTAATGTTATCTTAGAATGTCTTTCCTCCTTAGCACTTCCCTTGAAATAAGTCCTTTGAAGTGAGTGTTTTACATTTGCTTTCTTTTTCTTTTTAAATCCCCCAACAAATCCCTGATATTGAGTGTTAACTATTTTCTACCAAGTTCCTCCAGCAAACCTGTAAAGAAGTGTTTTTCCTGTTCTGAACTCACAGCTTCAGCTAATCTTGCTACTTGTCATCTTGAGCTGAGGCTTAAAGTGTGGAAGTACATTTAATTATCTGAAAGACAAATGTTGTTCACTGGATTTATAAATCTTGTTTCTTAAAAATTCCTGACAGAAAGAATAAAAAGAGCTATAATTTGTCCTTGATCTTTGGGATGTGTCTCTGATGCATGTGTGGGACTCTTCATCATTCAGTGCAACTCAAGGGCCTCTTTTTTCCATGCCAACACAGCTTGAAGCAAAACAAAAATGTAACACACAGATGCATCAAAACAATCTGTGTCCATCAAAAGCAATTAAGGCAGCAAAATATTTGTGGAATCCTATGTTGGTTGTTTGCCATTAACATCTGTGGCAAACATTGACTATAGGTAGAGATATATTTAGTGTTAATAAAGTAAAAATTATTACTTCATTTTTTGTGGGATAGAGGAACTTCCCTGGAGCAAACCAGGAAAGAGATGACACAAAGATGGGTGTTGTTCAAGTATTACTTGAGTGTGAAAACAGTCTGTGGTAGAAAGCAGCCAAAAAGATGCTGAACCAAGAGGAAAACTTGCTGTTAACCTCTTACTTTAATAACTACTGAGAACACTTCAGAAGCCCTGGCTCCTTCTAACACAGTGCAGGGCAGTGATCAGCTGGATTGTGGTTTAGCTTAAACTGAGGGAAGGGTTGGATGGTGATTAAAGTTTTCTGCTTCAAACCGCTAGGCACTGAGAATTTCTGAAAAGCTGGTCAGTGAAGCGTGGCAGGAGTAAACTTTAATATAAAAGGGATTTGGAATTGATTTAATTTAACAGTCAAAAATATGTGTAGCTTTGACTGAATACAGCTTGAATGGAGCTCTGCAGATCTGTCGGAGTTCAGCAAGGAAAAACTGCTGAAAAACCAAGCCAAGTCTGCAAAACTATTTTAGGATATTAAATGGTATGGAACAAGAAATTCTCAATCTTATAGTAAGGTGGGCTTTTTAGTACATCTGTGGAGCAATAACACGTGTTCAAAGACTATTAAATGTAGAACTTACATTTAAGATATGTGGAAGGGCAGATACGTTCATTGGGCCATCCATCCACGATGAATTTTATGGAAATATTTACAAGAAATCATGGATGAAAAAATCAACATGTAACTAATTCAGATGTGCTGTGAGATGAGTTTATCAAAAGCAAATCGTGCCAGAATAAGCTTCTTAATCTTTTCAATTTTTTTTTATTTACTGTCAAGAGGAAATGCAGCACTTGAGCAATGCAGCACATAAGAAAACATATAGATTAGAAATAACAATTTTCAAATAGGCAAATGAAAGTTAAAATGGAAGTGGAAGATTGCACTATAGTGAAAGGAATTTCCTTCCTGAGCAGATGGAAAATACTACTAGATATGAAGAAATCTCTGGGATTTATCTCTGTTTTAAAGGACTGGAAGGGTGTGGAGATGAGAGTAACTTCACTAAAATCTGAGACAATTTTCTGCTAATATGTTGTTGAAAGGTCTCATCAGTTGAGAGGGACAAAATCAAAATATGATTCAGCAAAGCATTGTAACTTTGATTTAAATAATTAATAAGAAAAAATAGAAATTAGATTGACTCTAATGAGAAAAGGCAGGATATCCTTGTGGAGACTCCTGGGGATTCTTCTTTATCCAGGGAATTGAATAGTGTTAAACAGAAGCATCATATTGGTGACATAAATATGTCTATCTAAAAGACACTTAAGTTCTAGAACAGAGATGTCAGGTGTTTACAAGAGATGTATGAGATTGCTAATGATGTAGAAAATGAAGTAATCTTATTTGTAGGTATCATTTTGGTTAAGAAAGCTGAAGGAAAAGGAATTAAAACAGGTGGAAGTTTGGACATACTCAGGTATTTTTCTTAGCTCAGAATAGTTTACTTTCCAGAAGAGATTTTTTACTTGTTAATCAAGTGGGATCTTAGAGGCATCGTGTTTGATCTCTAAAAAGGCATAGAAACATGAGTGCTTCAAATACATTTCAGCTAGCAATTAGGAGATTGTTTCTAGCTTTCAGAGAGTACCTCTGGAAGGCATCCTTCAATGGGATGAGAGAGGGCAAACAATTGCTTTATTTAAAATAGTATCTGAATGAGATTGCATGATAGAGTGGCCACAGGAGAGTGATTTTAGTGACCCAGTACCATGTTCTTATGTTTGTATTGGTGGAGTAATTGCATAATGGGATGAAAATGTGTTCTTGGGAAGTTCATATTATAGCAAATCTGAAAGTGTTTTCTTTTGTTTTAATGATGCCAAATTTTGCTGAGAGGACTGTAATAGTAAAATTTAAAATATGAAATGCTGCTTTGCTTTCAACTTTAATCTTGCATTTTGTTTTTGCAGGAGATATGCTTGACCTTCTCAAGTGGAGAACCCACCCAGACAAAATTGCAGGTTGCCTCTCAAAATTAAAAGAAATTGATGGTTCAGAAATAGTGAAGGTATATACCTTTTCATATTTTGAGATGATATGAAGGAAATAATTTATTTCTATGTCACAGAAGTATCTTGTTAATAATACTCTTATTCTCTCCCAAAAGTTTCTTCAAGATACACTAGACACTTTATTTGGTATTTTAGATGAAAACTCTCAAAAATATGGATCAAAAGTATTTGATTGCCTGGTAAGTTTCATTTTGTGATCATGCTTAACGCTAGCTAAAAGCCAAGTAAATTTATAAAAAAAGCTTTGGGTTTTTTTCTTTTTCTCTCACGTTTAGGTTCACATAATAAATTTGCTGCAGGACAGCAAGTTTCACCACTTTAAGCCAGTAATGGACACTTACATTGAAAGTCATTTTGCAGGAGCACTTGCATACAGGTGAAGTCTGTACTTTTTCTATCTGACTTAATACTGACAGTTTTACCAAACTAAAAGAATCAATCATTAGGTTAAGGAAATGGTGTATCCCTGTTAAAATCATTCTTCTGCATATTTAATGCTGGTGTTATTGGCCATTCCTCAGAGATCTATTAGGTGCTCTTCAGCAGACTTAAAACTAAGTGTACTATTGAATCTGTGGTGATCAGTGAAATCTAGTGATCTATTTTTTATTTTGCCAGTGTTTCTCATATGACAGCTCTTGGTTTGCATTTTATGTCCAAAGTTAACCCTTCTCCCACTTCTGTGTTGTGATACTTTCTGATGTGCTTTTATAGAGATCTTATAAAAGTGCTGAAGTGGCATATTGATCGAGTCACTGAGGTAGAGCTTCATGATCACATACAGGAAGTACTAAAGGTAATAAATATTATTGAATTATGTATTTGAATGATGTATTCATACAGTACACATGGGTTTAACTTAGGGAACGAAGCAGAATATATATAAATGATGGAACAGTAGTACAATTCTAGGGAGCTGCAGACTTTCAGGGCAGTCAGTTTATTCATTATTCTCTTTTGCCAGTAAGTTGACCACTGGGGCTTACTACCATTAGTCTGTGGTGCTCTATGTTCCTTGCTGAATGAGACAGAGGAATCAAATATAGATTACACTGGTGGTATTAACATCCATGGCATAAATCTAAATGCTGACTTAATGGCTCAGTCCTGACACCAGGGAATTCTACCGATTGTGGTGGTTGTGGTTGTTCTTGTTGCCCTGGTTTGTACCATCAGAAAAGCATAGCATGCCATCAGGCTGAGTCATACAACACAATAATCCCATTTGGAACACGTGCTACAATTTGGAAATACAATATCAGTGTGGTACCCTTCTGTGTTTTTCTGTGCTGCTGTGAACTTTGGTGTCTTGCCACTAAGAGAGGGCAGTGTTTTGAATTGGCATTCCAACAGTTTTGCAACTTAATTTAAGCTTTTTTTGGAGGGAGGGAGGGTGGGAGGAGAAAGTGGTGTTGAGTTTTTGCTTGTTTGTTTTGGTTTGGTTTTTTAAAATAAAATTTTGTTGGTTTTCCAATAGAGAGATTTACCAAAACTAACTAATGGGCTCCTGTTTCTGATTCTTTTCTTTATTTGAATATAATCGTTGCATGTGCTCTGTTTGGAGATAAGCATGTTCATTTTTGTGAGTTATCTCTGGTTTTGGCATTTATAGGCACAGGAATACATCTTTAAATACATAGTTCAATCTCGAAGATTATTCTCTATTGCTACTGGAGGGCAAAATGAGGAGGAATTTCGCTGCTGTATTCAAGAGCTCCTTATGTCAGTACGCTTCTTCCTCTCTCAGGAGAGCAAAGGAACTTGTGCTTTATCCCAGCTACAAGTAAGTTTTATGGCTTGATGGCATTTTTCACATCCAGTGTAAAAAATGTATGCCTGTTCAGAAAGAAAATGTGGTTTTGCTAGAGCAAAGTGGCATTTTCAGCTTTCCATCCTACAGTGTGAAATTTTCATACCAGCACTTTCTAAAAATGCTTGGAATAGGTGATCCTAAAGCTGACATTTTATTTTGAATTATAATAATTGTGTTGATGGATAAAAATAAAACAATTTATCTGTTTTGGTTTTTACTACTTACTTTAACCACACCGACACTGAAGAATTTGAGTCATACAAAAGACTATCAGAGCTTTCATGCTTTATAGAAAATTTTTAAGTCTTGATTAAACCATATGGTTTAATACTCAGATGATATCTTTATTTCATTTGAGACTACAAAAATGGGCTAGTGCTGCAGTGTAGAGGCAAAACACAGGAGACAGCACTCTACATTAAATGCTTATAAACATACCATCCTCTTCCCACGTTTCTGTAAACAGAGATGGTTCAGATCCTGTTAGGAATTAATGTTTTCTAAATCTCTGTGGAAAACTGTTCCACTAAGAAAATGGCAAATCAGAGAGAACAGAGTTAGAAAGGTAATTCTTCCATCTCATATCGTGTAAGCAGCTGGAGTCAAAAGACAACAAAAGAATGCAAACAATTACATTTAGGATTCTTTTTCAGTGTTTTTAACTCATGTTCTGCAAACAATGTGAGTGTGTAAGTAACTTTTCACAACCAGCAGGATTTAGAGAAGAAGAAGGGAATGTCAGTTTTAGCTTCTTTTCTCTGGTGTTGTTCTCCTTATTTTTCCAGTGTTTTGTTTTCATATTCATCAATGACTTTCTGACCCATTTTAAAGGTTGTTGAAGGGAACCAGGACTACCAGTGCTGCCTCACTCCAAAATAAAAATGTTCAGTATTTAAAAAATGGAAGATACAGAGGCTGTTACACTACTTACCTTAAAACGAAGTAAACCAAACCACACAAATATCTTTTGTATCATATCAGCTAGATTCTGCTATACTTTAAAAAAATTTCTCTCATAGAGGCATAAATGTATTTAAAGAATAAATATTTTTTGTTCTGAGTTGAACCTTCACTTTGTCCTGGGAGAAATTAACAATCATTACATATTACTTGAAGGAAATTGTCACAAGTGTAAGGCTGTTAATGAATGTGAGGCTATTCATTCTAAAAATAAGGCTGTTTTTAAAGCTATTACCTACCCTGGAAGCCAGGCATTTCTCTAGAGTCACTTAAATTTCTACAGTTTATTAAATTCTATAAATGTCAAAACTGTTCTGACTGTCCATTTTTACCCTAGGCTGTGTTTCTCAGCTCATTCCCATCAGTGTACTCAGAACTTCTGAAGCTCTTTGATGTGAGAGAAGTGGCAAATTTGGTTCACGATGCTTTGGGCAGTTTGCCAACAGTCATGCATGGGGATGAGTCCCTTCAAGCTGTTAAACTGCAGAGCATTGGGAAAACTGTGGAGAGTCACCTGTACACTAACCCAGGTAAGGCTGCTCTGGGCTGCCTGCAGGTGAGGAGCTCAGACTGTGTCCTTTGTACCTGGGCCAGCAGGTGCTGAAGGAAATTGTGTTCAATTTTTCCAAGCAGGCTGAAGCTTTGACCATCTGTTTAGATACAGTAATTGAAATTAATATCATCCTTCTGAAAGTAATCTTCAAAATATACTAGAGTGAAGAAAGTATGTCTCTGCAGAGGCATTACCTCTATATGGAAATTAGGGAGGAAAGATGTGCTGTGTATTAAATGTTAATGTTGCATAGGAAAGTCACAAGGATTGCCCAGAGTCTAAGATTGCCCTCTCTCTAATTATGCCAAGCACATACTTGAAAAGCTCTGTGTCATGATTTTTTTCTTGTCTTTCTGTATAATGTTTGTAAAGGGCAAATATTAGCATTTAAAACAGTCAGCTAATTTGAGTTCCTGCATAGAAGAAAAATTAGGACAGTGAGTGATGGCTCAGAGTTCTGATTATTGCACCATTCCTTGCACTCATTAATTTTTCTGTATCCAGTGGCTGACACTGCAGCTGACAATTAGCAGGAAAAAGAGTAACCTCAGACAGATATTCTCCAAACTTTCTCACCTAGTCCTTGGTGAATCCAGAGGTGAATGAACCAGCTCTCCTTTTCTGTAATACCACTACATCTCTCCACCTAAACAGATCAAGACAGAGGGGTATTTAGACTCTGGGCTTGTAAGGAATATATCTAAAGCTGTGATACATGCAGTGGTTGTTTCAATAACTGGCACTATTGCCTCCCATGCATAGTTGCAAGTCATTGTAAGATGCTTTTTGCTACTCCATTTGCTATGGTTAAATGAGTTTCTGATCATTTTATGAAGCTTTTGCAAAAATGGGATACTTAAAACAGTTGAATGAGGATGCTCAGTTTTGCCTAAGATGCCTCAGGACATGTTGTGTGTAAGAGTTGGCTATTTACAAGTCAAGTGTTGCTACATGTAGATTTTTGGTGTTCAAAATGTAGTTCATGATGCTGCACTTATTTTTAAGCAGAGCACAGGGTAGATGGCACCTCAGGTGAGGTGCCAAATGCTGTGTGGGCTCATCAGGAAGCTATCTAGAATTAACCAAGAAGAAACACCTTGGCACAGGGCTGCTCCTGGTTTCTTCTGACCTTCTGGACTGAGGGATTTGAGTTGTAGCTGCAAGTGAGGACCTGTGGCCCAAACAATAATGTTCATACATGAAGTGTGTGAAAGAACCACTGTTACTGCTCTGTGATAGCTGTGGAGTTGAGTAGTGATTGGATTGAGCTTTCTATCACCTGCTTGCCAGCACAGTACCCCAGCCACAGAATCACAGGCTGGTTTACACAGTGAACCTTTATCTTGGCTCTTGAGGATGGATTGCCAGATAGCCAAGAATTCAATACTTTAAGGCCTAAGAGAATGCAGGGAAGAGGAGCCATCCCCTGTAATCCAGGGGCTAAGTCTTTTTTATACAAATAGAAAAGTCCTGCCTTATTGTTTCAGCTGAAGGCATTAGCTCTGTTTTTTCATCCAGCAGGAATCAATAAGCAGATTTAGCAGCGGGGATCCGAAGGTGGCACTTTTCTAACCACAGGTCTGCACATTGGCAATTTCCCTGCCCAGTGCCTGCCCCAGACTCTAGAAGTCTTGCAGTGGATGGGTCAGTGGCAGCTGGGCACACTTGACTTCTCAGAACACTGGGGACAATGCTTGGCTAAGCCAGGTTCTGAGGTAGAGAAAAAGAATATGCTGCCTTGGTTTCTTTGAGAAACTTCCCCTCTTTTGTGGTGCTGCAGGCAGGTAGGAACTCTCAGGGCAGTCCTGATGAAAACCTGCTGAGGCACTTGCAGAATAAGCAGTCACTGGAGAAAGGGTATTTATTGCCCAGTGTTGGGTTTCTGTACCACTGGTTTTCAACTGATTGATGGTCATTTGCTTACTGCCTTGCAGCCTTTGATTATAATTTTCTTTAGTAGGAAGATACAGAGGTACACCTGAATAAATAATAAACATGAAACACCCATTTAGAAAGAGCAAGCTAGGTTTTATTTCAAAAATATGAATATACTTAAATAGTGTGTGCAAATGGGCTTGTCCATATGATTTGTCTTTTATTATACAGATGACTAGACAATAAAAACAAAGGTAGTAAAGCATAACAATATTAGTGCTGTGTTTCAGTAAGCAAAAGAAACACTAAACAAATAAAATCTCAGAATAAATATATCGTCTTGTTCTTCCTCATTGAAAAAGTAGAGGAAATAATGGGGGGGGGGATGTTTATAGAAAGTGTAATCCACAAACAATAACTGCATGGAAAAATTGTTTTAAAAAAGTAATTTTCCAGCTAGAGAAATCAATTTTTAGCATATAATTGCATTAACGAACAAAGGAAGTAGATGAATATATATCTATAATGCAGCTTATAATCATTAAAGTTTTAATAGAGGAAATTATTCAAGTACATTTCTATGGGAAGATAATTTCCTAATTATGGAAAAGATTTTAAAACAACAACAAAATGAAAATGGGCAATATCCTTCCCATTTGTTAAGTTGTGAATAGGTGTTTAAAGTGTTATCACAAGTGTTTGAGGGTTCTTCCCATTTAATATTTTCTTTAATTGTAAAAAAAAGGAAGCAGAAATAAGTAGCATATTAATTATGTTCTTGCATAATTTTCAGCAAAATCAAGACTGCAAATAACACCGAAGACCTGTGTTTAGAAAATGAAAGAGTAGAAAGGTCAATTATTTTATGTAGAAATCAATACTCTAAGTTGCTCATACTCAGTAAGACTGAGGAATCTGGAAAAGCAAAAATTCTGAAAGAAATCTGAAAATACTGCAGCTGGTCTGTAAAGTAGAACTTTTTTGTAGAATAACATAAGTTCCTCCTGAAGTCTGTCAGAACATTGGCATATAAATGGATCGTGTCACATGGCAGGAACACTAGAGCATAATTTCTCATTGTTATGAATACAGCCATTACTGGTCTACTTTTTTTTCCCTAATAATTTTGGATGACAGTTCAATAAATACTTAAAATTTCTTTTATATGTAGTATATTCCGCACAGTGGTGTTTTTCTTCATCCATGATATAAGATAGTGACTTTCAGCATATTGTTGACTCTTCAGGCATTTGCTCATGATTATGAAGTAAAAGCTTCTGCTTATCAAAAATTTTTGTTAAAGCTAGCAAAAGCTTCTGCTTATCAGAAATAGTTTTGGACTGGAGACATATTTTATAGATGTATTAAAATTAAATTACTCTATGAGAAGCTCCTATTAATGAAATTTTTCATTTTTTCCAGATTCTCGATGCATTCTTCTTCCAGTAGTTTTGCATCATCTCCACATGCATTTACAAGAGCAGAAGGACCTTATAATGTGTGCCCGTATCCTTAGCAACATATTTTGCCTCATCAAGAAGAACAGCTCAGTGAGTAAACACCATGTCACATCCACTTGAACTTCTTTATATGGCTCAGTGACATTTAATGACACAAGCTGGACCTTGCCCAAGAGCATTTTAAAGAGTTCTCTGAGTAATGAATTTGCATAAACATGCCATTCTGATTTTTACATGACCCTTTTCTTTCCATGCATGAGTATTTTAATTGTATCACATAGTGTTCTGACAAGCTTTTGCACTTCTTGAGCATTGTGTTGGAAAGAAGGAAATGTCCACTTTCTTTTAGGGACATTTTTTTATTGTGGGCTGCGTATTCTTAGGGGACACAGGGCTGATCTGGATAAAGAGATTGATATGAGTATTGCAAGGAGATTGCACTTGGTTGCTAGTTGATAAACTTTGTGTCCAGTTTCTGAAGTTTGTGTGAATTAATTAATTAATTGTTTCTGAATTAATGTGTGAAAGCTGCATATGAGATCTTGCTCAGACAGGTGTATTGCAAATGGGATGGTGATATGTTCTGACAGACAACAGGATATAAAGCAATTAAAACCAAGCATTTCCTGTAATTAGAGCAATACATGCATGCCAAGGCCAGCATGCATTACCTTGTAATGCATTAGTGAGAGCTCCTTTATGTGCTTTTCCTTTCATACCACTTTCAGCAATTAAAGTTGCTTTGTCAGTGATTTGATATGGATGTGGCTTCCACCTTGGGTGCTGCAACAACATATTCCTTCCAGCTGCTCCTGGATAAGTATAAAATCTCATCACAAGACAAAGTGATAGATACTAAAGCAGAGCTGTGATTTTGGCCTCGGAGAAAACTTTACATATCTGGTCTGAATTTCAGGAGATCTTCCATTTGGAGTCACCAAGCCAGAGATGTACACAATTACAAGTGGATATCTACATAAAACTCTCCCAAATGTTCAGGATATGCAGCTACTATTTTTAGTATTCTTTGAATCATTGAGACTATTAACAACTTGGTGACTTGGGCTTGTTTTTTTGGTACATCAGTACAGAATTTCAGTCCTTCCATTGTAATCAAGATGATTTGGTGATTGAGGGAACAAGGGAATTTGCAGTAAGGCAGCTTTGAAAATTAAGGCTATTGCTCATTCCAAAAGCAGTTTGTAGTAGTAAAGAGAAGGGTCCTCATGGTGGATGCAGTTCCTAAATATACTATGTACTGTCTGTTTTCATAAGAAGCCAGTTTAACAGTTCTTTGATGCTAGATGAAGTGATAGAGAACATGGCTTGATACTAGATTCAACTTAAGTCCAAAAAGGAATTTTGAGTGTTGTTATAAATCATTCGCTTTATGGTGTCTAGGAAGCAAAATTAAACAAAATAAAAAGCCCAAATCACTCCTACACTTCAATGTCAGCAAAGGTGACCTATTTGTTTGTCAGTTGAGTTTTAGCTTGATTGTTTTCATTTGATTATCAAGAGTTTCTTTCTGTGAAGAAGAGTCGTGTTAAACAGTGGATAAAATTGCTCAGATTAAGATGGTGGTTTCTGCTGCAGTGGAGACTTAAAACATTGAAGCAGGGAAAGCATATTTCCATCTGAATTAAAAAGGAGAAGTAACTACAGCTTGACTTTATCCAGTGTTTTCCAGCCAGTAGCTGAGGTATTCACGGTCTGGTTTGGCAGTGAACACTTTGATTCCTTTGTTTTGATCTTGTGTACAAGCAGTTGCAGGCTCACCTAAATGACTAATTTGTTTGTGCTACTCAGCTGCTGGGAGGCAGCGTAGCTGGGCCTTACTGATGAAGCATGTCCTGAAGGTTGAGCACCATCTGCTTACTTCTGGTGATAGTTCCAAAGTGTAAAACAGGATTTTGCTTTTGGGATTTTAAGCCTTTCTTGGCAATTTCTCCAGAAGATATATGAGTGTTACCTATAAAAATGCCTGAAAAATTTTTGTCTATTATTTACTGCCTTCTTCTAAATGTCAAGTGAAAATAGAGCTATGGAAATTTCATGAGCATTTACATATTCAAAGTCATCCCTGTAACTGTCCTCTGTGATGCAATTAATGAAAAACTGTTAGGAAAAATTGAATAGAATTAAACAAAATCTGAATTAGAGATTAGTCCTTGTTTCTTGAATGTAGCATTCACAGTGAAACTGCAATTAGTTTCTAAAGCTACATCAAAGGAATTATACTTGTGGTCATATTTCTATTTTGAAATCTTAAATGTTTTATTTATTATTGAAGGAGAAATCAGTCCTGGAAGAAATTGATGTGATTGTAAACAGTCTGCTAGATATTCTGTTAAGGACCATACTGGAGATCACCAGCCGACCACAGCCATCAGGCTCTGCTATGCGCCTCCAGTTTCAAGATGTGACTGTAAGTTTCTTGCAGTGAAAGAGCTCACAATTGTCACTGGTTGGACTACTAGACTTGTGAATATATTGTCTTTGTATCGTAATTCAGTGTTAGATTTTGTGTATAAAAGAGCGAATGAGGAGGACAGTGAAAACCTTTCTTGCATTCTACTAATTTTTAGTGAAATAGTAATTTTTTTCATTAAGTTTATTTATGGATTCTGACCAAAAAAACTCAAACCCAAAAGCTAACATTTCTTTTGAGACTTTCAGGTTAGTAATGATTTCAGTATGTTCCTTTTGTTTGCAATATATCAGCTTTCTGAAACTCTCCTTCAGTTTGAATTCCTGAAAATAGAAGAGTATCAATCAATAATAGTTCCTAAAATGCAAACATTTTTTCATGATGGAACAACTCTAAAGATGCCTGCAGAATCTGTGATAACTTGTACTAATCTAAATTTATTACTTGACAGGCACTTTGTTGTTCTCTGGCCTAAGAATTTGAGCTTTGTTTTTGTCACATGAAGCTGAGCATACAGGATAGATTTAGAAGATTAGCAAATGATTTTTTTGGTGAACCTGCTGTAACAACTCATGGAAATTAGAAGGTTGAAATACAGGCATTTACAGAAAAGTCTATGATGAGCATTGATCAAATAAAATGAAGTGTTGTTTTGCTTTGTTTGCAGCAAGGTTTTCACTTCGCTTGTCAAGGGCAAATTTGTTCTAATATAGCCAGGGATGTGACCCCAAGAAGATATGAGGAGTTGGCATTTAGTGCAGAAAACGTACTATGCTGATTGATTTACCATTTCATTATACATTTATTAATTAGTCGCTCAGTGTTTACACTGTAATAATTTTTGTTAATGAATAGAGGGTTGCTTTTCAAACCATAATTTCCTCTGAGATCAAACATTTCAAAAGCATTTAACAAATGCAGAAAAAAAATGTGTTGCCAGATTTGGGGTTTTTTTGCTTGTTTTCTCTCTTACTTTAGACCCACAGAGAGCAAACTGCATATGGAGTATTTTATGGAGCTGACCAAGCTCTGTAATAAGATGACATTATGCTTAATCACTGGTTCAACAGCAATATGTATCTAAGAGTTTGGGAAGATTTCTCTTTAAAATACAAAATTGCAAATGTATGTCATGTGGCATATCAGGCCACCACAAGACAATCTAATCTAAAGAAAGGGTGATAGTGTTAGACTGTTAGTGCAGCAAAGCTCTGATTTCATTGCCTTGTTATGAGATATCCCCTTCCTTGCAGATTAAGTTTTCATTAAACACCATGACAGCAAATTTGTTTTACACCATCAAAAAATTAGACTTTGAAAGTACTTTCAGGTTGCAAAATTTTCTTTTATGCATCAGAAAAGCCATGTTATTGTCACTGCAAGCTCTCAAAGAATACTTAATGTGGAAGTGACTCACAGCACAGCAGAAGGCAATTATATACATTTATGTAGAAATATCATGCAGTATGGGCTTCTGGCAGCACATGGAGCCAAATTCTTGGAACTATTTGTAGAGGATGTATGATAAAGTACTCAATGTGAGTACAGCAGTAGAGTCTGTTCCAGTATGTTGCCATTATTTCAAACTGCATGTGTCATAAAAAGTTATTGGTGAGATGTGCCATAGGAGCACACTTAAAAAAATTCTCTCATAGTTTTGAATGAGACATAGTCTTCCTTGTGGAAGTAGTCCCAAACCCATCTCAGTGTGGTCTCCTAGGCCCATTTGTCACTGTTTTTCTTCACCAAGAAACAGCATCAAATGAGGCAGCACTGGGATTTGTGCTGCCGTGACTCCACCATTTCTTTCAAGCAGCTATGGTAGCTGGATTGAATTTAATTTAATCAGTCAGCAGCCTTGTTCAAGGGTAACCTGGAAGATGGGTGTGATGCTTTAAACTGAACATGAAATAGATGCTGCTTCAGGGTGACAGTGTTATGGATGTTGCATTGGCAAACGTGGAATTTAATGCAATGGGGAAAGTGAAATTTCTGCTTTGGTTTGTCACTGCATTAGACCTTTGGACTTCCTTCAGAAACAATGTTAAGAATTGGCAGAAAGCAGTCCAATTAAAGTTAACTTTAATTGTTTTTAGATCTTGAAAGTTCAGTCCCTCAGAACCTAAATGAGCTTCAATTTAATTGAAAGCTCCATGGCTTTTAATAATTGTGCTCCTGAAATAAAACATAGGTAGATTCCTTAAGTAATTTTTTAAGTGATTTTAGTATACTGCTTGGCTTGACTTTTGACACTGGAATTGGACCCTAAATGTTTTTTAGAAAGGTTGTTATGTGTGTGGAATTTGCTTTTTATGCATGATTTGAAAGCTAATCTGTGGCCAACACTGGCAGAAATCCTACAACTTTCATTTTTTTGTTGAGTTCAACAAATGAGGCTGAATATGTATTGCTCTTTTAAAAAAACAGCCTGTATAGCTACCTACATTTAAATTAAAAGCTCAGATTTAGAAGTCAGATAACAATTAGCTTAAGTTGATACTTTTATAACACTAATCTGTCTATCAACTATAATAGTACAGCTCTCTATAATAGGTTGTGATTTTTAATATACTACTATATCAGTTGAAACAGATATGGGAACATAGAAGAAAGGTGGCTAAAAAGGACTGCTTAAAATGCCTAGGCAGGGAAGGAATTTTTGTAGCTCAAGCCAGCAATTGGATATACAGATTTTTACAAGACAGCAGCTGTAACCTTTATGTTTATGCCCAGAGCATGAATGTTAAGAGATTTTGTAGCCTTAGGATATTGTTTTGAGAATGTGATTCTATGTTTTTATGAATGCTCTGTTTATTGTAAAACAAAGGGAAGTAAGAAATTTCCAATCATGACTTCAGTGTAGAAGTTGCCAGTGAAAGCCATCACCTCACACATGATCAAGTGTATCAGGTATAACCACAAATTAATTAGGCCTTCCAATGTGAAGTCTTGAACAGCCATTCCTGTGAAAACATACTGCTTCTTTTTACTCTTATTTTCTGTTTTTAATGAAAGATGGAGGGACATCTTCCCAAAATTTCACTTGATAAGCTAATGAAAGACACAATTTTAAAGTACTGTTATCACCTGTCTGTTCTCTCAGTCTCCATTCCTGGTAGAGGCAAAAATATATTTCCCATTTTTTAGCAAGCTTGTGAGATTTCAGAATTGTTCTTTCCAAGCATTGGGATGCAAACCAGACCTTTCACTCTTCCCTGTCCTCATCAATTCTGCAGTCAGACCTGACTGATGCCATTCAGTGTTTCTTCCCAGTCCAAAACTGAATAAGCAGACAGGAAAGGGTGAATGGAAGAACCTGTTCCTTCCTATCACATCTTGGTTGTTTGATTGCTCACAGGAGATACCCAGTGCAGTTCTCTGCTCTTTCAATGAGAAATTCTTCTGTAAGCCCAAAGAAATTGCTGAACAAAACATTTTCAAAGTTTGTTCAGTCCTACAAATGAGTTTTCTTTTTGACAGATCTTAGGGTTTTGAGATGACAGAATGTTTTTAATAATTCCCAGCTAATTCCATTCATTTCTTCCCTAAAGGAAAACAATAGCATTCTTCCCAGAATTCTTGCAAAATATGTTTGTTTACATTTGTTTCAAAGCTGAGTTGACTAAAGAGGTTGTAATTTGAGCAATCTAAGTAATTTGTTTAAAAACAGAAACAGGGAAAACAAATAACAAATAAAAATTTTACTGGTTTAGCCCTGCTGGAACTAATAAAAATAGATTTTTTTCTAAGCAAATAAATTCCATTTAGGGAAAAATATTTGCTTAAATGGGAAGGAAGTGCAATCAATGCATTTTCACAAAATGTGGAGTTGAAGCCTAATTGTAGATTAATTTCCCTTGCATTTGTTAATTATTTTCAAGTGCTTATAATGTAAGAGTTTAAGCTCAAGTGCAGAAAACATTACAATATTTCTCCTCTTGGCTTATCTGAACAGGGGGAATTTGTCTCCTGTTTGTTGTCACTCCTGCGACAAATGACTGATAGACATTATCAGCAGCTTCTTGATAGCTTCAGCACAAAGGAGGATCTGAGGGTGAGTAACAGAAATGTCTTTCCACTTGCTTAGGCCTTTTTATTTCTCTTTTTGATTTATCTTCCCGTTAAGATGACCCTGTGCTTTGATGAATCACTTCAGTATTTAAATGCAATGTGTTTTACAGATTAGCTAACTATTGCACGGCTTTTTTTGGGAACTTGAGGTCACTCTCAAAGTTGGGCAAGGCTGTTATTGCTTCTACAATGACAGTAGATAGAATATGGATGGAGGGAACTATAAATTTGCTTTAAAGCCATGAACTTAGCCTCCAAGCCACTTTTGAAGATGGTGTCGGTCTAAGGTTACGTTGCTCTTGTTTGATTCTTACTGTCAGGCAATTGGGGAATTTTATGTTTGGCTTATTATACTTGCTTATTTTTTTCATTCATTAAGTTATGTATGGCAATAGCAAACATGCAGCTTGAGAAATGCATAACCAACTAACTCTTCATTTTTCTTAGCTGTGCAGCACGTCCATTGGCAGGAGGATGTGTCAGACTTACAGTGTCTGTCTGCTCATTTCAATCATAGAAAAGAGTAGGTGTGGAGGTCTTTTAAGGCAACTTCTACCAGTTTCATGAATTGAGTTGCTGCGTTTGTGGAGATAAATCATTTTTAATTCCTTTATGGAGGGGGCGGGATTAAAAAAAATTTCTTGAAGTTAAGATTTCCTCCATTAACATATACACTAAGATTTCCACTGTACTGGACCCTGGAAAGTTATATAGTACCAAATTTGGTCCACACAAAAAATCTTGAGTAATCTTTTATGCACATTATTCAGCCAGTAATCCTGTCTGAATGTGATAATATATTTTAGGTGTAACTCCTTAATTACCATTTGATATACTTAAGTGCTGCCCTGGAAAGGGAAGTCTAATCATAGTGTAATTTTAGATTTACTTATACTCCTGATAGCTGCTTAGAGCTGAAGAGAGCATATAATTTGTGAGTGCCTTTTCTTTGATTGAGGTGGTCATATAGAGCTTGACAGATAGAAAATGCTGCTAAGAACTTATCAGAAATCAAGAACACTACCTAGGAGGTGTATAGGGTGAATTATTTTGATGTAAGCAATACAGCATCTATTTTCACCTAGCATAGTTGCTATCCTTAGGCAATTTTTAGTAAATATGGTGGAACCTAGGCATTTTTTAGTGGGAATATTTTACCTTTTGTGTGAGTTCTGAACCTCTAGGTTTTCCTAGAGGTTTCAGGCTTTATTTCTCTTTCATATACCTGTGAAATACAGTGTTGAGTTTATTCAGACTTTTCTTCCTTCTAGAATATGAAAAATCTCTGGAATTAATGCCTGAATGGTGTTTGATTTGACACATTGAAATTCCCCCCACGCACATACCCTACTATTACACAGAGACATATGGAAAGCAGCTGTAGCTGGTGCCATCAGCTATCACAACAGAGGTCTTACCAACTCAAGTCCAGAGTTTGTTATTTCCATTCAGATCTCATTGAATCAGCATCAGCTCAACCAGTGATTCAGTGGTAGTAGTCTGATCATCATCAATGCAGCATTCCTTCTCTTCTGAATCTTAAATAATATACTGTTTATTCCCCTCACTTGGAAATATCAAATATCACTGAGAGCAAGAGGGAAAGATGAGAGCTAGTGTGCGAGACCGCCACTGCTGTTCATCATGAGGTGATTGTGTATGACTAGGCTGTTGAAACCATCTTGCTACTTCCCTTTTTACTTTTCTGCTTTGATTGCTAAGTGCAGAAGTTTCTTTGCTGTGAGATATCTTAGGAAAAGATATCAGTATGGATAAATGAAAATTCAAAAGCTGTTAATTTCAGTGATAAGACTTTTTTTCCCTGAGATGCTTTAGAAGCTAAAATGGTAGCCTCAGTTAATCTAGTGGCTAGCTGGGATTTAAACTTCAGTGATAACTACCATCAGCTTGCTGTATTTCTGACTACTCATTTTGTCCCTAGTCAGTAGTATCAAAGTGAGTTGGGTCTTCCTGAAGCCACAGAGCTGATAGGATGTTTCCAAGGGAAACCTTATCTTATTTACAAGGGAGTGTAACCTAGGCTTTTGAATTGCTTTGTGCTCTGCTTTTTGGCTTTAGCTACCTCTGTTTATAATAACCATCTATACTAAACGATTAGGCACTGGTGCCACATGGCATTTCATCTTTCTTCCAGAATAATTCTCAAGGTGACTATGTCAGTACTTGCATGAATGTATGTTTGCACAGCATTTGTAATACTGTTGATAAAAATACCCCAGCAAATGACTCTCGAAACAAAAATTCGCTCATTAAGGTACTTGCAAAGAAGGAAAGAAGGTTTTGCAGTTCTCTTTTTTGTTTAGCAGTGTATACCAAACTTACTAGAGACTGTTTCCAGCTTGTTAAACACAGAGAAGCAAAATGGAGACTTTGAAGGAATGACATGTACACATATTTATTTGTATGACATGCATCTGAGTGATGCCTTAAATGAGTGGTTGCTTGTGCAAATATTCCCCTTTTTTTTGGAAATATATTTATTTTAAGTAATTGACATGGTGACTGTTTTTTTGAGTTTCTTAAGAGAGGTTTTTTTCCACTCAAAGCAGAAGATAGGGAAAACATTTTATATTTGAAAACATGCAAATAAAGTATAAAATAACTGACAGGGGTTTAATGACTGAGTGGTAGAACCAGACACTATGCCTCACTCTCTTTTTTGAAACCCTGACTTTACCTAGATAATAATTTTAAATGCTTCCCTTTATCTCTCAATATTATTTTAAAGGTATGCTCTTTTTTCTTACCACAAAATGCTTTCTGTTCCTAGTAAATATTTTTTACAGTAATTTATAGAACAGAGGGAACCTTAGGTAGATATTTGCTGCTGTAGAAAATATCAAATATAATTTATGACAAAAGGTAGCAGTGGAAGTTATGAATAGGAAGAGATCAGTGGGAAAGTGAATGTAAAAACTTATGTTAGCACAATGCAGCTTTGACCAAAGCAAGATGGCTTTGATCAATATGTTTGGTGTTTTTAATTAATAGATTAAAAGAAGACAAAGCAAGTAAGCACCTACCAGAAGGCCTAGTTTTTATTCATTGGCAGTGTACCCTACATAATGTAACAGAATAGAGATTTGATGAAGGAAAAGATAATATTTCATAGGGATGGGTGTAAATCTTACTAGTTCTGTCATCCCTCTCTTCCAGCTCTAGGGCCTGAGCAGGGTAAGGTGGGTGCCCTAGCCTAAATCCAAGTGCAGTTTATTCCATGTTCTCTAATGGCCCCTGGGACACAGGCTGTGTGAGGTCCCTGGGAATGGGGAGTGTCTCTGGTAGAGAAGCTCAATTCTAGTCACCATCCTTCCCCTGCTCTGCAGGGACATCCACACACATATGGGATGACTTTTGGGGCAGAGGGGTAGTTCTAAAGCCACTCATTTAGGTGGCTTCTGATGTAGATTAGGAAAGCAGTAAAGCAAAGAACATCTTGGAAAGGAACTGGCCAAGGGATGGATGAGTAGCCCAGGAACTAACAGCTCACTGTGGAACCACCCTCTTTCTTATTGGCATTTGGCACTCTGGATGCCAGGTTTTAGGTTTCATCTACAAAATCTTGACACCATGTCGCCTGATAATCCTACAGCGTGAATCAAAGCAGTGGAACATCATGCAATTAGCTTCAAAGTGGACTGTTGACCCAAATGAAAATGCTTTATAGGTGTACCCCAAGAGATTCAATGAAGCCTCAGAGCTGGATGCAGCATTCCAGGTGGGATCTCACCAGAGTGGAGAAGGGGCAGAATCCCCTCTCCTGACCAGCTGGCCACACTTTTTTTGATGCAGCCCAGGATACAATTAGTTTTCTGGGCTGGGAGGGCACTTTGCCTGATCAGTGCAGCCTCTCATGCACCCCAAGTCCTCCTTGGCAGGGCTGCTCTGGATCTGTTCCTCCCCAGCCTGTGCTGATACAGGGGTTGCCCTGACCCAGCTGCAGCACCTTGCCCTTGGTCCTGTTAAAACTCATGACATTGTCACCAGCCCACTTCTTGAGCTTGTCCGGATCCCTCTGGATGGCATCCCATCCTTCAGGTGTGAAGTTGTTTAAGTGGTGGGAATTAGTACTAAACCTTATAGTTTCGTACCAATTTAGTACTACTAATAAGATAATATCTAGTATTATCTTACAAATAGGACTTGACCTTATGCACACTAAGTAGAAATATTAAGAGATGGTATTTAGAGTATGTAAAAGACAAAATCACTTCCTTTTTGTCTTTTAAGATAGAAGACATATGAGACATTAATTCTATCTGTACTCAACCAAACAAATGTTAGCTCACTTATACTGCCGGCAAAAATGTTTTTTAAATGTTAAAATCTGTTACTAAATCTATGTGTTGCAGCTAATATTGCTACATTGATGACACAATTTTCTATTTTTTTCAATGAAATTAGAAATAATTAGCCTGGTATTAATGATTCAAAATGTAATGCCAGTGCCTACATTTGCTTTGTTTTAAAGTTTTCTTGGAATAAAAGGTGTATTCTGATTCTAGCCTGGATACCCAAAGAAATGAAGTACATATGATCTTCCTTTCTGACTGTTATTCTTAATGTCTTTTGAAAAAGCTGTCTCAAAGGTGCTCTGTTTCCTCCTCACACGGCCCTTGGGTTTTAAATCTTCACACCACTCCATGGTTTTATGGTTTCCCAATAATAGCCATTTGACCTCTTCAGTTCAGCAGTCCGCTGGTGAGATCCCTAATGGCAGAAACATGTATTGTGTCTGAACAGGAGATAAAAAGGGAATATGAAAGAATCTGGGGTGTTTTTGTGAGGTGATATGCAGCAACGTTCAAGGTATTGCCATATTGTTGGGATCATGGCACAGAGCTGTGAGATTACTCACAGGGGAGGGAGGTAACCTCTGCAAAATAAAAAGGCACTTAAGTACAAGGTGCAAACCTATAGAAAAATGGCCTGGCATAGCTGTGTTGTTGGTAGAGGTAGGTACTTGTTTATCTGTAAAGCTGCCTTCAAACAGTACATTATCTGCAGTGAGTATTATTTATACTCTTTAATACAGATAATTTTTTGGCATCTTGTTCAGAAAACAGGTTGTCTCTTTTATGTAATCTTCTTTGGTGGGTGGGTGTGGGGATCTCATGTGCCTTACCCAGTGCCTGTATTCGTCCCCCTTTACAGTGATTCTCTAATGAAAGACATCTGTTGTGCAATGCCTGTCATCTACACTTTGATAAATGCACTTGAGAATATATTTTGGTGTTCAAAATTATTTGTATCTTCATCTCATCTGTGTTTCGGGGTAACTCTCTACAGATGATGTGGGCAGAATGAATACCAAACATTTCAAGGTCAGGTACTGCACTGATTCTCTTAGATGTGTTTATATCACTTGCCTCATGCTCCTCACGTTGTCAACAGCTAGATTTTCATACTAAAAGAATGCTACCAGTAGCATACATAATCAGGATGGTCCCTTGTTGTTAGTTTGATTTGTGAAAAGAAGAACTGAGAAGAACTATGTGCTGAGAGGAATAGTTTAGTTATTTATTAGTGAGTTACATGACATAGGAGATGATAATGCTAAAAGCTTTCAGGCAGTGCTTTCTACATTCAAAGTAGCTCACAGGTGTTGACTTTTTTTAGAACCAGCAAATGAAGCAGAAAGGTTAAGTGACCTGCACACAGCCAGCCAGCTGCACTGCCACTTGTGGGACCTGGGCATCTCTACTGGAGTCACTGGTCTTTGTCAAGTCAATGACAAAATTGTCCTTACACTCTCTCTGCTGCTTTTAGAATGAATCTTGAAAGTGATGAAAACCTGGCATGATTAAGGAGATATTCTGAACTCTCTGGTGTTTGTAAAGTGCTTCTTTGATTTGCAAATTGTTCTCGACATCGCATTTGTGGAAGTGTATGGGTGGAAACCAAATGCATCTTTGACATTTCTTTTATGCATTGCTGTCAATCAAATGGCACATTATATTATTTTCATCATTTTAAGAAGAAAGGATTAAATCACTCTTTGAAAATTCTTGGGAAGTAATAGAAAAAAGCATTCAGAGGTCTATCTATAGTGAAAATAAGTGCAATTCTGCTATTTCTGTATTTCTCTGATTAAAATATTTTTAAAGCTCACTGCTCTTTTTAAAGCAGCAAAGACATATGACTACTTCTTTTCCTTCCAAAGGATTTCCTGCTGCAGATTTTCACAGTGTTTCGGATACTAATACGACCAGAGATGTTTCCAAAAGACTGGACAGTGATGCGTTTGGTTGCTAACAAGTAAGGCATTTTTAATGTTATTAAAAAGTACGGGTAGTATTCACAGATCATGATGAAAATAAAGTTATATGATCTATGTAATAAAAATTCAATGTATTTTTTATAATGCTGGCTGCAGTTTTTCTTTTTTTAATTTAAGATTTTAAATCTCTGCACTTCTTTTATACCACAAATTTATGATATAATCTATACCTCTTTCTGTTCCGAATTTTAGTAAGCACATATATAACTGGAAACTCTGGAACACTTTTACAGAATAAAGCTGCAAAGCATCAACAGCTTTGTTTTCCAAGTAACAAATGACAAGTCTCTAAGGAGCTTCTTTTCAAATCTGTTTCTTGAAATTCTGAGTTGATAAAGATCTGTTTGCTCTGAAGAAAAAATTATCAACTGTAATATTGTTAAAGATGCTTCTGCATGTTTTTTCATTTAGTCTTTGTCAGAAAAATCACAAAAATCACAAATCAGGAAATGAGTTATAGCACAAGACAGCAGTCACATAAGGCACAAAGCGCTGCTGAGTGAGGTTTTCAGATGAAACCTGCCCATCAGCCATTCTTTCTCTGCTCAGGCCTTATCTTTAAAGAAATAGATTCCTTAGAAGTAACATTTCTAAGAAGCAATTAAAACAGGTCTGAAACAATATATTAAGTTTTATTTCACCTCTGTCACCACCTATCCTTTTTGCAGTCTTAGCTTTAGATCAGATACCCCAGCTGAGCAGTCAGCAGTAACACAAACATCAGTGTCAGCAGAGGAGGGGCGTTGTGCTGGGCAGACCTAGGAATCCAGAATGAAGGATTGACTTAAACTTTCATGGCACATATTGCAATGCCTGATTGAAATTCAGTTTTAGTCTGCATTGTGCCTGCTAGCTTCAAGGACAATTTAAATTTGTGGTGCTGTACATACTACTAGTAGCAATATAATTGGTACAATTAAATTTAACAACACTTGGGTTTATGATCTGTATTTGTTATGTGTATGTATGGATATTTAAGCATAATAGTACTTGTTCAAACTTTGTCATGACTTCAAACAATTTTTTGTTAATTTTTATTACCTCAGTGCTGCTAATCTTTTCAAGTTTGAATTCCAGGAAAAAAAAGTTACTAATTAAAGAATGGAGATGATCATTTGTTTCTGTGTGTGATATTAATTAAGGTATGACTGATACCAGCCTGTATTTGGTAATTATGTTTAAGAAGTAAACAGTGAAACACAAGAAAGAAGGAAAAAAATAGGAACTTTTAGACAAAATAAATAATCTAAGAAATCTTTATATATTGCAGTAACAGCTGGCTTGGCAGATGGCTTTGCAACAGCTGACATGTTCAGAACTAAGGTTTAGGAACGACCTTGGCACATGTTACATGGCTGGTGAAACTCAGATGATACCAAGTTCTGCAAAAGGAGCACTTTTCTTCTCCAGTATTTCAGTAACCATAACACATCTCCCTTTATTAATGCATGTCATGTTGTTTCTGACCATCTAGGAGGTGAGTCTATGCCCAGAGTTCTGTCAGGCAAAGAAGATAGGCAGAAGCTGACAGTAGCTGCTGGTGGGAATTGGCCATGAGGAGCTCATCAGATCAGCTGATGACTGATCTTGATAACACAATTGCATAAGCACTTCTGCCCACTATGGCAAGTGGGCTATAAGCACATCTTTACCGATCCAGCTTTGAATAACTGCTTGGCTAGGAATCTGTTCCTATGTGGAGGAAGTGCTAGTTTGCTGTGAATCAAGGTGTTGACCAGGTGTACTTAAATGTGTGGTGAACGTTGAAGCCTCATTATTCCTGTGTTCCTATTCTTTTCCTTTTTGAGGCAGCAGAAAGGAAAATCTGCTTCTGTTTTCTTGTCAGCTGCAGAGTAGTTTTTCCAGAGCTGTTTCTGAGTGGGAGCTTCTTCCTTTACCTTGTGTCCCTCACTGCAATGGCAGTGACTGCCTTCCTTCAGCTTCCTCAAGGTGTGTTCAAAAGCACAGAGTAGTAGCTTTGCTAGAATTGTTCCAGCCCAAAATCTTTAAGTGCAAAGGAAAGAGCTTAGAGGCAGGATGCAAAATTAGGCCACTGCTTGCCCCACAGAGAGAAGTGAGCTGTTCTTCCTGAGCTTCACTTCATCAGCCAGAGCACTTCCAGGGGTCTGGGAGTCTTCAGAACTGAAGGCAAAACTTCCTGAATTCTTTGCTCCATTCATGTCTAAAAGAAAGAGCTGGAAGGTCTAGCCTATCTTTTTAAGAGCAGAATTAAGTGATCCAATAACAGTCAGGGTCTTTTCAAACTTCTGTTTCCCAGGAATAAACCAGGTGCTGTGTTCCCTGTGTCCCATGGCTGCCTTCTGATCTGGCTGGCCTTTCTCTCACTGTAGCTCACCTGAAGGCAGTGTGTGTGTCATCACATCACCCATCACTGCCATCACATCAACAGCTGCACTGCTTTTCTCCCTGTCCCTAGAGTGATATAAGAATTCAAACTGTCTGATATTTACAGGAAGAGAGATTTAGCCTGTCTGAGCCTAGGGAAGAAATAAGTCTTAGCAAGGATATAATCAAGGAATAAGCTTTTCCTTAGGGAGAAATTATTTTTTTTTTCTCTTATGTATGCAGAACTAGAATTACCTGAAATATTTCTAAGTCTAAAAATGCTGTAATTCTTACAATATAAAATATTTACACATTAAAATCTCACTGCCCCCTGTCTCCTAGGGGTTTTTCTTCTGTCTAGTTGCAATATTTTCAGTAATTATGTAGCATCTGATACTTGGATGCTGTCTGGGAAATTTAAAAAAACCCACCAAAACCAGAAGATACCATGAGCTCAAGAAGTCAAGTATGTAACTATTCAGAAACTAAGATATTTCAAGATGACACATATATGATCTATAGTTCTGAATGTTCTGATGCCCAATGTGTTAAAGTATTAATGGCTAGCATTATAAACTGCCAATTGACTTCTAAAATTTGAGAAATAAAGTAACATTTAAAGAGGCAAACTTAGCACTAAAGCAGAGAAAAGGTTATTTTGAATTGTATTTTGTACTGGAAAGAGAACATGCAAAAGCATCCTTAGCTTCTAACAGTTGAGCAAAGAGACAAAAATAACTCTGTTTAAAGCTTCATAGCTGTGTAATATCTGAGCTAATCAGCACACATGCAGGAAAGCAAAATAATTGCTTATGGTCATTTAATATTTCTAACATGGATGCTTCTACTGAGTGACAAATGTGGCTTTATTTCTACTATGGAAAATATTATTTTAATTTCTTTCATTCTTGAAGTAGACTTTCTTTCTACATCAACTAGGTAGTTCTGGCTTCTATTTGTAACTGCAGAGAAGCACCACATAATATAGGAAGATGTCTGAACCAGTTGCCTAGTGCCGGAGAGAAATACTAAATTATATAGCAAAATATGCCTGACTAAAATTGAAGCTTCTGGAGAAGACCTTCACAGTTTCAACTGGAAATCACTGTGTAATGGTCACTGGCTTCAGTTACCTTAAGGTTAGGAGAACAATGACTTGTCTAGTACTTTATTTGCCTGGCATTTTTGAGAGCAGTTCACAGACACTGCTGAACTTTTCAGATATGTCATGTTATTAACAGTTGAGGAGGGACTTGGAGAGCAAAGGAGCCTCAACTACTGGCTGAGCAAATCCTTGATATTCATAATATACTATGCCTATGTATCATAGGCAAAGGCACAAAGAACTAATTTTCTGCTTCTTGGTATACAAGAGGTTTTAATTTTCAAGATCTCTATGTAATTAGCTATGCCTTTCAGCATTCTGCTTGATGGTAGAGATGCTAGGTCATCCAGTCCTCAATTTGAATGTTAGAAGCATACAAATAGATGTAAAATAGTATTATTTATAGTAAAAGAATTTATCTGTAAAGTAAGGTTTACATAACATTTTGCTTACACTGAAATTTCAAACGTATCTACTGACAGTTGGGCATAAGTACTTTGAGCAGAGAATCCTTTTGGTTATAAAATTCAGTAATGACTAAAATACATTACTATTATTATTATTATTATTATTATTATTATTATTGTAACTCAAGTGGAATACACAGTAAGGGAAGGTATCAAATCAGCATTAGTGTCATCATAATGGCTGCTCTAAAGAATCCTGTTAGCTCCCATGGTGTGGGAGTCTGAGACTCCTACAATGAACAAAAATTCTTGCTTTTATGTAATACATAGTGTTGCTAGCAAATTTTTTGCTTTTATGTAATGCAAAATGTTGCTAGCAACTGAACCTGACATTCAGTCCTTCACAAAAAAAAATATGTACATAGGCATGCATATATAAATAAGCTCATAAACCTATAACAACAGATAAATACACATATACATGATTCAAGGTTTGTTTCATTTCTTTATGAAAGATTTTTTTTTTCTATTTGATTACCTCTGTGCTGGGGATTATTTCACTCTGGTAGAAAAGAATGGAATGAGAAGCTAATGTTGTACATTTATCCTGTATCAACATGGAAAAGAAAAGCTTTCATTTTCTGCCACTGGCTGCCCAGGCAAAATCCAAGGTGCCAGAGCACAGCCCAGGCAGGAAACAGTTGCTGAACTTCTGGATTTTTCAAACAGCTTATTGCAGAAAGATTTGCTCTGAAAATAAGATTTGCTCTGAAAATTTGATGGAAAAGCCATTCCTTCAACAATGGCCTTACCAGACATTGGGTTAGCATCCTGTGTATGAGTCCAGAATAACTTACTAGCTAAAAGTAGAGGGTTTTCTCCTGTAAAACAGGCATTCTGAACAAATATGTGGCAGGTGGTAAGAGGAAGAAAAGCAAGTCTAGTCACAAACTCAGTAGTTTATAGTTTGATACTCAGATGGATTTCAAATGAATGTTGTTGTTGTTATTTGGCAATCACTGGCTGGGAATCAACTTGGAATGTGGTACTGTACCGAATCAGGCAGCTGTCCTCTGGCTGCTGCCTCTGCTTGGTGCATTTTTGCTTTTTTTTTAATATGAGCATCCCTAGCCCTAGCTTGTTTTCTGTTCTACCTGATTTTATACTTTTGTAGATTCAGAATAACAGATGGTAGGTCAAAAACATTGTCTTCAACCTTGTGTGTTGCATCTGGTGTTTTGAGGTTTTTTTAATCTACAACATATCCTCTCATGTTAGAGACCCAAATTTTATCAACTAATCCAGATCATATCTTTGGCTTATCAAATAAATGAAACTTGAGCTAAGTTCCCTGCAGGAAAAAATACTTGCATTGCAGTTATTCTGTTATCTCAGGAAAATTCTTCAAAAAATATTCTAAATGTTGCATTTGTCTACTTTATTCACTTAATAAGGATTGAAGCAGATCTTTCTCTTTAGTTTCATCTGCCATGGAAGGAATATAGCAAGAAAGGAATTGTCTGAGACATAAATAGAACTATGTCATGTAAACTTGCCTATATGGTTATGGATCTTGTGGAATTTCCCCTTGAGTCCTGTTTTCAGGGATTTATTACCTTGGACTTAGGGTGGAAATTTCATATAGCAAAAATTCTGATAAACTGACTTTTTCTACCAGAATGTCTTCCTGAAATATACAAACTATTTCCATTCTGTGAAGCATATGGACCTTGAATTAAATCATGCACAACAAGAAGAATGACAGGGCTCTGTTCTTATCCATGCCTAGATTATTAACTTTGCTTATACTGCATTTTACTAACATTTCACTTTGTGTTCCATGCTGCAATAACAACTGCTGTGCACAGGCTCTAACTCTCCATTGGTGGAAAAGTGGGTTTAACTTGCTGATGAGTGCTAAGCATGGAACACTATTTGGATAGAAAAGTTACAGTGTAATCCTTGAGAAAATAATACGTATGAAAATACATGTGAGCAATGGAATAGGAATAAATGAAACTTGAGACTCAAGACCTCTTGTAAAAACAGTCTCAGAACTGGCTGGTGCAGGTGTTCAGGCACATCAAACAGAAGGTAAAGTTTGGCAGGGACAGTAATTTTAAAAGTAGAGGGATGGAAGTAAACATTTGAACTACTAATATGTTAAATTACAGATAGCCAGTTTTTATTTATAAATGTGAAAATTGTCCAAAGTGCTAGAAGAAAAATATAGTTTATATTCTATGTGGGTTGGCTAACATTTAATTCTCCAGTGTTGTAAAAATGAAAAATATTGTAACCTTGAAATATCTATATTGCTGTTATTATTCTTAAGTCTTTTTGTCTTGAATGCATTGCAAAAAATAGTAAAAAAATAAAGTCCAAAATATAGTAAGGGAAACATGTTTTAGCATTGTAACAACATGCTGGTCAAGAACTATATTCAAAGAACTAAAGGTATTAATATTAGACAGATTGTAATTAAAGGAAATGTGTAGATATAACCTTTATTCTCAGAAAATCTCGAAACTGTTGATTGTTGTAAAATACATAACAGCAAAAAGATCATTCTGTGTTTATTTTTTTTTCTCTCTGTAAGTATTCACTTCTGACTATTTTAAAAAATAATTTATTGCTTGACTTAGATTTCTAGTTTGACTAAATATATTGGAAGACAAGAGTGCTGCAGTTAGTTTAAGGTTTGAACCTTACTGAAATTAGGTATATTTAAATAATCTCAAAGAATGTTCTATTTCTGTAGATTACCAAAGTTGGTTGCTACAATAATCAAAGCCATCATTGACCTCTGGTGACAACCACTGTGAGAGGATCTTGGTCATATATATTTATTGAAGATAGGTTATTATAATTCATGCAGGTGTAAATGTAGGGTAATGTATGACTTTTTACAGCATACAGCATAGAGATCTTTAGATCCTTCTCTGAGAGCTCACACAGTTTTGCATTTATCTGTTGGCATTAAAGAGACTTTTTGTCCATTGGGGTGTCAATGTTGAATATTGGCATTTACTAGATATTTTATATTTATAATCCATATGCACATATTTTCAATACCAAGAAAGTGAAAACAAATTGTACAACTGTGAGTATTAATGCTGTTAAGATAAGGTGTATAATAAATCTGAAATCATAAATATTTTCAGAACAAAGTTTATGATTGGTCTTGATCAATTATGTTCTATACAGAATGTCTGTTTTCAGTGCACCTTCTTTCAGCAGCCATTATCTTATGGGCATGTTTTCTGTCAATAGATGTGGTTAGGTATTTATGTGGTATGTTGAAAATCTAGTATTTAATGCCATGAGACACGCTATGTCTACTTCTTCACTGGAAAATTGTACAGCTTTGAGTATTAAATATGAATTTGCACATAATGAAAATTCCTGTCTTTTTTGTTCTTTTCTTCCCAGTGTGATCATTACTACAGTCTTGTACCTTTCGGATGCCCTTCGTAAAAACTTCTTAAATGAAAACTTTGATTACAAGGTAGAGTAAACGATAAATGCAATAGCTGCTACATCATCTTGTGGCTTGGTGGTTATTAAACTCAGCTCCAGCATCTAAATAGCTAGAATATGTAGAAAATCAGCAATTTCAACTGCTCAGAGATGTTTTTTTCTTAAATACAGGACTATCTTATAAATTAGTGCTGTGAGGTTTTTTTAATTTCATCTAATTTTTTATTTTGTTATTTGACCCTCTTTGTTAGACTACTCTTTTAGGGTTTTTGTGTCGCAATTTTTTGGATCACAAAAACTAATGAAATTATTTAGCTGGGTTTTTCAGTTATTGCAGAAGGAAAAAGTATTTCATCTTTTTAATCAATGCGGATTTATATAAAATGCAGATTGATATTTTTGTAATTCCTCTCAGACCAATTAACATGCTGCATAATTAAAATTAGAAAATTATGACACTTCACAGTGAATGTAGTTAAAGATGTTAGTGCATACCTCATACAGTGAGATACTGCATTTATAATAAATTGTGAATTACAGATTATGCTTTTAGGATTCAGATGAGAAGATCTAGGAACTGTCTGAAAAGACACATTTCCATGGAAACAAACCTGAATGAATATTCTGCCCAACCAAGAGATCTTAGTCCAACTGCTGCATCATGAAAAGTGCACAATGTCCTTCCTAGGGAGGACCCTGAGCTCCTGTTGACTTCCAGTAGGGTTGTGGATGCTTCTCTGAAAATCCAGACTCTTGTTAGATAGATTGGCAGGAATGCAGATTTATCTACTTAACTGAACATGAGGAAGCCTATTCTTTATGAATTGATGTAGGTTCAGACGTGGAAATTGATAAAAGAATTTCCTGCAGACAAGGCCTCTATGTTCCCTAGACTTGGTTAGCAATGCTATTGCTGTCCTGCTGAACTGCAGGGTCTGGAATAGGGGTCCCTTTACACCTCCAGTCATGGAGCTTCTACAATTGGGTTATAGTAATTACTATTTCATTTTATCTTTAATTTTATCTCTAAGTCTTCTAAGTAGAATATTCAACATCTATTTCATAAAGCAGGAGCACAAAGAAATCTGTATATTTGCAACATCTTAACAAAACCTGGCTTTAGTTTTGTCCAGTGAAGCTTTCAGCAAGTGAGACTTGCAACAGAGAATGTCAGTCCTTTTATGTGATAGCTTTTGAGGTGTCAGAATTCTTTAGGTTTTGGACTTCAGGGCATAACATTTGTAGTTTTCTATTTAAATATACCCAAAAGAAACTTTCCAAAAGTAAGTCTTTTTGATTTGGAGGCATGAGAAAACCCAATCTGTAATTTTGAAACTTTTCCATTTCAAGATGTAGGATATGTAAATAGATGTATTTCTGCTGAACATCTTGGTCTTGGTGAAAAGTATATTTTGAGTCAAAGAAATTTAGTCTAAAGCAGGTTGAGTAATTTAGCAGTTGAGAGTGAAACAAGGGCTGTGATAGGAAATTTTGCATCTTGGGTGATCATAGATCGTACTGAGAAAATGAAATAACCACATGCCATATGCTTATTGTAGATATGGGATTCCTACTTTTTTCTTGCTGTCATTTTTATAAACCAGTTATGTCTGCAACTGGAGATGTTCACACCTTCCAAGAAGAAAAAGGTTTTAGAAAAGTAAGTATTGCTATCAGCTTGTAGAAAACTGTAATAGGTTTAAAATTTCTCAAAATGCAAGGCATTGGAGGTTGCAAAAGGACCCACCAAAAGAAAAACATAATGGTATGTCCACTGACTAGAGCAAGAGTTGGTTCTGGCCCTTTGTCCAGGTCTTCAGAGTCAATAACCTACATGAGTGTCTAAACTGGTTCAGACCCTGGGAGGAAAAGAGCCATTCATTGCCAGTGAAAGCATTAGTCGCTCAAACTTGTTCAGGTGTTTCTGCCATGCTATTGTCTGGATGAATTAATTGTATTTCTTTAAGCTAGAGCAAAACTATTTGCTCTCAGAGAGAGAACTGAAGCATGTTATGGCAAAAAATAGGTTTTGCTTCACAGCTGTGTTACTAATGTGTAGCATTTTGACAATATTTCAAATAAACCTGGGTTTAGGAATCCAGTTTTAGCTGGGTACAAGCAAAAGAGCAAAACACTTGAGAGAAACCAGCACTTTCAAAGGTTTTTTTTTTTTTTTTGTAGACTACAAATGAGACATTTCATTTAATAATGTCTCAGAATGGCATATGAACTTGATTTTCTTAAATTATCTTTTGCTTTCTTGCTTTATTTTTTAATGCACTGCAGATATGGTGACATGCGGGTAACAATGGGATGTGAAATCTTCAGTATGTGGCAAAATTTAGGTAAGTGATTAAACACATCATCAGTAACTCTCAAAATGAAAGCAAATTATTAGTTCTTTGCCTATTATATTTACTTCCCAGTGATAGATGAGTTGTTGATAATTACGTTGAAGACATGAGGTCTTGATTCAAGTTTAGGAAAAAGTTTATCATTTATAATTCCCTACTTTATAGCTAAACTCAACTTTCTGTGCCTTGATACTGTAGCTGACCCATCCTCTTTTCTTCACTGAGAACTGAGAAAATACCATCAGAGAAAATAAAGAAAGCAAGTACAACTACTTTTGGGAAGAATTATTATGCCTTGAAACATACTTAGGTTCTTATTTTTAGTCCTGTTGTCAAATTATTTAAGGAAAGACGTGTCTTAATTCTGAAGGTCTCCTGAGATCCTGGATTTGCATCAAGTCTTCTCTGAAGTCTTAGTTGCACTAAAATATAAAGGCATAAACAAGTCAGTGACTAATGTATAAACGAGACGTTGGACAACATAGAAAAAATACATGCTTGAATAAAAACTTAGGAACACATATTTTTAAGCAATAATTGTGCAAACTGTTTGAAATGAGTGTCAGAGAAATGCAGTTAAACATTATTTGGGAAAATAATAAAAAGTGAGTAGAAGATTTGGACACTACATTTGTCATCTTTATATTTCAGTTATTTGATATTCACCTAATCAGAGGGCTTATTAAAAATACAGCAACCATCATCAGTGATTTTTGAGATACTGTAATTTCAGTTCTATCAATCTTTTCCCCAGCAAGACAAGTAGTTGCAAAAAAAAATGGTCTTTCAGCTCAGCCTGTACTAGACAGACACACTCAAAATAAATTATATTTTCTTATTAATATCTTGTTAACATCTGAAAAGTAGAATATTTAACTTATTTGCAAAATTTAGTATTGCTGACACACTAAGACATCCCTCTACATTACATGGATGCCTTGTGGGTATTTCAGAACTGGTGTGTCGAGGATATACTCCCAGGTCCCATCTCCTTCCTGCACGTAGACCTTAGTGTGCATCACCTCCTCAATCATGTAGTTCTCTGCTCTATGGAACCCTGGGATGCAGGCAAATCATGCCTTGCTGTAGGGGTGAGTTTTGTGGGACACAATAAGGAGCTCATCTGGTAACATGTCCAACTAAATGCTAGGATATTTATTTCAATTGGTGTTATGCTGGTCAGCATTTTACAGTTCTTGTAGCTTGTAAGAGTCATCATATCCTAAGCCTTGATCCTTGTACAGTCACCTTGCTTTGATAGGGATCAGCATTCTAGGATGTTTCCAGAAAAGGGAGTTCTTGTTTTCCTTTGTACAAACTCAGACACTGAACACAGCAGCAAGCAGGGGTGAATGCCCACTGGAATATCCAGAGGTAGGCTGGATGTAAATGAATTCCTAGCTTGGAAAAATCAATGCATCCTGATTCATAATCCCTTAATTTTGAGGATATCAGAATTCTTAATTGTGGAAAACTAAAACTGAATGGTCAGTGTTTACTGTATGCCATTTCTAGCTTTTCTGACAAGAACTTAATTTTCTTTTAAGTGGAATGTGATGACATAATAGATGTTTTAGAACTGATTTTAAAACAAGTTGTTTTGAGAACAGCTGTGTCATATTTTCATTTTCCTGCAATTGAAACACATATTTCCATTTCTATGCTTGCAAAACCAAAGATAGGTAAAAATCAAAGTACTTAACTGTTTTTGGGCACAGAATACCAGACAGTTAACCATTTTGTAGAGCTTAGAAACCAAATTATTCCCATGAAATATAAATGAAATGCAGAGAGAGTGTTTTTTCTGTCTTTGTTATCTTGTTGGAGGATTAACTTCAGATACAGCTACCCCACTGTCTCTTCTGAACTCAGTAGTGCATAATAAAATCTGGTAAATTATGTTTGCCTTATATTCTTCATTGGTCTATAGCTTTCACTTTTTGAGCTTATGCTGTGATAAATGTGTGATTAGAAAAAAACCCTATAGGCATTTAAAATGCTATTTTTTTCATTCTTCAGACAGCATTTGGATTGCTTGATAACCCACTGGACACCCAATTCACATTCAAGTTTATGTTCATTTTCATTTCAGGGGAACACAAGCTTCACTTTATTCCAGCATTGATTGGCCCTTTCCTGGAAGTGACCTTGATCCCTCAGCCAGACCTGAGGAATGTAATGATTCCTATTTTCCATGACATGATGGACTGGGAGCAAAGGCGAAGTGGCAACTTTAAGCAGGTACTTTATGTGAAGCTCTTTATAAAACAGGCCTGAATATAAAGCACTTCACAGAGTCCTACCAGACTTGAACCTGGAGTTCCATTGGTGGTTCAGGGTGGAGAAGGTATCCACAGCTCTGCTTGTTGGAGAGGGATTACAAGGGCTTTCCCTTTTTTCTCTTTGCAGGGCTAGTAAGATTCACCAGTTAATACTATCATGTTAGTTATGTGAGATGAGGAATAAAATCCATGACCTGCTGAATTGAAGAACAAAACTTGAGCTGTTTTCAACAAGGTTGTTGTGGTGGATTTTCACATCTGCTTTGCAGTGGTACAGACTGCTGGTTAGATAGGATTCAACCAGCTTCCCTTTTGGTTACTATGGAAAAAGACCAGATGTTCTTCAGTAAAGATCCAAGTATTCTTGTTGCTCAAACACATTCTTAATGGGCTAGGAAGGAACGACCAAGAATACCATCTGCTCCCTCAGCTCCCACTCAGTTCTTTCAGACTGCCTCAAACCATTCTCAGTGCCCTCCTTCCTGCTGCTTCAAAATGAAGGAAAGTAGAAGTATTTTAATTACTCCCAGGCAATCATAATGCTTAGGGTGGGAGTTGCATTTAGAACACAAACCTAACTATTAAAAACAAGAGTAGTGCAGGTGATGTAAGTAGGTAGCTTTTCACTATCAGTATATAAGCTTATTGTTAAAAATTACCACAGAAATGTTAACAAGGAGTGAGAATTAAGAAAATACACTTGTTCTGCTACTCTGTCTTTTAAGCTTGGTTTTAAGTGTAAATTCTAATAGATTTATTCTGTAATAAAATAATTTCAACAGCTCGGTTTCTTCCCTAGACTTGTGATTGTTACTATATTACGGATAAAAAGGAGGTTTGAAATATAAATACACAGTGTAGCATAGGCTCTATATTTTTTTATAATCAATGCACTTAAAAACATGCATCGGAGGAATAATTAGCTACTGGATTTTCTTAACCACCAAGTTTCTTTGATAGCTAATATGTAAGTCCAGGAAATTTGCTTTCTAATGAAATACACTGGCAGGTAAGAGTGTTGGGAGAACCTGAGCTCCCAAGTACTCTGAACAGTGCAGACATTTATGTATATTAAATTATAAAGAATGGGGAGCAGGTAGGAAGAGTTATTTTTACTTCAGTCTAAGAAAATAGCTTGTGCTTACAGCCTTGCAATGAGAATTCAGGCAATTTATTTGGGCTGTGTGCTTTTTCTCTGACTCCATAAATAGATAGCTGCCTTAGCAGCAGCAAATGCTACTCAGCCTGTAGTTTTAAAGTCACGTTGCTCAATTTAAATTAGCTCCCTCCCTCCAAAAAAAAAACCACCACCACCAAAAAAAAAAAAAAAAAAAAGGAAGCCCTACAAACCTCGGGAATTATAACAGCTTCAAAGAGCTGAAGTGACTTATCACATGATTGACCAATAATTCTAAAATATGCATTTAGCAAAGTCTCTTACATAAAACCAGACCTTCCCCTCTGTTTTCTCTACTCTCGTTAAAGGAAAAAGAAGCTGTTTACACCACACTTATATGTTGCAGGTGGAAGCAAAGCTGATTGACAAACTGGACAGCCTAATGTCAGAAGGTAAAGGTGATGAAACATACCGAGAGCTCTTCAACAGTATGTGAGTAATATGTTTATCTTATAATTCCTTGAGTTCAGTTGCTTGTCCTTGTAGAGAAGTAATGCTTAAACCAGTTGTGATGCTCATTTTTTCTTTTTCTTTTTTTGTTTCCTTAAAATATGAAGAATAAAATGTTTCATGGTGTTGTGTAGCATCTGTAAAGTCTGGCAGTACTTCTTGCGTACAGCTATAATTGGGGAAGGCTAAATCTGTTATGTCACAGAACATTCTCTTTCTCTACCTGCTAATTTTAAAATCAGAAAAGCAAGAAATGCTTCATAATTGCATAGGGTGCAGGTAGAGCTCAGATGGAGCATTTTGAAAACAAGCCATGACAGTTCAACAAAGCATTTAATAAGTGATTTTCTATTGCTGCAAACTTGTAGTTCTCTGAGTAAAGTCACTTGTTGATTTCTTGTTTGATGTAAACAATTGTGTTTATTCTGATAAGATTATTTCTTTCTATTTTTTTTTTGATAAATTACTGTCTAAGCTTTTAGTGCTTTTTAATAAATGACATGTCACTTAAATCTAATAGGAAAAGCTAATGATAATGGTAAAGTCCCTAAAGTTCTGCATAAATTGTTCCACTGACTGAAATAAATGATTGCCACAGAGTACAGGTGCAAAATAACTAACTGGGCTCTGACTCTGTTCCTCAGAGCTCAATTCCACCAAAGTGAAAGATTTCACTTATTTCTTATGTGTTTATTTTAGTAGGAGATGTATTTTTCCTCTTCAGGATCCCAAACTGCTGTGTTTTCTTCAGTTCTACTAAATGCATGATTTTTTTTTCCTGTTTATATGGTTTCTTAATATCATTCTTTCTTCTTTAAGTATTATTTTTAGCTTTCTTGTCTTTGGTTAAAGAAAAAGTGTCAGATCCTGGTGTCTGAAAATAGCAAACACTTATTAATCTGTAATTGTACTGAGTTAAAAAAATAGAGTTTTTACATATACATCATGTATAGAAGCAAGGGTGAAAATTAAGCAGAATAGTATGGAATTGAATGAATAATAGTGAACAGCAGTACAGTATGCTTAAGCAGAACTTTTCCTGTAATTATTCATGACATTTTCATCATCTGAGTAAAGATAATAAAAGGTAAGGTGTTTTCAATATTTTAGTAATACAGTATTCCAACTGTAAAATTAAGTCATTGAAGGAAAAGCTCTAATTATAAAAAGAAGCCTATGTAAAATACATCAGTGTGTCTATCACTGAAATAACTTAAAATTATATAAGAAAATATACTGGTATCAAACACAATTCCTAATTTTTTATGGTTTTGAGTTAGATTTCAACTGGGGAATGTTAAACATGATACAGTGAAAAATGCTGAGAGCCTTTTATAAATCTAAATGCCAAAAACATAGTTGTGTAATTTAAATTGCAAAATGTCTCACAGCATCATTATGCTTGTGGTTTCTGTCATGTTATAACAGAAGTTAAAACTAAACTCTGGGAAATTTCAGAGTAAGTGCTCAAGTTCACTCCCAGCTAATGAAAAAGGTAGTATTTATGATTAGGTTTTTTTAAACTTTGATTGTCTGTATGCATTGCCACCTCTCAAGAGGAGAGCCTCTAGAAGATACTAATCTGAAATGGAGGATGGCATATTGTTCAAGGGCATGTGAAGAAAAACAGTGAAAAGCAGATGGACAGTTTGGGGTGTTGACTGCAAGAGACAGGGTTGGTTAGTCTGAAATTTTGGGGTTTCTTTATTTCTTCCATGGGTAATTTAAACTAAGCAATATTAGGGTGTCTTTACACAGTGCAGGAAAACAGACTTGTTTAGGCTGAAGTGGCAGAGATGTAGCAGGTTCCCAAAAGCTGGAATAGTCATGGAGTTTTGCAGCAAGCGGTGGTTTCTTAGCCTTTAGTGAAAGAAAATGCTACAATATTACCTGATCTTTCTGAAGATTAGGTGTGGTTACTTTTGATAGGTGTCCCTGGGAGCCAAGGGGATGCACACACCTACTGTGAATACAGCCTGGGAACTGCAGCGGGTGGGAGACTTTCAGGTTTTGTCATGCTGTTTATTTTGTCTGAATTGGAAAAGGGATTTAAATCTCTTAACTCCCACATTAACTGCTTTTTTATCCCAGAGACAATCACTGCATCATTTCTTTGCATATCTATTTTCAAGGATAAATTATAAGCATCTCTGGAGATAGCTGAGATATTATGTGCTTAGAATTTGTTGCCTACAATGGAATTACCTATATCAAATAAAAAGAGAAAGTAGGGGGAAGGTGACTGCTGTTTGTTTTGAATCAATATCTTTCTAGGGACTTGAATGTGACCATTCACTGATTAGCTCCTGATGTCATTTGAAGGAAATGCAAAGCATGAAGTAGTGAACATTTTGTTATCACGAGAAACTAGATGTTGCAATTGCTATCCATTGTAATTATGGTATGAAAGCTGTTCTGATCTACATTTATACTGTAATACTGCAATTGGATTCCTGAATTAATTAGCACAGGAAAAAGAATAGTTTTACTTTATTGAACAGTTGGTGGTTAAAATAAAATCCTCAGAAGCCAAGGTATATACTCAAGTAGGTCTTTCTTCTGAATCAGATGGATGCTGGCACTTTATCACTTCTGTAGCTGTATTTCAGTTTGGTCTAAGACAAGGCATTTCAGATTAGGAAGTTAGGTGGCCCCATTGAAGCACAAAACCTGGACTAATGGGTTCTGCTGGGGGCCTGGCAATGAGGCTTCTCTTTGAAGAGATTGTAGCTGACATTCAGCTGAGCAGGGATTTATAACTGAGTTCTGCCAGTTTCTGGGTGATTTCTTCAACCACAAATCTATTATAAAAAGTGATGGCTGCTACCTTATCTCTGCTGTCTTCAGTCATCTTAATTTCTTCTCCAAATGCATGACTGAATTCATCACTGCCCAGTCCATTAGACTGTCTGGAGTGAGACTTTTGAGAGCCTTTACGAGTCATTCAGGGAACCTCTGGCTATAGTGCCTCCTAAAGAGGCATCTAGATGTTTTAAAGCACCTCTAGGATATGCTGCCTGTGAACTAAAAGTCTGAATAATGCTGTGCTTTAGACATACAAAATCCATTTACTACATAATTGAGTTAGCCTGAGCATTGTTCTAAGCCTGCTGTTTGTCCCTGGAGAACTCTGGTCCTCTGGATCACTATTCTTTTACTCCTGGGTCACCCAAGATTAAATATAATTAAACACACCCCCTTTTCCCCCCAACAAACAAAACAAAGCAAACCATAATTGTTCAGGTGAGTTCAGGTGTTAGGCTGTATTAGCATGGATAGGCAGAAATATTTTTATAGTTTCCCTTTGTTGTTTAACCCCTTAGTGCTTTGGACAAATAGTCAAGCATCTTGGCTATGCTTTGGGATCTGTCAGAACAGGGATCCAATTCTACCTAGATTTAGCCAGAATATACTTGAGTAGCTTTTTCATTCTGAGTGTTTGTTCTGTGCATTGTGCTGGAAACGTCTGGGGGGGAGAGGGAGGCATGCATCAGAAGGCAAGTCTTTCATTATTTCAACCAACCACATTGATGTCAGTTTGTAGAAGTACTTTGAATGTACCAGCTCAACTCATTATTGGAAATTGTGTGTTTATAATGAACGTGCCAATGCAATTGTAAAGAAAATGCATAAGTCAAATGCAGATAAGAACAATCTGTTTTGAAAGAGAAGTCGTACTTCTACTGTTTTTCTAGAGAAGCTATCAGTAATTATGTTCTTGAATCTGGGTTGAAGTGTTCCTTTTTAACATAGGGTAAAGACAAA